>NC_072409.2:114326666-114957500 GCF_028858775.2 Pan troglodytes | reverse complement strand
CCTTCAACAGTCGCCCCCTTACGCCTCCCCCACCCGCCCGCCCTCGGAAGCGGGTCGCCTCCACTCCACCACCTGTTTCAGTTCCTCCCCCTCGGCGCCCCTCCGGTCCCCACCCCCGCCCCGGTCCAAAAAAACCAGCAAACCAAACTTTTCCACAGTTGAAAGCCGCGGCCCGCGAGGCCGGGCTGGGAGGGGAAAGCGGGGCGTGCCTGGGGGCGGGGCCCCGAGCCCTCCGGAAGTTGCCCCGCCCAGGAGGCTCCCGGGCCGGGAAAGTGAGGAGAGGGCCCGGGCCTGCTTTCGTCCTGGTGTGGCGCCCCTCAGCCTCCCCTACTCCCAGTTCCGGCGTCTCCGCAGGGCGCCTCGGCCTGGCCTCCGGGCAAAGTTCGCGCTAACTGTTCCTGGGGTGTCGGCCGCGCGGGCCGTTTCCCTTCATTACTCCCGGGCCCCTGAAGCCGAACGCTTTCCCAGAAGCGCGCAAATCCGCTTGCTTTCCCCGCGGCTGGGCTTTGTTCAGGGACAGCGAAGGAGGAGGCGGGAGGCTGGGGAGGTTTTCTGGAAAAGGGACTTGTCCCGAGGAGGAAGTGCCCCAGATCCCTGAGAGCCAACGCTCTGGGGAGAAGAAACTTGCCTTATCCCTTGAATGTTGCTCAAATTACCTACAATTATTTTTTCAGCCCTTGTGTTTTAAAGTCGCAGGGTAAAGATTATCTTAAGACTTAACATCAGCGCTGCTCATTTTTACGTTGGTGGACACGTGCCTTTTTTCCTTTGCACTGAAGGTGGACAGGGTCTGCGACCCTCCCTTCCGAGACGGTGCGGGGAAGCGGCCGACGTCCCCGGCCGGACTCACGCCCTCCTGCTACTCGGCGTCGGGTCCGCTGCGGGCGCTCCCGACAGGGAGCTGGAGTCGGACGAGCGGCTGCCCCCAAGGCCTCCGGGAACCGCGGCCCAGCGGGGAGCGCCCCAGGCTCGCGCTTTTCCAGTTCCCTTGGAAAGCGCGGGGCTGAGGTCGCGGCCCTGGGCCCTCGGATGAAGCCGTGCCGTAGCTACCGCTCAACCCCACAACAGGCTGGCGCGGTCTTGTATCCAGGCTGGGTCTGAGGAATCCGCAAGGGGGAGAGCGCTAACTCCTAGACGTGAGCCGCTGCTGGCTTCGAGAGTTCGAGAACATGAAGGACCTGGCTTCTCCTGCCCGGTCGGCTTAGGGCCAGCGAGGTCACAGGCCGTTCTGCTCTCCCTGTTTGTCCCCAAAGGCCTCGGCACGTGGGGATCTGGAGCAGGCCTCAGGCTGCGACCCATCTCTTCCCCTACCAAAATTATGTGGGGACAACAGTCCAGGACCTTCCCCTGTTCAGCGGTATCCCCGGGCCGGTGACCCCGGGGTTCAGTCGTCTCCCCGACCCCAAGCGGCCTCTGCTTTCCACCCCTCGCCCCGGAGGGCGGCTTCGGGGATCTCATGGGGGGTTTGCATGAGTCTGTCCCCAGCCAACTGAGGGAGAACCAAGACATTATTGGCATCTAAAGAAATTGATTGCTGGATGCCCCACTGCCTGGCTAGACATTCCCCCAACTCCTTTCAATTTGAAGCTGGCCGAAGAGCGAGGTCGAGAAGCTGACCAGGTGAGAGCTGAGTCGTTCACGCACAGGAAGAGGGGACAAGTTTTCCTGTTTTCACAGGGGTTCCTCACGCTCAGGCTTCCAGCGTCTGCCTGCACTGACATCATCGTGGTCGCGATGAAAACAGTGCAATAGGAACCCTGACCTCCCCTTCCATGAGAATCCAGCAGAGAACTTCCTGATGTGTTATACATCCGGGACAATCGGAAACTGTCGTTTTGATTAAGTATTAGTTGGGATGAGGAGCATCTACCAGGACTCCCAGATCTGGAGTCCTCACTTTCTCAGCAAGGGCACCTGCATCCTGAGCTTTTACATGTACACACACCCAGCGATTGTGTGTGCCGAGAAAGACCCACATACGCACATTGTTTTTTCCTCTTCCACGATTATCTGCCAGAATTCTACTCAGTTAATTGCGGTTTGAGAACACACCATCCACAGGAGAGCACCAATGGATCTAGTCTAGTGAGGTTACATTTACTTGTAATCCTCCCCCTTCCCTTTCCCATTTCTTTGATGATTTTTCCCATAAGTGTGTAAGCCACTGGGACTTAGTAGAAGCAGGCCGCTTCTCCTAAATGTGATTTGGACCATATGCTTTCTACATTCATTCCCGCTTCGGCTTTTCTTCTCTGCACTAACTGCTAACACGTTATAGTCACCTTGAAATTTCCTCTGCTATTTTCCAATTAAAAGCTTAATAGCCCTGGAAACGGAGTTCATGTGGTGAAGTTTACCATAGCCCCTTGTTCTGAAAGGCTTTCTGCTGGGATCCCATTATGTGCTTGAATAAACCCTTTCTGCAAACAGAAATGGGACTCGGGGTTGTCAGGTGTTGGGTTACAATAGACTTTGAGGCAGGGGACATTTTACCAACATAAATACAAACCTGTCCCTATAGGGAGATGTTGTCAAATACTGGGATATGGAAAACATTCCCATCAAATATGAGAAAAGGATTACTGCACTATATCAAATGAGTATTTAGATCTCAGCCCCCGATGTGCACCGGAGTGAAACGGGCCCCCGGGACCAAATGCCAGACTGTTTGAGTGGCAACGAGATAGGGTGGCTAGGTGACCGACGGGGGAAAAGGGGTCGCCTTGGTAGTGAAAATGCCCCCACAAACCTGGTGCAGAGCTCTTCTGCTTTCCTTTTAAAAATTTATTCATACTCAAGTTCTTTATACTTCCTCGTTTCACTGTTTGAAGAAAATCGGAAGAAATTTGGTTTTGAAAAAAGTCGTTGGTCCCCACGTTTCCAAGAGACCCGGAGGTTTCAGCGCAATAGTTTTCAGTTAAGGTGTCATTTGAGGCCCTCTATATCTCAGCACGTTAAATGACTCGCGTCCAGCTCCCCATTTCCTAGCCTCGGGCCTACAGGGCTGGGGGCGACCTCTGCCTCCCGTCCCCGGAGCTTACAAAATTCCTTCCAGTTGTATTTTAGGGCTTGTTTTCCTAGAGAAGGTTGAGACTAGAGGAAGGATTAAAGTGGTGGGGGAAGGGGCAAGACCGAGGGGTCCCTACCCCACGCGGCTTTGGAGGATGGCCTCCCAGGGTTAGCACTCGAATGCTAGAGCTTCTTGTCCACACTCTACCAGGTCCGTGTCCCGCGATCCCCACCTCCCGGACGCGTATGAAACGGGGACAGCTAAGGGCTTCAAGGGAAACACACAACTGGGTTCGGTTTTCAACCCTCCTCTCCGCAAATCAGCGTTCTAGGCAGAGGGTTGGCTGCTAGAACGCCTGGAGGTGCTTCCCTTGAATTCATGGCAAACACCAGAGGAAAGTTTTCAGGTTGCTTGCTTACTTCCAGGGCAGTACAGAGAAAAGCGGCCTCCCCGAGGGAACAAGGGCCTCTGTGCCCATGAGGGGTCGGACATTGCAGCGGACTTGCCTACGCTCTCATCTAGCATTTGATTCCCCACCAGGAGATGGGCTTGGTGCACACTCAGAAGCGTATCCACCGAAGGCTCTGGAACTGCCCCGCTTCGCATAGAGCTATTGTGCTGCCCTGCAGTGTATCCACTTGTTTTGTTTGTTTGTTTTTTGCTTGTTTGCTGATGGGCAGTGGGGAGGTGCGAGGGTGGAGGGCCTTCTTTGTGCATATATAGCGATAGTCTGCACTAGGCCAAGCCCGCTACTCCTGGGAGAATGGGAACACGCAAATAATCTAAACAAAGTTTTCTGCTGTCATCTTGTGAAGGACCCTCTCCCCCAAGACATCTATGACTGGGGTCTATGGGTTAAGGAGGTGAAAAAGTGGCCCCATCCCATATCCATAACTAAATCACAGAATCCGTGGGGATTTGAACTGAGTGGCTGGCGCAAGACTTCTGTTTGCTTCCAGTGGCTGCTGGGAGCGAGGGAAGAGGATATCGGTAACTTGGGGGCGCCAATGTGGCTTCTGTGTCTGCCCCTTGAAAGTTTATACCCGGCACTTAACAAATCCTTTACAGGAGCACGTACGTCCCTGACTTTTCAGGATACTGTTTTATATTAAAACATGGACAGGAGGGTAGAAAAGTAAAATTCGCCTGCAAAATGGGTTGTCATCTTTGGGCCGGCAGATCTCCAAAACCATTTTCTTCTAAAGCAACAAAAGAGAAAAAAATACGTTCTAAAAGGAAATTACGAAAAGAGCCTAACTTTCCTAAACCAACATCACTTCACTCCTCTATCCTAAACTCCACCCAGGTCCGGGGTGCAACCGCAACACTCGCGTAGGTTCGAGTTCTCCCGGAGCTGAGCTTCTGCGGCCAAATGTCGGGATAAAAGCGGCCTTGGGCTCGGAAAAACGCGGCCAGATCTGGACTGGAGGGAGGAGAAGAGAGAGAAGGGGAGCGGCCACCTCACTCGCTTACAGGCACCCCCACCCTCACTCCCGCTGGTCCTCCCCTTCTCCGCCCCGAGAGCACCGCCGCGTTCCGGAGCGCCGCAGTCTCCAGCCGCGGGCTGGGGTAGCGGAGAGGGCTTGGAGGAGGGGGCCGTGAGCGCCCCCGCGAGAGTGGCCTGGCTGCAGGTGGCAAGGAAGGTGAAGTGCAGGCACCCGAGGGGCGCAAAGAAGGAGGAAGGCGTGGGGCGGGGAGTGCAAGGAGACAGGGACCCCAGGGGCGGGGGTGGCGGTGGGAAGGAGGAGGGGTTGGGGGAGGGCGGCGGAGGTGTTGGGTCCGGCCGGCTCACGAGGGAGCTGCAGAAGAGCTGGCTCAGACCTTAATCAGAGCTCTCGCCGGTTCCTTGCAGCCGCCGCAGCGCCTCCGCGAAGGAGGACGTGCCGACCCGGCTGCGCGCCCAAGGCAGCGGCCCGCGTCGGCGTTGGCTGGGCGTGAGCTGGGAGGCCGAGCTGTGAGCGCGAAGGGAGCTGGAGAGACGACTGCGGCACCTCCAGCCGCCCCGGAGCACACACGACCACCGGGGCTGCGGGACCAAGGGCCGCGTCGCCCGGAGGCCGCCCCTGAGCGGGCCTCGCAGCCCCGCCGTCCAGCGCTCCCTGGCCCTCTCCCGCAGCCAGGCTGCCAACTCATTCGGGAGCCCGGGGCATGAACGGCTACGGCTCCCCCTACCTGTACATGGGCGGCCCGGTGTCGCAGCCGCCACGGGCGCCCCTGCAGCGCACGCCCAAGTGCGCGCGCTGCCGCAACCATGGCGTACTGTCCTGGCTCAAGGGCCACAAGCGTTACTGCCGCTTCAAGGACTGCACCTGCGAGAAGTGCATCCTCATCATCGAGCGGCAGCGGGTCATGGCCGCGCAGGTGGCGCTGCGCCGGCAGCAGGCCAACGAGAGCTTGGAGAGCCTCATCCCCGACTCGCTGCGCGCTCTGCCAGGGCCCCCGCCGCCTGGGGACGCCGCCGCCGCCCCGCAGCCGCCGCCAGCCTCTCAGCCGTCGCAGCCGCAGCCGCCGCGCCCTGCTGCCGAGTTGGCCGCGGCCGCCGCGCTGCGTTGGACTGCGGAGCCGCAGCCCGGGGCTCTGCAGGCGCAGCTCGCCAAGCCAGGTAAGAGCGTCTGAGGTGCGGGAGTTTGGCCGGGCGCGTGGGCAACTTCGGAGTGCCTGCTGCAGCTCCACTTGGGAGCACTGGAGGCAAAGTTTTGGGAAGTGGGCCTGTCGGGGCTTTCCTTCCTACTCTCCGCCAGGCCGGGGCTTCCTCTCCCGGGAGAAGCCGGCTGAGTCTGGACCCTGCGCGAGTGGCACTCGCGCCCGCAGGGAAGGCGCCTCCGGGCAGCCAAACGACGGGACTGTGCGTCAGTATCGCCAGGTGCCTTCCCAGGTTGAAGGGTTCGGAACGTGTCAGACTGAGCAGGGAGACAACGGAGTTGAGACAGGACAAAATTAAAACCCACCTGCGCACACTCACTACGGTGGGGTCGGATTTTCCTGGCTGCAGGCTTTAGAGGTCCTTGCCATTTGGGGGTTGGAATGGGTAGGTGGGTGTAGGGAAGGAGCCAAGGCCCAACACTCGGCTGAGTCGAGCTGGCTGTGCTTCTCGGCCGGCCCGGCCCTGCCCAGGGCCCAGGAAAATTTGAGTGAGGACAAGTATCCAACTCTCAGAACCCTGGCCTTTCTAGCTTTGCTCCGTGGCCTCCAGACTCTTGTAACTGGTGAAATAAGTTCCATTTAGCAATGAGAGTAAAAGGGTCCGGAAAGGCTCGTGAGCTGATAGCGGGAAAAGAATCTGATGCGCCCAGAATTCACTCCTTTGCAGAACCTCCTAGATCCTTTAACACTGTTCCCCAGGCTGCCCTCAGCTGTCTTCGTGGTTTAAAGGAATACAAAAAATCTGATCCCCCACCACCCATCCGTTTCCATCCAGGCCTCCTGAGCTTGGCAGGCCTGAGTTGAGTCTCTTAGTCTCTCTCTTCCTGGGGAATTTCTAGCTTGCGGTTCTGCCCAGCTCAAGAGCTCTTTTGATGGCTCTTGGAATTCAGCGGAGATGTGTTTGGTGTTTCTCCTTAACTGGGGCAAATGTGCAAAGGAACACAGCCCACCTTCTCCCGGAAGGGGTCATGCTGGAATTAGGAGTGGGAAGGTCCAGAGCCCTCCTGTGGGTAGAACTGTGGCAAAACTGGTACCTACACTGACCTGCCAACTCCCTAAAGACGGTACCCCTAGCTTCTGGAGAAAGGCTTTCAGGAGCCCAGGACTGCTTTGTCTGGATCCTGTGGAGCTGAGGAAGTGAGGCGGACTCACCTGTTTCGTGGTGAGTCGACGGGTGACTGGCAGGTGGAGTTCTGCTGCCCTGTCTTTCCGCCATGCTTTCCAGGCCTGAAGCTCTGAGAACAGCCTGTGTGACAGTAGAGCTGGGAATTTTAAAGCCTGAAGAGAGTTTGCCGAACTTGGATTTTGTGGATATTTAATCCAAGTTAGCATATAAACATTTCTCAGAAATGCTCGCCAGTTGTCTCTCTTTTGTCTGTCTCATCTTTTTATATTTATGGGTTTGTCACAGACGAAGGGGAGGGAGGAGAAAAAGGTTTTATTATTTTTCTCCCATAGGTTTGAACAAATAACAAGGAAGAGTTTGGTCTCAGCTCTAGAATTGGATTTGTACCAATTTATTTTCTTAATTTTTTTCCATTTCCAGCTTCTCTGGTTCCTTTTCCCCCAGGGCCAGGGCAGAGGCCTGAGGTAACATCAGAGGTTAACTCAGCAGCACTCCTGTGATGGGGCATTGGGTTCTGTGGTTTTATCCAAGGAGATGCCCTTCACATCCTGTGTTCTTCAGAGTATTCTTTGGGATAGCTGAAGTTCGTGATTTCTAAAGAGTCACAAAACTAAAAACACAACCCCAGGAGGAGGAGGAGTGAGGGCAGGCAGGAAGGCAGAGTAGGCAGCGGCAGCAGGATACGTGCTTTGGGAGAATAGAAAAAGGAAACGGATCTCAACTGGACAAAGCAGAGCTGTGCTGTTTTACTCCTACTTAGCACTCAGGGATAGCCTGAGCCTTCCGAATTGAAAACAAGTAATTGCAAAGGAGAATAGGATTTATCACAAGGTGAGGTCCAAGTGAGGACTTTGGGGGACCGAGGCATCAGGGACCAAGGGCTCAGTTTCCAGCTGGTCACCCCCAACCTCCCATACCTTGCACATTGATGTACACAACTTTTGTTTTCTTCTTTCACTTGCTTTGACCCCATAATTCCATTTTTTTTAAAAAAGCAAATCACCACTCTGATGGGGAGTGGGGAGAAAGGTAGGAAAATAATAGATAATTGTTTAGGAAGACAAGCATACAAGTGGATCCATTCTACACAGTGCTTGTAGAAATAAAGTCTATTTGGGGTTTAAGCTGAAGAAAACTGCTCACTGAGACTGCCTGTTGCTATAGGTATTATACCCTTTTTGCAGTTGTTCTAATAATGTATTTGTGTATAACATTCCATATGTATTTAGAAGTGTATCAGAACTACTTCTGAATAAGTGCAGAGAGTAAGCAAAACTCTATTGGAATGGTAGTTCCACATGTACATTAAGTATACAGACCATCAGAAATCTTTCAATATCTGCTGGCAATGTAGATCTATTACTTTGTGAACTTTGACTTTAAAATGTGGTTAGTCTTTTTGCGGGGCAAAGGGCCTCTTTAGTACATAAGCTGTGAAGAGAGATTTTTTTGTCTTGTGTACAGAAGCACATGGAGTCTTTCCTCTCCAGAAATCTTTGAGAAAAGCACATGCCTTAAGGAAGAGTATGTTTGCTGTGAATCACTGGAGGAGAACCACCCCGTTGAGGGAGTGACATATTCACATCAAAACTCAGTTTTGTAACTGGAAGAATTTTTTCTCAAATTCTGCTTTAGATTCTTTAAAGGAATGGGGTTATTTTATCTAATGGTGTAGTATGTTGAGTATCCCTTTCAATGTGTGGTGTTTTTAAGGAGAATTTTCATATTCTAGTGGTTTTTACTTCTAGTTATGAAGTATTCTTTTTTCTTTTTGAATGTAGATTTCTCCTTCTCTTTGATTACCATCTACGATGGACCTGGAATTAATTATTAGATTTTGATTGAGCCAAACATTTTGATTTAAGCTATATATAGATATATTAAGCTATATATATCTATTAAAAGCTATATATATAGCTTAAATTTAAATTCTAATTTAAGCTATATGTGTGTGTGTATATATATATGTATATATACATACACTATTTAATTCATTTGTTCTTCTCCTAAATTCCCTCTGTGTTCTTCTCATACTCCTTCTCCCCGTGAAAATACAGGAGGCATGAAGATCTTCCAACTGTTAGTGTATCTGAATCAGCGGTTTTAATCAGCCTAGCCAGCCTTTCAGGACGTGGGCTCAAGAGCTGAGGGAAGTTAAGGGTCACTGCCAAGGTGAAAAGCTAAAGTTACATTCTTGTGTTGTGGCTCCCTTCCCTACCCCCAACTTTTCCTCCAGGGGAGTGTCCTCGGACACCTTAGACTGTGGTGCGATGAGAAGAAAGATCTGTGGCTGTAGACTCTTCCTAGGTCTCCATCTGCCATCAAAATGAATATGTACACACATTCTTTTAAATGCTTTTAAAAGGAAAAAGAAATCGAAAACATAGTTGGTTAGGAATAAGAGAGAAGGATCAAATGGGAAAGTAGGATCTTCTTTCCTGTTTATTTCTTAGGGGGTGGGGGCGGAGCAAACAAGATAACTATAGGGGGAGAAGTTAGGAGATTTTGGAAAACTCCCTTTATTTTATTTTTCCTCTTGCCCTGCCCCTCCTAGCATCTTTATGCTTGCCTCTGGGCTTTTCTGCTCCAGCTTGACTGGGTCCCGCAAGGTCCACTTCCTTTTTTTAAAATTTTTTTTTTTCCCCAAAGAGAAGCACCTGCAAGTGTAATGGGTGTTAGGGAACACTCGTCCAGGCCAGGATGAGAAACCCTCTGACTGTTGGCTAGGAAGAAAAGAAAAGCAGGAAATACTTAAAAACCATTTATGAAGTGTACCTGTGAATTGAAAAACAGGGTCTCATTTTAAGACAGCTTGATTTGAGGGTGAGGGGCTTGACTCAGTTGCATTTTAAAAAACAAAACCCAACCAAATAAAAAGGAATACGCATACAGGCACTAAGGTCTCTTCCAAACCCCACCCCAGGGCTGGCTCTTGGGGCTGGGATGCTGCTGGGAACCGGTCTTCCCAGCTCTTGGCCTGGCCGGTTTGCACGCAGTGCAGATGGTGTATGTGTGTTGCGGAGGGTTGCGGCAGCTGGCCCAGGACTGGGACCCTGGCCACAGCGGGCTCAAAGTAGGGGCAAAGATAGGGGGCAGCGGCTCCTTGCGGCCGCACTGGACTGCCGTCTCCTTGCACCAGGGGGTCGGAGCTGCAGCTGAGCCCAGCTTCTCGCCGCCTGCTGGGGACGGCTCTTTCCTTGGTCACTGTCAGGAAGCAGCTCACTAGGCAGCTCAGGAACCGCCCAGAGACAGCCACATCCCTTGCCTTTCCCTTGTCCAGCTCTTGGGCCACCACTCCCTCTCTGCTCTTCCTGAGCTTCACTACCCTCTCCTTCCCAAGGCAGGAGTCCCGAGGTGAGTTGACAGCTTCTGCAAAAATCATGCAAACAAAAAATAGGATGCCAATATTGCATGGGACATGCTTTCACTAGAAAGCCTTCTTTGTTTATTTGATGGTCCCACTTAACTGGACATCCTGTTATTTTATCTGGCAACCGTAGGCCTAGGCCTTCCTCACCCAGCCCCAGTACCCACGCAGGGCACCCCTTGGCGGTGGGGTCGCCTGTGCTCCTCTCCTAGTTCTTTCTCTGCAGAGCCCGAGCTGCCTGGGACTGGCATCAGGGAGGTGCTGGGGTCCATCCTGTGGATCTGGGACGGTTTGGCAGGAAAAACGAGAGTGTGTTCCACGCCTAGGAACCAGAGTTCTACTGCCATCTGGGAAGGAACCTCTCTCCACCTCCAAATCACTCCGTGGTGTTATAAATCTGGAGGATAGCCGTGCTCTCGACTTACACAACCAACTTTTCTTTTTCCCTGATGGAGGAACTCCCGGGTTTAAAAGATTACAGTAATCACAGGAGGACAGTGTAAATCGAATCTGATAGCAATAACTTTCGGAGAAGGTCAGGCTCAAGTGAAATGTTACCAAGCAACAGGCATTTTGTTTGCAAAATACAATCAAAGAGCATTGATGAGAAATTCTTTGCTGCAGCCAGTCAGCACTTTCTGCTAACAGCTTTACAGAGAGAAAAGGAATAAATCTTCATAAATCAAAGTCCCTGGAGGACTCGGAGCCCTTTTCTGGAAATGTTGCACTTCTTCCTGACAGGAAGGAGGACTAAGCCCAGCAAAAAACCATGTGCCTGCCTGCCTACCTCCTCTTTCTTTCTCTTCCTTTCTTCCTCGCCTCTTGCTTTTTTCCTTTCTTCCCCCCTTTAAACCTGTTGCAGCCCCTTAGCCATTAGCTGCTTAGGTCCTTGGACCTCCTTGTCTAGTCCTGTGTGGCTCTGATGGCTTGTGCACGGGTGCTCATGGCAGAGGTGGAGGATGCAGTGATAGGACAGCTGGTCCTCACAGGTCCACCGCCTTGTGATTGTGTCAGTTACGTCCCACATCGCCTTAGTGAGTCATCCCCTTGCCCGAGCAATGCATACTACTGCTCTCAGAAGGGAAACTAAAATAACTAGGTATGGGTTTTTTTTTTGCATTTTATTGCATAAACAGCTATAAAAGGCACAATCAAGTACCAAGTAACAATAATAATAATGAAAAACTTAAGAGTCAGCACATCAATTCTTTACAAAATCTCCAATCTCTTGATTACAACAACTAGGCAGACATAAATTTTACAGAGCTGGGACTAGTGTTCCACGTTTTTCCCACTGATGATTACTTTGTTTAGTTCAGTATATATCTCTAGCACCCATAATCTTTATCTGTAAGCACTTAAAACAGTATTTCCCCCTGTGAAGACACCACGGTCTGCCCAGCTGCTATCCTTGGAATTATTTGCTGTATTTCACTGTGAAATATAACCAACTGCAGCTTACTTTGAATTTTGCAAAAGATTAGTTAGTAAACTGTATGTCTCTCAGTGGTCAAGAGGCAATGCTTTGATCATCTCTGTATGATCTTACCCAGCACAGTACATGAGAGCATAGTAAGGCATTTAGGGGCATTTGTTAAATAGATGGATGAGTTAGACAGGTGCATTTTGGAAGGTACCAAATAAACATGTAGATTTGTAGGTAATTTCCCCTCTGCTTCTTGGAAGGTATTCCCTTCTGAGTCAAGAAAGAGATCAAAACTAAATTTTTACAAAATATGTGAGGTCCACAGTTGCAAACCATACTTCCTTCAGCCCAGTCCTGTCTATAGCAATATTCCCCCAAAATATAGTGTCAAGGAACCACTCTGATTCCTTCATACATTATTAATTCAGTGTTGTTAATGACTTTTTAAAAGGTAAAGCATGGCTAGTTTTTTTTTTTTTTTTTTTTTAACTTTTCACAACCCTCCCCAACCCGGCAATCCACCCCAGGAAGAAAAGGAAAGTTTTTAGATCGAGATCATTCCCTGGTGTTCTTTAGATTTTCAACTATTCATTTTTTTAAAAATAATTCATCACTTCTAGTGTGAGATGAAGGTAAGAGAAAATGTGAAGCGTTTGTCTACGGTTAGAATTCTGATTAGGCAATGGTCTCCTGTAAAAGTCTCATCCTGCCTGGGCTGCCTCCCTTGCCATTGTTGTAAGATTTATGTGCTTTGAAAACTACCCATCAAGGACCTGTTATTTAGAGGTGTGTTCCCCACAGCTCAAGTGAACAGATGAGGATATGACAATCTATGTTTCAAAACGCGTGACATGATTTCAAAAGGGATGGGGGAGTCCAGTGACTTTTGAGCTAGGAAATATTCCTCTCTGCTCGAGTTTTTCTGTGTTTTCATTCTGTATGTAAGAACTATTTTGTTTTTGTAGATGTAATTGGATAGAATGGATATAACGTATGACATCTAAGTCAGAAAGATTTTTCACTTTTTTTTTTTTTTATTTAGACAGTCTAATTCTGTCGCCACAGCTGGAGTGCAGTGGTGAGATCTGCAGCTCACTGCAAGCTCTGCCTCCCGGGTTCACGCCATTCTCCTGCCTCAGCCTCCCGAGTAGCTGGGACTACAGGCACCTGCCACCATGCTCGCCTATTTTTTTTGTATTTTTAGTAGAGATGAGATTTCACCATGTTAGCCAGATGGTCTTGATCTCCTGACCTCGTGATCCACCCGCCTCGGCCTCCCAAAGTGCTGGGATTACAGATGTGAGCCACCGCGCCCAGCCAGATTTTTCACTTTTATGCATCTTGAGCAGAATGTTTGTTTCTCATATGTGGTAGACTTTCTCAAAGTATTTGAAATGATACATTTTTTTTTTTACTAAATTGCATTTTAATGTGAAAAACTCCCCTAAAGAAAGTTACATTTTCAAACTGTAATTTTAGTTTGAAAGCACTTTTATGGTGTTTATTTTCTCTCTTTAAAGTCTTGTAGCAAAAAAAGAAAAAAAAGTATTGTAGTCATCTTATGGCATATATATTTTGAAGTCGGTAGCATTGTTATCTGTAGAAAAACTTTTCTTTTTAATTGAATATCTACTTCTTTTAAAAACCTCTTTACCCTAGTGCACAGTTTATTTCAGGGATAGCTATAAGTGTTTCTACCCCATGAAATATGAAATGGAAGAGAGAATATTAAGATTTTAAAAATATGTACATGTTTAGCAATAGAAACAGCATATTGTATCACTTTCAGTAATATTTGTCATATTCGATAAAATTGATTTCTTCCCTGTTTAATAGCTTTGACTTTCTATACCCATCTACCGGGGTAAAAATATTATCAGTTGATATACACTCTTAATGTTCTAGGAATTAGGGTTTCAGTTTCAAGAAGAAAGAAGGTAAAATGTTTCAGGAGTATTTCCTATTTTATTTTGTTAGTTGGCAGTTTCACATTTCTATGTCTAGAAAGGCCTTTATGTTTTAAACCAACTAGAATGATTTGTAAAGTTTATTTAAGAAAAAATCTGGAGATGTAAAGAAGTACCTGTTATTAAATTACACTTTATCACTGGGCTCAAAGCTCACACACTATAATTACCTGTGAAAGTCTGTATTTATAATAGAATAATTTACAATATATTTAGTTTAGGTGCAATAATACAACCAGTACTACACACCACAGCACCACAAAATTGCAGGAACTATATATCCTGCCCTTCAGAAATTATTGTTTGGTGAGGAGTTATTCTTGGTGCAAAGTTAGAGGCTAGTCTTCCTTTGCCTAGTTTTGAAACTCCAACAGACTTACATGTTGATGGGGATTTGGCTCACCCAGCACTACTTAGCAGGACCTTGTGTGCGGCTCAGGTGCATAAGCCTCACAGGTGTGCTCTGCTTGTTCTTTCATCATCTTTGTCTTTCCTTTGAACACAGTGTAAGCAGCGCTGACCTCAGCTGGTCGGTTGGTTTACGCTGAATTTGTAAATTTGATTCCTGTGACATCATGTTAGCTTTTCTCATATTTTGGCTATAGCCAGACGGCACAGAGACCTGCGGAGAGAGCATGGAGGATTCGGTGTAATCTATCACCACTCCTTGACAAGTAACCAGAAGTGCATGATGCACTAGCATGTCCCAGTAGCAGGGGCAAAGGGTAACACAACCAAATGAGCAAGTGACTTTCACAGTCTGAGAGTTCACAGTTGCTGAACAAGCTGGCACCGACGTAAGATTCCACTACCGTCTGTTCCGCAGAACTTAGGAAAATAGGTACAAGAGTGGAATTTTATATTGTCAGACTTGTAATCCTGGTATGAAGTATTCAGTTGATTGGGACGGTATATCTGTTGCTACCTTGAAAGAAAAGCCTCCATTTTTGTAATGGTAGAGTCATTAGGTTAGTGAGAACCTCATTCCCTAATTCCCCTTTCAGTTAGCCTTCTGCTGTTTGATCCACTTTTTTTCTGGAGACTGAAGTGTACTGTGGAAGAGTCAATTTGGTTGACAGACCTGAGAAAACACTTCCTAATATGTTTTCAGTGTTTGAAGCTTATCTAAAGTGGGGGCAGGGGATGTACCTTTTAAAACACAAAGCTATTTGGTTCACATATTTCTTTTAAAAATAGTTGAGCTGGCCGGGCGTGGTGGCTGACTCCTGTAATCCCAGCACTTTGGGAGGCTGAGGCGGGTGGATCATGAGGTCAGGAGTTCGAGACGAGCCTGGCCAACATGGCGAAACCCTGTCTCTACTACAAATACAAAAATTAGCCGGGTGTGGTGGCACACACCTGTAGTCCCAGCTATTCGGGAGGCTGACGCGGGAGAATCACTTGAACCCAGGAGGCAGAGGTTCCAGTGAGCCGAGACCATGCCACTGCACTCCAGCCTGGGTGACAGAGTGAGACTCTGTCTCAAAAAAAAAAAAAAAAAAAGTTGAGCTTTGAGCTTTCCAGCTGTGCCTATGTACCCTTTATTCCCAAGAAGGACTAGTTGTTTCTCTTGCTTAAAAAAATCTCCTCATTCTCTATATTACTATGACACTGTGTGGCATATATTTTTCTTTTTTTTATTGTGGTAAAGTATATATAACATAAAGTTTACAATTTTAACCATTTTTAGGGGTACAATTCAGTGGCATTTATTCAAAATGTTGTGCAACCATCACCACCATCCATCTTCAGAACCTTTTCATCATTCCAGACGGAAACTCCATACCCATGAAACAATAACTCCCCATTCCCTTTTCCTTCCAGCCCCTGGCAACCACCACACTACTTTCTCTCTGAATTTCCCTATTCTTGGTATCGAATATAAGTAGAGTCATACAGTATTTGTCCTTTTGTGTCTGGCTTTTTTCACTTAGCCTAATGTTCTCAAGGTTCATCCATGTTATAGCATGTATCGGAATTCCATTCCTTTTTAAGGCTGAATAATATCCCACTGTGTGTCTGTGTGTGTGTGTGTGTGTGTGTGTGTGTGTGTGTGTACACCACGTTTTATACATTCATGCACTGATGGACATTTGGGTTGCTTTCACCTTTTGGCTATTGTGAATGCTGCTGCCATGAACATTGGTATACAATGTGTGTCGTATTTGAGGCTTAGCAAATGCTGCCAGGCCCTGTTTGCTGCTTCTCCTGCACGTGTGTCTTATTTCCCCAGCTAGAAGATAAGGTCCATAAGCTAGGTGTGGGTCTTACACTTCTTGGTGTTTTTCATCCTTTATTCTGTTTCTCCCAGTATCGTGCAGAAATATAAATACTTGGTGCTGATAATTAGGCTAAAATTAAAAAATAAGGAAACTGTTTAGAAGTACATAGTATTTTAAAGAAGTACTTTATGTCCATATTTACATGGGGAGAGTATTTGACTTGTTTTTCCAATTTCTAAAAGTGATAGTATATTAATATACTATCACTTTTCAAGTGTTTAATAATTTTCAAATGTTTAATAATAGAGTAACAGCCAAGAAGTATGTATGGGTCATGAGTCAGGAACATTTAAATAGATCTAGCTGATTATAAAGTAAATCTATAGAAGCCTTTTTGTTGCTGTTTTTCTCTTTTGAATCAAGGACATGAGTTCAAATACCACATTAACTCAAGAGGTAAAAGCTGTGTCCCCCATCCTAAGAAGTTGTAGGAGAGAATATGTCAAATTTCTCTTACAAAAATAGAGTCATTCTACAGTAGAGTCTTTCTATGGAGTCATTATATAAAGTGAAGATGGCTTCATATGTATGTGATGCAAATGAACCTCTCATTGGAAACCTTATATTTTATATTAAAAAAGAAGCAGTTTAATTAAAATGCAAATTTGGGATAAGTATGAATTCCTATCAGATGTATGTTGACACTTGCACTGAGGTAATTTAAGAGTGTTTTAAAGTGTATTTACTTATGTTTGCCACATATTTATTGCTTTGTTAAAGGCCAAAGTTTTGGTTTTTGGTTACATCTGAGATACATCCTGTATTAGAAGAATGTTTCTAAGTAGGCCTTTAAGGCTTTTAAAATAAATAACAAGTGTAGGAGAAGATGGTTTCTAGAAGGTGCTTTGATGAAATTTCACAAAGTTTTGTTTTTTGGTTACACTTAAGATACATCCTGTATTAGAAGAATGTTCATAAGTAGGCCCTTAAGGCTTTTAAAATGACAAGTGTAGGAGAAGATGGTTTCTAGAGGGTGCTTTGATGAAATTTCACCGGCTGGCTATCTGTATATAATCAGGTGTGCCCACAGAGAAGGCAACAATGAAGCTGTTCAGGCAGGGCAGCAGAAAACACAGGCAAAGCAATTGTTTACAACTCAACAACTGGGTCATTAGGAATTTTCATCTTTCGATCAGCTACCCTGGCTTTGAGTAGCCACAGCCAGTGCGTGTTTCAAAAAAGGACAAAACTCTATTTGCAAATAGCTTGCTACTAAAAAATATGTTTCTTTATTATAAAGTCCTGTTGGAATTTACTACTGCAAAGCAAACCACTCTGACTTACTCTTTTCTGTGTGCTTAGCCCTGCAATATTACCAGCTGTTAAGTAAAAATGTTCTTAGGTCAAGATGTTAAATTTGCAACTGGTTTACTTTATCGCAAGTCTCTGCTTTATTTGGGAAGCTTTTTTTCCCCTCCTCCTTCTTTTCATATAATATAAAAAGGCATCTTCAAATTTCACTGGCTTTAAAAAAAGGTATCTTCAAGTCCTTTCCATGAACTTTACCAGCAAAACAGTTCATGCACAGGTATCTGCCTCGTGCCACCCATGGCGGTGGAGTGTGATGTGTGGTTTCATTGATGGATAATGCCCCCGTGCAATTTAACAAACCCTTTCTAGCCACTTCCTTTTTTCCTCTCCAGCAACTTATCCTGCCATCCAGAATTCATAGCTGGTTTCGTTTGCTTTCTAGTTCAAGTTATTGGCAACCAAGTTTGCCAATGCCTCAAGTGGCTTCTTATGAAAGATTTCAATGGATAGAGGTATCTTTCACTTCAGCAATTGAATTAGCTAGCTACTGTATATGGTAACCTGATGCAACATACTGATTGGTTCATAAGACATATTTAACACAAAATCAGCCTACGGGAAAATAGATTTAAGATATGAAAATTCCCTGTGGGTGTCTGGATGGTACTATCCCTAGATTACAGCTGGGGACCTTATTTGCAGAAGAGGAGCCGGAAGACAAGCTGAGCTAATTTTCCTGTTTCCCCCTGAGCTTTGCTCTTCCAGGAGTCCCCCAGCCCTCCTGCCAAAGAGGCTCTCTATTGAGATTGTCACTGCTATGAAAGCCGTGTGTTACAGGTTCATGTAGCCATTCTATGTGGAAGGCAGGCTTCCTTGCACAAAGCATTCCAGGAAGCCACTCTGATTTCTAGATCTTTATTTACAGGGTTTTTGTTTCATTTGCCAGTGATACAGTTCGAATTTTTAAAAAAAGGCTTGTAGTATATTATGACCCATGGAGATGCATTTGCTCTTCCAAAAAGCACGTGTACAGGTCTCTTCTGAGCACATCTGTTCCTCTTTATGCGCACCACGAAAAGATGAACTCAGCTCTTCTGTTTTTCAGATTTGACTGAAGAACGACTTGGAGACGGCAACTCGGCAGACAATACAGAGGTCTTCAGTGACAGAGACACTGACCAGAGGAGTTCCCCAGATGTGGCAAAGAGTAAGGGCTGCTTCAGCCCTGAGAGCCCGGAGATAGTGTCCGTGGACGAAGGGGGATACGCTGTCCAGAAAAACGGAGGCAACCCCGAGAGCCGCCCTGACAGCCCCAAGTATCGCGCGGAGCAGAATCACCTCCTGATTGAGGGCCCCTCGGGGACTGTTTCTCTGCCCTTCAGCTTGAAAGCCAACAGACCGCCGCTTGAAGTGTTAAAAAAGATCTTCCCCAGCCAGAAGCCCACGGTGCTTGAGCTCATCCTCCAGGGCTGTGGCGGGGACCTGGTGGGCGCCGTGGAAGTCCTTCTGTCCAGCCGCTGCTCAGTCACGGGAGCAGAGCGAAGCTGCGCGGAACCCGAGAGTCTGCTGCTGCCCCCCAGGGGGCACATCTTTGAACACACCTTGAGCTCCTACCCCATCTCGTCTTCCAAATGGTCTGTGGGATCAGCCTTTCGAGTCCCAGACACGCTGAGGGTTTCTGCCGACTCTAGTAATGTTGTCCCCAGTCCCTTGGCTGTGCCTCTGCAGCACCCTTTCCCGCAGCCACCCCGGTACCCGCTGATGCTGAGGAATACTTTGGCGAGAAACCAGTCGAGCCCCTTTCTGCCCAGTGATGTCACCCTGTGGAACACCATGGCGCTGCAGCAGCAGTATCAGCTGAGGTCCCAGTATGTCAGTCCTTTCCCCGGTAACTCTGCCAGCGTCTTCAGAAGCTCGCCCGTCCTTCCTGCGCGCGCCACGGAAGACCCTCGGATTTCCATCCCTGATGATGGGTGTCCGATTGCGTCAAAGCAGTCCATTTACACCGAGGACGACTATGACGAGAGGTCTGACTCCTCAGACTCTAGAATACTCAACACATCATCTTAAAGTGGTGCTGGTTGGGTGGTGGCCAGGTGACATTTTCTGTGCGTTTTGACCCTGAGGCATCTGAGGAGAGGCCACATCTTGTGTATGCCCTTTCCTTCTCTTTGACAAAGTGACTGTGCTTGATTCTATACATTAGCAATAAAAACATAACTTATTTAACTTCTTGCACTTCACTGGAAAATGCCAAATAGCTCTGCTCTGTGGCTTTAGTGCTGAATGTTTATTGTAAAAGAGAGTCTAATGTTAAGAATAGTCTTGGGAAGGCTGGGTCCATGGAAGATTTATTTGGGGATGTAAAGCTGAAGGTCAGCCTTGCACCTAAACCCAACCTGGAATGTTAAATGAAATAATATACTTGAATGCAGTTTTGTAAAAGTGGATTCCTCAGGATATGTGAAACCTAAAGGAAGTGGTTCTGTTGCAAATGGACTATAAACAGGGACATTATATTCTTACACTAAAAATCCTTGCATTTTAAAGAGAGATGCACTTAAGAATAGAGTGAACTGCTCATGTGCTTATTTAAGCTTGGACAGTTTTCAGAGACAAACCCCATTAAGAATTACTCTTTTCACATGGCTGAATCGAAACATGTGTAATGTCAATGTAAAACCAATCACAGCTGTGAACTGCATGAAATGTATTGTGAAACGAACACAAGATTAAGCTTTGTCAGGTTAATGTAGCATGTTAAGGACTCTAGAAAAAAAATAAACTAAGGAGACGAGCGTGGTTTATGTCATTTCTACTTGTGGAAAGAGGATCTCTAAAAATAGAAACTTGATGTAAAAATGACTTTTACTAACGCATGGGCCGGGAATCAAATTATCAGTTAAATGAGACATTCCTGAGAAATATGAATGGCAAAGTTTTAGGGTTGCATTCAGAAAGATAATTTGTTCAAAATGGAGTTAATTCTCTCCATCCATTCACTTATTCAACAGATACTTACTGAGTGCCTACTATGTGTAAGAGAATGTGCTTTCCGTGTATTGTCCAAGTTACCTACCCGTGAGTCCTAGATAAGCAGATATTTTAGTGGAGAATCCCATTGAAAACAAAGTAAAAATGGAATACTCCCAACAATGTATAGTTGAGTGTGGGAAGCAAGGAAAGTGCTTAGCCCAGTACCTGACATAGGAAGTATGCAGTCCATGAAAACTACTGCTTCTATTAATGAAATTCAGTAGCCTTGCATTCAGAATATAGACGTGCATTCCTTCATTCTTACTTGGAGACCATGCCATTCTGGTTTGAGGCAAAACATTGAAAACCAGGGCTTTTTTCTTTCCTTTTAAAAACATTCTTGAGGTGCTGTATATGACAAACTTCTTGCTCAGATTTTTTTTTTTTAGAGAGAAGTTTCAAAGAGTAATATTCAGTGGTGCTCACACCAACCACTTCTCTGACTTACTGTTTCCATTTTTCAAAGTGCTTGAAAGGTCAGATGACTGCTTAGGTCAGACAATAAACTTACAAATGTGGAAGGGGAAGTAAATAAGCAAATAAATAAAAGCCTCTACATGCCAAGGATGCAGAGAGAGCTCCCAGTGCAGGAATAAGTCTTAAAAGGTTCTTCGGTCCTCGGAGGGAGAAGGGCAAGTTCTCTCAGCCTGAGATGCTCCCCACCCTTGAATGGGTTCCCAAGAGAAGGGAGATATGTAAAAGAGCCTTCTCATTTTTAATTCCATTGGGCACTTTTGACATGAAAAACCTTTGAGGAGAAAAAATCCCCTGTATTAGTTGGACTAGTATGTATTTAATTGACATAGTTACATACTAGAGTGTTTAAAAGTAAATACGGGCCACGCATGGTGGCTCATGCTTATAATCCCAGCACTTTGGGAGGCCGAGGCAGGCAGATCGCTTGAACTCATGAGTTTGAGACCAGCTTTTGTATTTTTGTCTCTACAAAAAATACAAAAATTAGCCAGGTGTGGTGGCATGTACCTGTAGTCCCAGCTACTTGGGAGGCTGAGGTGGGATGATGGCTTGAGCTGGGGAAGCAAAAGTTGCAGTGGACAGAGATTGTACCACTGTACTCTAGCCTGGGCCATAGAGCCAGACCTTGTCTCAAAAAAAAAGGAAATATGGTTTCTTGTTAGGGTTATATTTAAACATTAATGTTTATATAAGGAAGAAAGGGAGTAGAAGGGAGAGCAGTTTGCCCCCTGATTCTAAAGACATGTCCAGGACATTTTATGTGGCAATGAAGTGCTGATGTCTGGACCTATCTAGGACAAATGTATTTTAAAGGCATCTTCATTGCAAAAGTTTACCCACATTTAACAAGCAATAATGATAATGTACCACAGCACCTAAGCCAAGATGCTACAAAGCCTGTCCTCAGATATTACATCTTCGGGTTGAACCACCCAAATTGAACAAAACCTCACTGATAACGGCATCCTTACAGCTTGATTTTGCCTATAAATAATTATCATTGGCCTCTTTATGATGGCCAGCAAAATGGAATTATCTGTAAAGCAATTTATTTGTGGGCTAGTGCAGGTATGTTTGATCCTCAATATAATCTGAAAAAAGAGGCTTGGTGTGGTGGCTCATGCCTGTAATCCCAGCATTTTGGGAGGCCGAGGTAGGTGGATCACCTGAGATCAGGAGTTTGAGACAAGCCTGGCCAACATGGTGAAACCCCGTCTCTACTAAAAGTACAAAAATTAGCCAGGCATGGTGGAGGGTGCCTGTAGGCCCAGCTACTCAGGAGGCTGAGGCAGGAAAATCGCTTGAATCCGGGAGGCGGAGGTTGCAGTGAGCCGAGGTTGCGCCACTGCACTCCAGTCTGGGCAACAGAATGAGACTTTGTTTAAAAAAAAAAAAAAAAATTCTGAAGAAAGAAATGTTTGCTTCACTGGGGTAAGTGTGGTCAGGGGTCAGAAATGAGAAATTGGGTGTTAAGATCCTCTGTCATTAAAGCATTCAGTTTTACTCCGAGTCCCAATTTATGAGCCCCCTCTGGTTAAAGAGGCAAACCTCTTGGATTCTAACTCAGCTCTCAGAGACCATCCTGTTGCAGCACGTAGAATTCAAGGGAAATGAATACTCATCTGCCCACAGGTACTCAGTTATTCTTTCACATGAAACTGAACATCTGGAAGAAGAGAAAAACCAACTTCGGTTTTAATTCCCTCTGTCACACAGGCAACACATCTGGGGGCCGGGCTAGGCTGTACACTTTCAGTTTCCATGAACTGATGTTTGACTTGTGCGTCAATCCGGTCTTAGAGGAAGTTAATCCACATTAAACCACAATGCCTCTCCTCCCTTCTGGTGGATCTGCCCACTCCTAGTGTTGGTGTAAATGCTTTGTCTAAGGTGCTGAGAGTGTGGGTTGGTTCGTTGTGTTCTAGAGCATTTGTGTCAAACTGTGGTCCATGTACCCAGATGCTTAATTTCTAGGGTGGATTCCTGGGCCTGACTTGTTGAGTCAGAATCCCTGGTAGCCTAAGCAGTACATTTTTATCGTCCTCTCCAGGTAATTTGTACACTCACTAAGATGTGAGAATGAACTTCCTCTTCATCACATCCTTGGGTTTTCTTTTTGGATCTACACCACGTAAAAGGGCTGAAGGCCATAAACTTGTATGCTGAGAATATTAAGTCCTTTCTCCCCCATTCCCACCTACTTTTCTAGGGCAAGGGTAAACATCAACATGTAAACAGTCCTAGTACATGCCCTAGATCTAGTTCAAACAATGTTGGCATCAATGTCAATTATTAGGTTGAGTATACATTTGGGATCAGACTTGCTTGTTTCTGGAAATTTGGTTGGCGAAGGACCTGATAAGAGCTTAAATGTGCTATTCTTTCCCCCAAGGGGAGGGCCAGAATTTTTGGCACTGCTGATCCTTCCGGCTGTCCCATGATTTTCAGTTTACTAGTGACATCTGGGAATAGGTTTTGCCCTCGAGATTTGAGCTTTAAGAAATAGCAACATTCTTGATGATGGGGCTGGAAGTAGTTTTACAGATGAATTGAGAAGCAAGACATTTGTTAGGTACATGGATATGGTTGAAATTAACGGTAGGGCAACCTGGGGAGGCAACAGGCACCAGAGAAAAGGGGCAGTGATTCTGGACCACTGGTCCAGGCTGTTAAATTGGTCAACAGGCTCATAACAGCCGAAGAACATTTCAAATGTATAAAAAGAAATAGGACTAGAGAAGGAGGTGTGAGGTTTAGCAGTCCTGTGTTACCAGATTTGCTCTTTAGGGACTCAACTCCCAAGGTCCCTAGCTTGCCCTAAGGATAGAGGGGGTGGGAGGTGGTGGCAGAAGGAGCATCTTGGGAACATTTGTTGGGTGCCCAGAAAACAGGCTTTGACCGCATTTGAACTGACATATTTGAAAAATGAACTTTATTTCACTGCATACTGTTTCAGTGATTCATTCTTTATATGTGCATTTACTCAGCAGAAGTGAGTCAAAAATAAGATGGATGCTAAATTTATATGTTAATTTTAATATCGAAGCTATCCTATATTTGAAGAATAAGATCAGTGCTTCAATTTCATTTCTTATGTGGTACTGAACGTTGTCATTACCGGAAAAAAGTCATTTCTGAATGCATCCTCCCCAAATTCTAATCTCAGAGGGCAGAGGAGGCTCAGGAGAGGCAATCTTGCCTTTTGTTGATGGTCTATTCTGGACATGCTTCAACGTTCCCACAGTATCATTTACTATTTCAGTGTGAAGGGTAAATAGGAAAGGTAGTGGTTTTCCCTTAAATTACAATGGAGTTTATTTACTAATTAGATTCTGAGAGTTTGCCGAGATTGTTAGGTTATGTCAAGAGTTTCATATATCCCATGGGCAAAGCCACTGGACTTAACCAAAAGTAAACAGCAGCTGTTGAGAAAAATTATCCCTTCCGAAGACTTGAGTCACTGCTTGTTGGTTTTAGACCATCACCTCACCCTGCCACTGTGATTTAAATGAAAGATTCCTAAGATCTATGGAAGCATCTCTGTCTCCTAGCCAAATATGGCAGAACCAGACGTGTGGTGGTTTCTATAGAGGGAGGGTGGGTGAATTAAACGTGGGACCTTCCTCAGCCCCAGGGGCTGCTATGACAATACCAGTGGGCTCTGTCCTCACTAGCAGCCTGCTGGCTGTCCATTGCAGCCCCTGGCTTTCCTTGTTGCTTCTGCCTTCAGGGATCACTGGGTGAAATAGGCTGCTGTGGAGGCTGTCCATTTTGTGTATTGCACCAAGGGGTCCAGCCAAGGAGCAAGTGGGGCCTCAGATCCAGAGTGGGTACCCTTTTCAAATTTGTCAGACCAGAAAAGGTGCTGTTTTAGGAGAAGCCTTTTTCTACTCTGCTCAAAGGTACACTAAAACCTAGCAGAGACCCTAGAGAAAGAGAGAGAAAGAAAAAACAATGAGTTGCTAGAGAACAGTTTGAGCATTGAAAGGAATAGCTGTGGAAGCCATGGATAAATAAATCTTCGTCAACCTATCTCCTTTGGCCTGTCCCCTTTGAGAAAATAGGAAGTAGTTTCAATTTTCAAAAAAATCTCACTCAATGGACTTGAGATTAGAAATGGAGGGAGATGTTGGAAAGGGAGCTGGGAGAACTAGCCTTTATTGAGTATCTACTACCTGCATCTGTTAGGTCAGCCCAGCATTCTGACCTCAGTATATCTCTGAGGACTGTCCCTGATCTAAAACCAGCTCAGGCCACCAGCAACCAGGTGGGCATATATCATTTAGGGCTGCCTGAGTAGACAACAGCACATGTAAAACACCACAAATGAATGAATGAAAATGCCCACAGAAAACACTAATTTATGCAGTTTTCTTTCTTTTTTTTTTTTTGAGATGGAGTCTCACTCTGTCACCAGGCTGGAGTGCAATAGCGTGATCTCGGCTCACTGCAACCTTCACCTCCCGGGTTCAAGCAATTCTCCTGCCTCAGCCTCCTGAGTAGCTGGGACTGCAGGTGTGCACCACCACACCCGGCTAATTTTTGTAGTTTTAGTAGAGACGGGGTTTCACCATGTTGGCCAGGATGGTCTTGATCTGCTGACCTCGTGATCCACCCGCCTCGGTCTCCCAAAGTGTTGGGATTACAGGTATGAGCCACTGCACCCAGCTGATTTATGCAGTTTTCTATCTTCAAGACAGCCCTGTGAGCCAGCCTGTCTGCATATCTCTTAATACAGTAATATTTGAGATTCACTGCAGATCCTGAATCTTCAAGAAACATTATGTGTAATGCAGCTTAGTATTAAAGATATCTTACTGTATCCAGAGTTTTGAGAATTGGAATAATGCTTTGTATACCACTGCTTATACCCTTAGAGAAAATCTTATGAATCCAACACTGATTTAGTCAAATTAGTAATTCAAAGCACCTGCTAGGTATTATTTTGAAACATTATCTGAAACCAATCCAAATGCAAATTATTTTATTAAAAAATCACTTCTAGCTGGGCGCAGTGGCTCACACCTGCAATCCCAGTATTTTGGGAGGCCAAGGCAGGCAGACCACAAGGTCAGGAGTTTGAGACCAGCCTGACCAACATGGTGAAACCCCGTCTCTACTAAAAATACAAAAATTAGCCAGGCGTGGTTGCAGGCGCCTGTAATCCTGGCTACTCGGGAGGCTGGGGCAGGATAATTGCTTGAACCCGGGAGGCGGAGGTTGCGGTCAGCCCACATCATGCCACTGCACTCCAGCCTGGGCAACAAGAGTGAAACTCGGTCTCAAAAAGAAAACAAAACAAAAACAAAAACAACAAAAACAGAAAAACCGATTCTACCCAGAATCCCACATTGTCCAAAAGTGGTTTGGAATTAAGTGAACACAGGAGCAAGCATTTAAAAAGCACTTATTCTGGCTGGGTGTGGTGGCTCATAGCTGGAATCCCAGCACTTTGGGAGGCCAAGGTGGGAGGATCACTTGAGCCCAGGAGTTCGAGACCAGCCTAGGCAACATGGTGAGACCTTATCTCTACAAAAAATTTTTAAAAGCCGTGGTGGTACACACCTGCAGCCTTAGCTACTCGGGAGGCTGATACAGGAGGATCTGTTGCGCCCAGGAGTTCGAGGTTGCAGTAAGCTATGACTGGGCCATTACACTCCAGCCCAGGCGGCTGTCTCTTAATAATAATAATTTTAAAAGCACTTATTCTGTGCTAGCCATTGTTAACATCTATTAACTCATTTAATCCTCTCAACAACCACGTGAAGTCAGTAGATTACCATTCCCATTTCGTAGACGAGGAAGCAAAGAAGTAACTTTCTCAAGGTCAACGACCAGGAAGGGTCACGTGGACGTGGGCTTCGGTCTCTCTCAGGACTTCGGATCCAGTTTACGGGCTCGGAGTTCACAGGGCTTTTTGGAGCTCCTGGACCTTTGCCCAGCTACCTGGCTTTCTCCCGGGCCCGAAGACAGCTCCATCAGAGGCGGGAGTTGCGGCCGTGGCTGTCGAGGGCGACCCCCAGGAGCCCGAGAGGACGTGGCGTGAAGCCCCGTCGGTGAGAGCGACCAGCGCCTTCCCTTTCCCTGCGCCGCCTGCGTCAATGTTGTTCCCGGCTCTGCTGCCCCCTGGAGGCTAGTGGAGGTCAACGCGTGAGGTCAGCGTGTTCCCTCCGCCTGTTAGTCCTCATTCATCTCTCGGCCAAACCAGAAAGATGGGAGGGTATTTCAAAGATATCTTTACTATATTTTATTTCACTCAAATTCAAGGATCCCTCTCCCAGGACAGCTGTGACTACAGACCATGGGATTCACATCCTCCCACCCCACGGCGCAGGACCGGCAGGGGATTTCCAAGAAGCCCCTGGCCTGTGGGTCGCTGAGACCCTCCTAGAAGTTTCAGCCTGGCTGATGACACGCACGTGTGTTGACCATGGCTTGCGGATGAAACTCAGATATGAACTATCTAATGCCGCCATGGAGGAAATGTAATTTTAAGACCCAACTTTATTAAAACTGCTGGGCAAATAATAGAATGCCAGGAAAACCATTTCATCCATAGTTTCTCCAAGTGGCGTCTATGACTCACTGGATCTGGAATCCCCTGAAGCGTCTGTTCAAACAATTTGGATTCTTAATCCATCTTTAAACCTTCTCAACCAGAACTTCTGGGAGGGGATATCTCCCTCCCTCCCAGGAATCCACAATTGCAATGAGAACCTTGAAGTCCACTCCTGTCCAGGGAACAGCCTTAGAGAACTCAGGCCCTCCAGTGAAGGAGGAAAAGACAAATCTAGTTGTAATACTTGAAGTATATTGCTCATCTTTAAATTACCCACCCAGGTGAATAAAACACTCTCTCAGGGTAAAAGCACATGTGAATTTGTCCAAATCATTGTAATAAGGCTCCTGGGGGTGGGGGGTGGTTAACACCGTGATCAGCAGCAACTAATAATACTAACTACATCATCCCCACAGGGCCTGGGGTGCAAGGACAGTTATTTGCCCTTCACAGTTATGGATTGGTTCGATCAATTAAAAGAAAAATTACCCAAATAGAATTTTTCTTTTTTTAAACTCAGAGTGAGACCCAGTCAGTTAGCATTTTGAACTGTGGGTGGAGGACCCAGTTGCCTTACGAGTGTGCCTCTGAAGGAGGAGGAGGAAGAGAGGAGAAGACAGAGACTCTCTTTGGGCAAAGCGGGGCTTTCAGCACGTTCGGTGGTGCAGCTCTGACCCTGCCCAGTCATGGCACTGACCTATGCCACCATATGGGGGTGGATCGAGGTGGGTGGTGGCATCTGGGATCTCTGCTTGGCTTCCCGGTTGAAAGGAATATCCTCTGCAGCCCCACCGGGGAGCAGGGCGGAAAGGTGAGATAGTTAAGTCTACAGGAAGGAGGGAGGATTGTGGTTTCTGAGCTGGCCTCCCTCTCCCAAGGGGTGGGAGGGAGGCCTGGAGCAACCTCAGCTGAGATCCATTAGCTCCGGCCCCCACCAGAAGCACGGGCATGATGAGTGTTTGGAGGACAAGGGAAGTGAGCCCACCTGTGCCTGGGAGCCCCAGCATCTGCTGCAGCTATTATGGCAGGGAGAGGAAAGGGCACTGCAAAAGCCAGCGCGGCCTGCAGAGGATCCACCCATGGGTAGTGGGCTTGACCCTCAGTGAGCAGAAGGGATAGGGAGAATAAAATGCATTCCTGTTGTGGCCTAAAGGCCTCCCAGCTGGAAGGAAGCCAGGCAAGCCTGACCAGACAGCCGGTTCCAGTGGCCATTTGCCCAGGAGAGTAGCCACTCTGTGGGTGGGATCAAGTCCTTCCTTCAGCATCGCATACAGTTATTCACACACCAGAGCTTTGGTGACTTGCTCTGAGCCTAGCTGGACCCAGATACCTTTGTTTTCCAGTTTTCCTGATAAATTAGCGCCAAAGAAGGAAGAGCTCATTAATCAACTGTCTTGGTCCATATATAAGACACCAGTTAAACTTGAATTTCAGATAATCAGTGAATCATTTTTTATCATTAGGATGTCCCAGGCTGAATTTGTATAGGTATATATTTTTACGTGTGTGTGTGTGTGTGTGTGTGTGTGTATAAATATATATATAACTATGTCCAGGGAATAGTATGTAAGTATAATATATAGTATACATACTTATACTAAAAAATTATCCATTGTTTATCCAAAGTTGAATTCAACTGGGCATCCTATGTTTTTGTTAGCTAAATCTTGTAACCCTACCGGAAGCGATGTGTCTGTGGTATGACTATAGCTGTTGCCTCGGTCATGTCCCTGCAGTTAAGAAAACAGGAAAGCTGAAGTGGTAACAAAATGGGCTGAAGGCCTAATCCAGCCCTCAGGTGTATTTTGTTTGATTAGTACAGAGTTTTTGTTTTCATTTTCAAATAATTGCCAACATTGAAAAATCCAGAGATCTCACATATGCACCGAGTGTTTAGGCATTTCTGGAAAAGGTGGAAGATCTGTCAATATCGTATGGAAACAAATGAGATGTTCCCTGCCTTGGTCTCACTCATTTGTGCTTCTTTCCTGTAGCTGAATTTGGGACAGATCCATATAGGGTATTCAATTCCCTAAAATTTTCCCTAGAACAGGGAGGAACTTTTTTTGGGGTGCTGGAATCCCTGAGTGCCTGTTGAGCCTGACCAGGCTGATCTAAAGCAGGAGGGCTCTTTACCCCTCACCCTCGACGTCTGACCTGGAGACTTGCTCCTTATAAGGCTTACATGTGACCTGGGACAGGTCCCTTGCTTCTCCCAGGGTCTCTATTTTCATCCCTAAAACAAGGGGACAACTATCCATGTTTCCCAACTTTTTTGTACCAAAAGTTCTTTTTTGTCAACCTTATGCCACTGTGGTTCCAGTTTTTGCTTGTTTGTTTGTTTTATAGAATGGTTCACAAATTTGTGAGTCATCCTTGCTCAGGGCCACGCTAATCTTCTCTGAGTCATTCCGATTTTGGTATGTGTGCTGCTGAAGCGAGCACATGGACCCGATGTTTTCAAAGATCTGTCTACCCAAGCAAATGACATATGTTACAAACAGCCTGTAAGTTCTGGCCTGTCTGAAAGCTAACTGGTTTCATCACACCACATGGGTCAAATTCCCTCTAAAAGCAAAAACATTTTGTAAGCTCCTGTAACCTTGCTGAAAATAGGGATGCCTTTAAAGCCAATAAGGGCTGGGTGGGGCTAGCCTAGGTTACACTTCAGTAACACACTCCAAAATTTCAGTGGTTTAACACATAAAGGTTTATTTTAAAACTGTAACCCATGCAGAATCTGCCGTGGGTTTGGCAGCTCTCTAGGCAGTGACACAAGCATTGTATCTTTTTTTTTTTTGAGACAGAATCTGACTCTGTCGCCTAGGCTGGAGTGCTGTGGCATGATCTCGGCTCACAGCAACTTCCGCTTCCCAGGTTCAAATGATTCTCCTGCCTCAGCCTGCTGAGTAGCTGGGATTACAGGCATGCACCACCATACCTGGCTAGTTTTTTATATTTTTAGTAGAGACGGGGTTTCACCATGTTGGATAGGCTGGTCTTGAACTCCTGACCTTGGGCGATCTGCCCTCCCAAAATGCTGGGATTACAGCCACTCTGGCTTTAGTTTCCTTCTTTACTGTGGCTTGACCATTTCCACGTGTGGTTTTCCTGGCAGGGGAGGGTGTCTGGTGGGCTTTCCAGGGCCTCACCTCTGCTCATGTTTCATTGGCTGGATCCAGTGCCATGGCTTCACTTAGAGGAAAGGGCTAGGAGGTAGAGTTTTCTGCATGCCTGGGAAGCTGTGGAGAAAAGCATACAATGAAACTAAGAGGTGACACCACAGGGACATGAGCCCTTTCAGTTCCAAAATCCTACATTCTGTCATTCTTCAGAGTGGTCACATGGTGTGGTCTGTAGATACACTGGCTTGACCTTTAAGATGACTGACTGCTGTCAAGCAGAACAGATGCTACAGATATGTTGAGCTTTAAGTAGTTCCGAATCCTATGTTTCCTTCCGGATGATAATAGCTTTTTTTTTTTTTTTTAGACAGAGTTTCGCTCTTGTCACCTAGGCTGGAGTGCAATGGCTCGATCTCTGCTCACTGCAACCTCTGCCTCCCAGGTTCAAGCAATTCTCCTGCTTCAGCCTCCCAAGTAGCTGGGATTATGAGCGCCCAACACCACACCCAGCTAATTTTTATACTTTTAGTAGAGATGGGGTTTCACCATGTTGGCCAGGCTGATCTCGAACTCCTGACCTCAGGTGACCCGCCTACCTCGGCCTCCCGAAGTGCTGGGATTACAGGTGTGAGCCATCATGCCGGCCACAGCTAACTTTTACTTTGTGTGCGTGTATCGACTCACTTATCTTCACAGCAGCCCTAAAAGGTAGGTACGTTTTTTATTGCTCCTGTACTATTTTTTTAACAGGAACTGTTTCATAGATTTTAAAAACAGGCTCTGTCTTCACTTGAACAGACATATTTGAAAAATGAACTCGAGTCCACTGTGTGCTGTTTCAGTGATGCATTCTTGATACATGCATTTTCCCAGCAGAAGGCCCAGAATCACTAACCCGCTGCTTCAGGGTCACGCAGTTGCTGTGGGGAGCTGGACTTCCCCCTGAGAGTCACATCCGAGAGCCCATCTTGGGCTGACACTCGGGTCATTAGGCTCAGGGGCCCTGACATGCCTCCAGAGTCTGCTCCTCAGGATTTCAGAGACCAGCTCATCAGGACAGTGAAGCCTGAGTGTAAGATGAAACTGGCCTTAATTTGACCAGCTACAGTAAGTTGGCTCTAATTGGATGTGAAATATTTTGCCCCTACAGGGAAATTTAACTGTGTTTTTTTTCTTTTTGACATTTAGTGGCCCACGTTCCAGTGGGTACAATTTCCAACTCCCAGCCCCAGACTAGCCCCTAATTAAAATATGATGTTTTCCTTTCAAGCTTGGTTTGAAAGTCAACTGACAGTTTTTTGTTTTCTGTTGTTAGGAAATTGTTTTTATTTTTTGAAAAGGTCAGGGATTTACAGAGCTCCAAAGTAAAAAGACATAAAAAGGTTTACAGGGAAAATTCTCCCTCCTCCGAGCTACCTGAGTGCAACCAATGTTTAGTGTCTTGGGCATCCTTACAGAAATATTTTATTTTTAATTTTCTTTTTACAAACAAGGCAGCGCTCTGTCACCCAGGCTAGAGTGCAGTGGTATGATCACGGCTCACTGCAGCCTTGACCTCCCCAGGCTCAAGTGATCCTCCTAATTTTAGCTTCACTAGTAGCTGGGACTATAGGCACACACCACCATGCCCAGCTAATTTTTGTTCTATATTTTATTTTATTTTTTTGTAGAGACAGGATCCTACCATGTTGTCCAGGCTGGTTTTGAACTCCTGGACTTAAGTGATCCTCCTGCTTCAACCTCCCAAAGCGTTGGGATTACAGGCATAAGCCACTATGCGCAGCCCTTCCAGATATATTTTATGCACATGCAAGCATAAGTATTCTTTTTTCATTTTCTTTAAACATTATTTATAGTATACTATATACACAGTTGTTTTACCTTGCCTTTTTTTTTCTGTCCACTTACTATGTTTTGGAGATAGCTAAATATAATTATAAAGATAGTTTCTTCGTTTAAAAATTTAAATTTAAATTAAAATTTAATTTAAAATAAAAATTTAAAAAATTACATAGTATTTGGCTGTTCCATAGTTTATTTAGCAGTCCCCTTCTGGTAAGTATGTTAAGTTTTGAAGTCATCTACTATTAAACGATTTAGTAATAAATAACTTTAGACAAATGTGATTTGAATTGGGAGCAAGTATAAGTTGCATAAATTGATGAAAGAGGAATTCCTGCAGCAAAGCGTACACGCATTGGTAATTTTACTAGATACTGCCAATTTGTCCCCTTATAGGTATTTTTCCAGTTTATACTCCTATCAATAAAGTACAAGAATGTCAGCTTCCCCACATCCCCAGTGAGGGTGTTTTCAGTTGTGATTTCCCACAACTTGAAAATCTCAGTATGCTTTCATTTGCATTCTCTTCTTATGAATGGAGGTGAGCTTTTCGTATGATGCCATCTGCATCAACAGGCATCTCTTTCTCGGAGTGCTGGAAGAACACTTGCCCTTGAACAGGTCTGTGACCCAAGTTCAAAGCTGGCAGAACCCATCGCAGCTTAACCACCAGGGTTTGTAGCTGAATGTCTTATGCAAGGAAGTGGTTGGTTTCTGCAGTGTGTTCTCATTAGAAATGCTTGGTCACTGAAACCAATCCTAACCAGGCTGATGGCGCCATCTATCTTTCTGAGATGGGTAAATGGAATGCAATGCAGTTTTACAAGCGGGATATTTGGGACCTGACATGGATGATTTCAGGGACCTGACCCTGATGATGAGCTCTGCCAGGGGCTGTGGATGCGTTCCATCAAAGCTGAAAATATCATCAACTTATTGAATTGTCTTTTGTCCTACTTGATGTCACTGAAGTGAGCATCTCTTTTTGATTTTTAAAAAATGTCTGGCCAGGTGTAGTGGCTCACGCCTGTAATCCGAGCACTTAGGAAGGTCGAGGCAGATGGATTGCTTGTGCCAAGGAGTTCCAGACTAGTCTGGACAACATGGAGAAACCCCATCTCTACAAAACAATACACACAAAAAATTAGCCAGGTGTGGTGGCGAGAACCTGTAGTCCCAGCTACTTGGGAGGCTAAGGTGGGAGGATCACCTGAGCCCAGGGAGGTTGAAGCTGCAGTGAGCCGTGACTGCACCACTGCACTCTGGCCTGGGTGACGCAGTGAGACCCTGTCTCAAAAAACAAACAAAACAAAACTTTATTATTAAAAAAATAAAAGGCCCACATATATAGAGAATAGTGAAATGAACCCTAATCTACACATCACCAACATTAAGCAGTTACGAAGACTACACGACACTTGACCCATCCATCCCATTTCCTGTTTCTTCCTTTTGGATGAGGTAAGTAGTCTTTAAAGCAAATACTGTCATTTCACCCTTATGTACTTCAGTAAACATCTCTAAAAATGGGCATAGTCATATATAATTACAATGCCATGATCAGATCTGACAAAATTAAAAGTAATTCATTGGTATCATAAGACCGAGTTCATAAAAATCTCCGAGTTATCTCCAGCCTCGCTCCCCCTTTACCGTGGGTTTGTCTGATGGGGGTCCACACGCTGTATTTGGTTCTATGTTTCTTACGTCTCTTCATTTGCACAGTGGACGCCCCCTTTGTGAGGAAACGGAGTCCATTGCTCAGCAGAATCCTCTCCATTCTGAAACTGTGTGTTTGCTTCCTCATGGAGTCACTTAATTTGTTCCTGGATCCCCCATGTTTCCTGTAGAGTGGAAGCAGATCTAGAGGCTTCTTGGATATGGGTTCAAATGTTTGAGGGAGATGTACTTCCCAGGAGATGCTGGTCCACTGCCTACTGCGTCACTTCCGAAGGGACACAGTGGGTCTTTTGTCCACCAGGCAAGATCAGTGGGGGTCAGTAACGTCAGCCAGACAACCCCTCCATTGCAAACTCCACCTTCCATCTTTTCTCTACAACCTTTCATTTGCTCACTATGTTGCTGGAATCAGTAATTTCAATTAGGGGTTGAAAAATGGGGATTTTCCTTTTTTTTTTTTTAATTTTTTTTTTGAGAGGAAGTCTCCCTCTGTTGCCCAGGCTGGAGTGCAGTGGCGCGATCTCGGCTCACTGCAACCTCCTGACTGCTGGGTTCAGGTGATTCTTCTGCCTCAGACTCCCGAGTGGAATTACAGGCATGCGCCACCATGCCCGGCTCATTTGTGTATTTTTAGTAGAGATGGCGTTTCGCCATGTTGGCCAGGCTGATCTTGAACTCCTGACCTCAGGTGATCCACCTGCCTTGGCCTCCCAAAGTGCTGGGATTATAGGTGTGAGCCACCGCACCCAGCGGGGATTTTCTAATTCTACCATTGCTTCCACATATTAGTTGGAGTTTTTTCTGTATATAAAGAAAACTAGAGTTATTTTGTCACCTTGGAATAGTTTATATCTTGTTAAAGTGGCCAGTGGTTTCCTCAGGTTTCTTGTTTTTTAAGTGGTCTACCCTTCTCCAGTTGAGGAAACAAAGAACAGCATATTATGTTCAGACCATAGAATTAGCCTAGGAAAGAAATAGCCTTTTTTTTTAGCTTTACTTATTACCATAGAATATTTAGCCCCAGATGTGTGTGAAATTTCATAATTACTAATTGATCCTTTTCAGTTGCAGGCGTTACCCTTTCTCCCTGACTTTGGTCTTTTCCTCAGGGTCTGTCTCCTCGAATCAGCAAAAGCATTGAGCTGTAATAAAGTATGTAGGCTGAAATATCATCACTGAAATCTCATCACATTCCTTTCGCTCCAAAGCCAAACACCACTTAGTTGGATGATCTTTGGATAATATGTTGCAATGACTCTCAGTTGTGTACACTTTAGTAAGAATTAATGCAACCAGCTTGCTTTCCATTTCACAGATTAGGTTGATGCGGGAGAGACAGGCCTGGAAAGGAAGTAGCAAAAAGAGGGCATTGAATCACCAGGTGCAGGGCCCTTTCTAGATGGTTGTGGAGGCAGTGTTGTTTTTTCAGCTAGTAGAAGCAGCTGACAGCATTTCATGCTAAGAAGAGACACTAGGAAGAAGGAAGAAGGGAAATAAAGATGTTCTGGGAACTTTTAGCTGCTAAAGAATGGGTTAGATACCCGATTATGGGCACCTGAAATACCCATTCTTCCCCTACCACACCGTATCTCTGTAAGATATTTTTGCTGCAAGTCACACAATACTGGACTGAGAAAGGCCACTGTCTAGACATGTGCGTTTCTGAATAAATACCGACTGGGTGGTAGTGTAGCACAGTGGTTAAGTTCATAGGCTTTGGAGACAGATCTACCTGGGTTCAAGTGCTGGCTTCATCATTTGGGTTAGTGGCTTTAATGTCTTCAGCCCTCAATTTCCCCACGTGTAAAATGGGGATAATAACAAGGCCACAAGGCTACTGTGAAGATTAAGTGGACTTGAAGTCTTTACCACATTTCCTTTCATATAAGCCTTCAATATATAATAACTTTGAAAAAGTGAAAACAAAAAATGGAAAAGATTTTTTACTTCAAAAGAGGATTCCACCAGTTGGTAGAAAAAGATTTTATTTTCACTGATCCAGAGGGCACAAAGACTCCTCCAGGTATCCTTCTGTCATGCGAACAGGAGTGACCTGGTCAGCCACCGACAGCTGGATGCCCCTTAGACATTGCTAGGTTGTTCTGAATGTCAAAGATTTCTGGCCTGATGCGGAGGAAAGGGAACTCTTATATACTTTGGTGGAAATGTAAATTATTAGTACAGCCATTATGTAAAACAGTATGGAGATTTCTCAAGAAACTAAAAATAGAACTAACATATGATTCACCAATTCCACTACTGGGTATTTATCCAAAGGTTAGGAAATCAGTATGTTAAAAGGATACATATACCCTCTTGTTTATTGCAGCATTGTTCACAATAGCAAACGTGGAATCAACCTAAATACCCATCAATGGATGAATACATAAGGAAAATATGGTACATATGCACAATGTAATACTATTTGGCCATAAAAAAGAGTGAAATCATGTCAGTGGCAGCAACATGGATGGAACCGAAGGTCATCATGTTAAGTGAAATAAACCAAGTACAGAAAGACAAATGTCAAATGTTCTCACTCATATGTGGGAGCTAGAAACGCTGACCTCATGGAGATAGAGAGTAGTAGAATGACAGACACTAGAAGCTGGGAAGGGTGTGTAGTGGGAGATGGGGGTAAAGAGAGGTTGGTTAATGGGTACAAACACACAATTAGAAGAAATAAGTTCTAATGTTCGACAGCAGAGTAGGATGACCAGAGTTGACAACAAGGTATTGTATATTTCAAAAAAAAGCTAGAAGAGAGGACTTGAAGTGTTTGCAATACGTATAAATGATATTCGAGGTGATGGATACGATAAATAACCTGACTTGATCATTACACAGTCTATGCATGTAACCAAAGATACGCGTGTCTCATAAATATGTGCAAATATTTGCGTATCAATAAAAAATAAATATTTTAAAATGGAAAAAAGAAAGGCTCTGGCCTGATGAAAAGCATCTTGTAGCAGCCCTGATCTTTCACTTCCTTCATTTTCATTCTACGGATCTAAGCATCGTTTCCTAAAGCAGGGCTGAAACCATCCTCACCAGCACCGGGAGGACACTCTGTGTTCCTCGAGCCAATGGCGCCATCTTGTGGTGCTATTGCGCTAACACAGCCTGGCCCTGGGCCCAGGTTTTGTGGCCACTCTCAGAGTTACCCTGAGTGTTCACGAGAATAAGCTTCAGCGACGTCTTCTTGTCTTTCACGCTTACTAAAGTGCAGTCGGCTGCCTGGGCTCCCATCGGCTCCTCAGAAGATGGGAACATTGCTCACTGTTCCTCTCTTTCTGGCTCTGCCTCACTCCTGTGCCTCTCACTGTGGCATGTGGGTGACATGCTGGTGATGCCATTTCTCTGTGTGGTCCCATTTATCCTTTGGAGAACTGATGACAAATGATAGGTACCTAGGCAAAAATCATATGTCCTGTTGTGAAGTACGATTTAAGGGGATGTTTCTATCTTTTCCATGCCCTTCCTGGAACCCTAAGAATTTGTGAATGTCCAGTAGCTATAATTAGAAGTGGCTAGCTTCAGGGTCCAATGTGTGATTGGCTCTTACTCTATGATGACCCGACCTCACTCCACAAAAGTCCCAGAAAATTTCCAAAAAGTAGTCTCTGTACATCGCCTTCCATGCTTTAGACAGGACATCTGCCACGCTGAGTCTGAGGACACGGGGCACTAAGCGTACCCAGGCAAGATCATTAGCTGAGTTAGCTCTAAAAGCTCGCTACCAAGTGTGGTCTAAGGAGTAGCAGAAGTACCATCACTGGGAGCTGGCTAGAAGGCAGACTCTGGAGCCACGCTGTAGACATACTGATTCAGAATCTGAAGTTTAGCTAGACCCTAGAGATTGGCGCACTCACTAACATTTGAACAGCACCGAACTGTGGCAGTGACTCTCAACTTTGGCATCACACTAGAACGACCCAGAGGGCTTCTAAAGATCCGGATACCTGGCCCTCGCTGCAGACTGATTCTAATCTCTGGGGGTGGGAAGTGGTGTGGTGGTAGGACAAACATTGAGAAAGAGGTTGACCATTTAGAGCAGGGCCATTCAATTACCCAGAGCTGGATTTTACCACAATGAGGGTACAGGAAGTTGGCCTATAGCTCCTTCCTGAAGATCTCACGAAAGGAAAAAAAGTGCCAAAACACAGCAAAAACTCTCCAGTAGTAAACAAATTAGGTTAAGAGGCACAAATTCTTGTTAGAAACTTTAAAACATGGTGGCCAAGAAAATAAACCAAGCTTCTAGTGTAGACCACACAGGTACCTACCAATCCCATCCTACCTGCCTGGAGTGATTCAAGAAAAGGAGGCTGGTGATGAAATTCTGAGAATTCTCACTAATATCCACCGATGTAAAGAAAAGAAAACCTACGGAGTAAATAGGCAGCCTGTGGGAAAGGTTAAGAGTATTGTGATTTTTTTCCCCCAAGACAGAGGTCTCACTCTGTCTCCCGGGCTGGAGTGCAGTAGCATGATCACAGTTCACTGAAGCCCTGAACTCTTGGGCTCAAGTGATCCTCCTGTCTCAGCTGCCCGAGTAGCTGGGATCACAGGGCAGGCTACCACACCTGGCTAATTCTTAAAACAATTTCTCATAGAGATGGGGTGTTGCTATGTTGCCCAGGCTGGTTTCGAGCTCCTGGCCTCAAGTGATGCTCCTGCTTCTGCACCCCCAAAGTGTTGGGGTCACAGGCTTGAGCCACCACACCCAACCTGAAAAATTGTGTTCTAACAAGCCCTCCTGGTAGTCCTGATGCTCGCTAACATTTGAAAACTGCCGATGTTAAACGGTCTCCAAATTGTGTTCGCAGCCACCTATAGCTGGCTGAGCTCCAGCTGAGGAAGGTGGGTAGGGAAGGAAGTTTCTATACTGTGGCTCCTACCATGCTGACTGCCCACAAATCAACTAGGGGTAAAGCACCCAGGAAGCAGCTGGTTACAAATGCTGCTCACAAGAGTGGGCCTCATATTGGAGGAAAAGAAACCTCATCGTTACTGGCCTAGCACTGTGCCACTCCATGAAATTAGATGGTCTCAGAAGTCCACTGAACTTACAACTCAAAACTTCCTTTGCAGCACCTGGTGAGAGAAATTGCACGGGACATCAAAACAGATCTGTGCTTCTATACTGCAGCTGTTGGTGCTTTGCAGGAGGCAAGGGAGGCCTACCTGGTTGGCCTTTTTTTGTTTTTTGAGATAGAGTCTCACTTTGTCACCCAGGCTGGAGTGCAATGGCGCGATCCCAGCTCATTGCAACCTCTGCCCCCGCTTCCCCTGGGTTCAAGCGATTCTCCCACCTCAGCCTCCTGAGTAGCTGGGATTACAGGCGTGCGCCATCACACCAGGCTAATTTTTTTTTTTTTGTATTTTTAGTAGAGACAGGGTTTTACCATGTTGGCCGGGCTAGTCTTGAACTCCTGACCTCAAGTAATCTACCCGCCTCGGCCTCCCAAAGTACTGGGATTACAGGCGTGAGCCACTGCAGCTGGCCTGGTTGGCCTTTTTTAAGATACCAACCTATGTGCCATCCATGCCAGACATGTAACAATTATGCCAAAAGGCATCCAGCTAGCACGTGGAGAACAGCTTAATAATCTACCATGATGAGAAACACGTTTCATTCTCAAAAAAATAAAAACTCTCTTCTTCCTGTTTTTGGTAGTTGTGAACAATAGACATTTTTTTTTCATGGGGCCAAAAGGTACTTAAGTATATGATTGTGACTGGAAAAATAGGAGACAGAAATCAGGTATGGGCAGTTTTTCCATTTTCATCTGAGTGTGAATTGTTCATATAAATGAGATGTAAAGCATTCATGCAAGTCAAAAGTTTTGTTGAACAAGTTTCAGCAGTTCAACTTTACAGCAATTACAAATACACCTGTTAAATGTTTCTGGACGATGCCAGCATTTGCATTTTTTAAAAACAAGCAAATTTCTTACTGACTGCAACTAACTGGTGTTTGTAGCACTTTTATCATACAGCAGATTCCATCCACAGACTTTTCTAACTGAGTTGTCCTACATGCAAGTATATATTTTTAATGTTGGCTTTCTTCTGTGCCGTTCCTGTATTAAAATACATGAAGCTATAAAAAATAATACTCCAGGTGATTGTTGCTCTCTGCGAACTTAAGTCTGGTATTGTCACGTCTTTGATTTTGTTTTTCAAGAGAAGCTGAAATTCTGAATTTTTATGTGTCACCTCCCAACTTTTAAATGTTGGCAACAAATTTGCCTTTTCGAAAAAAAGAAAAAAAAAAAAAAAGAAAAAACCAGACAGACCAAAGAAAATAAAAGTTTGTTTCATGAGGTGTTAATTTTGTGCCACTGATTGTAGAACATCTGGATGGCATTGCCCACCTTAAGCATGAAAAAGATGAAAAGAAATGACATTGGCCGGCGTGGTGGCTCACGCCTGTAATCCCAGCACTTTGGGAGGCTGAGACAGGTGGATCACCTGAGGTCAGGAGTTCGAGACCAGCCTGGTCAACATGGTGAAACCCTGTCTCTACTAGAAATACCAAAATTAGCTAAGCGTGGTGGCAGGTGCCTGTAATCCCTGCTACTTGGGAGGCTGAGTCAGGAGAATCGCTTGAACCTGGGAGGTGGCGGTTGCAGTGAGTCGAGATTGTGCCACTGCACTCCAGCCTGGGCAACAGAGCAAGACTCCGTCTTAAAAAAAAACATGAAAATGTATAGAATATTAGAGAAGAAAAGATACCAGAGGGACAGAACATACAAAGATAGATGGACAAGCTAGTGTAGAAGAGAAAAATACCCACAGGAGAAGAGAGCTAAAAACCTGAGATGATACAATGGCAAGAACATGGAACTGTTATACATTAGGAGACTTCGGACATATCCCTGTTTTTCACCTGCCAATAGATCAACAACGTGGCAACTGAGTGAACACACTTTTCAAAGCCAACCAGTCAGTGTCAGGTCTCCCTTCTGAAAGGAGGAAGTTCAATTAAACAGGCCTCCAAGTGTCAACCAATCAACAACAGTGTCATCAGTGACGTCAGCCCACTTACACCCCTGGAAATCCTGTCTCTAACTTCCACCTTCTCCTAAACCCTGTATGAGATCCATAGTCAGCTCTGCTGATCAGCACAGTTCTCTCTTATAAAGCAGTAACTTCAGTTTTGTCTTTTTATCTTATATATTGAATAGTGGTCTCATCTGACAAATTCAAGAATGAAAAAGTTGAAGTAAAAGAAAGAGGTGGGTGGTGAGAAGTGAACAATGTAAATTAGAATTAAGAAAATGACCACAAGGTTTATGATCACTGAATAGGACATAAATATATTTTAAAAGTCAAGATAACAAAACTAGCAGCGACAAAACAGAAGTTTGGGAGAGGGAAGTGGGGAGAAGTTTAAAAAGTTTAATTTCCTGATTTTTATATGTGGCATCACTCATCAGTATCTAAAATTCAGACAAGGAGTTTCAAAATGATTCTAACATCTTAATGTCTTCTCAAGTTATTTTTATTATAATAAAATTTAAATATGCATGAACATAACTAGTTATAATCTTGATCGCCTCATAGTTCTTATACAAAGTAAATATAAACAAAGCCAATAAAATTCAGATTATCAATTATTTAAAAATAGATGTTGAGTACAGCATTCATACAGAAAAGAGCGCAAGTCACTGGCTAGCCAAATGTTTTTTTCACGAGGTGAACACAGGCATGCAGTCAGCACCTGGACCAAGACTGAAAACAGTGCCAGGACCTCAAAGCCTCCTCTCCTTCCTACTGCCAGCCCCTCCATCAAAGGCAGCTCTCAAGGTGATTTCTGACACCACAGATTCATTTTGCCTTTTTTGAACTTTATAACAATGGAATCATAAAGTTTGTCCTCTTTCATGACTGGCTGCTTTCATTCAGCATTATGTCTGCGGCCCATTCATCTGTATTGTTGCGTGCGGTTGCTTATTTTCATTTTTGTACAGTATTCTATTATGTGAATATACCACATTGTATCCATTCTACTGATAATGGACATTTGAGCTATTTCTGGGTCTGGTTACTACAAAGAATGCTTCTATGAACATTCTTACACATGTCTTTTGGTGAACATATGTACATATATCTGTTATGTATATTCGTAGAAATAGAATTGCTCAGGCAGGGTATACATATGTTCAGTTTAACTAGATGGTGCCAAACAGTTATCCAAAAGTTTGTAGCAATTTATACTTCCAGCAGCAGTGCATGAAAGTGTCAGATGTTCTACATCCTTGCCAACAGTTGGTACTGTCAGTCTTTTACGTTTTAGCCATTTTGGTGGGTGTTCCGTGATTATCTCAGTGTAATTTTATGTGCATTTCCCTGAAAACTAGTGATGTTGAGCGCTTTTTCATATGCTTATTAGCCATTTGGATATTCTCTTTTATGTAGTGTAGATTCACATTTTCCCATTAAAATTGGTTTATCTGTCTTTTTCTTATTGATTTGTAGAAGTTTTTAAATATTGTGAATTCAAGTCTATTGTTGGATGTACTAATAACAGAAATTATGAATTTTAATCAAGTCCAAGGTTATGAAGGTATTATATGTTTCCACTTTACATTTCACATTTAGGTTTGCAATTCATCTGGAATGGATTTTTGTGTGTCGGGTGAGGTAGGGGTCAAGATTCATTTTTCTCTGTATAGATTTCCAGTTGGCCCAGCACCACTTATTGTGAAGACTCTCTTTCCTCCACTGCATTGCATTTCTGCCGTAAATCAAGTGACTATAGGAAGATTTGTTTTTGGATTATTTCCATTGGTTAATTTGTCTATCCCTCTGCCAATATCACATTGTCTTATTATAACTGCATAATCAGTTTTGGTATCTTGCCATATAAGCCCTTCAATTTTGTTCTTAAAGATTTTATGGACTCTTCATGGTGATTTGCATTTCCACATATATTTTCGATTTGGACAGAAGGACCTGCTGGGGTTTTGATTGGGACTAAATCAGATCTATAGATCAATCTGGGAGGAACCGATATCTTTACACTATTGAGTCTTCTGACTCAGAATGTATCTCTCCATTTATTTAAGTCCTCCCTAATTATGCTCAATAATATTGTGTAGTTTTATGTAGCGAGATCTCACATGTTTGTTGGGTTTATTCCTAGATATTTGATTTTTGATGCCATTATAAATGGTACAGGTTTTAAAGTTTTGTCTTAAAATATTTTCTGGGGCTGGGCATGGTGGCTCATGCCTGTAATCCCAACACTTTGAGAGGCTGAGGCGGAAGGATCGCTTGGGACCAGGAGTTTGAGACCAGCCTGGGCAACATAGTGAGACCCTGTCTCTACAAAAAATAGAAAAATTAGCAGGGCATGGCGGTGCACACCTGTAGTCCCAGCTACTCAGGAGGCTGAGGTGGGGGGATTGCTTGAGTCCTGGAGGTCGAGGCTGCAGTGAGCCGTGACTGTACCACTGCACTCCAGCCTGGGAGACAGAGTGAGACACTGTCTCTCAAAAAATAAAAAAAGTTCTTGCTGATATATAGAAATGAAATGGACTTTTTAACCTCGCCCTTGTATCTAGTGACCTTGCTACATTCACTGATTAATTCTAATAGTTTATCTGTTGATTTTTTCTGAGTTTTTGACTTCCACAATCATGTAACCTGATTCTTCCAGGCAGTTGAGCTGAGGGTGAATTACTTTATCCAATCTGGGATTGAGCTGGATTTCTGTATTTGTGAGTGCTATTCATTATCTTTAATCCCAAAGTAGAGGCTTTCAGGGGTCTTAACAGAAAATCTGAGGTGTTTCACAGGACCTTTCCTCCAAAACCCCAATTTTGTCTCCCCAGCTCCAAAAACTCTGCTTAGTTTCTCTGCCTCTCGGTCACCAATTATATAGTGAAAAAAGCTTAAAGGGAAAAGTAGCCAAATATCAGGTCACCTCTCTGTGCCTCTTTTCTTTCTGGGATCTTGACTCCACATATCTCTGCTTCCTTTCATTTTTAAAAAATTTATTTTTATTTTTTATTAAATTAATTAATTATTATTATTTTTGTTTTTTGAGACGGAGTCTCACTCTGTCGCCCAGGCTGGAGTGCAGTGGTGTGATCTTGGCTCACTGCAACCTCCACCTCCCGGGCTGGGAGTAATTCTCCTGCCTCAGCCTCCTGAGTAGCTGGGACTACAGGCGCGCACCACCATACCCGGCAAATTTTTGTATTTTTCGTACAGACAGGGTTTCACCGTGTTGGCCAGGCTGGTCTTGAACTCCTGACCTCAGGTGATCCTTCCACCTTGACCTCCCAAAGTGCTAGGATTACAGGTGTGAGCCACTGCGCCAGGCCAATTAATTATTTTTGAGACAGAGTCTTGCTCTCTCACCTAGGCTGGAGTGCAGTGGCGCGATCTCGGCTCACTGTGACTTCTCCTTCCGGGTTTAAGTGATTTTCTTGCCTCAGACTCCCAAGTAGCCAGGGCTACAGGTGTGTGCCACCACACCTGGCTAATTTTTTTATTTTTAGTAGAGACATGGTTTCACTATAGTGGCCAGGCTGGTCTCAAACTCCTGACCTCAAGTGATTCGCCTGCCTCGGCCTTCCAAAGTGCTGGGATGATAGGCATGAGCCCCTGGGCCTGGCCTATTTTTTATTTTTTTAATAGTTATCTTAGTGGGTATGAAGTGACATCTCATTGTGACTGATCTTCATCTATTTAGTGGCTAATGATGTTGAGCATCTTTCCATGTGTTTATTGGCCATCTGTATGTATTCTCTGGAGAAATGTCTACTCAGGTCCTTTGTCTATTTTTAAATTGTGTTACTTGTCTTTTTATTATTGAGTTGTAAGTTTTCTTTATATAGTGTTCTATCTAGGCTGGATTTTGTTACAACTCAATAATAAAATATTTTTGACCATTCTGTGGGTTGTCTTTTCATTTTCTTGATAGTGTTGTTTGTAGCACAAGTTTTTAATTTTAATGAAGTTCAATTTATTTTTCTTTTCATTTCTTGTTTCTTTGCTGTTGTATCTAAGAAGGCTTTACCTAACCCAAGGTCACAAAAGTTTACTCTTATGTTTTCTCCTAAGAATTTTATAATTCTAGCTCTTACACCTAGGTCTCTGATCCTTTGGAGTGAATTTTTGTTTATGGTAGAATGAAGGGGTCCAACTTCATTCATTTGCACAAATATATGCAGTTGTCTTGGTACTGTGGTCCCACATCCTTTAAATAGTCCATCACGTTCTCCTCCATGACCCCAGGCCCCCTCATCATGCATGACCTCGTGCTCGCCCCTGGACTGCTGATCCCTGGGACATCGCTCTCATGGTGCAAGTGGTTCTTCTCCAGTCTTCCCCAGGACTTGCAGCAGATTAGAAATTACTTCACTCAAGAGCTTGGTCAGGGTGTGCATTGCTGTCTTCACTACTTACTGCAAAGTAAGGAGTGTAAGAGTTTAATGTGGAATATATATAATTTTGTGGAAAACTGGGGGGTATGTAGTGGTCAGGCTACTATAGTGCAAAGGAGACCCACCCCACAGGCCCCTGATTTTCTGTGGCAGAAGGGAACGCACGGTCTGGCAGCCAGCAGCCGGCTCTGCTCTAATGCTTGCTGTTTCTACAGAAGCCCTGGCATCCACGTCTGTTCCCCCATTGAGGGTTCTGATGGGTGCTCACTCTTGCCACTATCGTCATGAAAGTAAAATGACTTGTTTTCCCCCAAAGGAAACATTACGAATGCAACCAAATGCCTGAAGATTTCCTACGTGACCAGTGTTCATCCACCAGGAGGCCTGGTTTTTAATATTCTTTAGAACTTTTCTTGTCACTCCGAATGTGTCACTTCTCTTTTGTTTCTGTAAAGTGGGGATTTGTAGTCTCTATCTTTAAGCATTAAGACAAAAATACTCCTACCCTGATGAATATGGAGAGCTGTGTTCCCACAAGTGTCTTTCTTGTGCCTGTGTTTCAGCAGCAATGGCTTTTCCTCTGGAAGATTCATGAAAACTTCTGCTGATTAGGAAAGACCTCATCCACTCTCCTACTCCACCCTCCCCGTGGTACAAAAGCAGACAGCAGAACCGGCACTAGGAGGGAGTGTTTAGCCACCAGAGGGAAGACTTTCTGGGTAAAAGTCTGATAACCTGAAGGTCCAGGGCTGCATCGGGTACGTGACCCCGGCCGTGGGGCCTCTATCTTACATTATCATGTTGCGGAAGATCACAAAAGGAAACATAGCAAGAAATTTAGGTAGAGCATGTGTAACACGTTGATAAAATGTAACTGGACTGTACCTTTCAGTGAATGTGTCTTGAATGGCTGGTGAACCTCCGCATTCATTGAGTTGTTAATTCAATCAACAAATATTATTGTGCACCTACTATGTGGAAGGCATGGTGCTAGGGACTTGAGATAGCAAGGAACAAAAAAGTGCAGGCATCATGGAGCTTATAGTTCAGTGGGGGGAAATTTGGAAATAAATATAAATAAAGATAAAGATAAACTACAGGGCTGGGAGTAGTGGGTCATGCCTGTAATCCCAGCACTTTGGGAGGTCGAGACAGGTGGATCATGAGGTCAGGAGTTCGAGACCAGCCTGGCCAACATGGTGAAACCCTGTCTGTACTAAAAATACAAAAAATTAGCCAGGCATGGTGGCAAGCGCCTGTAATCCCAGGTACTGAGGAGGCTGAGGCAGGAGAATCACTTGAACTCAGGAGGCGGGGGTTGCAGTGAGTGGAGATAGCGCCATTGCACTCCAGCAAGGTAACAATAGCCCGATTTATTGGAGGAAGGCTTTCCTGAGTATGTAACATTTAAGCACAGACTTGAAGGGGGGAGGAAGAAGGCTCTCAGAAGAGAAAACAGCAGGTGCTAAGGGTTTGGGGTCTGAAAGAGCTTGGTGTATTTGAGGAGCTGAAGAAGCCACCATGCCTCGCTGAATATGCAGAGAGCAATGCGTTCCCTTCTGCCACAGAAAGACTTACCGAGGCTCAGCTTAATGTTTTAACTTTCTATCCTAAGTGCAGTGGAAAACCATTCTAGGGTTTTCCATGGGGGAACGATATGATCAGATTTTATATGCATGTCTCGAGTGACTCCATGAAGACAATAAACTCTTTAAAGCAGGGCCAGGGACTTAGTTTCTTTCTATGCTTCAGAGAGCTAGTATTGTGCTGTGAGTATCATAGGGGCCTGGTGGGGTGTGTTCTGATGGCAATTCATGCTGGAATTCATTTTAGGCAAAGGTTTGTTTTTGCACAAGATAAAAGTAGTCTATCTGTGTTCCCTGTAACACAGTATAGGAAAAGTAGGATTATTTTGGTGTACTAAAATAATAAATGCCATTCTCTTCATACATACCCATATACCCACATACATATGGATGTGCACACACTTACGGGGTGAGTGTGTGTGTGTGTATGTGTATTTTTTCAGGTGAGACCATTTGTTACTACTGGAAATTCACAAATAATTATTTTCCTTTTCCTAACTCCTCTCTATTTAACTTTTACTTTTAGACTATTTCTTTTTTCAATTTGCCTAAAAAAAATTGTTCAGCTAATAAATACTTTCAAGGCAGACAAAAGGAGCTTCCATAGGTTATGAGAAAAATGCTAGGCTCTGAGAAGACCTCCATGGATACAAAAACATAAATCACAGAAGGCCCTTTTGAAATGTCATTCACCTTCCTTTCTCATAGGAAATCAGGGTCCGGAGAGAAATGAACTAACGTTACAGTTCATCTGGATCTTGTTACTCAAACCAGGATAAGAATGGTAGAGGAGGATGCACCCAGTAGAAGCCAATCCATTTGGAGTTTTATAGTTTCCCATTAAAAAAACTACTGAGCTTCCTAGGAAGACAGATGTACTTATCCAAAACTTGGCACCTGGAAAATATTACTCACTAATGACAATCCAAAGAGTTATTTATCAGCCAGGGTTGAGATGGCAGACTAACAACGAAGAACAGAAGTCACCATTTGGTTCTGAAGCAATGGAGCCCCTAGAAGACATCAGCCATCAGGGATGATGTTTTAACATCATGAAGCATGAGGCCTTGGCAGGCTGGGGAAGTTAGCTTTTTTTAGACAGGGTCTTACTGTGTCGCCCTGGAGTGCAAAGGTGCGATCTTGGCTCACTGCAGCCTCAACCTCCCAGGTTCAAGCAATCCCCCTGTCTCAGCTTCCTGAGTAGCTGGGTCCACAGGCATGCACCACCACGCCGGGCTAATTTTTGTATTTTTAGCAGAAACGGGGTTTTGCCATGTTGCCCGTGTTGGTCTCGAACTCCTGGACTCAAGCGATCCACTCGACTCAGCCTCCCAAAGTGCCAAGATTACGCGCATGAGCCACTGTGCCTGGCCAAGTTTCCTTCTTAATATTACTGGTTACTATCATTAGTATTTTAGGAAAATTTGGATGCATTTATTTATTCACTCATTTCCTTCCTCCCTCCTGTCTTCTTTTGTCAAATATGTACCAGTAGCTAATGCACGGTAGATGCTGAGGCAGATACACAGATGTTTAAGCAGAGTCGTCATTGCCTTTATGGAGTTTACATTCTAGTAGGAAATAAAAACATATATAAAATGTGTGCAAGATAGAATCCGAAAAGCATCCCAGGATTGTAAAAAAGGAGTTTAGAACGGAGGGCACCACCTCAGGCTGGTGTGAAGGAGGCTAAGTGTGATTAGGTAGTTGCGACTCAAGACTTTTGGGAAACTGGGGCTCCCGGCAGGACCTCCTCCTTGTTTGCTTGCATTGGGAAGGGGCCGATTCTTCTTCATGCCTGGCTTGTTTATGAAGATTTCTGTGGTTAGGTGATTTTGTTGGATGTTGGTAGTGATGCCTGGCACCAAAATGAACCTCCCTTGAATCCTGCCCTTAGGAATTGCCGGAGAGAAGTTTTGTATGCTTGTGCAAGAGTGTGCATTGAGATTTTATTGTCTCACCTTCCCACTTAATCTCTGACTGCACAGGAAAGAGTCTCTGGTGCCATCTCTCTCCTATGCGCTCTTTTCTTTATCCTGGGGTACTTGGTAGACTCTTCCTTGCTCGCTTTTTTCCCTCGTTTCTTTTCATGCCTCTTTTTTGGATTCACTAGCTTGAGATCCTTATGTTGGCTCAGGTGTGTGTTTCCTTTAAGCAGCATGCAAACTAACCTTCTTACAAACTCCAGTGCAGGCAAGGGATGGGAGGGGACTTTCAGATATTGATTCAATCCATTCTCCTGCTTCCAGGAGAAAAATGACCTGTGCAAAGAGTTGCCCATTTCCTTTCAAAGATCTTCTCACAAGAAGAAACTTGACTTATCCTGATTGGGAAGTACTGCCTTCTGCCATTTAGAGCTATTCTGTTTTGCTTCCCTTTCTAGGAGATGTTTTTAATTCTAGGAAATTAAAGTCTCTGACACCAAAATATTATCCACTCCGAGAGAGGCACCATAGCAAAGTGGTTAAGAAGGCAGATTCCTGGAGCCATACGACTTGGGTCCAGATCCTAATTCTTTCACTTTTCAGCTGAGGCACTTACTATCTGAGCATCCTCTCTGTACCTCAGTTTCCTCAACTATGAGGATAATAACAGCAGGGCTTTCACAGGCTCCGGAGAGGATTGAATGCCTGAAGTGTCTAAAAAGGTTCCTGGTACATAATAAATATTATGTAAGTTTTCTTTATTGTTATTTCACTTTGGTTAATAGGGAAAATCTATTCATAGACTAAATTCTCATTAGTGACTTTTTTATCTTTCTAACTTTGTAGGAAGTGTTTTGATAAGGAATATCTACACATATCTTCTAAGCAAAATAAATATGTGTACTGAGAATCACCAAATTTCTTATGCTCCTTCCTATTCAATCTCCCCCCACCCCAGCCCCATGCAAACCGTGTCACTGTACATTAGAGTAGTCTTTCTAGAGCATCATATACATTGAAGAACACAGTATGTTGTCTTTTGTGTCTCATTTATTTTACTCAGCATAATGTTTTTTTTTTTTTTCCCCAGATGGAGTCTTGCTCTGTTGCCCAGGCTGGAGTGCAGTGGCACGATCTCAGCTCACTGCAACCTCTGCCTCCTGGGTTCAAGCAATTCTCCTGCCTCAGCCTCTGGAGTAGCTGGGATTATAGGCACCTGCCACCACGCCTGGCTAATTTTTGTATTTTTAGTAGAGATGGGGTTTCATCATGTTGGCCAGGCTGGTCTCAAATTCCTGACCTCAAGTGATCCACTTGCCTCGGCCTCTCAAAGTGCTGGGATTACAGGTGTGAGCCACCATGCCTGGCCAGCATAATGTTTTTAAGATTCAACTATGTTGTTGTATATATTAATTCGTTCAGTTTTTTGCTGAGTAGTATTCCATAGCAGGGGCATAGCCATATCACAACTTGTTTATCCGTTCATCGGTTGATGGATATTTGTTTTATTTCCAGTTTTGGGCTATTTTGAGTAAAGTTGCTATGAGCATTCACGTAGAAGTCCTTATGTAGACATATTTTATTTCTCTTGAGTAAATACCAATGAGTGGGATTGCTAGGTTATAAGATCAGTGTATGTCTTACATTATAGGCAACTTCCAAAATGTTTTCCAAAGTAGTGGTGCCATTTTCCATTCTCACCAACAATGTATGAGAGTTCCAGTTGCTCCACATCATCACCAACACTTGATATTGTCAACTTTGAAAAATCCACCATTCGAATAAATGTATAATATTACCTCATTATGGTTTTAATTTGCATTTCACACATCTTTTTAGGGACTTATTAGCAATTTGTGTATCTTCTTTGACAAAATGTCTCTTAAAATATTTTCTCCATTTTTCTTTAAATTGAGTTGCTTCACTCTTTATTATTGAATTGCAAAAGTTCTTTATATAATCTGATTAAAAGTCCTTTCCAAAATATGTGTATTTTGATTATTTCCTTCCAGGTGGACTAGTCTGCTTTTAAAATTTTGCTCCTTCCAAACTATATGGGGGTGTTGATCAAGAGTTAATTTACCATCAAGTGGTCCCAAACTGGAGGATCCTTTAAGGAAACACCATGTAATTGCTTGCTCCTGCATTCTAGTATTTCTTCCATTCTTGGAGCTAAATGTTTACATTTGGAGTTGAAAAGACACCCTGTGTGAGCATAGATAGAGCATTGCATCTAATGCTGTCAGAAGAAACAGCTCCAGACCCAGCATTCCGAGATCTGCAAGATGCAACAAACGGATGTCTTGTCCATCACAGGATGGGGCCCATCCCATTTCTGAAACGTTTTTTCTTCCTTTTGCACCACCTTGGCTTTTATTAACCAGCTGTTTGCCCAGAGGGACCCTCTCTGGCCTTCCAATTCTCTTTCAGGAGAGTAAAGTTATCTAATAGCCACAAGGTAGGGCTTGCCTATTACTATAGGCTTAGAGAATGGACTGAATGCAGGAGGTCACTCTGGCTTCACAAGAGTCAAAACCCAGAGACATTTATCAGACAGGGAAAATAAACCTCAAAACCAAAAGCAACTGAAGGAGAAAGTGGTGCTTTAGGGACCCAGGAAATTTCTGATTTCCATCATTCTCTAACAGGTAGTAAAACCACAAAAATGTTATTTAATGTTAATTGAGCACTTACTAGTTCATACACATCTTTTTATTGAAACCTCGTAACTCAGTGAGGAAGATACTTTATTATTTTTCATTTTCAGATAAAGAAATGAAGGCTTAGAGAAATACTATAACCAATAATGGCAGAGCTGGACATTAAGCCATGTCTGTCATCAAAGCTGTGCTTTGAGATACTACAGAAACATTTCCCCTATAGACAAGCATGTCCTCGTATCTTTCCTTGAATTGAGGAGTCAGTCGTTGTTGTCAGCTTACATTTTCTTTTCTCTTTCTGACTGCATTTTCTTTGCTGATACCACAAGTTCCCAGAGGAAGGGATGAAGCCCATTGCTTGTCTAACTCTTGCTTAGGACAGAAATCCTGATCTGGGGACCCATGTAATCTACATCCTGACCTACTGACTGATCCATGCAGGTTGTACTGTCACACCGCTCACAGAACCAAATCCTTTATCTCCACCCACACTTAAGGAACCATTTCCTGGTGTCTTTATGACAGTGAAAGAGAAAAGGGATGACTCATGGCATTATGACTCATGGCATTATGGTGATGTATTCCAAGACCTTCATGAGAGCCTCAGGTGCCTAAATGACTCTCCCTTCTTTTGGTAAACGTATTCTAGATTTCCAGTACAGAGCCCCAGTGCTGGGCTGAGATGCACATGCTAGGTGCTCAGCTAGGCTCACTCACTCTAATTAAAGGACTCATTTGCATGCCAGCCATGCAGTGAGTCTGATTCAAATTTGTGTCCCAGTAAAATCACCATTGCCCGCATATCCTGGATCTTCAAGGTCACACAGGGAAATCTGGAATCATGAATGTTGAAACTGGGAATGCCGAGAGTCCACAACTACCTGATCCATGATAGCCCTTGATTTCTTGGCCTAATCTCTTTTTCACATCCTGGGATATTAAATTAAAGAAGGAATTAAGAAAGGCCTTTTCAGGCTGGGCATGGTGGCTCATGCCTGTAATCCCAGCACTTTGGGAAGCCGAGGCGGGTGGATCACCTGAAATCGGGAGTTTGAGGCCAGCCTGGCCAACATAGTGAAACCCCGCCTCTAATAAAAACATAAAAATTAGCCAGGCGTGTGGTGTGCACCTGTAATCCCAGCTACTCAGGAGGCTTAGGCAGGAGAGTCGCTTGAACTCGGGAGGTGGAGGTGGCAGTAAGCTGAGATCATGCCACTGTAATCTAGCCTGGGTGATGGAGTAAGGCTCTGTCTCAAAAAAAAAAAAAAAAAGGCCTTTTCAAAAGTAAAAGGGGGTAATTCCCAATCCATATGGGAGCAGGGGCTCAGGAAGGCCTCACCTGTGTCCCTAGACACCTTCCAGCAGAACCTCAGAGGAAGGAGTGCTTCTTAGCAGTGAGCATTGTGGAGGAGGCAGGAGGGAAACCAACTGGAGAGGAGGGTGTGTGTGTGTGTGCAGGCAAGTTCATGCACAAGTGTGTCTGTTGGGTGGGAGGTGGAATGTGCTTGTGCCTGTCCGTGCTTGAGGTGCATGGCAGGTGGTGTGAGTGGGGCCGCTACAGATGGCAGGCCAGTCCTAGCTGTGCTTTGTTCCCTAGCCCGGCCCCTGGAATGACTGACAATGCTAACTTGAGAAAATCCTCTTCAGGGGCGCTGCTCCTTAGCCTGGAAGCATGGGAATCTGCTAAGCCCCTGGGTAGCCCAGCTTGAGGCTTTTGATCCAAGCCCACAGCAAAAGCTGTTAACGTGTTTCTTGACCACAGCGAAACAGTGGGTAGAAGTTTTGGTTTGGTTTAGATTAGCCAGCGGTTCTGTGGCTTTTGGGGAGAATAAAAGCCCAATTACTTCCTTAAAAAAACAAGTGGGCAACTAGATTATTACCTCTTATTTCTGATTTTGAAGAAGAGGAGGTAGGTATAAGCAGTTTGTGTCTGGGAAAGACTGGGGTATCCAGACCTCATATAGGCAAAATCATGAGGTCATCAAAATGTGTCACCTGGGCCCTGACTCTAACCGCCACCTCCATGTCCCTCATCTTTCAGGCATTAGTGTCTCCCCTCTCCCAAAACTACTCACAGAAGTAGTTGGCACAGAAAAGTTGGCTCTGTATCTCAACCATTTACCCATAGTAAAGTTTATCTCCTCTCCTCTCCTCTCCTTTCCCTCTCTCGATCTCTCTCTCTGTCTCTCTCTTTGAGACAGGGTCTTTCTCTGTCACCCAGACTGGAGTGCAGTGGCATGAACATGGCTCACTACAGCCTCAACCTTCCAGGCTCAACTGATCTTCCCACCTCAGCCTCCCAAGTAGCTGGGACTACAGGTGCATTCCACCATGCCCAGCTAATTCGATTTTTTTTTCCATAGAGGTTGGGGGGTCTCACTATGTTGCCCAGGCTGGTTTCAAACTCCTAAGCTCAAGCAATCCTCCTACCTCAGCCTCCCAAAGTGCTGGGATTACAACATGAGCCACCATGGCCGGCTAGTTATCCCCTTTCTAAAGAGGTAAGCCTGCCTGAGTACAAATCCCATACAAAAAGAGTGTATTTACTTAGCTATTTTTTGCTTATTGTTCATTCTAGGTTGCTTCCAACTTTTTCCTATGTTAAATAATGTCACCACAAATATATTTTTATATATGAATTTTCACTCTTTTTGGTTAATTTATTCCCAGAAGTGAGATTACTGGGTCAAAAGGTCCTTCTGCTAGTGTGTAACCTGAGCCAGCTGCTCAATGTCTCTGTGCTTCAGTTTCTCATGTATAAAATGGGATTTATAAAATAGTACTTTACTCACAGGTTTGTTGTGAGAATTAAATGAATTGCTGTATGTAATGCACTTAGAATAATGTCCTGCACACAGCAAGTACTATGCTTAATACTTAACTTGTTGTATTTGTTATTTTTATCTTGCCACGGGGGGTTGATTTTAAGACATTTCTAATTATGAAATGAAGAGTTATTCCCGATCGAAAAAAATCTTTGGAAAAGTGGAAAAGTGGCTCCTTTAGAGGGTGGCATGTTAGCCGATATCCTGATTTGCAGCCTGGAGGCAGGTGTCCATGCCTAACGTCAGCGCCTGGGGCAGCCCACTCTTCCTGGAAGATGGGTGCTGCTGTCAGAGGCCAGTGGCAGGTGGTGCGTCCCCAAGGGCTCCCTTTGGCAAGGCTGACCCAAGCAGCCAATGGTCCTAAGACAGGCCAGCTTCCTTGACTGCGTGCTGGCTGCCCCTCCTTTCATGCCCGGTGCTCCCTGACTCTGCTCCTGGACAGTCAGTGGGGCCTCCTGAGAGCCAGAGGTACAGTCCTGAGCACACAGGAAGGCTCAGGGAACATGTTTTGAGGAATGGAGCCCCGTTGGGGAGCGAAGATCTGTTCCATCGCCTGCTTCTGCCTATCACCTCCACGCCCCCCCAACAGAAACCAGGAATCAAGTACATATTCACAGGGCTCTTTAAAGGCAACTGGTTGCTCAGGCTCAGGGGCTCCAATACATTTTTTTTTTTTTTTGAGACGGAGTCTCACTCTATTGCCCAGGCTAGAGTGCAGTGGTGCCATCTCGGCTTACTGCAACCTCTGCCTCCCAGGTTCAAGCGATTCTCCTGCCTCAGCCTCCTGAGTAGCTAGGATTACAGGCACCTGTCACCATGCCCAGCTAATTTTTTTATATTTTTAGTAGAGACAGGGTTTTACCATGTTGGCCAGGCTGGTCTCAAACTCCTGGGCTCAAGTGATCCGCTGACCTTAACCTCCCAAGGTGCTGGGATTACAGGCATGAGCCACCACACTCGCCCCCGTACATTTAATTTCAAGTGTCTTAAAGTAGTGGGCTGTGAATTCAGGGCTACTTGGAGCCCTTAGCATAGCCATCTGCCGTGATTTTCCCAACGCTTTTCTCCAGAGCCCTTAAATAGTCAAGCAGGCCTCAAGGTCAACTGTCATCAATTTCCGTAATATTTACATTGGGTGTTTTATTCTCTGATGACTTCGGAGTGATACATATGCCAGTGTCCCACTGAAGGCTGACACCTCTTCATTTAAAGGGAAAATCTGTAAATGTATACTCTGTCTCCCACGCCTGCTGTTACTGGTTACCTTTAGAAGGAGTGACTGGCACATGGAGGCTGATGATTAAATATTTGTTGAATAAATGAATGCATGAATGTACAGCAGTTTTCTTAGCTGTTCCCTATTGTGGGGCTTTTAGGTTGCTTCAATTTTTTTAAAATTGTAAATGTTACCTTCAACATACTTGTGTGTATAGCTTCCTTCTTTTGGGTTATTTCGTTTTCCATAAGTAGAATTTCCGGGTCAAAGGGTAGAAACAATTTATGGCATTTGATTTGTATTTCTAAATCGCTTTGCCCAAGTATTGTACCAAGTTTTACTGCTCCCAGCAGTGTTTGAGTGCCAGTTTCACAGTAAGCTTTCTGGCTTTGGCTGTGAACAGAAAATTCTTTTTTGCTACTTTATTAGGTTAATACTGATATCTCAATAAGTTAATTTTTCATTTCTTTGATTTCCAGTGAGGCTATCTTTCTGTATTTGATTACTAGTTATATTTATTATTTTGTGAATTTTGTTCACTGCTGTTTTCTATTATCTGAACAATACTTACCTAATTAAGCTATTCACCTACAAATGTTGTCACTAGTCTGTAATTTTTCCTTTCCTCTTTCTTTTCCCTCCCTCTCTCTTTCCTTTCCTTCCCCCTTCACTTCCTTCCTTCCTTTTTCCTTCTATTGTTTTAATGTTCGTATTGTCACCTCTGTTAATCTTTTCCTCTGACTTTGGTTTATAAGCCACAAGAATGTGACTAGCATAACAGAGGGAAAGATGAGCGCTTAAAACACAAGGGAAAATTTCTCTTGTTTTAAATTGCTGGCTAGTTTCCACCTCATTCCGTATTGATTTAAGGAATTTTCTAGTAGTATGATTTGTTCATTCTGTGAAGGGTATGATATAGCGCCAACATTTTTGGCATTGTGTCTTTGTTCTGTGGGATTCATTAACAAACAGGCTGAAGGCTAACTTTTCCTCTGCCTCCCCACTTACTCGTAACCCTTGTGGAAACTTTGAAGATGGCAGGAGAGGTGAAAGGCAGTTGGCTTGAGTGTTGCAGGAAGGAAGAGGATTATCATCTTGAAATGCTTTTGGAGGAACCAGCTACCTTCTAAATGAAAAATATGTAAAGGGGGAAGGATGGAGCCGGTATTTCTTGGCTCTGGTACAGCTGCTCTAACAGGGTTGGGTTGTGGGGGGGTCTGTGTACGAGGCAAACGTTTGTGCTGGCACCAGTGTGGAACTGTATCGCATGAAAGGGAAGAAATGCAGCCATTAAAGTGAGATGGAAACGTTAGACCAGTCCTTTTCTGGGTATATCTGAAAATCAGAGTAGTGAGCCTTTCAAGGGCTAAGGTCCATGGAGGGTCTGAAGGACCTGCCTCCCCAGGGATTCTCATCTGGGTTTTCAATACTCTACTGTGTCTCCTGTAGTTTCCTGTGGTTGCTGTGTGCAGGGAAGGGATGGTGTTAGTTGTCTCATAATCAAGCAGAGCATGGGTCCTAACACCCCAGCTGCCGGGAACCACTGTCCAGGCAGTTCTCGTGGGAATGAGTGGGGCATAAAAATTCTGTTTCTCAGTTGGTGAGCCCTGCTTTCCCTTGTGTTATTTTAAGCTGCCATTACCGTATGGCCTGATCCCAGGGTGTGGCTTCTGTGACTTATTTTAGCAAAAAAGAATTACTAGTAGCATTGTTGACCTAAAAAGCCATTAAGATTTAACCATTCCTACCTTCCCTCTTGGGTATGCAGCAAATGCAGTAGGCTTGGGGGCAATTAGTAATTGTAATGAAAAGCAAATATATGAAGTTACATACTTTTGAGTTATTTACATGTAGTGTGAAACACAAAATGAGGGGTTTATGAAGGATACGTGATGCAGAATATAAATTAATCCATATACTTCTCTCAAGATTGAGTCATACCTGAGGCTTAGAGTAGGCCCTATCACCTCCTGCTGTCACCAGTGAGTACCTGTGCTGCCCAGGCGTACATATGATCAACTGCTGAAAACAAACAGCCAAGCAAACTTGAATGCCTGATGTGAGAACAGGTGCCCTTAAGGCATCTCTCCTTTGGGCTAGGGTCCTCTGAACTAATCCCTTTTCTATCTGTCTCTTTAAGGTGTGTGCCTGTTAACCCTACCTGATCTTTATCTTTTGTAGAGCTGGCACACATGCTGGGCACTCAGTTGGTGTTGAATTGTTGACTGACCGATGGAGGGAACAGCAAGGAAAGAGTGGCAGCTCTCTCTGCTATTCCTTGTTTGACGGCAGTGGAAGTTTTCACAGATCCAGAGGAGCCTTCTGGGATAGGACCTTCACTTAGGGAAGGCCTGGAGTCTTCATGGCATGGTCTTTATTTAGAGGCAATGGCTCTGACATCTTGGAATCGATGATCATAAAACCATACTTAATAAATTCTAGGCACCCTAAGGAACCCTTTAGGTTAGTGGTTCTCCAAGTGTGAGCTCTGGAAAGCCATGTCATTGCCTGGGAACGTGTTAGAAATGCAACGTCTCAGGCCCCAGCCCAGACCTGCTGAATCAGAAACTCTGGGGTGAGGCGCAGCAAGCTGTGCTTTAGAAAGCAGACCAGGTGATCTCGATGTACACTGAAGTTCAAGTATCACTGTTTTATGGTATGTTAAGTAAGTATTTAATCCTTACAACACCCATATAGAGTCAAACCTATTTAAACATTTTCAGCTTTATTTAGGTTATAATTGACAAATACAATTATATATATTTAATGTATACAATCTGATAATTTGATATATGTAGACATTGTGAAATGATTATCACAATCGAGTTAATTAACACACCTGTCACCTCACATAGTTACCTTTTGTGGGTGAGAGAATGCCCAAGATCTACTCTCCAAAAAAATTCCAGGTATGTAATGCAGTACTGTTAACCATAGACACCAGGCTGTACATTAGATCCCCAGAGCTGCTTCATCTTAGAATTCGGAGTTTGTACCCTTGGCCAACATCTCCCCATTCTCTTGCTCCCTCTGTCCCGCAACCCCTGATAACTATTACACTACTCTCTGTAAAAACAGCCTATCTTTAAAAGTATCAAATTTTGTTGGTGAGGAAAGAGACAAGGGGATACACCCAAGGCTTCACACCAGCAGAACTGGGATTTGAACCCAGATATACTGATTTAGGCCTGAGATTAGAAGGGAGAGAAAGAAGGGCCAGGCGCAGTGGCTTACACCTGTAGTCTCAGCACTTTGGGAGGCCAAGGTGGGCAGATATTTGAGATCAGGAGTTCGAGACCAGCCTGGCCAACATGGTGAAACCCCGTCTCTACCAAAAATACAAAAATTAGCCAGGCATGGTGGCATGCGCCTGTAATCCCAGCTACTTGGAGGGGGAGCTGAGGCAGGAGAATTGCTTGAACCTGGGAGGTGGAGGTTGCAGTGAGCCGAGATTGAGCCACTGCACTCCAGCCACTCTGTCTCAAAAAAAAAAAAAAAAAAAAAAAAAAAAAAAAAAAAAAAAAAAGAGAAGAAGGGAGAGAAGGAAGACAGACTTTGCAGATAACAAGGCAACAAGGCACAGGGATAATTTTCAATCCCAATTTATTTATTGAATTTGTAGCGGTGTGCTGGACCTGCTCCTACCATCTTGCAAGGGCTAATAGTAAACATCTCTTCTCAACTTTGTGTTCAGTGATGTCGGCTTGAAATTGGCCCTGGGCGGGGAGGGCCATTTATACCTCAGAAACTCCATCACTGCCTAAATGCATGCACTGTATAAAGCTGGACATCATGTGTTCTTGGTAGACATTGCATACGTGTTAGCTTGGAGAATATAAGGCAAGCACCATTCATGGATCCATTAATGTTTTAGCTGCACCTGTGTTTTCTCGTGTCTACAGAATTGCTTTTGACAACATTAAAACTCTAGAACCTTAGGGTCAGAAGGGAGCAGAGAGCTTATCTTCTCTAAAGCCCTCTGAATGAACACAAAATCAAATCATTTTGATTATTTCTAATTTTTAATTAAAAATAGGTCAGTAATAATCGCCTGCCTCTGCGGATTTCCGGGATTTCAGACACCCCTTCACGGGCCCTCTTGGTACCCTTTGTGATGCAGTGGGGGGTAGATACAGCTGGTCCAGGCCTGAGACGCAGCAGCTGCTGGAAAATTTGGTGAGAAGGACCGCAGAGTAGGGATTCCCTTCTCTGTGGCCTGGCACAGGTGTGGGAGAGGGTTCCTTGCTTCTGGAACGGGGTCATGAATTGAAATGTCAACACAGAGCCTTCTCTGAACTTCTGTCTCAGAAGGATTCATGTAGGAACAACTGAGGATTTGAGATTTCAGGGTTCCCAGGCTGGGGGCCGGGGTTTTCTGTAGTTTCCCGCCAGCTTCTAATTCCACCTCTGTCTTGGATCACGGGTTACACTACTCACTGGTGGATGGGGTGTCCCTCTCCCCAGACAGTATCAGGAATGAATTAGCATGTTTCCCTCCTGTAAGTGATCCTCTTTTTGAGTAAACATCCCCTGGGTTTCTGTGATGTGTAACTAATGGAGTGCTAAACTCTCAGGGCTGGTTTAAGACTCAGAGCGCACACGTGTTGCCAATCCATCATGCTCCTAATACTAATTAACATAGCAGGGACACAATAAAGCCACAGATCCTGCACACATTACCTGGCTCGGGTTTCGCTCTCATAACAATCTCACTATTGACCCAAGGAGAGCGCACGTTGGGAAAGGGAGCTCCAGCCCCTTCTCCCTGGCTCGACCTGCCCCATCAAATAAAAAATGCCATTGAGCATCATGATATAGGCGGCGTCCACTGTCCACTTGTTGTTTCTGCTTTGGGACAGTGCCTGAGTTCACAGAACAGTAGGGTGGGGTGGGGTGGCCTGAAAGCGAGGCTTCCCAGCATCCCTGAGTGGGAGTTGGGGCATTTCTCTCACACCCTGGGCTACTGTTACCATTGGGATTTCAGGCCCTGCCTGGTTCACAGCTCTTAAGTGAACCTCTCAGGAAGACTTGCTGTTCAAATGAGAACTGGCTTACCTACCTGCACCCTGCAAAAAGCATTTATCCCTTATCCCAAAGTCGGCCAAGCAGAAATCTATGCATCTAGATCTTGACCGGGTTGTTGGTTATGGGGGGTATAATGCATTTATCAAAAATTACTGAATTGTGGTCAGGCATGGTGGCTCATGTATGTAATCCCAGTCCTTTGGGGAGCTGAGGCAGGAAGATCGTTTGAGCCCAAGAGTTTGAGACCAGCCTAGGCAATATAGTGAGACCCTGTGTCCACAAAAACAAAAATAAAATTATCCAGGTATGGTGGCTCACACCTGTGAGTTACTCAGGAGGCTGAGGAGGGAGGACCGCTTGAGCTGGGGATGTTGAGGCTGCAGTGAGCCGTGATTCATGTCACTGCACTCCAGTTTGGGAGACAGAGAGAGATTCTGTCTGTAAAAAAAAAAATTATTGAATTGCACAATTAATATGTGTGTTTTCATGGTCTATAAATTTTTCCTCAATAAAATAGTTTGAAAAATTACCTTTTGCAGCAACCAGTAGTTTTTGGATGTCTTATAATCAAAACAAGATATAAAAATGGTGCTGGGGCTACTGTGACACCCACAACCCTGCATGCCAAACCATATGGTCTTTATTCTCTAATGACATTATTCTTATGGATGTAAATGACTATGGATGTAAACTTATAATACAAGTTATTTTTTAAAAAAGGAAGTGCGTGTTCAAAGCCTATTCATAGAGGGGCCATCTGAGGGAAACATGAACAAACGCTCTTAGTCTGGTGTCGAAATGCTCAGCAAAACCTTATACAGGATTCAGATCCTGCATAATACAGCATCCAACTAAGCTTCACTTCCCTAAATCAGCTCCATGATTTAGGGACCACTGCCCTGGGCTGGCCTGGGGGAAGCAGAGAAGTGGAGCAGCTCAGGATCTCCCTTCCTGTTTCAATCAGGGTGGCTCAGAATTTACCTGTTTCACATGGGGGCTTTCTGTGATGCTTTCTTTTGTGGAAAAGGTTCTTGAGCTAAGATACGTTTGAAAATCCGTTGAGTAAATGATCTCTAATGTCCCTCCCAGCTCTCGATTGTATGCATCTATTACTTTGTAACATCACTAGGAGATGTTTGCATGAGTATACATTATCATGTGAGATGTTCGTTATCTTTCCAGAATCTCGTATCTTTTTATGTTGAAGCATGCCTAATGTGTAATGTAGAAAAAAATCATAGTTATGGATAATACGATATTCCAATATTTTAAAAAGTATGCTAAAATTACATAAAATAAGAAATAATCACTATGTATAATCTAGGGTATTATAATATTTTAAAAAGTATTTATGACAAATAGTTCCATAAACATAGGAGAAAAAAATAAAAATAGATTCAAGAGTTGTATTGCGAGGCAAGAGAAGGACAACCTAAAATTGTTTGTGTCCTCCTCTGCCTAAATATTTTTAGAGATCAGGGGATTAGATGATGGTGGTTTGTTTTTCACATATTCTCAGCCTAAGGGTTTGTTTATTTAACTGTCTCACAAGTAGACACATCAAAACAATATTAAAACAAACCAACAGCAAGCTTTGGGAACAAACACAAAAAAAACACAAACAATATCACACTGCCAGGCTCAGAAAAACATCAGAGGAAGAAGCTAAAAGCCCGTAATACGGTAGCCAGAAGTTAAACAAACAACCCATTAGATTAAAAATAACGGTGTCAGTACATGAACAATTTGATGATTAGCTAAGTGTTGTTGGCCTTAATCCAGCTGCAGGATTACATTAAAACATAGTTTCATTCACCACAATATGCTTGATAAACCACAGGACAATTAAATTTACCCTTCTTCTTAAATATTAACATCATTAGATAAGTTAACGAATAACATTGTAAAGACTGGGCTTTCTATTGAAATCTCAATCTGAATGCTCCTAATGGTTGAGTAGATAATAGATGGATTTTCACCTAGTGAGTATAAATTTTGATGTTTCTTGTAATTTAATTTCTTTTTCCTTTTTTTTTTTTTTTTTGAGACAGGGTCTTTCTCCATCACCCAGGCTGGAGTGCAGTGGCGTGATCACCGCTCACTGCAGCCTCAACTTCCCCAGGCTCAGGTGATCCTCCTACCTGAGTAGCTGGGACTACAGGTGTGCGCCACCACTCCTGGCTAATATTTACATTCTTTGTAGAGACAGGATTTCACCATGTTGCCCAGGCTGGTCGGAACTCCTGAGCTCAAGCCATCTGCCTGCCTTGGCCACCCAGAGTGCTGAGATTACAGTCATGGGCCACCACGCCAGGCCCACCCAGAGTGCTGAGATTACAGTCATGGGCCACCGCGCCAGGCCCACCCAGAGTGCTGAGATTACAGTCATGGGCCACCACGCCAGGCCCACCCAGAGTGCTGAGATTACAGTCATGGGCCACCGCGCCAGGCCCACCCAGAGTGCTGAGATTACAGTCATGGGCCACCGCGCCAGGCCCACCCAGAGTGCTGAGATTACAGTCATGGGCCACCGCGCCAGGCCTACCCAGAGTGCTGAGATTACAGTCATGGGCCACCGCGCCAGGCCCACCCAGAGTGCTGAGATTACAGTCATGGGCCACCGCGCCAGGCCCACCCAGAGTGCTGAGATTACAGTCATGGGCCACCGCGCCAGGCCTAATTTCTTTTTTCAGTAAGGTAGGATGCCTTTCTCTAACATGGCATTTTCCCACTTAACACTCATGGAAAGTGTGTTTCATCTGCACATCCATGGCAGACACTGCTAATCAATCACTCTGTCTTTCCTGCCCAGCCTCAGAATCCTTTTCAAGGCACGGTGCCGACACCCACAAACTGTCAAGCTAAGTTGGGACTGGAACTGAAGCCATTTGCCATCCTCTCTGTGGTCATCACTGCTTCCTGATTCAATGATCCAGTTGGCCAGGGGGTCCCTGTCTTTGCAAAGACAACAATTCCTGCCTACTTTTTATTTATGAGAGTATCTATCAATGTCTCTCCTTTTTTTTAATACATCTAGACTCAAATACTGAGTTTGGGTGCTTACCCAATTGATGCAACGTTTTATGATTCTAAAATGAAGAGAGAAAAAAGAAGAATTTGTTGGATATATATTTACCTAGTGAGCCTTTCAGTTATGTCAGAGCTGGACAAGTTCCCTGGATAGAATGGCACTCACAGATTTGACCCACTAGGTCCATGATTTTTAATCTTTGGTGGGTATCCAAGTGCTTGGTTCCCACTTCAGTTCTGCCGATTCAAGCCTGCATGACAGAGCGAGAACCTGTCTCAAAAAAACAAAAAACAAAAAACAAAAAACAATCCCCAGACCTGCTGATTTAGCACCTGTATGGGTGCTAGACTAGGCACACTTTTTTGGGGGAAAAGAGGACCAAAATTTCATATGTGGCTTCCATGTTTTCCAGAAATTGAGAAACTCTGTCTTGGAGGGATGGGGTAGGTGCAGTATTTGATCCTTTGGGTATTGTTTTTTTTTTTTTTTGACAGAGTCTCACTCTGTCACCCATGCTGGAGTAGAGTGGCATGATCACAACTTATTGAGGCCTCAATCTCCCCCAGCTCAGGTGATCCTCCCACCTCAGCCTCCTGAGCTGCTAGGACTACAGATGCGAGCCACCACACCTGACTAGTTTTTGTAGTTTTTGTAAAGATGGGGTTTCACCATGTTGCCCAGACTGGTTTCAAACTCCTAGCCTCAAGCCATCTGGCCTCCCAAAGTGCTGGGATAACAGGAGTGAGCCACCACACTCGACCCTTGGGTATTGTTGAGGCTAATGGAGAGGCTGTAGTAACAAGACACTGTAGCCTGGATGCTGAGAGGTTGTATACTCTCAGGCCTCCATGCAATGTAGTTCCACCAGAGTATTGCTAGAAATAGGTTAATGGCAGCTAGCTTACCACTTATCTATGTAGTGCCACTTGCCAACAATCTATACCCAGGTTTTCAAATGTTAGCAATACTAAAGGGTGCACTTATACAGATGATATTGACCATTTCATATACAAATCATCTGTATGCAATTGTATATATTCAAATGTAACGTATGTTTGAGATTTCTGCCATTTCCATGAACAATGATTAAGAGAATGGGTTCTGGAGTTAGATCTACTTGGTTTTGGGTTCTAGGCCCACCACTAAATGATCAGATGTGTGACCTTTGGTACGTTTCTTAACCTCTGTAAGTCTATTCATTCAACTACAAAAGAGACAAGATGCTTGACTTAGAGCGTGGTTTTGAGGAATGAATTAGGTAATTTACTCATGCATCTGGCCTAGGTGAGTGTTCTATAAATATAGTAGTGTTTTTACACTTGATGGTAGCCAAAAGGCCAAGAAGCGATAGTAGTGTTTTTATTTTACACAAAATAGCTTGAGTGCTGGTTGGAGCTTAGACACTGACTGATATGAATGATACAAACTGCTTTAATGCTTTACACTTTGGTTTACTTATTAATATGTCACCTCCTCTAATCCCTAACGGTTCCCCATTTCCCTGAGAGTGTCTGCCCAAGTCCTCCAGGCTATATATGATCTGCCCCTCTCCACCCCAAACACTCACGGATCAGCACTGCCTCCTTTGTACACTCTGACCCAGCTGCACTTGCCCCTTCTCGTTCCTTAAACACACCAGGAACATTCCTACCTCAGGGCCACTGCATTCCCTGTTTTCTCTGGCTGGAATGTTCTTCCATGAGATATCAACATCTCCTTTAGGTCTCTTATCGGTGAGGCCACACCCTCCTTTTAAAATTGGCTTGCACAGGGCAAAGAGTTGGGTCCAGGGCTTTTATAAACATTTAAAAAATTATAAATATTAACTTTCATATTTTATAAAATTGTATATTTTATACACACTAATTACTGCATGCTTAGCAAGCTTAGTTCAGTCACCTGCCTATCACAGTCCCAAGTACACACAGATAGAAGCAAGGGCTCTGTGTAGTAAATTGCTTTGGCTGTCTTACCGCGGTGCTCATAAGTATGTTTTCCTTAGAAACTGCTCCACTGGCAAGGCATAACAATGAAGTTAAACAAATGTTTTGCTGGTCTCTGAGGCCCTGTCAGGTCAGTGGACTACTGCTTATGTTTGTAAGAATTGTCTCTTCATGTCTATTTAGAGACATGGCCTGCTGCCCAATTCCCCAAGCCCGAGTGATAAAGCATTTTGAGTCTTTGAATTACTTAGCTTGTTGCCTCAGTTGCCTTCTGGGTGTTCTTCTGGTAACAGCCTATTTGATGGATGTGAATTTAATTTCTCAAACCCATTAGGATGATTTAGTTATGACTTGGAATCTTGGAATGCCATCAAATATGGCCTTTAAAAATTTAAGTAATTTCGTCCACAGTTGAATTAAGAAAAAAAAACAACAACTCACCTCATTGTATACAAAGAAAAGAAGCTCCTTCAATATTTTTCACTATTAAGTAGATTAAAGTGGTAAGAACACAAAAGTGAAAACAAATGCATTCATAGAAATGCCTTTGAAAGCCCTTAGGATCTGTTTCCACAGAGAAAATGAATGGTAGAATATTATGTGTAGCTTTTCCCTCCATTCTGGTTTTCCTGTAAGCAGCTGCCCAAAATTTCAACATGACTACTGAGACTTAGTAGGGCTGACTTGAATTGAGATTAATTACTTCTTGGTTGGATGAGATGCCCAACGAAGGTGGGACTGGGATCAGGGTCTGTGAGAATGAATATTAAATAACACAGTAGCATAAAGCAAGCAGCATCACGTGGAATAGCCCTTGCCTGTTACTCCTGAACAATCCAATGCGTCTGATAAATTACACTCTCAAATTCCTTTGTTAGGATGTTGTAATTATTGACTAATTAAAAAATAGTCTAGTTTGGTTGTCTTCATTAAAAATTTTGCGAACAATTAATAAGAAATAGAAATTAAATGGTTGGTACTACTGAGACATCTCCTTTCCCAAACCAGGTACCACAGCGTTAGTCTTTTTCATATCAATTTAATTGGTTTTATTCATTTCAGGAAACTAATTTTACAACAGAAGTAAAGCTTTTAAATACAATTTCTGATACATATCAAGTATGAGAAATTTGGCTAACCAAACTTTAATGCTTTATAAACATGTAAGCAAAATCAAACGTGAGATCAATCCCATTAGGATGTAAATTTATCAACATTTCTAGACAAAATCCCACAGTCAAGAATCACCATCTTCCCAGTAAATGCCATTTACACACAATGTGAATTTTTAGCTGAATATTCTAAAATTTCTAGTTTCTTATTTTGTATTTCTGTGCACAACACAGGATAATCAGAGTTTCTTTTATTTCTCTGTGCTTTCTTTTTTTTTTTTTTTAAAGAGGAGTTGTTTAAAAAACACCAGCAACATAAACAACAAAAACCTTTCCTGTGGCTGTGATAAAAACATTGCACTTATCTGAGCCTACCAAATATATATGCCCCTGTAGCAATGAATGCTTATTATAATTATTGAACCTCAGAGAAATGGAAACAATTCTGTCATCCTAAATCTTTAATAAATGTTGTAGAATCTATAAAGTGATTTAAAATTACCTTCACTTTTTACTATTTGGTAACTTTCAAAGCTTCAAACGTCTTTCTCATTGCAGGCTTATTTTCCTCTTTCAATTTTTAATTATTAACACACAGGAATCTAGGTTTTAAAACCAGTGTATGTTAGCTCCCTCAAATAACTTAAGAATTAGTTTACTCAAGCTTTCCTAAAAAAATGAAATTGCTGGAGAGCTGAGTTTCTGTGTGAAAAATTTCACCCAGAAAGATAGTATTTTTGGAAAGGAGTGAAAACAGAAGCTTTGAATGGAAGTGTGTGCGTAACTATAAATGGAGGGCAAAAAGGTTGTAACTGACAGGTCCCTTCTGTGGTGCAAAAGTCACCATTACAGGAACGTTAAGCTGCCTAATATGCATTTACTCTGCTTGGGTCTTGAAAAACATTTGGAATTCAGGAACTGGGATCTTGCAGCCAGAAAAGAAAATTAAAACATGTGTTAAGTGAGGAAGTTTATTGACTTTTAAATATTTTATCTTCAGCCAGGAAAAGACAGAAAGATTAAAAAAAAAGTTTTAAAACATCAACAATCTGCAGGGACAAATAAAAAAAGGAAAACATTCTAATGAAACGCTGCATCTGGTTGAGATTTAAATAAAGCTGCCAGAGTATAAACTAATTTTAAGACAACTCTAGTGACATATTTTTAAAAGAGAGTGCAGGAAAAAACTTTTGGCTGAGCAAATCTTACCACCACATGTACGGGAGCCATCAATATTCATTACCCTATAGATTTGCCAAACAGCACAGAGTGTCTGGAAACATTACAAGAGTGCCATGACTGGAGACTTGATTATGTGCTTTCGTATATTGAACTGCATACCGAGGTCAGATCTAGTTCTTTTGGAAAAGATAAGCCAAATCTACTGACTTTGTGACTCTTAAGTGGATGAAAGTTAAGTGTGCAGATGTCTGCATGAATTGTGCAAACCAGGGTGAAGAAAAACTGTAGAAAACAAAACAACAATCAAAACTCTGTTCTTTGAGATCCTGGGAGGTTGCCTGTTACCGTGAATGTGATGGAGTTGAAAAGGTCTTAGGCTGGGCTCAAGAGGTGTTTTTACTCCTGGGCCAAGAGTAAGGCTCTAAGTGGAGAGGAATACAACAGGTGTGTAGTTCTTTTTTTTTTTTTTCTTTTTTTTTTTTTTTATACTTTAAGTTTTAGGGTACATGTGCACATTGTGCAGGTTAGTTACATATGTATACATGTGCCATGCTGGTGCGCTGCACCCACTAACTCGTCATCTAGCATTAGGTATATCTCCCAATGCTATCCCTCCCCCCTCCCCCCTCCCCACCACAGTCCCCAGAGTGTGATATTCCCCTTCCTGTGTCCATGTGATCTCATTGTTCAATTCCCACCTATGAGTGAGAATATGCGGTGTTTGGTTTTTTGTTCTTGCGATAGTTTACTGAGAATGATGGTTTCCAATTTCATCCATGTCCCTACAAAGGATATGAACTCATCATTTTTTATGGCTGCATAGTATTTCATGGTGTATATGTGCCACATTTTCTTAATCCAGTCTATCATTGTTGGACATTTGGGTTGGTTCCAAGTCTTTGCATCTCACACCAGTTAGAATGGCAATCATTAAAAAGTCAGGAAACAACAGGTGCTGGAGAGGATGTGGAGAAATAGGAACACTTTTACACTGTTGGTGGGACTGTAAACTAGTTCAACCATTGTGGAAGTCAGTGTGGCGATTCCTCAGGGATCTAGAACTAGAAATACCATTTGACCCAGCCATCCCATTACTGGGTATATACCCAAATGACTATAAATCATGCTGCTATAAAGACACATGCACACGTATGTTTATTGCGGCATTATTCACAATAACAGGTGTGTAGTTCTAAAGCCAGGGCTGAGATAAAGTCTCTGCTAAAAGAACGATTTCTAGATCCTTAACAGCGTTAACAATCCTAAACCCTTTGAGGGAGTAATTATTGTGAGTTATGGAGGAAATTTCCCAAATTGGTTAGAAAAGCTGCATAGAGTTCAGATTCTAGACTCTAGAATTTAGGGTTATGACTCACCCCTGCTACTTATATCTTTGTCCCTAGTCTACTGGCATCAAGCTGGGTTCTCAATGAGAATCTTGCCCAGATGATTTATCACGAGGTTGTGAGTTCTAGAAAGTATCAGATCTGAGGTCCCAAAAACTCCATTCAATTGGTATAATTAAATCTTACCAACTCAATAAATGGGGCTGCAGGTTTTTTGCTTTTGTTTTTGTTTTTTTTTGAGACAGGGGTCTTGCTCTGTCACTCAGGCTGGAGTGCAGCAGTGGTATGATCATGGCTCACTGCAGCCTCAACCTCTTGGGCTCAAGTGATCCTCCCACCTCAGCCTCCCGAGTAGATGGGATTACAGGTGTGCACCACCATGCCTAGCTAACTTTTGTATTTTTTGTAGCAATGAGGTTTTGCCATGTTGCCCAGGCTGGTCTCGAACTGCTGGGCTTAAACTGTCTGCCCACCTCAGCCTCCCAGAGTGCTGGGATTACAGGCATTAGCCCCCGCTTCTGGCCAGCTGCAGGTTTTAATAGACAGAAATGTAGTGGACGTTCTGAAGAATTTTTCTGAGCAGGGATGGGCAGAAAGATGGGTCCATTATAACTGTCGAATCTGGTTAACAGATATATAGATATTACATACCCATATGGATATATAGGTATGGAGGTTACTCTACTGGGTTATAGTAATGGATATTATATTACTGGTCTACTTTTGTATATTGTTAAAATTTCCGTAATTAAAAGTATAAGTAATATAAAAGAAAACAACCCAGCTTTTAGTTCCAGCTGGAAACCAGCCTTAGCTGAGTGAGGTAAGAGTTGAAGCTGGACTCATCCTTTCTTGCACAATAACAGGGTTTCCTCTGAAGAGAAATGAAAAGCATTGAATCAACGTGCTTATTTAGAAAGCGTTTATTACCTTGCTGCATGCCTCTTCCTCTTCAAAGTGAGAATGACATTTCCTTTCCAGTGCTTCCACAGGGAAATAGAAATCTGTGTAAAAATTCCAGAGCTGTGTTCCTCACTGGCCACGAGGGAGGTTAGCCACTGGATTTCTTATATGGCTGATGGAGGAACATAATGGCAGCTTCATTTTAGAAAAGGGTATTGCATGAACAATAATTAATCAACCAGCACCCATATTTCCCTTTGTGGCCTTTCCCAGACTTGTCTTATTTGATCTTACCAACTTGTTACTCAGGGAGTGAGGTTCCTGATTAGAAAGCAAACTAAGTAAGAAAAGAAGTCTCATTCATACCTTATGCTTTAAATGCTTTCTTATTTTCAAAGAGTTCCAATTGCTTTTTTTTCATTTGGAAATCAGGAAGCCATTGACATAGGCAAGAAAAAATATTTATTATGTTCATTTTACAAATGAGGAGACTGAGGTTTAGAGAGGTTAAAGGAATTTTCCAAAACTTCACAAGTGCTCCAGGAATGATTTGGTGTCTTTTATGTTTTCAGAGCCCAGGCTTCCTGTGTTCTATGCAGTGTATAGATTTGTCTTTGGGTTATTTCCTATACCAAACTTTAGTCTTTCTCACTGGGTACAAAGGGAAATTCTAAAATTCTGTTCCCCATGGAAAAATGTTCTTTGCTCCTCAGGGCAGATTCTGCAGGGAGAGACTTGCAAATATGAAGGAGGAGTGGAAGGTGGGATCGGAGAAAATACCAAGGACTGAAGTGTGAAGGGGTATGGGATGGATTGGAGGCAGTTCTGAGATGAGAGCCTGCTGAATTTGTGTTCCGGGAGATCAAGTTGGCTTCTTCTGGAAAAAACCCGTAAGCTTGGGAAAGCTGGGATTGGCTTCCGTCACAAGCAGCTGGGATCTAAGTTCATTTTCATCAGGGCCGTTCTAGCTCAGTTCTGCTGGGAACCGTGCCGGGATGGGTGGGGGACGGCCTCGAATTCAGATCTGGGTTCTGTTTTTTCCAGGCGGTCTCTCGGAGCCTGCTTCCTTGACTATAAAATGAAGAGTTGTGAAGAGTCAATAATGTCAAGCTGGAAGGGTCTGACACAGAATCTGACAAAGGCTGGGCCCTCAATAATTGTGATTTCTTTTCCCCCGTTTCCTTCTTGGTAAAATCATCCCACGAATCTACGCAAGTAGGGCCCTTCGTCATTCTTCGGAGCAGCCGCTTGAGGGCTGGAAGGAGCAGTGACAGAAACCCCAGAGAAGCAGAGACCCTCCAAACTCCGAACTCGATCGCTGCTCTCCCCCGACCGCCGAGCCCGCTGGAGAAGAGGGCGCGACCGGGCGATGATTTAACGCGGAGGGAGCGCGGAGGCCGCGGGGGGTGCTGGGTCTCAGGCCCGGCTGCTGAGCGCGGGCCGGCGTGTCCTCCCCACAGCGCCCCCGCGCGGCCTCCTCCCGCGGCGCCCCGTGCGCGGGTAGCCCTGGCGTTTGGCCTCGCAGTCGGCTGAGGACCACTAGAGCTGGGGGAAGATCAAAGCATTCTTATGGGGCCCAAAGAGCCTGGGATTGCAGTGTTGTTAGCCTGGCCTCGCCTCGTCAATAAATTTTCGGCGAAAGTTGGGAGCAGGAGTGGAGGCTCGGGGCGGGGGTTGGTGGGGCGCGGGGGTTGGCCGGAGGGAGGGTCCGGGGGTTTCTTGCACCTGCGCTCCTGCCGCGTTAAGTCAGTGGGAAGCAAGTGACATTTCCCTTTCACCCGCCCCCTTGGAACTTGCTCATCTCCCTCCTTTAGAACACCGCCTGCTCTCCGGGGTCAGCATTATCAAAGAGAAGATTTCCTCCAGGCCCTTAAAATTTATGTGGCGCCTTGTTACAAGGAGCGCGCTGGAAGCTGGCTTTGGTATCTCCTTGTCCCCTCTTTCTCCTGCCCCGCCCCCACATCCCCGTGGAGAAACCCTCGAGCAGGCCTTTTCCATTTTCTCACCCCACTTACAACTACAAAAAATATATGGGAAGGTGATTTGGTTTCACTTCAACCTCTTCATTTTGCAGAAGCCTAAAGTGGTGATGGTGAGAAAAGTGGCCCAAGGTCAAGGGTTACTTCAGTTGGCAAAACCAGGAGTAGAACAGGAGAATCCCTAGAGTCTTACTATATATTTTTGGCTACTTATTTCATGGACAAAAATAATCATTCTCTTAGGCAGGTCAAGTACTCTTTAAAGGTGTCTGTGCTTTTGCCAGTTGGCTGCAAAACATAGCATCACACTTGTCACCTGGACATCATGGGGAGTCGCTGGCTATCCAACGACAGAGCCGAGTACAGTCTGATCCCTCCTCTGAGACACTCCTTTCTCACTCCCACTCCATCCTGAAAAACACTATGGAGCATGTGTTCTGGGCAAGTCTTCTCCCAGGCGTGGGTAAAATTTGAGCACAGGGATTCTTCTGGCATAATTGGGGGGAATCCCTCCTCCAGCAAGAACACTTTTCAGAGGGACCTCCTGGGGCTAACAGGAAAGGCAATATTTCAGCCCTCCACAGAGCTGAAACTCAGACCTCAGAGTCAGCTTTGCACAGGACAGGGCTAAGGAAGCCTGGTCATTTTTGGCTTAAAGTCCAGTCAGAATGAACCTGACCTAGAAGCCACAGGATCATGGAACCTTTGTGACTTGTGGCAACCTTCTTTGTCACTTGGATGAATCCTATTGGATCTGGGCTCTAGGAAACTGAATCTTTTGTGAAACTACTCCATGTCCCATCGTTTCCCTAGTTGATAGATTCCACCCACCCCCTACATTTTTAACTAGGTAAGATTAATAACAGTAGCATAGAGGAGCAAAAATATCACCAAAATGTCAAAACCAATGCCAAAGCTTGTTTCTAATTCCCCACACGCCACCTTCTTTTCCTTCTCCTCTCCTCCTCCTGTCCAGCTTGGACTTTCTTCATACCCTTGATTTTGCTACCTGAGCAAGCAGTCCATCAGATGGGAGTTAAGATTTGTTACAGTCTTTAACGTTTGAGGCAGAACCTAGAAATCAATGTACTTCCCTCCTTCACTTTACAGTCAAGGAAGCCCAGGCCCAGGAAGGTGGAAAGATTTGCTGAGGGGTTCATGCACATGGAAGAAGTTAACTTTTCATCATAGCATCTGCCTTACCAACACTTGGCAATACCCACCCCCTGCCCCGCCCCGCCTTGATTCCTCTCTACCTGGTTGTTAGACTGTTGGGAAAATATGGAGAGTGATTTCAGTGTGGATAAAGCCTGCCCCCTTGAAATGTAAAACCCCAAAATAGAATGGGAATAGGGAGTGGAAAGTTCTCAGAGTTAAGGGTTTACTGTTCCAGTTAGTCGTGAGGGCCCTAGGGGCTGCAAGAAGGCTCTCGGAGGTGAAGAGCTGTGTGTCTCCTGATGTGGCAACCAGCCACATGCCCTCCCAGGGCTGCCTTCCGTGGCAAGGCCACAGCCCCAGGGGTGGAACCCAGGCCCCAGTACAGCCCACGGTATCTGCCTCCCCTGAGGACCATTTGGAATGGGTACTGAGAAGTCAAGAAAGTCTGCAGTTGCCTCATCTCCTGGCTGCTACCAGCCCCCCAAGGGAATTGAGCCACGTTTCCCAGCATGGAGGATGGAAGCTGCCGGGGGTTGGGACAGGCAGGCTGGCAGAGCCTCCAGATAGATGTGCTAGGAAGGGACGATTACTTCATAGTCGGCGTCTGACTCCGGATCCCGCTGCAAAGAGCACATTTAAAAAGACTGTGTGAAGGCATGGAGCTGGAGGTTCTCTCTGACCCCGCACAGCCACTGTTTCAGCTGTGTGTCTCCCAGCAACTCCCATGAACTTCTCTGAGCTTCAGTTTTCCTTTCCTTTGTAAATCGAGGGAGTGGACTCAGCGCCTCTCGTTCGGCCTTGTGTGTCTGTGATTTAAATCCTGCTTCCCACGGAGGAGAGATGAGAGTCTAGATCGCACCGTCCTTTTTGTGCAGTTTTTTCGACGAGCGGAGCAGGGAAAGGGAGAACTCTAACATCCTGGCGGAGAGCAGTTACCTCCCGCAGTCTCCACTCTCCCACCCCCACGGCTTGTGACAGGTCGTATATTTGATTACGCAAAGTAAATTGGGAAATCGTATCTCCGCAGTCCCATCTGGGATTATTTATTTCGCCGCGTCCGCAGCCGGTCAAAGTCGTGGGACGGTACAACGTGGAGTCGCTTTCCGCAGAAGGAGGTGCCTTCGAGGTCAGCTCTGGAGACACCGCAGCCAAGCCGGCCACAGCGAAGCACTTCTCTTGGGATGCTCAGACGTTTTCAAACGTCAGTCGCCACCCTGGGCGCTCGCGGCAGGTTGATTTAGCAACGCGACTCAGGCTGGAGCTGAAGGCGAGGATGCCCGCCGGCCCCAGCCTCCTCTGGAGGCCTCCGGAGCTGGAAAGTTGGGTGGAATAGGGAGGAAATCGGGCTTCGGATTTCCCCAGCCTCGGGCTCTCTGCAGGAGAGCAGCTCATGGAGCTGAAATACCCACAAAAATAATACACATTACTCCCGAGCACTGAATGCTCAGTATGCGCGGGTCACCGTGCCGGGGCGTCTGCACGCGTCGCCTCCTTTTAGGTGAACTTGAGGAAAGTGAGGCACAGAGGAAGGTTAAGGGACCTCCTCACTACCCCTAGCCAGGGAGGGGCAGATCCGCGTTCCAACCCGCCTCTGTCAGGCTGGGCCTCTAAGCTGGGCTGTCCGCGCAGAGTCCGGGCGGAGGTGGGGGGCGTGGGGGGAACGCCCAGGGCGGGATCGACTCCCGCGATTAGCTCTGTGAGCGAGGTGGGAAGTGGCGGGGCGGGGCTGCAGAAGTCGGGACCCTCGAATGCGATCCGAGCCTATGTGGCTACGCGAGAGGGAAGCCACACGTGCTGCGTGGCTCCGGGGCGAACTGGGTGGGATGGGATTCGTAAAAGGAACTGGATGGGTGAGCCGGAGCCAGTTTGAAACTCACTTTCCTCCTTTATTTATTTTATTTTTAAATTTGTGGCAGGGTGTTTGAAGAAAACAAGAAAACCACCCTCATCCAGGAAACAACAACAACAAAGAGTTTTCTCTCTCTCTCAGTCTCCAGGGTCTCACTCCTGTCGCCTAAGGCTAGAGTGCAGTGGCGCGATCTCGGCTCACCTGCAGCCTCGACTTCTCAGGCTCAAGCGATCCTCCCACCTCAGCCTCCTGAATAGCTGGGACTACAGGCGCATTCCACCACGCCCGGCTAATTTTTTTGTATTTTTAGTAGAGACGGGGCTTCGCCCTGTTGTCGAGGTTGGTCTCGAACTCCTGGCCTTAAGCAATCCACCCTCCTCGGCCTCCCAAAGTGCTGGGCCTCCTTCTTTTTTTGTTGAGGTTCCCATACGTGACTCGCCCAAAGAGAGATTCTCACCGGGTGGGTCTGAGCAGCGCCAGAAAGGGAAGGGATACAGGGTGAGAGAGATTTGGGGTAAAGGGAGAGGGAGGCAGAGGGGGAAGGGGGCCCCAGGCCGGTCAGTTCCAAGAGGCGAGCCCCGCCGGCCGAGCTCCACGGGCTGAGTCAACAGCGGCCCAGTTGCTTTGTAATTTACAAGAGGGACTCGGAATTGTACTTTGTAATTTGGTGTCGGTTTACAAGGCAAAGGACTTCTGTTTCCTCACCTCACCAGGTCCTCAGTCGCGGCCTGACCCCTTTTAAGAGAGGGACCTCAAGAGGGGAGCTGAATTCCTTGAACCCCCGCCTTTCAATCAAGTTTTCAAGGCACGCTTTGGCCGGGCCCTCCCGGACTGGGTGTGCTGCTACCTCCAGAGGAAATCAACGTCTGTACCGAACTCCTAACCTGTGAAGACCTGCTATCCTCATAATTGCGGAGTCGGGCCAAGGAAGGCTACTCTTTCCCCTTTGCAGATGAGGCAACTGAGGCAACTGAGCCGCAGAAAACTAACGGACCGAGATCACCCAGCCAGTGGAGCAAACAGCTCGAGCCCAGGCTCTCTGGCTCCTATTCCCTCTGAATATTTAACTTACTAAACTGTTTGAGCAGCCGTAGATTCCTTTCACAATCCGGTAAAATCTATAATTTTACCTCCCCTTCCCCAGAATGTACTTATTTTCCCATCCAATGTCGGAGCTTCTCGGACGTCCTGAAGTTACTCCCGGGATAAAGACCCTCTTTCTCCTCCCCCTTGCCCCGCCCCACGACCTCGCTTCCCGGTAATTGCTGGGATCCCGATTCTCTGGCCGCATTCCGGGCGGACTGATTGAGTGTAATTCAACTGAGTTATGATTACAGCTGCTGGTTCCCCTGTGCCGCAGACGGGTGTGTGGGGAGGGGTGGGGCACGTGGAGACGGGCGAGATGTCTGGAGAGAGCAGTGGGGCTGTTGTGCACGTTTTTGCTAGAGGTGAGGGTTGAGAGCTAGGGAGGAAACAGTTCCGAGCCCGCCCCGCTGGGACCCACGGGCTGAGGTCCTCCAGGAAGCACTGGGGCTCAGCTTTCCCTATGTCAGTACGGATGGAGCACACACAGGAAGGAGGCTGGGGGCCCTGCCGGAACATTCTGAGGGCCTTGTTCTCTGCCTACGCTGGGACCTGCAGTCCCATCTCCCATTTGGCCTCAGCCAGCGTGGTTTATTGTACACAAATCCCGCTTGTTTCCTCCTTATGCAGCAGTTTTAAAATTTCGAACTAGTTCAAGAGCTGCTCGGCTGCTCGTTTACTTTCAGTTTTGGGAACAGAGGCTTACACCCCTTTCTCCTCCTGTTTCTCCTCCGGTCCCTCTTCCCCTCAATCTAGTTTCCCAAAGTTAGCAAACCTACTTTCTTGATTTTGTTTCTTAACATTTAAAACAACTGGTGAAGGGCTAATGATTTCATCTCCTTACCACCACCCCTAACCTTAAAAGCAATAAATAAAATAAAAGCCCAGCCTGCCAACCGCATGCACACAGGGCCAGCGGTGGTGGGGGTTTGTAGTTTGCATACACGTCGCGGGGCAGAAGCCTGTTTGCAAAGGCAGAAATGTAGCTAGCAGGGGAAGACGCTGAAAAAACAGAGTGATTTGATAAAAACGTGCTGGGTCCTGTTACAGGAGGGCTGCTGGTAGTCATCCCAGGTACTCAAATCAGAAGGGGTGCAGGGGAATAAAATTGAAAAAAGCAAACCCGTGGCGAGTCTTTCTTGCTGGGAGTGAGGGGCTCTGCAAAATTTCTGGGACTTCAGAACAGAGGTCGACAAGGTCCATTGCTCTTCCCGAGACTACTGGGTGATCCAGGGCTCCTCTCTGAACCCCAGTTTCGTCGTTGGAAAAACGGGGATAGGAACATATTTCTGTTGCTGTCAAGAATTTAAACGCTCCAGTGCAGGTGAAGGAAATGTGCTTTGATGACTGGGTATAAAAAATGTGCAAAAACAACCTGGCGTTACAAGGTGGTGTCAAGGGAGAGGAAGTAAAAGTCTGTATGACCTCCCTGTCGCTTGTCGGAGCGCGCACCGCTCCCAAGTCACCCTCTGAGTCGCCAGAGCCACCGAAAAGCCGATGGGAATAAGCAGGACTGTTTCTCTACTTCCTTCATTGGGCTTCGCAAGAGGCTCTGGGAAGAAGCACCCGTACAAATGGGAATCCCAGTGCCTGGTCACCGGGGAGGAACTTTACAACATCACTGAAGGTTTGAGAATAGTGCTTCTGGCTGGTCGCGGTAGTTCCTAAGCTGCCTTTGTTCCCACTTCTCTGATCCAGGTTAACTTTTAACATTCTGACAAACTCGGACAAAAGTAACGTTGGAATTACGTCAGGAATTCCCACCCTTCAACAAATATTTGTTGCGGGCCTACTATGTACTCAGTGCAATGATACCCAATTTTGTAGTCTCCCAAACAGATCCTACTCGAGAGGTCTTGATTATTTACAGATGCAGTTAGAAAAGCGCCCATATTATTTTTAACTGAGTTCAAGAAAAAGAATGCAGCGTTGAATTAGAAGACTAATTCCTTCTTTTAATATGTTGAAAATTTTTTATTGTTAAACATTTTGTAAAGGATTTTTTTGAGGGAGCCGTTAGAAAGTCTATAAATACAACTATGCACACTAAAAAGTAGTCATCTTTTTAAAAATAACTTTGTTTAAATGCATGCTTAGGGTGAATGGATTTACCTAATTCTCTTAATAGCATGCATTTCTGATCTTCCCTACATTAACTGTAATAGCAACTTATATAACAGAAAAATGTAAGTGACTTGTAGTCGACTTGGCCACCTGCCACACGGGCTCGGTGAAGGTTAATGAGGAGCTATTTGGCACTTCGAGAATAGGTGACACTAGACACAGAAATATCAACAGGCTATTTGTATGCTAACTAGGAGTTTCGGTGCCAGGTAACCATTGATGTACTCTTGCAGGAGAAAGAAGGATGTCGCTGTACGCCCCGAAAGAGAGGCATCATTTTTACGCCCAGTTTGGATTAATGATTGATTGAGTCGCAGAAATGCTTGTGATGCTGATAGAGACCAATACTGGTCTTTCTGATCTCTTCCTCGTCGTTTATTACCTTCTCTCGTGGACAACGCATTCCTAAGAATGTATCTCTGCTTGTTTCCCAGTCCGCGAGATAAATGGTGACTTCTCTCTTGCAGGCACCGTCATACCTCGGGTTTAGATTCTGGACAGGCGACCCGGCTGCACCGAAGGCCCGGCAGGCGGACTCTGGCGGAGCGCTTCAGAGAGAAGAGTGTAGACCGCGGGAGGCGGAGGGCTCCCTGGCAGCGTGCCTCGGCCAATCAGTATTCACACCGCCTGACAACCGGCCAATCAGAGGACGTAAAGCTCCGGGGCCTGAGCGGATAATACTAGGAAGGGGAGCGCAGTCTGGAGACTGAAGCCCGTGGCGCTGCGCTGAATGCAACTGCGCGCGCCCGCCGGGTGAGCCAGCGATCTGAGCCAGGCGGGGGCGGCCCGACCTTTCCCGCCCAGCCTGGGTCAGAGGAAGCCGAAAGCGGCCTCAGCAAGGTGAGGCGCCCGAGGCTGCAGAAGACCGAGCAGAACTTTGCAGAGTTCGGGATGTGCTGGGCTAGGTCGCTGAGGACTTGACTGGCTTCCTCCCTCCTTCCCTCCACCCACCTTCTCCCTCCCCTCCACCATCCAGTGGGTTCGTTCCGGGCCTCCAGCTATCAGCTCCCGATCTTGTGTTTGAGGGTAGCGACCCCGATTTCTGTTTGCATGCACAGCCAGCAGCCCTAGCGCCAGATCCTAAAGCTGGATATCTTTTAACTGGGCTACCAGCCCGGGCCTCAAAGTTTTGGTGAGTGCTGTGATGCCGCTCGGGGTGTCAGGGAGGGCAAAGGGCGTGAATCATCTTTCACCTTTTCTGTTTGACTGGGATGCCTTACCTTAAATATATAAACCAAGCCCTAAGTACAGAGAGCCCACGCGGCTCAGCCCTGTGCACCCCAGGTACTATTAAGGCTGGACGGGCGTCTATATTGTGCTCTTTGCCCTTATGGGACTCTAATGACAACAAAATTTTGGTTTTCAGTTGATTATTTTGGGGAGGGGGGTGAGAGGACCTCTTCAAGCCCAAGGAGGGGTCCTTGTGGTGGTGTAGGCTGATGAGAGGCATTTGGGAAGCATAGAGTGGTACTTCAGTGAGTCTGAAGGGCCACTTGTAATCAAAGGAAAACTGTTCTTCCACGGATAGTTTTATATGCATCGTGGCCATACTAGTTGAGTATGGGGAAATCCGACAAGTGGCCTGGGGCTGCCTATTTGGACACAATATTTTGTGTGTGTGTGATAAGTGAGTTACCCAGGGACTTTCCGGAAAGCCCGTGTAAAGCCAGAGAGGGCCACGGTTAAAGGTCAGGTACTCACAGAGCACTTAGAATTAATAAAATAAAACCTTTGTTGGGTTGTGGATCCCTGGGGGCCCTAGAGATACAGGAAAGGCACGTGTGGCCTGGAAGTGAGGGACATGTAATGAGAACAGGATGACTCAAGGGGCCGGAGGCGGGCAGACCAGGAGCTTTGGGCCGGAGGCTCAGGGATGGTCCCTGACGGCGGCCGGTGGGTCTTTGGATTTCTTTGTGTTTCCCCAGCGTGAGGGCCGCCAAGCTCAGGCCCCAGCGAAGCCCCGAGCGCCATGGCCGACCCGCAGGCCGGCTCCGCGGCCGGGGACTGGGAGATCGATGTCGAGAGCCTGGAGCTGGAAGAGGACGGCTGCGGGGCGCCGCGGTCAACGCCCCCCGGGCCCAGCCCGCCGCCGGCAGACGGGGACTGCGAAGACGACGAAGACGGCGACGAGGTGGACGAAGACGCGGAAGACGAGGGCGACGGCGAGGAGGCAGGCGCGTCCCCTGGGATGCCCGGCCGGCCGGAGCAGCAGGGGGGACTGCAGCCGAGGCCGCCGCTCGCGCCTCGGGCCTCACCCGCCGGCACCGGTGCCCCGGAGCGCTGCACTCCTGCGGGCGGCGGCGCGGAGCCGCGCAAGCTGAGCCGCACGCCCAAGTGCGCGCGCTGCCGCAACCACGGCGTGGTGTCCTGCCTGAAGGGCCACAAGCGCTTCTGTCGCTGGCGCGACTGCCAGTGCGCCAACTGCCTGCTGGTGGTGGAGCGGCAGCGCGTCATGGCCGCCCAGGTGGCGCTCCGGAGGCAGCAGGCCACCGAGGTGCGTACCCGCCCGGCCCGGGGCGCGCCTCGCCGGGGCGTCTCGGGCCACAGTGGAGGTGGGGGAGTTGGAGGGGAACGGGGCGGCTGTCCACACCCCCGCGCCCAGGGCCTTGCGGTGCCTGGCACTCCCTAGGAAGGATGGTAAGAACGCTTTTCTGCTTACACCGGCAAGCAGGGTCGGGAGGGAAAAAGCAGGCATCTCTGGGGAACTTGGGAAATGTTTTTGTCTTAAAAAGCAGGCAGAGAGGCCTCGAAAGTGATTAGGCCCATTTGGAACATCGCGAGAAAATCAATGTTTTTATTTTTTTACATTTTGAAGTGCATTTTCGTGGTGTTGAGGGCGGGGTTGGGGGGGAGAGTGGTTGATCCACAGCACGGCGTGCAGCTCCAGGCTCGTCACTGCTGCACTGATGATGATGGAGAAGAAGAACCGCGCAGCACGCATGCACTCGGTGCTTCAGCTGTCACCTGGACGTTTGAGATATCTAGAACACTCATTTTATGGATGAGACACAAAATGCATGAGAAATTAGATGCCTGCAGCCCAAGGTCATCAATCCGAAGCTACTGTCCCTGCAAACTACCTAAGAGCAAGTGGAGGGTCTCTGCTGCTTCCCATCGGAGGACTCCAGCTGCGAGGAGAGCCAGGGTTTTCTTTCCGAGAGACGCTCTTGAACCTTCGATTTTGTATTTGTTTCCATGTGCGCCTGGACAGGGAGAGTTCAGCAACCGAGGCTTCACAGGGCCTCCTCCCCGACTCAGGACCAGGGAAGACTTTCAATTCTACTTTTTGGTGGAGAAGAGCTGGGGAGTGGATCGCCAGACACACTGAAGGCAGTAACCCCACTGGAAAGCCTCTCGAGGGCCCAGGAGAGCGCGCTGGACGCCATGGGCACCTGGTCCCGGGCTTGGTCTCCTCCCGCGTCCCGCTTGGGTCATCGCCTGCCCTGCGTTCCCACGCGTTCTCTGTAGCATATGCTGGGTAGGACGCGGGCGTGGGAGGGCCCAGAATCCCAGCAGCTGGCGGGATAGGTGACTGCAGAGGCGAGGGTGGGTGTCCGTAAAGCGCAAATTTGGGGTTTGCAGCCGGACCCAGGAGACCCTCATCTCTTCATTCCCCTATCCCCCCACCCTGCCTGCCCTGCCACGGGGAGAAACCCTCCCGGCCTCACTGCTGAACAGCAGGCTTTGGGCACCTTCTATCCGACAGGTGGGCTCCCAGGACCCAGCCTGGCTGCAACTATCTCTTGAGGTCGGGTGCCCCCCCTGAAAGGGATTTCACTTTTTCACTTCCCTCCGGGATGTCCCCTCACTTCTGGCCATAGGTCTGCGTATATCTAGAGTGATTAGAGTCTAGAGTGACTGTGCTGCCGAAAGCAGGGGGCCCAGCTCACCAGTTGAGGTTCCAGCTCCTTGCCCTAGGATTAAGGGGTGCTGATATTAATTCGTTTGTAATTATTTTTCACACGGAATGGGAAAATTCAATACATTTAGAAGGGGGAGAGTTTCTAGAAGATTTACGGACATCCCGTCCTTCCCCCTTCTCGCCCCCATTTTCTTTCAGGGCATTATTGATGATGTTTCTTGTGTTTACAGGACAAGAAGGGGCTTTCCGGGAAACAGAATAATTTCGAGCGCAAAGCTGTGTACCCGAGGCAAGTCAGAGCCCCCAGTTTGCTGGCCAAAAGCATTTTAGAAGGTAAAGCAACAAAATTACCCTTCAGCCTTTTAAACAGAGTTGAGTGACTCATTAATCAGCACAAAGTGTGTTTATTAATCTGTTAAAGAGCTATCTAAAGGGAAAGTACTTTTTATTAGAAGGGTTTTGTTTAGGTGTTCGCTGAGCCCGTACGCTAAAACTGAACCCGTAGGGAGAAGATTAGCACGGCCCGGGAACCAGAAAGTTTTCTTCTAGGAAGGAAACCGCCACCTGGGAAAATGAATCTCACATACCTCCTGAGGTTTCTGTCACCACCAGTTGAAGAATCCCTATTATTTGGTTGTCTGCTTAGTGGTTAATCGGTTAATGTGGAGTGCGTGTGAAATTTACCCCGTATGAGGGATGTACAAAGATATACTGCCAAGTGATCCTGGAGCAGATGTCTTGGAAGGAAATAAATAACTTAAACAAAGCAAAACAAAACAACACAATCACGTCCACTTTTCTTAGTTGTGGGAGCTGAATAGATGAAGTCAAGTGAGGAGTTTAACAACTGCTCGCAACCAGTAAAGCCCTTTAGTCTGGAAGTTCAACCTCAGATTCTGCTCTTTTTCATTGTACTTTTTTTTTTTTTGGATTACTTGGATAATTCCTATTATTCCAAACTTCATTTTTACCATTTTTTGACAGTCAAGGTTATAGAATCTGAAAAAGCTTTCGAATCCAGCAAGCGAAGTGGAGGTTGAATGAGAACAGTGCGAAATCTATAGCTTTCTGTCTCCATGTTCTCACTTTCATGAAAGCCTGGGGGTACATTAATTTTTCTTAAAATATTACTCATTTTTAAAAGCATCTCTATTTGGGTATGGAATTTATTTATTGACCTCAATAATATATTGACTATTTTTAACCGTTTTTCTTTAAATTTTAAAAAATTTAAATAAGGGACAATTAATGTTTGCTTTAATCACTGCCACTTCATGAAATTCAGGTTGAAAGTAAATAAAAATTTTTAAGTAGACATTTGGATTCTGTTTTTTTCTTGTGTAGCTTCTGAATTTTGTTGGTTCTGGACAGGTTTGTGTGTGTCCTATAAAAATTTTTAAGTAGACATTTGGATTCTGTTTTTTTCTTGTGTAGCTTCTGAATTTTGTTGGTTCTGGACAGGTTTTGAAGTTTGTGTGTGTCCTATCATGTGTTGTATACTTCTGACCATAGAGTGGTTTCTTATGAATTAAAAATGAATTTGGTTACAAACTGGATAAACAGATTTATAATAATAGGGCCACATTGATAAACTGAGATTATGCAAAGCAACTTGTGAAGTCTGAGGACTAAATGGAATAGTAAATTCAACTAAATAACTTCCTGGCAAAAACTTATCGTAGAAATGTAAACATTAATTTTCAAATTTTATTTTATTTGCAAATGAGTATAATGGGTTTGTCACTATGTAAACACAAATATAACAATGGATCCTTCAAACAAATATGATAGAGGTGAGTGCTTGGGGGTGATGAAATACTCCAAGTATTTTATGCCTCCAGGAATTCTATTTATGTTACACTAATCTTTGTATTTGAGTTTGCTCCTGTTCGTGCGATGACTTAGCCTGTGTTTTAATGATTGCTTGTTCAACCATTTTGGTATCCGGCCAAAATGATTAGAGCTTGGGAAGAATGTTTCAGAACAGTTATTTTCGATAGAGCAGGGAATACTCCCCGCCTTTTTTGAGTTTTGTTTTATTTTATTTTATTTTATTTTTGTAGTGGTATCAGGGGAAGGGGCCTGGTTAAATTGTTCACTGTAGAGTGTGTTTGACTAGTTAACAGCTCTTTTCAATTTTCTATGCTTCTCTATTTTCTTAAGCCTTTTTTTTCTTTTTCTACTCGCTAATCTCTTTTAACTTTCTTTCTTTCTCTTTTTTCCTAGTTCTCCTTGGATTATTCTACAGCTATTATGTGTACATAATGAACCATCTTTAGAAAATAAAAGTGACATCAGCTCTAGGTATAGATATATTTTTTAATAATGAAAAAAGATGACATGGATAATAATAAAACATTGATTGATACAAGATGAATAGCCTTGTCTCTTAATGCATAGGGGGCCTGGGAAGAATATTAAAATTTTAATCAATAAAGTATGTCTGTTGAAGCAAGCAAGCAAATAAATCCATAACAACAACAACAACAACAACAACAACAACAACAACAACAAGAAGTTGCATTATGGATATCTTTCACCCTCCCAGGAAACTCTTTTAAACCTAACCTGTACTTTTGCATCTGTATAAAAATATTAGTGAGATGGAACTGTAAATAATTGTTCTGCTGATCTGTAGTGTTGCTGTTACCTTCTGGGTTTCCACATTTTTCTTCCGTAGATGTTAATCTCTTTCATGTGCAATCTTTGCTTCTTGTAGGCTATCGCCCCATTCCAGCGGAGACTTATGTAGGAGGGACCTTCCCTCTACCTCCCCCAGTTAGTGACAGGATGAGGAAAAGAAGAGCCTTTGCTGATAAAGAGTTGGAGAACATTATGCTGGAGAGAGAATATAAAGAAAGGGAGATGTTGGAAACTTCTCAAGCTGCTGCTCTGTTTCTGCCCAACCGCATGGTGCCTGGACCTGACTACAATTCCTACAAAAGTGCCTACAGCCCCAGCCCAGTGGAACCACCGAGCAAGGACTTCTGTAATTTTTTGCCCACCTGCCTTGATTTAACCATGCAGTATTCAGGGTCTGGGAATATGGAACTAATTTCTTCTAATGTCAGCGTGGCCACAACTTATAGACAGTATCCCTTGTCCTCGAGATTTTTAGTTTGGCCCAAGTGTGGCCCCATTAGCGACACCCTCCTCTACCAGCAATGCCTGCTAAATGCCACCACCTCAGTTCAAGCCCTGAAGCCTGGGACCAGCTGGGACTTGAAGGGAGCACGAGTCCAGGATGGACTCAGTGCAGAGCAGGACATGATGCCATCGAAATTGGAAGGCTCCCTGGTGCTGCCTCACACTCCTGAGATCCAGACCACGAGAAGTGACCTTCAGGGTCATCAGGCTGTCCCAGAGAGGTCCGCGTTCTCCCCACCCCGACGGAATTTCTCTCCCATTGTTGACACGGACTCCCTGGCAGCTCAAGGGCATGTCTTAACGAAGATCAGCAAAGAAAACACCAGGCACCCTCTGCCACTTAGACATAATCCATTCCACTCATTATTCCAGCAAACACTTACTGACAAATCGGGTCCTGAGTTGAAAACACCATTTGTCAAAGAGGCCTTTGAAGAGACCCCTAAGAAACACAGAGAGTGTTTAGTTAAGGACAACCAGAAGTACACATTTACAATAGATACATGTGCAAAAGACCTTTTTGTAGCCAAACAAGTTGGAACAAAACTCTCGGTGAATGAACCACTGTCATTTTCTGTTGAGTCTATTCTTAAGAGGCCTTCATCTGCCATCACTCGTGTCTCTCAGTGAAAGGCTGCTTAAACAGAAAGCTGGATTTTCTGCAGTCTTAGAGCGTTATGGCCATTTGCTACTTTTTTTAAAAGTTAAGATGTTTGTGTTAAGAAATTTCTAATGTAAAGATGATGATTTTGAAAAATTTTATATATTCCTAATATGCATGTACTTTTTCTTATCACATATATTTAAACTTACAGATGGAAATTGCCCAATGTGCAAATTGTTAAGTACCACACTTTACACAGCATTTCAAAAAGCAATAAAATTGACACCGTCTTCTCAAAGACCCAATATTTGCCGAAGCAAATAGCTGTCTCTGTCTAGATGAAGAAGCTATTTTTCTATGATTCTGTATATTTGTATATTTTGAAGTACTCTTAATGGTCACTGGGGGCCACAGGAAAACCTTTATAATACTTCAGTTTTGCATTGTGGAGGGCACATAAATTTAATTATTCGAGACCGTTTGAGGCAAAAATCACTTTAAGGAGAACATAGGGCCATTTGCATGTTTACAGTATCTTCATTTCACGTGATTGGACAAAGCTGAATTACTTGGAAGGGAAATCAAGTGTAATGTCTCTTTTACATTACATTAGATGGTTTGGGTTCTTGGAATAGATTTCTTCTGACTCCCTGGGTCCCAGTTTCTTTCCCTGGCGAGGATGTTTTTGTGGGGCCCTAAGCTTCCTTTCTAGAAACATTTCTAGTTTCTTTGAACAGTCTATGATTTTAGGTTGCTAGGAGCCACACATCAGGTTTCCTTTTAAGATGTGGTCAGTACTGATGGGGCCCAAACCTCCTCTCAGCTCTTGTGCGAGTCCACTGTTTCTGAATCACTGGTGACAGCAAGCATTTGGATGCAGGCCCAGTCACAACTCTCATCCGGTCCCCAAGTATCAGCTTTATGCCTCCCACATTTGCACCACTGTCAAAAGCCTTCAGTGTAACTCTCTTCTGACACAAAAACGTTTACTATTCAAATTGCTTCAGCTGACAGTTGCTGAAGCTTGCAGATATTTATCACAGCATGAGGGTGGCTTCTTAATTCTTACACCTTTTCTCCCCCCACCCCCCCCTCCCTTTTTTTGAGACAAGGTCTCACTCTGTCGGCCAGGCTGGAGTGCAGTGGTGTGATCATGGCTCACTGTAGCCTCGACCTCCCCAGGCTCAAGTGCATGCCTATAGTCCCAGCTACTCAAGGGGCTCCACCTCCCAGGCTCCACCTCAGCCTCTTGAGTAGCTGGGACTACAGGCATGCACCACCATGCTTGGCCAATTTCTAAATTTATTATTATTTTTGGAATATGTGCAGAGGTAAGTTTTTAAACATTTTGGTAGAAACAGGGTCTCCCTATGCTTCCCAGGCTTGTCTTGAACACCTGGTCTCAAATGATCCTCGTGCCTTGGCCTCCCAAAGTGCTGGGATTACAAGCATGAGCCACCACACCCACCATTTCTCCCATTTTTAAGTTCTTGTTAATCTCTTGTTTTGCTCAGTAACATGTTAGCTGTTGTTCCATATAACTGATAAAATAAGAGTAAGACCTTTATGAGAGTACTAAGTTCATCTCTTAAGACCTCACCTGTGGACCCCAAGTGAAGTTTAAGATGTCATAGTCATTCTAATACAAAAAATCAAGAGTCACGTATCTCGCTTTTAATACCGCCACAGGGGGAGGTTTTACGTCAAATTCTGCTACTGTCTTCTGGGTAACAAGAACATGAGGTGGGTATGTGGAAGGTGCCAAGTGATTCAGCAGTGTGAAAACACTTTGAATTACTTAGAAATGATTTTGCTACTAATGACCTCATGTAAACCTCCTGGGATTCTCTGAATTGTTGCTTAAAATTAGCATCAATTTCAAAAAACAACAAGCCAAACCTTGGGTTGACTTTCAGTTTGTACTTGTAAAATAATGCTTGGTTTTATTGAGTCAAATTTAGTTATTTTTATTATTGCAAAAGTCAGAGTGAATGGACGTTTGCCAGAGGCAAAGGATATGAAAACAGGCAGAGATTCCAATAACTTAAAGATTATCATTAAGCGGAAAAATGTTTTCCAGCCAAGTGTGCCCTGATGTCAGAGACAGAATCTAACTCCAGTTTTCCCTCCCAGTCGTCTCTGCTTTGTCTATAATCACTCATTTTTGGCTTTCTATTGGAAATTTACTTTTTTGTTTCAAGTGTTAAATGTATCCTTAGCATTTAATTAAACTGCTTCAAAGGTAATGAGGGGGAACGTGTTAGAATAAAAGCACATAAAAAATCTCAGTGAGAGGTCTTCTTATCTAAACATGAATTTTATCTCTTGCTTGCTCCACTTTTGTGTTTTGAATACTTATATTTGTTAAGATGTTTCTCTTTTGTATTCAGTGAACACATGGGGACTTCTTTTCGGTCCTCTCTCTCTGTATCATTTTAATCCCATTATGTGAATCCAGTTGGCTGTGGGTATTAGCGGTTTTTCTCACATTACCAGTGACCAGAATTTTATTGTTCTTGAACATTTATGAGGGTCACTACTTCCCCTGGCAAACTTATTATTATAATATGAATTAGTTCTGCTGTAATGAGTTCTTTGAATTTTAAAACTACCAAATCTACCATCAGCCACTTGTTAAGAGCTTTGTGCTTGGCTCTTTGCTTTTGAAAATCATTTCACTTCCATGAAAGTGTCATATAGAATCTTCAGAAAATGCTGTCATTGACATTAAATCAAACTTGGGATTCAATTTAAGCGTTTTCTATATCGAAGGCAATAAATGGATACAGTTTTAATAATTTTCGAGAATGTAAAGAATAGTAAAACATGGACATTTTTCTCAATTTAACTCACAATACAATAATACAACTCTAATGACATGTTATCCTTCCATCTCAACCGATCAAGCATGATCGTTAGCTGAATTTGCAGTTCTTGAAAGTTTACAACAGTGCTTCTCAAACTAATGGACAATTGAACCACCTGAGAATCCTGATGCTGCTGGGCTTCAGGCCACGCTTTGAGTAACAATGCTTGCAGCATTTCTGGTATTTCAATGCACATTTAATATTATCTGCTGTGGATTTTGAGTTGTAATGCAATAATCATAATATTACTAGCATGAGTAAGTTAATATACAGAAATAGTTTTAAAAAACCAAAATTTTTTTTTTTTTTACGGAGTATCGCTCTGTTGCCCAGGCTGGAGTGCAGTGACGTGACCTCAGCTCACTGCCACCTCCGCCTCCTGGGTTCAAGCGATTCTCCTGACTCAGCCTCCCGAGTAGCTGGGATTACAGGTGCCTGCCACCACGCCAGGCTAATTTTTGTATTTTTAGTAGAGACGGAGTTTCACCATTTTGGCCAGGCTGCTCTCAAACTCCTGACCTCAAGTGATCCACCTGCCTCAGCCTCCCAAAGTGCTGGGCTTACTGGTGTGAGCCACCATGCCTGGCCGCCATTTTCCTCTTTACTGAGCCTAGGCCAAGACCTAGGCAAGTCATGCAGCAGACAGTGCCTGCTCCCCACCGTCTCTTTTTTTTTTCTCACAAAGGTAGAAGTTGTTTTAATTTGGTTAAAAATATAATATGTATCTTTTATTTTTAATTGTGGGAAAACATAAAATTTGCCATCTTAACTATTTTCAAGCATACAGTTCAGTGACATTAAGTACATTCACATTGTGCAGTCATCACCACCGTCCATCCACATAACGCTTTTCATCATGCAAAACTGAAATTCTATACCCTCAGTAACTCCCTCCCCTCCCAGCAACCACCTTTCTACTTTCTGCTTCTGTGAATTTGACTACTCTAAGTACCTCATAAAGGGCAATCATACAGTATTGTGTTTTTTCAGTACCTCATACAAGTAAAATCAGACAGTATATGTCTTTTTGTGACTGGCTTATTTCACTTAGCATAATGTGCTCAAGGTTTATTATGTTCTAGCATGTGTCAGAATTTTCTTCCTGCTGAAGACTGAGTAGTGTTCCACTGTGTTTGCGTGTGTTTGTATGTATATGTGTGTATGTCTGTGTGTTTAAGCTGCTTCAAAGGTAATCAGGGAAACCTATTAGAATAAAACCACATTAAAAATCTCAGTGAGAAGGCTTCTTAATCTAAACATGAATTTTGTCTCTTACTTTCTCCATTTTTGTATTTTGAATGCTAATAGTTGTAAGATGTTTCTCTTTTGTATTCGATGAACGTGTGGGAATTTCTTTTCTGTCCTTTCTCTCTGTATCATTTTAATCCCATTAAGGGAATCCAATTGGCTTATTTTACTTATATGAGGTATTTTCCTTATATAAGGTACTTTTCCTACTCCAAACTCATCAATTAGGTAAGTTATATACACACACTGTATATATATGTTATACATATATATACACACACACTATATATAGGTATATATATACACACAGACACACACATACATAAATACATGCACAAACAGTGGAATACTGTGTGTATGAGTATAAACGGTGTACATGTAGACATATATACACACATACACATGTGTTTATATGTATATATACACACATACATACACATACAGTGCATACACACACATACATTTTTGTTTATCTGGTAATCTGTTGATAGACACTTGGGTTGAATCCAGCTTTCAGATATTTTAAATAATACTGCCATGGACAAGGATGTCCAAATAGTTCTTTGAAACCCTGCTTTTAGCTCTTTTTGGTATATATGCCCCCTTCTCTTCACCCTGTTCTCACTTCCTAGTTTCACCTGCTTCCTGTCCTTAGGAACTGAGTTACCTCAGGTATACAGTCCTCCCAACTATCCCCTCTCCTGCAGTGTGTGGACCATTTCCACTCAACACTGTTGTTGCCCAGAAAGGCTCCAGTATCAGTTGTGTACCTTTTAGTATGAGCTTAAATGATATCTTCATTTAAAAGCTTAATTCCAATTGTGTAATGAAAGACTGTAACTTGTATTAACAAACTTTCTGGAATTCCTTCTGCAAAGCCTCAGAAGTGCTAAACTGAGAAAATGGCTGAAGGTCGAGATGAAGAAATAAGGAGAATCCACGCTTCCTTGTAGAATAATGGATAAGACTTAGTGTCGAGGCTGAGTTTTCAATAGGGACTAGAATTCTTACTGGCTCACCTGATTTCATTAATTTTGGATTAATTTTAATATTCCTATTCTACGTCTATAAACTTAGGCTTGTTTCCATGGGTAGGGTCCAATTTGTAGGGCTGATAGTTCGTGAAATGGTTGGACCTTGCATTATATAAACTTGGGCCTTTGGCATCCTCTTATATTTATTTTAATAATTATACAAAGCTTTTATCACATTCTACCCCCTTAGTTCTTTTAGTTTGTAACTTGTGATGTCTAAATACATCTAGGGCATGCTGGACAACTGCACACCTATAAATAGGTTGGCATTTGCTATAATGGTAAATGTGAAATAACAACATATGTTTAGAGCCTGGCAATTTACAGAGCACATTGACATTTATTATTTTTTATATTCCTCACATAAATTCTATAGAAATTTGGTAAATGGCCATATGAAGAGTTGAATCTATATGTCTGTGGATATGTTTACAAATTTGGGAATTCTTTCCAATTTACAACATGACTTGATATGGCATAATACAGCCCTAAACCTTTGTATATAAATTTTAAGTGCATCTAATGCTGATATGTAATATATGTTATACATTACATAAGTATAATTTTACTTGTATGATTACATCTATCTCTATTACATTTGCACATTCATTCTAACTTCAGTAAGTTATACACATGCACACACCAGTCTCATGGGGTTGTGAGACCAATTGAGATGAGAAAAGGGAAAGAGAAACACTAAGGCCACATTTTCTCTGGGTTGCTTCCTGCACATGACTGAGTGGAGCAGGGTTGCTGGAGAGGAACCATTTTTGCCCTGTCATGGGATTCCTCTATCAGGCATCTTTAGTGGGGGAACTCTTCATTCAAGTGTATTGTTATAGATGTTTGATGAGCTCCAAAACCAGCACCTCTGCTCCATGCCTGGAGTTCTGAGCCAATCAAGAAATAAGAGAAAGGAGTTGGCACTTGGAGGTTAGAATCTTCTTACCTACCTTTAAAACTGATTATGATTACACTGGAGAATATGACTTATATCCAGGAGCTAGGGGACTTCATAACACTAAACTCCAGGATGATACAGACTACCTACCTAGAAACAGTCAACAGTGGCCCAGCACACCTCCCCTGCATGTGGGTAGTGATTGAGTGTCTGTATTCTCTGCGTTCAAGTTAGCTCTTGAAAGGAAGGCAAGAAGAATGGGAGGAGCTACCCAGGCTCCCTTTCCTATCCCAAACTCATCAATCAGGTAAGTTATTCTCCCTGCGTCTTTTCATTAACATAATTTTGCTATTATTTTCTTTGTTTTGAATTGAGATCAATCCAAAGACCATATATGCTTGGATTTGATGACTGCAATCAAAGTTTAAGTCCTTGATAAAGATATAAGCTGGAAGGCAGGAAATGGTGTTATTACTTCATATGTGCTTACTAGACTAAAGACTATGTACATTTTTGTTTTAGAATAAAAAATAAAACTGGAGAAATAACTTCATTTACTCCTGATGGAACTGAGACATTTGGTATAGCACGCTGGCAAGCAGTGAAGAATTGTTTTTCTGATGAGTATATCATTTGATGTCATTAAGTAGCATGGCCTAAGGGGAGTGTTCTGCTGCTATCCATCACCACCAAATTATTTTCATGGAATGTCATCATAAAAAGTTATCAAAAGAAGGTACCTGAGATGTTGTGAAGCTGTGAAGCCAAACTAATATTATTTCCTCTTTCGAATAATGTTACTATAGAGGTATTAGGGGAAGGCCACATACAAGTTATGTCCCAATTTGTCAAGGAATTCAAGAAAGCCTTTCGTGACAGGGAATTTTAGGATGGATAACAGTGAAGTCAGGGGAATTTGTAGCTGCTTGAACAGCTATCTTCACAAGACAGAGTAATAAATCAAAGTCGATTTCAAGGAAAGTCTTTAGTCTCATGGCCAATGAGACCTCTTGTTTTGGGTGATATTCTGGCTGGCAAATGAAGACATAAAAAGTGTACTTATCAAATCTATACATGACATTAAGTTGGGAGGTCTGGCCACTGTTGTTGATAGTAGAGTTGGGTGAGACTAGGACTATAACTCAAAGTCAAATCTAATATTTGGATTTTAAAAGTAACTGTCACCCAATTATGAAACTTTATGTTGAGGGAGAGTTAACTTGATATTAGTTTATGTGAAAATGATCTGGCAGTCATAGAAGACCACAGAGCTTAAAAAGAACCATAATGAATCATGGCTGTAAGAAATTGCTAATACTAACCTGGATTCCATTAACAGAGACTCCAGATGAAGAGAAATGCTAACTACAGTGCATTTCCTCCCCTTTCTCCTGACAGATCAAATCTAGTAACTTGTGCCCAGCTCTGAGCACTGCATTTTTAGTGTAGACATTGATAGACTTGGCCACGAGGATGGTGAAAGGACTGACAATTTTGCCTACCTATAGACAGTTAAGGGCCTTGGGGATGTGGCCTGGAAAATAGGTATCTTAAGGGAAAGGACTTGATTTGTGTTTTTATATATTTGAAATATTGTCATTTTGGAGAGGGAATTAAGGTCCCTTGGTAGTCTCTAGAAGAAACAGTGCTAAGAGGATGCTAGAGGGGATCAAATATAGCACAAGAAAAGGGAGATCATCTTTCAGTTTGGCTTGTTCATGCTTGGCCTGGTCGGCCTTGAGAAAGAATGCATTTAGAGATCTTCATGTGAAACAAAGAAAGAAACCTTGCAATGGGTGTGAGAATGAACTAGCAAGCAGAGACTGCTTCATTTATCTTCATCTGCTAGGTCCTAGCATACAGTTGGTGTCAAGAGATTTTTGCTGAATGGGGAGAATCTTCCTCAACTCTGGTAATTCTTGATTTTATGAAAAATTACCAGTGAAAAGGATCAGATGAAGTTTTTTTCCTCCTAGCCAAATTCTCTAGAAAATCATATCACCAACTAGTTCTTCGGAATTTTAACTTTTACTTAAATACTTTTACCTATTTAAGGTGTACAGCATGAATTTTTTTTTTTTTTGAGATGGAGTTTTGCTCTTGTTGTCCAGGCTGGAGTGCAATGGCACAATCTTGGCTCACTGCAACCTCTGCCTCCCAGGTTCAAGTGATTCTCCTGCCTCAGCCTCCCTAGTAGCTGGGATTTTAGGCATGTGCAACCATGCCTGGCTAATTTTTTATTTTTAGTAGAGACGGGGTTTCTCCATGTTGGTCAGGCTGGTCTTGAACTCCCAACTTCAGGTGATCTGTCCGCCTCAGCTTCCCAAAGTGCTGGGATTATAGGCATGAGCCACCGCACCCAGCTAGCATAATTTTTTTTTTTTTTTAATAGACAGGGTCTCATTCAGTTGCCCAGGCTGGAGTGCAGTGGCGTGATGATAGCTCACTGTAACCTCCAACTCCTGGGCTCAAGAGTAGCTACAACTACAGGTGCGCAGCACCACATCCAGCTATTTTTTTTATTTGTATTTTCATTTTATTTTACTTTTTTTGAAAATTATACTTTAAGTTCTGGAATACATGTGCAGAATGTGCAGGTTTGTTACATAGGTATATATGTGCCATGGTGGTTTGCTGCACCCATCAACCCATCATCTACATTAGGTATTTCTCCTAATGCTATCTCTCCCCTACCCCCCACTTCCCAATAGGTCCTGGTGTATTATGTTCCCCTCCCTGTATCCATGTGTTCTCATTGTTCAACTCCCACTTATGAGTGAGAACATGCATTGTTTGCTTTTCCATTCCTGTATTAGTTTGCTGAGAATGATGGTTTCCAGCTTCATCCATGTCACTGCAGAAAACATGAATTCATCCTTTTTTATGGCTGCATAGTATTCCATGGTGTATATGTGCCACATTTTCTTTATCCAGTCTATCATTGATGGGCATTTGGGTTGGTTCCAAGTCTTTGCTATTGTGAATAGTGCTGCAGTAAACATATGTGTGCATGTGTCTTTATAGTAGAATGATTTATAATGCTTTGGGTATATACCCAGTAATGGGATTGTTGGGTCAAATGGTATTTCTGGTTCTAGATCCTTGAGGAATCATCACAGTGTCTTCCACAATAGTCGAACTGATTTACACTCCCACCAACAGTGTAAAAGCATTCCTATGTCTCCACATCCTCTCCAACATCTGTTGCTTCCTGACTTTTTAATGATCGCCATTCTAACTGGCATGAGATGGTATCTCATTGTGGTTTTGATTTGCATTTCTCTAATGGCCAGTGATGATGAGCTTTTTTTCATATGTTTGTTGGCTGCATAAATATCTTCTTTTGAGAAGTGTCTGTTCCTATCCTACACCCACTTTTTGATGGGGTTGTTTTTTTCTTGTAAATTTGTTTAAGTTCCTTGTAGATTCTGGATATTATCCATTTGTCAGATGGATAGATAGCAAAAATTTTCTCCCATTCTGTAGGTTGCCTGTTCACGCTGATGATAGTTTCTTTTGCTGTGCAGAAGCTCTTTAGTTTAATGAGATCACATTTTTCAATTTTGGCTTTTGTTGCCCTTGCTTTTGGTGTTTTAGTAATGAAGTCTTTGCCCACGCCTGTATCCTGAATGGTATTACCTAGATTTTCTTCTAGTGTTTTTATGGTTTTACATCTAACATTTAAGTCTTTAATCCATCTTGAGTTAATTTTTGTATAAGGTGTAAGGAAGGGGTCCAGTTTCAGTTTTCTGCATATGGCTAGCCAGTTTTGCCATCACCATTTATTAAAAAGGGATTTTTTTCCCCATTGCTTGTTTTTGTCAGGTTTGTCAAAGATCAGATGGTTGTAGATGTGTGGTGTTATTTCTGAGGCCTCTGTACTGTTCCATTGGTCTGTATATCTGTTTTGGTACCAGTACCATGCTGTTTTGGTTACTGTAGCCTTGTAGTGTAGTTTGAAGTCAGGTAATGTGATGCCTCCAGCTTTGTTCTCTTTGCTTAGGATTGTCTTGGCTATACAGGCTCCTTTTTGGTTCCATATGAAATTTATAGTAGTTTTTTTTCTAATTCTGTGAAGAAAGTCAATGGTACCTTGATGGGAATAGCATTGAATCTATAAATTACTTTGGGCAGTATGACCATTTTCACAATATTGATTCTTCCTATCCATGAGGATGGAATGTTTTTCCATTTGTTTGTGTCCTCTCTGATTTCCTTGAGCAGTGGTTGGTAGTTCTCCTTGAAGAGGTCCTTCACGTCCCTTGTAAGTTGGATTCCTACGTATTTTACTCTCTTTGTAGCAATTGAGAATGGGAGTTCACTCATGATTTGGCTCTCTGTTTGTCTATTATTGGTGTATAGGAATGCTTGTGATTTTTGCACATAGATTTTGTATCCTGAGACTTTGCTGAAGTTGCTTATCAGCTTAAGGAGATTTTGGGTTGAGATGATAGGATTTTCTAAATATACAAACATGCCATCTGCAAACAGAGACAATTTGACTTTCTCTCTTCTTATTTGAATATCTTTCATTTCTTTCTCTTGCCTAATTGCCCTTACCAGAACTTTCAATACTAAGTTGAATAGGAGTGGTGAGAGAGGGCATCCTTGTCTTGTGCTGGTTTTCAAAGGGAGTGCGTGCAGCTTTTGCCCATGCAGTATGACATTAGCTGTGGATTTGTCATAAATAGCTCTTATTATTTTGAGGTATGTTCCAACAATACCTAGTTTATTGAGAGTTCTTAGCATGAAGCATTGTTGAATTTGATTAAAGGCCTTTTCTGCATCTATTGAGATAATCATGTGGTTTTTGTCATTGGTTCTGTTTATGTGATGGATTACATTTATTGGTTTGCGTATGTTGAACCAGCCGGCATCCCAGGGATGAAGCTGAGTTGATTGTGGTGGATAAGCTTTTCGATGTGCCGCTGGATTTGGTTTGCCAGTGTTTTATTGAGGATTTTTGCATCAATGTTCATCAGGGATATTGGCCTGATATTTTCTTTTTTTGTTGTGTCTCTGCCAGATTTTGGTATCAGGATGATGCTGGCCTCATAAAATGAGTTAAGGAGGAGTCCCTCTTTTTCTATTGTTTGGAATAGTTTCAGAAGGAATGGTACCAGCTCTTCTTTGTACCTCTGGTAGAATTCGGCTGTAAATCCATCTGGTCCTGGGCTTTTTTTGGTTGGTAGGTTATTAATTACCGCCTCAATTTCAGGACTTGGACTTGTTATTAGTCTATTGAGGGATTCGACTTCTTCTTGTTTTAGTCTTGGGAAGGTGTATCTGTCCAGGAATTGATCAATTTCTTCTAGATTTTCTAGTTTATTTGGGTAGAGGTGTTTATAGTATTCTCTGATGGTAGATTGCATTTCTGTGGGATCAGTGGTGATATCCCCTTTATCATTTTTTTATTGTCTATTTGATACTTCTCTCTTTTCTTCTTCTTCTTCTTCTTTTTTTTTTTTCTGAGACTGATCCTCTCTCTATTGCCAAGCTGGCATGTAGTGGCGTGATCTCAGCACACTGCAACCTCCGCCTCCTGGGTCCAAGCGATTCTCCTGCCTCAGCCTCCTGAGTAGCTGGGACTAGAGGCGCACGCCATCACGCCCAGCTAATTTTTGTATTTGTAGTAGAGGCAGGGTTTCAGCATATTGGCAAGGATGGTCTCGATCTCTTGACCTCATGATCCACCTGCCTCGGCTTCCCAAAGTGCTGGGATTACAGGCATGAGCCACCTCACCTGGCGTCTCTTTTCTTTTTATCAGTCTGGCTAGCTGTCTATCTATTTTGTTAATCTTTTCAAAAAACCAGCTCCTGAGTTCATTGATTTTTTTTGAAGAGTTTTCGTGTCTCTATCTCCTTCAGTTCTGCTCTGATCTTAGTTATTTCTTGTCTTCTGCTAGCTTTTGAATGCCCAGCTATTTTAAAAATTTTTTGTAGAGACAGGGTTTTGCTATGTTGCCCAAGGGGGCCTTAAACTCCTGCCCTCAAGTTATCCTCCTGCCTTGGCGTCCTAGAGTGCTGGGATTACAGGTGCTGAAACTATGTCACCTGGTCCTCTTACAGCTTTTGACTCACCCAAAACTTAACTACTGATAGCCTATTGATGACTGGAAACTTTACCAATAACATAAACAGTCGATTAACAAATATTCTATATGTCATTTGTATTATATACTGTATTTTTACAATAAAGTAAGCCAGAGAAAAGAAAATGTTATTAAGCAAATCATAAGGAAGAGAAAATATATTTGCTATTCGTTAGGTGGAAGTGGACTATCATAAAGGTCTTCATCCTAGTTACCTTCACACTGAGTAGGCTTAGGAGGAAGGAGGAGGAAGAGGAGGGATTGGTCTGGCTGTCTTTGAGGGTGGCAGAGATGAAAGAAAATCCTCAAACCTTAGCAGTTTAAACCCATGTTGTTCAAGGGTCAATTGTAAAATTAAACGTACATATTAATTCTTGGGATTTATTGTCTATATCAGCAGTCCCAACCCTTTTTGGCACCAGGAATCGGTTTCGTGGAAGATAATATTTCCATGGACAGGTCGAGAGTGGACAAGAATTCGGGATGAAACTGTTCCACCTTAGATCATCAGGCATTAGATTCTCATTAGGATCATGCAACCTAGATCCCTTGCACGTGCAGTTCACAATAGGGTTCAGGCTCCTATGAGAATCTTGTGCCACTCCTGATGTGACCGGAGGTGAAGCTAAGGCAGTAATGTTTGCTCGCCTGCTGCTCACCTCCTGCTGTGCGGCCCACAGACTGGTACTGGTCCATAGCCTGGGGGTTGGGGACCCCTGGTCTATATGATGATAAACAGTAAATCCTGAAAATGCCTTCTCTGTTTTAGCCATCTTAATAGCTAGTCAATTTTGATTTAAAATAATATTTCTTATGGCTAAAAAACCCAAAATAGATTTAATTGAGATTATTAATTTAGATAAAGTCTGATTCTATTCAAACGTAGTGAAGTTGAACTTCAGTTCTACTTGAAGTTGTTAGGCAAATCTGTAAATCTGATGCTTTAGATTTGAATTACTGTTTTTATTTAATTCAACAAGCATGTATTAGGCACTAACTGTGAGCTGAGCAATGGTGACCTCTGAGAGGTAGCGACAATTAAGATATGGTCTTCAAACGTTTATCATCTGGAAGGCTACTTTAGATTACATTCATCATTTTTCTCTCCATGTACTTTGTGAATGCAGACAGCCCTTCTGCCTCCCAGCTTTCTTAGTCTCCGGCTTGGAGACAGTCCACAGTTATTTCCTGTCATTCTGGGCATGGATTGTTTGGATGCGACTCTGTTGTCTTTTACTCTTCCTCTCTCCATGTTTCACTGTGATCAGAGCTTTTGAAATGAAATTTGTAGATTCAGGAGTTTCCTGTAGGAAAGTAGTGGGTTTAGTCTCAGTTTCCCCAGTTTGCTATAAAACTCAAGGTTGGTAACAGTGGCCATGAAATCAACAAAGGACAATTATTCCTTAACACACACATTAAAAGAATTAAGAACCCAGTGTGACCCAGTAGCCAGAAAGCACCTAAATGCTTGCTATTAATGATGATATTGCAGGAAACAGTTGCAAAGTCCCAATGAAAAACAAACCACCAAAAACCAAGCATCTTCTTCTGAGATAATGAGTCTGAAGACCCAAGGCAGGCAGAGGGCAGGCGAGTAAGTTATAGGGCTGTGTGACTGTTCATAGAATTCAGTTCACTTTAATGAATATTGATCGAAAACCTTCCTATGTGCCAGATGCATGCTTGTAACTGGGCCTATATGTTATTTAGAGCTTTTTTTGAAGTAAAAAAAAAAAAAAATCCACCAGTCCTGACAACATAAGCAATACTCTGTCTCTACAAAAAATAAAAAAATTAGCCAGATGTGGTGTCATGCATCTCTGGTCCCAGCTACTTGGGAGGCTGAGGTGGGAGGACTGCTTGAGCCCAGGAGGTTGAGGCTGCAGTGAGCCACGATTATGCCACTGCACTCCAGCCTGGGCAACACAGTGAGACCTTGTTTCAAAAAACAAAACCAAACCAGAGGCCCACTTTAGTTATTTTTTAAAAAATAAGGCTTAATTTAAGGAGAGAGAAGGACATCAGGAATATGAGAATCTCAGCACTTAGCAGGCCTTTCAAATACTACGACATGGTCTAAGCACTAAAAGGTAGCTTCGCCCAGATCTGGCAGTCTTATTTCCTTATTGTTCCCTTGGCAGTTGGACCAAGGGAAAATACCAGAAACTGCTAGTTGCCTCTTCAATATCCATTCTTCCCTTCTTTAGTAACAGAGCCCTGGTTTTATTTGGACTGGCGAAGTGCCCAGGTAAAAGACCGCATTTCCCAGCCTAGTTTGCATCTAGGTGTGGCCGTAGAGATGCAGGTGGCCAGCCACGGGTGAGACTTCAGAAAATCTCTCTAAAGGGAACTGAAACTACAGGGAAGAGTTTTTTTTTTTCTTCTTTCACCTTCTTTCTTCTTGGAATTTGGACCTCTTTTAGCCTGTTATAACCTTGAGGTTGGCAGCCGTGTTCAAAGAAGGTTGGAGCAGAGAAATCAAAGGAGCTGGATGCTGGTTGACTTTGAGGATCTGCCATACCAGCCCTGGATCACTTTCCTCGGCTCATTCGTGTTTTATAGGAGATAAGAACTCTTTATGTGCATAAGCCATTGTAAACCAGAAAGTATCTGACACAGGTCTCAATCAGTTTAGAAGTTAATTTTTCCAAGGTTAAAGACGTGCCCAGGAGACAGGTCTGTGGCTTTCTCCAAAGATGATTTTGAGGTCTTCAATATTTAAAGGGGAAAGGGTGGATATTTGGGAAAGAAGAAGAAAGTTTAAAAAGTTGTGCGTAGATAAGAGGCACGTGTCTGCATTATTTTGAGTCTTTAATCAGCCATTCACCTGTGAGTGGGGGCAGGGGAATAGTTACTTATGCATTCATCTAGCTGAATGAATCTACATTTTTACATACGGTAAAATAAACAAAGGGCAGGGAAACAATCAGATGTGCATTTGTCTTAGGTGAGCAGAGGGATGACTTCGAGTTCTGTCCTTTGTCCTGTACCTGTGAAGATAAGCTATCAATTTACATTGTCAGGGGGAAATTCTACAGAACTGTTTTAGGATAAACATCTTGGGGTCCACAAGGAATTTCCCAGTGGGAAAATTGTGAGGGAAGTATGTAGCTTTATTATTATTTTTTAAATTATAGCTATCTTATTTAGGAACAAAATGGGAGGCAGGTTTACATGACACAATTCCCAGCTTGACTTTTCCCTTTGGCTTAGTGATTTTTGGGGTCCTGAGATGTATTTTCCTTTCACACCATCATCACTAGGTCTCAGTTACAAACAGCTGAATGTAATTCCTTCTGATAAAGATGGACTCCTCCACTCTGATGGACAATCTGCTGACTGCGTTTGCTTTTCCTATGGTTCCTGATGACTCTTCCCTATTTTCCTTCCCCTTGTAGCTTCTCTTTACTCTTTTCTGTGTACCTTTTGGCTTCTGTCTCTACCACCTACTGTCCCCTTGTACTGTAAGTCCTTCATGCAAATCTAAGAGTGGGATCTGATAAGTCCAGTTAATTCCTGCTGCTTCTTTTGTTTTGCCTTACAGGTAAGGTACGTACAGTTGGTCTTTGTGGGGAGTCATGTGTTATAAGCCATGGCAAGCTCCCATATGCAACCTCTCACTGGAAGCCTGGATGTATCAGGCTCTTGGAATATAATAAATTCCTCTCCCAAACTTGTTTCAAAGATGAATAAGACATGGTCCTTGCATTCTAAGAGTTCAGAGACTACTGAAGAAGAAACATCCATATGTTTAAGATTTTTGCAAAATCCATTTTCAATCATTAAGTCAGAGATTATTAAGAATAATACTTAATATTTATTGTGCTCTTCATTTTTTTGGTCTCAACTTTGTATGCCTTATTTCATTTACTCCACATACAATTTAACTTGTGAAGTAGGTATGCTTGTTATCCTTGTTTTACATATAAGGACATGGTCTTAGAGACGTGAAGCAACTTGCCCACTATCATACATCTGGGAAGTGACTGAGTAGAGAAGAATCCTAGGTAATTGGGATTTCAGAATTCATACTCCTCATCAGTGTCCTACACTGTCTCTCAGAGATGAAAAATGGCCCATTTTTACAGCAGTGTCTTGGTGTAGGATGAAGGGCACAGGATGGGAGAGGTGAGAGATCTGAGTTCCCACCCAGTACTTCCTCTCTCTGCCCTTTTGCTTAGAGATTTTTTTCTATTTGTAAAACAAGAGAAGCAGGTGAATGGGCATTAAAGACTTGGCTGTTGAAAGGGCTGACTTTGAATCCTAATGGGACACATACTTCTCACGTGGCAGGAAGACGCAGCAGAACTGAGTTGTGGTTGCTCTGGCCAATCTATTCAGCTTATGATCCACCTGTAGCATTAATCCTATTGGAAGAGACTTTTTAAAAAGTCACTTTGCATACAATAAAGAAAAATTGTCCAGGGGGACATCTGAGGGTTGAACCAGAGGGTGTGTTTTAGGAAGCTTACCCTGATGATAAAAAGCCTACGAAGGAAACAGGCATGGCTCCTAGTAACTAAGAATCAGCTCTTGTCTACCTTTCACATGCCGTTTTCTCTTTTTCCCCTACTTACTTAAATAAACACTATTGTTAATTCTTTTTTTTTTTTTGAAACAGAATCTTGCTCCGTTGCCCAGGCTAGAGTGCAGTGGTGCAATCTCGGCTCACTGCAACCTCCCCCAGCCAATTTTTGTATTTTTTGTAGAGATGGGGTTTTGCCATGTTGGCCAGGCTGGTCTTGAACTTCTGGTCTCAAGTGATCCACCCGTCTTGGCCTCCCAAAGTGCTGGGATTACAGGCGTGAGCCACCTCGCTGGCCTGAACACTATTCTTTTTTTTTTTTTTTTTTTTTTTTTTTTTTCAGATGAAGTCTCTGTCGCCCAGGCTGGAGTGCAGTGGTGCGATCTCGGCTCACTGCAAACTCCGCTTCCCAGGTTCATGCCATTCTCCTGCCTCAGCCTTCCGAGTAGCTGGGACTACAGGTGCCTGCCACCACACCCGGCTAATTTTTCATATTTTTAGTAGAGACGGGGTTTCACCATGTTAGCCAGGATGGTCTCTATCTCCTGACCTCGTGATCCACCCGTCTTGGCCTCCCAAAGTGCTGAGGCTACAGGGGTGAGCCACCATGCCCGGACCTGAACACTATTCTTAATTCTTGATTAATTATTAATGTGAACCTGTTCTCTTAGATCACCTCCAGGAGACATTGTAGCAAACCAGAATACATGTGAGTTTGGAATTAAGTTCAGCCTGGGTTTAAAATTCAGCTCTTTGAGCTTATTTCACCTCTTTGAGCTTCCTTTTTTGATGGGTACAATGGAGAAATTAACAGCACAGTGAATTGTTTTAAGGATTGAATGAGACAGTATATATAAAATACGTGACCCATAATTAAGTTTCTCTCTCTGCCTTTGACCCATGGCTTTCCCTAAAAGGCATTTCCTTCCCACTGAGAGCCAGTAGTTTCATAGCCTGTAAGAATTGAGTGGTTTTAAGGACTAATTATTACAGTGGAAAGGTTAGCCTCAAGATTCCATAGAATAGCAGCCTGCGTCATTTAACTTTTAAATATTATAATATAAAATTATTATCTTTTTTATTATTTTTTGAGACCAAGTCTGGGTGTGTCGCCCAGGCTGGAGTGCAGTGGCACAGTCTCGACTCATTGTAACCTCTGCCTCCCACAGGCTCAAGCCATCCTCCCACCTCAGCCTCTCGAGTAGCTGGGATTATAGACGCGTGCCACCATGCCCAGCTAATTTTTGTATTTTTTGTAGAGACGGGGTTTCACCAGGTTGGCCAGGCTGGTCTCAAACTTTTGGCCTCTAGTGATCCACCCACCCTGGTCTCTCCCAAATTGCTGGGATTATAGGTGTGAGCTACTGCACCTGGCCTAATACCCTAATATATATAAAATTATTATAAAAGCTACATATAGGTAGAAATACACTATGATAAAAATTAGCTATTTTGTATCCACTTGTAATGTGGTGTGAGCTTTTTTTTTTTTTTTTTTTTTGAGACAGAGCCTTGCTCTGTCGCCCAGGCTAGAGTGCAGCGGCATGATCTTGGCTCACTATAAACTCCGCCTCCCAGGTTCAAGCGATTCTCCTGCCTCAGCCTCCTGAGTAGCTGGGATTACAGGTATGCACCACCATGCCCAGCTAATTTTTGTAATTTTGGTAGAGACGGGGTTTCACCATGTTGGTCAGGCTGGTCTTGAACTCCTGAGCTTGTGATCCGCCTGCCTCAGCCTCCCAAAGTGCTGGGATTACAGATGTGAGCCACTGCACCCGGACAGTGTGGGCCTTTTTTCTAGACTTAAAATTTTTTTTTAAAAAAATACCTGAAGAATGTACATGGTGTAAGACTACAAAGTGTGTATAGTACAGAGTAAGCCTCCCTCTTCCTGTCCTTCAAACTCCTTCTGCAGAGGCACCACTGTTGCCAATCCCTTCTATATGGCTCCAGAAATAATCTACAAACGTGTAAAAGTATTTAGTCTTTTCTTTCGGCATGAATGGGTGCATACTATGTGCACCATTCTGTATCTTGCTTTTTTTCGTTTAGAGCCTTGTTTTAGAGAGCATTCCATACCAGTTCATATAGAGTGGCTTTAATGCTAACTCAGATTGTTGGACTCTTCCTCTTGGACGGGTCCTTAGAAATGACCTAGTTCAAGCTTTTATTGTGAAGATGGGAGCAGTGTGGCCCATAGAGGGCATATGTATTACTCAAGGTTTCCTATTGCTTGATTTTCATTTCAATGAGCTTTCCATGTTACTATGCTGTGTATGAGTAAAGGTGTGTGCACATGCACAAATGTGTGAACATATTGGGCCAGTGAGTTAGCTAATATTTATTTAGTGCTTATAATGTGCTATATTTCATTTAGGAGTCATAACAAGGGTGAGATACAAATGAGGAGAATGAGGCTTGAGTAGTTAAATAATTTGCCCAGGGTTTCTTGTTCTCCCTGACTCCAAAACCCATGCCCTTATATACTGTAATTTACTTCTTCTCTTCCTCTAGGAGGGAACAAGATTGGGAAAGTGGGGAAAAAGGATGAGAAGTGCTGAAAAATGGGCAGGTGTCAAGTAAAATATTTCCAATAAAACAAATGACACTGTTGTCTGTCTTGATGGAAAGGCATATTGTGTTGTGTTGGGAGGGGTATGGGTAGCTGGAAGATTGGTCATTAGGGGCTATGGGTCAAAGGTGCCTGCAAATGTGGTTAGAACATAGAGCTTTGTGATGCAGGCCCAGTCATGAAGGTGTTTCCAATGTAACACTGCTAACTGGCTTTACTTCCATAAGGACCAAATTTGCCAGCCAATTTAGCCGGCATCCCACTTCCTCCTTTTAAACTATGGAACATACCACCCAGTTTCATTGTGAATTCTCAGCTTGTTGTGAAACCTTCCTACTTTCTCCAGGAAAGCCTTCCCTTATCTGGCCTTGTAGGACAAAGTCACTTGAACCGTCTTCACTGTGTGACAGTTCTGATCTGGGGAAAACATCATTGTGTTTCTCATCTATATTTATAGGGAGGGCTAGTTGTAGTGGAGGCACTCATATCTTACCTCTTGAACTGGAGACATTGTCAGACAACTTTACAAGTCTGACACTGGTTGATGGCCTTTCTCCAGGAGAGTGTTTGGGAATGAGAACAAGCATGAAGCGGCCTTAGGCCATCAGATGCCACCATGGCCCAGCCCAGGGCAGAAGGAGAGCCTTTTTGTGGTTGAGGTTGAAGGAATCTCTTCTCCTTTGCCTTTCACAGCCCAGTGATCATGTGGTTTTCCTCCTGCATCTGTTTAGAAAAGGGTATATCTTGGCAGGGTTCCTGTCTCTTTTGACTTGTGAATTACAGAGAATATTCACAAGTCAGGGAAACACATTCACCTATGTTTCCCTCTAGGTAGTCTGAAGGCAGCGTGAAAAACCTCTATAAAGTTGCTTCAGTGCTTCTTTTCATTTGTTGTAATGAGCACAGACAAGAGCTGTGCACATCCCCAAGAAGGGGAATAGTTATCTTAGGGCATATCTTGGCACAGGCGGAGTCACCCAGCCAGGTCTGTATAATTCGGAAAAGCATTGGGAAGGTCAAATTCATCCTCAACTTTTCTTTTTTCCCTAATTTCTGAACTTCTACTTCCAGTTTTGGTACAAAGTAAGTATCCCTATAGACTGTACCACATTCTGTATTTTCAAGGCAGCATTTTGTACTGGACACAATACATTAAAGGGGAACGCTGGCCAACTGAGCATATGCAGAGAAAAAGTACATCTATGGCAAGGACCTGGAAGTCTTGTTGCAAGAGAGCAAGAACGTAACAACAATCTTCTCATTATCTGAAGACTTTCTCTGGAAGCAGAATTACCCTTTCTCTCTATAGTGCCACAGAATAGAATTTACAGGAATGGGCAGAAGTTCCAAGGAACCTCAGTTTTGGTAAGATCTTTCTGACTTTGACTCTATACAAAAGGAGAATGGACAAGCCAATCAAAGTGAGTTGCCATGGGTGCATGCTGGGCTGGGATTCTTGCTCTGGGAGTAAAGTCAGTCCTTAAACCTTGCCAGTCCTCACAACTGCTTAAGAAACTCTTGAAAACTTATATCCCTGAAGATTCTGATGCAATGGAACAGAGACCTGGGACACCATGTTTCTAAAAAGACCCCCAGCTGATTCTGATAGGCCTCTGAGTCACTTATGCCATAGATTGCAGTGAAGGAACGTACTGAGGCAGAACACTGCAGGAGGTGAGGGAAGGAGCCTGAGAACCAGAACACCTGGGAGGTGGAGATGATGCCATCAACATGAGAAAACAGGTCCCAAATATTGATCTTGAGTCTTCCCCTGAGCTGAGGAAAGAGTTACATCAGCATTGCAGCTCAGGAAGCAAACTTTTCTCAAGATGAAGAGGAGACTTGGACTCTTTATGAAAGAATTCAAGAGCTAGGGTAACCTGGTAGCAACACAAAGACTCCCTGTGTTGTACTGCATACTACATCCAGGTTAGTCCTCATGTTACAATGATGATGCCATTCCTATTCCAATGAAAAATTCTTCCCTATGGAAGAATATGCATTATATATGGGCTAATACAATGTCAGAACGGGAAGGAACCTTAGATATGTCACATGGTTCAAACCACACCTTCAAGGTCACAAAGCTGATTAAGAATAGAGTTAGAGTTAAACCTAAGTTTCCTGTTTTCCAAACTGATTTTTCACTTGATGATATTAGGAGATACTTGCATATTATAATAACATCTTACCAAAGCAATTCACAGCCAAGTCCAAAGTTGTGGGTTGCGGACAGTCCTCCAATGGAGGTGAGAATGGGGAAGGAGGAGGAAGTGACTATCTAGTAAACAGTGATCTAATGTACAACCATTGGATAAAGCAAATCAATGCAAGATGTGGAATGCTTAGAGTTAAGTTGCTTCTTGTTCTATATACTCTGCTTAATCCTCCACCCCATAATTATTCCCAGGTCTTTAAAAGGAATATACATCAGCCTGTATAAGTAGTGCTTGGGCTGGAATAGAAAAGAGGGGTGGTTTTCCATCCATGTTCATATGGATTTAAATAAGTCAAGAACCACAATTCACAGCCAAAAATCAGTAGAAAAGCAGGTGAAGTTGGAAAATGTAATCCTCCATCCCACCTGTTAGTCCCCCTGGAATCCTTAGATTAGAAATATTTAGACTTTTAGGTATATAAAAATCACCTGGTGTCTGTGTTTATAATAGTTTTTAGGATATTTTCCCTGAGATTCTGATTCAGTAGGTCTGGACAGGGCCCAGGTATCTGCATTTTGAACAAGTACCTTTGATGATTCTGACATAGATGCATGCAGACCACAGTCTGAGAAAATGAGGGAGACCTAATTAGGAGTCTGGTTGAAAGTGTTCTGATGAAACTCCACGAGGAGGTTTTCAAAGCAGTGACAGAATTTATTGAGAATAAATTCAAATAGAACCTGTTCCATCAGTTAATATTAAGGTTTATATTCAACATGCAATCTACTCTCATCCTAAATTCCACTTGTGTCCACAGAAGAAATATTAGTATGTAACAGATTATTATAGCACACACCTCATAAAATACAAATAATACTGAAATGAAAATATATCATTATGCAACACAATTATTGATTCCTTGTTTTGTACTTTAGATTAATATATCAGAGATATATTAGGAAATCAATAAATATATATTGAGACTCTATCATGTAGATGACATTAGCTTAGATAGTATGGAATATATAAGCAAAATAATTGAGAAAGAATTCACATATCCATAAATAAGAAATAGATAAATAAAATATAGTTTACCTGAACTATGAGATACTGTGTGAACTTTTAAAAAATCAACCTTGACATTATATGTGCAAATATGAAAATATATCATTGAGTACAAATAATATAGACCAAGACATACATTAAGATACACAGATAAAAAGAAAAAAACTACACCCACATAATGCTATGTATTTGCTAGGGTACGTATATATATGGATGTAAAAGCACATAAATAGATCTAGAAGGACACTTCCTAACCTGATAATAGTTACCTCATCTCAGTCAGGAGGAAAATGAGCAAAGCAGTAAATGGGAATTTTAACATTGACTGTCATATATCATTTTACTGTAAAATATGAGCATATTATTTCTGAAATTTAAAACTAACATTTCTTTTAAAAATATAGATGCAATTTTGAACCAAATCAAAATATAAAATTTAAATAATAAAATAATATCTATTTCTAGGAACCAATAAGTTATAGATAAGACATAAAATATAGAATATTAACCATAAAACTCCTTAAACACTTCTACACAACTAGAGATAAGATTTGAGGGAAAACATGATTAACAACGAAATAAATGCTAGAGAAAATAAGTGGTAGAGAAATTGAGAGAACAGAGATGATAGAATAATAGGCTATTTAAACAGACCATCCTCCACCCAAGTTCTAGGATAAGACTTGGTACACTGTGGGTAATCACTACGTTGTTTTGTTAATTAATTTGTTTGGAACGTGTAGTATATTTCCATGGTTCAAACTGCAAAGCCTATGAAATTGTACACAATGAAAATTCACCTTCCTACCCATCTCCCTTGGCCACCCAATTCAGTGTATTCTTCCAGAGGAATTTTAAGTTTATACATAAAATACATATATACATTCTTCTTCGTCCTTTTTCATAAACATGGTAGCAAATGATTCTCCTGCCTACATCTTGTTTTTTCATTAACAATATATGTTTGAGAAGATTCATATTACTATATAGAGTACATTCTTTTTCTTTTATTTGCAAGTTCTATGGCTTACTTAAATGGTCTACTATTGATGGAAGTGTAGAGTGTTGGCATTATTTTGCTGGATAATCAATACATTCCCCAATAAATGGGTCTATCCCTAATTGCTGGTGTCCTCATGTTTCATACTGGGAATCAATATCACATGTTTATTTGATCATTAGCTACTTTAGGATTAAAGATGTAGACAGGTTCAACAGAGGTTCTTGGTTAGCGAGTGTCTCTATTGAGTATCGCGAAGATGGTGAGATGGGATGAGTTTCTTGATTAGCTAAACTGAAAAAAATAGTGTCTTTCTGAAATAATAAGGCAGGCTATTAGATGCTGCCTAACACTTACCCAGCCTGTGGGTAAAACTATAATGACAGAAAACGTAGAAGTGGTTGCTAGGGGCCAAGGTGGGGTGGGGGGAGCTGATTGGCTACAAAGGAACACAAAGAAATTTTGGGGGTGATGAAATTGTATATTATGATTGTGATAGGGGCTATAAAACTGTATACATTTGCCAGGGGCTGGAGGGAGGGGGAAATGGAGAGGTATTAGTCAAAGTGTATAAAGTTTCAGTTATACAAGATGAATAAGTCCTAGAGATCTATGGTACAGCATAATGCCTATAGTCAATAATACTGTATTGTATATTTAAAATATAGAACAAAAACTTGCTGAGAGGGTAATCTTATCTTGTGTTTTTATCACAAAAATATGGTAATAAGAAAGCAGGAGGAAAATCTTGGAGGTGATGGGTAAATTCATGGCATAGATAGTTTCATGGATATACACTTATCCACAAACTTATCAATTTGTACATATTAAATATGTAGGCTTTTGTAGGTCAATAATATCTCACTAAAATGGTTTTTTAAAGATCATATTAAAATTATATATTGAATTATACACTTAAAATTAGTGAGTTTTATTGTATGTAAATTATATCTCAAAACTACCTGATTTTTTTAAAAGGAGGGTTGTTACCTTCCCATTGGGCCAAGTTAAAGTCATTTTTCAGGAGTAACAGGTCACTGCTGTTACCCCTTTCTCCCCGTACCCGCTGTACAAAAGTAAGAAATGTCTGGTTAAACATCTTGGGAAAAACTCTGATTGGTCAGGCTTGGGTAGAGTGTCATCCTTGGACCAGTTAACCTTGGTGAGTAAGATGCAGGCACAAGGTGTAGATAAGGTTACTGGAGATGAAGAAAAAAAAAAGATTCTTGAGCCAGATAGACTCTTATTTGATGCCTACCACAGGGTGCTGGTTCTAATTATCTCTGGGTGCCCAGGCATCTCTTTGCATTTCTTAAAAACCCTGCATATCTGATCTGATATGCTTCTGTGCTGATCTCTAGGTGCAGAAACCTGGAGAAACACTGTGTGATACACCTGGAGACTATATATAAATCTCAGACCCAGGAAAAAAAATTCTCTTGGCCAAAAAAGAAAGCTGTGGGAAAGATGTGGAGGAATTTCTTGTGCCATGTATCCCAAAAGAACACACATTTCTTAGAGCCAGGGATGAATATGAGCACTTTGACATTTTCTGCTTCCAATGAAGAGACATGTTAAGCCACTGACTCATTCATTTCCCTTACTGCTCTTCAAAGAAACTCATCCCATCTCACCATCTTTGCGATACTCAATAGAGACACTCGCTGAGTTTTATATCACAAATAACTTGCTCTTTTGGATGAAAGTGTTTGCCGAGGCTGCAGATTCCCCTGGCTGATTCTTTATTTGTGCATTAAAATATAATAGATCTGAAGTTTTAATCCTGGACCAGAAAGAACATAAAAGGCGTTTGATCTCTGGTTCATGATGGAGCTCTTTGGGTCTTAGATGATTTCTAAATAGGTGCCCTTCGCCAAGAATTCAAGCAAGTACTCCAGGGTCAAAGATAAACTGTGTATCCAGAGATGAAAGGACAGTTGTTTCCCTACAAAGCGTCATATCAGTTTCAGTATCATTCCTGTTTTTTTCTTTTTTTCCTGGCACCACAAAATTGGGGCTGTTTGATGCATTTAACTAAAAATATTTGTATAGGGAAGGGCCCTTCGTTTTTTTTTTTTTTTTTTGTGAGGAAAAGTGTTATCTCAAAAAAGAGCTGTTAAACTGAAAGGCAAAGCGAAATGAGCATCCACTCAGCATCGGGCTGAGAATCCAACATCTGATTGTACTTAGCGGGGAAGGAAACTTAAAAAAAAATCCAACCCAACTTTCATTTCTTGTTCTTTTATCCTTAAGCTCAGCAATAAACTAGCACTCTTTGGTTAAAAAGTCAAGGGAGCAGATGTATAATTCTGGTGCTTCAGCGTCTATCTTTTAAATGGAGCATGTAAATTACGGGAACGCCTCGGAGCGCTCTGTGGGGAGAGACTCCAGGAGCATGCGCGGGGCTGCTGTCAGTCATCCTGCATTCCGCCCACCTTGGGAAAGAGCTGCCTCCAGGCTGGCGGGCTCAGTTGCCTGGAGAATGGTACAAGGGCCTCGTCCTGAGGAAGCTGTTCATTTCACAGAGGGAAATAAGTGGCTGAACTGTGCAGGGCTGTACCACCGAGACCTGCCACCTGAGACTTAAAAAAGGCAAAGACAGTGTAAGGTCTGGAGTTCTGTCCCAGAAGACCTGGGTTGTGTTCCATTCCTCCTCTTGCTAGTTATGTGGCCTTAGGGAAGGCACTTAAGAGGTGTCTGCTCTAAAAACTGGGGCTCTAAGTGCCGACTTCAGAGGACTGTGAGGAGTATGAATAAGAAAAGAGTGTGTGTAAAATGCTTAGCTCAATGTTTCTATCTAGGTGTCTACTTTAAAAAATAGAACTCATTACACACAAGAAAGGTGGCAAAGTATTTATTACAGTGTCATTCAAAATTTCAAATTCAGGCTTGGCATGGTGGCTGACGCCTGTAATCCCAGTTTGGGAGGCTGAGGCTGGAGGATTGCTTGAACCCACGTGTTCAAGACTAGCCTGGGCAACATAGCAAGACCCTCGTCTCTAACCCCTGTGACCAAAAAAAAAAAAAAAAAAAAAAATTGCTGAGCGTGTTGGTGGTTGCCTGTGGTCCCTGCTACTCAGGAGACTGAGTCAAAAGGATTGCTTGCGCCCAGTAGTTCGAGGCCGCAGTGAACTATGATCACGCCACTGCACTCCAGCCTGGGTGACAGAGTGAGACCCTGTCTCTAAATAAAAAAAAAAAAAAAAAATTCAAATTCAAACACTGGAAAGGACCTTTGAGGCCATCTGGTCTGACATCCTGATTTTGAGATGGGCATGGCTTGGGGAACAGGAGATGATGGGCAAAGTAGCCTGGAATGTCTGGATGTCCAGCCTTTTTTTTTTTTTTTTTTGAGACAGAGTCTCGTTCTGTCACCCAGGCTGGAGTGCAGTAGCGTGATCTTGGCTCACTGAAACCTCCACCTCCCGGGTTCAAGCGATTCTCCTGCCTCAGCCTCCTGAGTAGCTGGAATACAGGTGCATGCCACCATGCCTGGCTAATTTTTGTATTTTTAGTAGAGACGGGGTTTCACCATATTGGTCAGGCTGGTCTTGAACTACTGACCTTGTGATCTGTCCGCCTCAGCCTCCCAAAGTGCTGGGATTACAGGCATGATCCTGAACTGCAGCCGGCCTGGATGTCCAGTCTTAATCCAGTGTTCCTTCTTCAAAACCACACTGCCAGAACCCAGTGCCACCAGAGCTGGGCCCACAAGGGCATCATCATCACCTGCTACAGTGCCTGGCATTCAATGAAGGTTTGTTCCATTGGTAAATGAAACTCAGGGATGCTAGGATGTCACCGGAAGAGATCCTTTTTCACTTAGAACTGTTTCAGCTTCTAAGTCTTTCTGAAGAGTCGATGAGCATAACATTGTGAAGTGCTTAATGCATGACACAAGTTATTAAACAATTTAATATGTGAACTGAGCCAAAAAATTTTGGAATACTTTAAGGAAAATTGCTAACTGATGTATGAGAATACTGTTGGAACCCTAATCATTATCGGGTAATCCGAAAAAGCTTTTAAAATGCTTATTTTACACCTCAGATTAAGCGGTGTTAAATGAGTTAACAAAGGTTAAAGAATTATGAGTTGCCTAACATCCCACAGAGATATGCTCAGAAAAACAAACAAACAAACAAACGCTTCTCTTGATATCCCAAAATGCCTCTGGAAATCAGTAGTGGTTTATCTCCTTTTCCTAAGACTTAGGATCAAATAAAGACACTTGTCCCTCTTGTCAAAAAAAGGGACAACCTGGGTTTTACCCACAGCCATGCTAGCTTTGTTCCCTTTGCAAATGGAATCCATAGAGTACCCCTTGACTGCCATGCACCACTCCCACCTGTTTCTGCCACTTAAAGTAGGATGGCCAGCAGAAGGGCACAGTTACACTCTAAAGGCCTGCCCCAGGATGGGAGTGAGAGTTGGGCTTCAGCGTTCTGAAATGGAGCAACTTCTGTGATTCTGTCCTTTTTGAAGCAGAGCCAGACATAATAAATAGGTGGCTCCCCGGGCAACCAAATAACTTAGTGCCTTGATAGTTTTAAAATATGCATCCCATGTTTATACAGGCTGTGTGGAAGAAGGATGGGGAAGAAAGACCACTGGCAGTGGCACTCAGCATCTGCTCACTTTTCCCAACCAACGCAACTCCAGTACCAAACATGATTATCCAGGGTGCAAAACAAAAGCCCTGCGCTCTGATTGAGTGGGATATTTGTTCACTCCAATGGTTTAATCACCCTCCTAAGGAGGCACTTTAAACAGGGTCACCATGAACAGTTTGCAGGTCACATGTAAATGACTTCCGGAGTTGTGCACTACTCTACATTGTGGCCTTGTGACCCTGAGTTTTTAAACAACCCCTATTATTATTCATGTATTTTCCTGGAAGAGGGGCCACACACAGCCCCACCCCACACCATTTATAACTGGATTCTTGTTAACCTCGCAAAGTACTCTCTGTAACAGGAGTGCTAGGAAAATAATTTTTTCCATCTTGCTATAATTCCAGTGATATTTTTAGCACCTCTTAAATACTAGCACCCCAGGCAACTCCTGTCTGACTCACCCTTAATCTGGCTCTGCATGGAACAGGTATAAAAAGGAGGAAAGAAAAAATCTGTAGTAATGAGAGATCACTGGAGATATATAAAAGCTCATAAAATACAGATGAACTTCCAATGTGTGATGCTTAGCCAATGTATAAATCACTATTTCTTAGAATGCACTGAAGATCCAAAAAATTAGAAATGAAATCTATTTTGGTTCATTTCATGCTTCCTCAAATAACGGAAATAACAAACTATAAACTGTAAAACTTTATATCCTTTCAAAGGTTTTCACGTGTATGATGTCATTTCTTTTTAACTGAAGCTATAAACTTCTCAGTTCATCATAACTTATTGTCATTTATCACTGGTCTGTGTAACACCCTTCTTATTCTAGTATTTTCCCCCCAATCTCCATTGCTAGTCCCCTCCCCGCAATGTTTCCAAACTAATATGTTGATAATGAGTCTTTAAAGATGCAGATATCATAGTGAAATATTGAGTGCTGTTTGGAACATGTTTCTGTTTCTAATTTATCATTCAATCCTGTTTTTGAGATTGATATTGCTATAACTATGGTTCCCTCATTTTTAACTCCTTTAAGGTATTACATAATACTCATTCACTCTCTTTTAAAAATCTCTTAAAAATTGTAAAATCTACATAATAAAATTGTTAAAATTTTCTTCATTTTTATGTGTACAGTTCTGTGGCATTAGATCCATTCCCATTGTTCTACACTCATCACCGCTATTCATCTCCAGAACTTTTTTTTCTTCCAAAGCTGCGCCTCTATCTATCTAGCTGCGCTCTGACTATCTAACACTAACTCCTCATTCCTCCTTAAGCCCAGGCCTTGGCAGTCACTATTGCATCCACTGTATTTTACTATTCTCCTACTGAGGGTCACCAAGTTTGTCTTTAGATCCACTACCACAAACCACATCACAACCTCATACAGACCTCCTTATGAAGTTGTGCAATAATTTCTCTAACATATAGACCCAGGAGGGGATTTGGGGGCCAAACAGAATATATTGCTTTCTAGAATGACTATATCAGTTTACATTTTTCTTAACAGTACAGTAAACTTCCTGTCTTGTTACATCTTGCCATCTCTGGAATTATCTAATTTTTAATTTTTTTTTTCTATTTTAATAATCTTATTTTCATTTGAATTTCTTTGTTTAGTAAAGAGTTAGAGCATTTCTGAATATATATTAGTTACTTGCACTCCCCTTTCTGAGAAATGACTATTCAGTACTTTGCTCATTTAAAAATTGGGTTTCACATCCTGTTTCTTGTTGATTTTCTGGAGTTGTTTGTACGTTATAGGTGTTAAGTTCTTGGTGGTTTTGGATGTTACAAATATTTTCCCCCAGACTCATTCATTTGTTCCTTTGTTTATGGTGTTCTTTATTTTGATAGAATCAAATACATCAATTAAAAAAATCTTTGAGATTTTAGGGTCTTGTTCCAGAAGTCTTTCCCTCACTCCTATATAAAAAATATACTGTTCTACATTTTCTTTAAAATTTATTTTACATTTTCTTTATATTTCTTCTTTCTTTTCTTTTTCTTTTTTTCTTTTTTGAGACAAGGTCTTGTTCTGTCGCCCAGACTGGAGTGCAGTGGCACAATTAAAGCTCACTACAGCCTTGAATTCCTGGGCTCAAGTGATCCTCCCACTTCAGCCTCCCAAGTGGCTGGAACTACAGGCCAGCACCACTACGCCCTGCTAACTTTTGGATTATTTGTAGAGACTGGGTCTCCCTGTGTTGCCCAGGCTGGTCTCCATCTCCTGGGCTCAAGCATTTCTCCTGCCTTGGCCTCCCAAACTGTTGAGATTACAGGTGTGACCCACTGCCCCTGGCCTCTTCTCTATTTTATTTTTTAAAAATAATTTTACCTCTTACATTTATGTCTTTAATCCATTCAAAGCACACTTTTTCATTGTTTAATGTAAGTTATAAGGTCTAACATTATTTTGCCTTATCATAGTAATTCACTTTCCGGTCACAATTTACAAATGATCCATCCTTTCTGCATGTTATGTGGTTCCAACTTCATCTTTACGAAGTTCCCGTATATATGTAGTACTACTTCTGAGACCTCTGTTCTTCTGCAGTGGTTCAGATTCAGCACCACGCTATTTTTATGGCTCCATCATGTCTCAGTGTCTGATGAAGTGAGTACTCCTCTCCTTGCTTATCTATTTCAAAGTGGCCTTAGCTATTTTTGAAATTTTACTTTTCCATATAAATTTTAAGAGTGAATTTGTGGAGTTCCTTAAAAAATCCTTTTGCAAATTTGATGGGATTGCTTTGAATGTACAGATTAATTTGGGGAGCACTGACACCTTTACTTTGACATGTCATCTTTGACATTTCAAAGAGTTGATGTCTACCCATTTATTCAGAATTTTCTTTAGTTTTTATTCTGTAAAAATCAAAGATTTTTTTTGTTGATTTCTAGACTGATTATAATCTCTTACTATTGCGAATGATATCTTATTGTTGAGGTCATCATTGCTAGCACAGAGGAATATTATTGTGTTTTGTAAATTTTATCCTATAATAGAACAACCTTGTCAAACTCTTACGAATTCTAATAGTTTGTTAATTCTGTTGAATCTTCTGCGTGGATAATACTTTTGTCTGAAAATAGTGAGTTTACTTTCCCCATCTAATCCTTACACATCTAATGTCTTTTTCTTGCCTACAGCATTGGTTAGTTCTTTTTGTACTATGTTAAGTGGAGAAATGATAATAGGAATTCTTGTCTTGTGTCCAATATTATTGGGAATACATTTCTCTGTTACATGTGATGCTTAGTGTAGGTTTTTGATATGTAGCCTATTTTAAGCCAAGGAAATTACCTAAGATTCATAACTATCTGGGGTCACTGAACTTCATCAAATGCTTTGTCTGCATGTTTTTATATAATCAAGTGATTTTTGTCCTTCATACCATATTGCCTCTCACTCTAAAGAACGAACGGAAGGGGCAAGGAGGGGGGATTATTAAGCATGTGTCCTGTGCCAAGGAATCCTGATGGGCTGAAGTGAGAATTAGACATTATGGGAAAATTTCAATGAACAATACCAGGGGCAGGTAATCAGTGGTTCTCCAGGGCTTCATAGGAAGCAATGGAAGGGGTAGGGAGAGAAGTAATCACATTATGATTGTAAGGTGGTGTAATTAAAAGAGGAAAAAGTCACTTAAATTTACTGAGTACTTTCTATGTGTCAGGCTCAGAAGCCATTTTAAAGCTTAAACCTCATAACAACACTGTGAGGTGGTCATTATTTTGCCTGCTTTAAAGAGGAAGAAACAAAGGCTTAATGAAGTTAGGTAACTTGCCCAGGTTCTTGCAGCTAGAAAGTGCTAATGCCAGGACTCTTTCCAAAGCCCAGGTCTCGTTCCAAAGCTCAGGTCTTTTCCACATGCCATAGTATGTTCCTTAAAAGATTTCTAATGATAATACAAAGGAGGTATGAAAATGAAACCTAGTCAGTCATCAAAAACACTGAAATAGTTCTATCTCAATATATACAAATTTGTGAAAAAAGAAAATGAACCAGAGCTCCTTTGAGAAATGAGTGATTCGAAGTAGAACAGAGAAAGTAAGAGATAAGCTTGGAACACGTTATTATGCCAGAAAGTAAAAAAGTCCTCGTACAAAGTAATGGAGACCTGTCAAAAGGCTATAGGAATCAGCTTGAAGGGGCTGTAGCTGGCCAAATTTAGAAAAATTTGAGCATCAAAAGAACAGTAATTTACGGAAATCCATTGAATAAAATAATTCACAAGTTTATACTGATAATAAATAATAGAAAAATAAATAAAAATACGGGAGAAAAGAAGCTTTTACTTGAGGTAGAATACCAACCTATAAATATGGAGGGAGTGGTACGGTTGGAAAAAATAACTATTTTGCAATAATCATAACAAAGATTGTTTTAGGCTTGAATATCAGTGGATACTATATCTAGGGTATAAATATTGATGCAGATCATGATATTTTCATGGTCTTAAAATGTTTACTCCTAGATTACCTATTAGATGCAAGGGAGGAATGTAGAAAATGTATAGTGGAGAAAGAGGACAACACCTTGATCTAGTAGTAAAAATTAATATCACCAGTGATGGACTCGTCAACACCACTTTATGTGGTGTTCTGTAGTATACTGTAGTAATATGTGTAGTATATGCAGTTTGAATTTAATCATAAGGAAACATCAGCCAACCTCAAATTGTGGAGCATTGTATAGAATAGCTGACCCCTGCTGAAAGACTGAGGAACTAACTGTTCCAGATTTAAAGAGATTGAAAAGATGTAACATATAAAATCCAACATGTGATTCTTGACAGTATCCTGTACAGGAGAGAGAAATGTTCTAAAAGACATTATTGGTATAATTGACAAAACTGGATTATGGGTGGTAGATTAGATAAAACTATTATTATCTATTTTGGATTTCCTGAATTGTGTAACTAGTGTAGCATTGTAAAAGAATATCCTTGCTCTTAAGAAACACATACTAAAGTATTGAGAAAAGGAGTGTTCACAAATGGTTAAGAAAAGAAACCGATGATAAAGTGAATATTGGTAGAAGAAAAAGAAAATATGCCAATATGGAAAAAATTAGTGAAACTGAATAAAGGGTATATGAAAGTTCTCTGTATGATTTTTACATCTTCTTAGTAAGAATGCAATTATTTCCATATTGAAAAATACTGCAGAAAAATTTAGTACATGTGGTCATTTGTCAAAAATACTGATGAGCCTGGGCGACATAGTGGGACTCCGTATCTACAAAAAATACAAAAATGAGCCAGGTATGGTGACACACACCTGTAGTCTCAGCTACTTGGGAGGCTGAGGCAGGAGGATTGCTTGAGCACAGGAGGTCGCCACTGCACTGGAGCCTGGGTGACAGAGTGAGACCCTGTATCAAAGAAAAAAAAAAAAAAAAGAAAAGAAAAAACAACAAAAAATTCTGATGAGTTTCGGCAGTCAACATTTGACCCATGACATCTCTATTTCCCTAGGAGAATGAATTAATAGCATTCCTGAAGGGCATATTGGTCCCCAAGACTGACTTATTAGGAGTGAAGACTTCCTACTTGTTGTTGGCTTAACTGCCTTTTGCTTGTAGGTTTAGTAACAGAATTATAAAAAGAGGAGTCATTTATTGGGGAACAGAGGGTTTTATTTGTTTCCTTACTCAAAATAGAATATGCCAAACCTAACAATTTCAATTTTGCTAAAACTTTAACATCTCAATTCCCCAACATGATATGTTTATAATAATATTCCTTAAGAAATCACCCCTCTATAATACCCTGAACTGGTGGGGACTGAAAAACATTTACTCTTTAGTTTAATTTCCAACTGTGTTCCAAGATTCCATATGGAGTTCAGGATTACTTTTGGGATATGGTTTGAGCAGTAGCAAGGAAGTCACCCTGATTGTATTATCTCTAATATTTTGCCTATCAGAAGTGAATAGGAATGTTACAAGTTGGGTTGTGTTTCTTTTCTTTGTTGTTTAAAATACATTTGAAAAATTGTGGTAAAATATATATAACATAAAATTTACCAGTTTAACTTTTTAAAGTTATCCAGTTGACCCTTGAACAGCACGGGTTTGAAGTACACGGATCCACTTACATGTGGATTTTTTTCCCAATAAATATATTAGACAATTTTTTGGAGATTTCTAACAATTTGCAAAAACTTGCAGATGAACCCCTATAGCCTAGAAATATTGAAAAAAGAAAAAGGTACATCATGAATGCATAAAATATATGTAGATACTAGTCTATGTTGTCACACACTACCATAAAATATACACAAATCTATTATAAAAAGTTAAAATTTATCAAAACTCACACATACAAACACAGACCATATATGGTACCGTTTACAGTCTAGAGAAATGTAAACAAACATAAGGATGCAGTATTAAATCATAACTGCATAAAATTAACTGTACTACATTCTGTACTATTGTAATAATTTCATAGCCACCTCCTGTTGCTCAAATATTGTAAGTATCTGCTTAAAACACCATGTGATGCTAATCATCTCTGTGTGAGCATTTCACCTCTCGAGTAAATTTTTTTTTCTTTTTTCTTTCTTTTTTTTTTTGAGACGGAGTCTCGCTCTGTCGCCCAGGCTGGAGTGCAGGGGCGCGATCTCGGCTCCCTGCAAACTCCGCCTCCCGGGTTCACGCCATTCTCCTGCCTCAGCCTCCCGAGTAGCTGGGACTACAGGTGCCCACCACCGCGCCCGGCTCATTTTTTGTATTTTTAGTAGAGACGGGGTTTCACCGTGTTAGCCAGGATGGTCTCGATCTCCTGACCTCGTGATCCGCCCGCCTCGGCCTCCCAAAGTGCTGGGATTACAGGCGTGAGCCACCGCGCCCGGCCGCTCTCGAGCGAATTTCATATAGCAGTAAAGGGTGATTTTTCTCGGTTCTTTTGTAATTTTCATTGTGTTCATTGTGCCGACGTAAAACCATAAGATCTATAAACTTAGAGAAAGGAGAATTTTATTTATTTATTTATTTATTTATTTATTTTGAGACGGAGTCTCGCTCTGTCGCCCAGGCTGGAGTGCAGGGGCGCGATCTCGGCTCACTGCAAGCTCCGCCTCCCGGGTTCAAGCGACTCCGCTGCCTCAGCCTCCCGAGTAGCTGGGACTACAGGCGCGCGCGCTACCAAGCCCAGCTAATTTTTGTATTTTTAGTAGAGACAGGGTTTCACCATATTGGCCAGGATGGTCTCCAACTCCTGACCTCGTGATCCGCCCGCCTCGGCCTCCCAGAGTGCTGGGATTACAGGGGTGAGCCACCGCGCCCGGCGAACTTTATTTCTTATAAAGGGTTACAACCTGCAGACTGCAAAGAGGAGTCTCTGGCCAAAACCAAAAGCAGACACTTCAGAGACAAAAGGGAGAGATGCTGAGATTTATGCCCAATAAGATTAGCTATACATATATTCAGTAGGTTATAGGAGCATCTTGTTAATATTTATGAGAGAGTCTAACACAAGCATAGTGAATACACATGTATTACATACAACCCATGTTCACTTTGAGGTGGAGACTTAACATCCAAATGCAGTAAAGTTAGGCTCTATACACCAAAAGGTGAAACATAGGGCATAAAGGCACTTAGTGCACAGTTTCTGTAAACTGGCCAGAATCTGTCTGTGGTTGGTGGACAGTTATTATGATGGAATGCTTTGCAAGGCTGGCCATGTGTAAGGGTGAAACTTTGATACAGGCAGGAGGGAGGTGGACCACAATGTCAGATGGTCTGTCGAGGTTGCAGGGGAAGTCTTCCAGACATAGTTTTTTAGGAACTGGTTTTTCTTTAATTGTAGGAAAGTCTTGAGGCGGTTAATGAGATAGGGGAGAGTTGAGGCATGACTGACCTCTTGCGTTGCCAAAGCTGTAGAATACAGCTTAAAAGGTTTTCTGGGATCTCTTGCCACAGGCAGTCCATTTCATTCTGCCTGGGGGGCCTAAGAGCTTTATTTTTATTTTATAATGACAATACTGTAAACCTTGAACAACACCGTGGGACCTATGCAAAGTGCTACTGGTGATGCCAGAAATGCTCCCAAGAAGCAGAGAAAAGTCCTGACTTTACAAGAAAAAGCTGAAGTGCTTGATGTGTACCACAGATTGACGTCTGCAGCTGTGGTTGCCTGCTGTGTCACATCTTGTAAACAGATAACATAAACTTAGAGTATTGATAAATACAGTACAGTACTGTAAATGTATTTTCGTGATGATTTTCTTAATGACATTTTCTTTTCTCTAGCTTACTTTATTGTAAGAATATAGTATATAATACATATGACATACAAAATATGTGTTAATAGACTGTTTATGTTATTGGTAAGGCTTCTAGTCAACAATAGGCTATTTGTAGTGAAGTTTTGGGGCAGTCAAAAGTTATATTCGAATTTTTGACTGTATGGGGGACAGGTCAGTACTGTAAACTCCATACTCTTCATGGGCCAGTTGTCCAATTCAGTGGCATTAAGTACATTAACATTGTTGTGCTACCATCACCACCGTTCATTTACAAAACTTTTCATCTTGCAAAACTGAAACTCTGTACCCATTAAACAATAACTCTCCAATTCCCCCTCCCCAAGACCCTGACAACCGCCATTCTATTTTCTGTCTCTATGGATTTGACTGCTGTAGGTGCAGGACCTCATGTAAGTGAACATACAATATTTATCCTTTTGTTACTGGTTTATTTCACCTTGGCACAATGTCCTCAAGATTCACCTATGCTGTAGCATATGTCTGAATTTTCTTTCTTCTTAAGCCTAAATAATATTCCATTGTATGTATATACCACAATATGTTTATCTATTCATCTTCATTTTTTGGTGGACATGTGGGTTATGTCTACCTGCTGGCTGTTGTGAATAATGCTGCTATGAACATTGGTGTACAAATATTTGTGTTCCTGTTTTCAATGCTTTTGAGTATATGTCCAGAAGTGGAACTGCTCGATGGTAATTCTCTTTAAAAGTTTTGAGGAACTACCATAGTGCTTTCTATAGCAGTTGTTCCATTTTATATTCCTACTACCAGCTTATTTTATGTTTTCTTTTTTTGGAAGCAGCCATCTTAATGGGTATGAGGTGGCATCTCATGGATTGTATTTAGTTTAAGTTCAGGTTCCCTTAGGGAAAACCAAAATATTATCAGTTACTAATATTCTAGAGTCAATGAGCTTGTAAGAATTCTTTTTTCTCAAAATGACAGCTCTCTCTAGAATGAGACAGTCAACAGGTATTACTGGAGGGAAAGTATTCGTGTATGGTAAAAATGGCCCTGAGCTTGGAGTCAGAGGCCTATCTCCAACACCTCACTATGAATCAATACAATCCACAAGCGCTTCAGTTTCTTTATCTGAAAGATGTACGTAGTACCATACAGCAATGGCTCGCAAACTTTAGTGCACGTCTGAGTCACCTGTGGAGCCTGTTAAAACACATATTGCTGCACCCTCCCTCAGTTTCTGATTCCATGGGTATTGGGTGGGCCCTGAGAATTGCATTTCTGCAGATTATGCTGATGTTGCCAGCCCAAGGACCACACTCTGAAAATTACCATTCTACTGACTTGTTTTAGCAACGAGATAATATATTAAATAATTTTACACAATTGTTAAGCACTGTGAAATGTTGGAGGTTAATTTAATTAATCATATGAGGGTAGAGAAGTCTCCTGAGATAGGCCATGGAATCCAGGGGTGCAGTACTTTTCAGGACTGCACTACAATTTCTGGGACTTGGGCATCCTGAGAAGTGAGCCAATGAGGAGGGAATATTAAGAAGGAGAGGGACTTTGGGAGTTAAGTTGGGAAGATGTCAAAGACTCATTTTACCTAAGACACAGAGTTCTAACTTCTCTTTGAGGCTTCAGAAAGAATTTCTGTTTGGCTGCAAGGAAGAGAAAACTCAATGAACAGACATAATGATATTTGCTTAAACAGTTAAAGTCTTGCTTTTTATTTCATGCAACAAGAGTCTTAGAGATATAAAGTTACTGCTATTGACTCCGTGGCTCAAGGATTTCAATACTAAGGCCTGCGATTTCCTTGACCTTTCAAGTGTGTAACATGGCTGCTGCAGGTCCAGCCATTACATCTGCTTCTCTTGAAGGTGTAAGGAAAAAAAGACAAGGAGCAGAGGTCAGGGTCTCTGTTAGGAAAGCAAAATTTCCCCAGATATTCTCAGCAGTTTTCTGCTTATGCTTCCATGTCTAGAGCTGTCTCTAGTTCCTGGAAGTTCCTAGCTTCAAGCATGTCTAAGAAAGACTTCATTTGAGTACCTTGCTACCTCATAGTCTTCCTTAGCTTAATAATTTTTTCTGTACCTAATGATTTCAGAGTGAGATGGTGAGGTGATCATGGGCAAAATTATTAGTCTTTCTGAGTTCTCTTATTCCTTTTATATCATTGAATGTTCTTTTTTGTGGCTATTGTTATGATTAGTGTTTCAATGTGAATGGCAGATTGAAGCTTCAGAGTGCTTTCACTCATCTTCAGTTGTTTCTCCGAGTTGCCTTGAGAGAGAGAAAGAGGTAGTTTTAGCCCTATTTTGTAGGTATAGTAATAGTGATTCCCTTTTCCTTTGTGTCTCTTTCGAATCCTACCATTTTATTCCCTGTGTTTCTGTTGCCTGTCCTCACGTTTGGTCCTTCTCAGGATATGGCATGCTTTTCATATTTCCCAGTAAAAATCCCAGCCTTTCCGATGTCATATTGTCTCTAACCACTATGTGGTGATTATGCAAATCAGATGGACTGATTCACGACAAAAACACATGAAGAGGTTAAACTTGAAAATAAACCTTGGCTGCTGCCATATGGAAAATTTTTTTCAGTGTGTGTTCTCAACCAGGGGTTAATGATTCTCTTAATCTACTCACCACAAGGTAGAGGCATTAATGAAGTAGGCTCCTTGGAAACGTGCTGTGACAAGAGAAAATAGTATATTTATTTGCGGTTTATCTTTTTCATTTTTTGTGTGAGCTTGAGGCAGGTGTGGAAAAAGAAATGATGTCTTACCAAGGAAGTAACATTCAAAGTCGTTTTGAAAAAGTGACTATTCAGGAAGACTTAAAGGAAGGCAGGGTGGTAGCTGGGCCAACAGGCTGGTGGCAGGCAGGTGGCCTCAGGTATAGGGGGAGACACAGGAAAGAAGGGAGTGAATGAAGGAAATACACGCAGTGGTTAGTGGACAGGTCTGGGCAGATGAGGTGGGAGTGGGAGGAAATGAGAGCTGACACTAACAGTCTTGCTAAATATAGATTTTACAGGTGTGAATGGCAGGCAGGAGAAGGGAGCCAGTGTCGGATGCTGTGGCTCAGAGGGGGAAAATGGAAAAGTAGACAGTGACAGGGAGAGATACTGACTTGCAGGAAGCACTGAGTGCCTAGAAGGGAGATGACGTTCCCAAGAACATAGGAGTCTAGGGAGAAGTAAACCACTGTAGATCAGTTTAGCCCATTTGAATCCATTTCAGCAAACATTTATTGAGTGTCATAGATAGAATAATGATCCCCTTGACCCTACCAAGATGCCTGTGCCCTAAATCTTGGAACCTGCCCCTTACATGACAAAGGGGACTGTGAGGATGTGATTAAACTAGTGATCCTGAGATGGACCACTAAGCATGTGGTAATTTGTCACAGCAGCAATGAGGAACTAACACATTGAAAAAGTACCAAATGGAGCAATGCATTAGGAAACATAAAAATGAATAAAGTATTGATTCTAGCCTTTATATGATGACCAGCTCAGTGGTCCAAGTCAGTGATCTTAAAACTTTAAATATGCATATGAATTATATGGAGGACCTTGCTAACATAAAGATTCTGACTAACTAGGTCCAGAGTGGTCCTCAGATCCTACATTTCTAACCAGCTCCTGGGTGACATGATGCTGTTGGTCTCAAACTAGGTTTTGTTTAGCAACGATCTAGGGTGTAGGTCTGTTCTAGCAACTGTGCAACCAAGAACAGCAAAACTTTTTAGTTTTTGTAGTGGAGAAAATGGTTCTGGTCTTAGGTACAAAAATTGATTGGAATGATCATCTGACTTTAAAGTTCAAAGATCTAAAACTTACTAGTAGAGGGAACTTGGGGATCCAAGTGCTTTTAAAGGATTGTGGAGATAATCAAACAAGAGAATGTTTGTGAAAGCACTGGGTAATTTATTATAAAGCACTATGTGCAAATGTTATTCTTTTATATGTTGGATGAGAGCGGATTTGGCAAGAAAGCACAAATGTCATTCAGTACTCATCCTTTCTTGTTAAATTGAAGTAAAGGAAGAGCTATTTGGGTGAAAACTCCAATGTCATTTATCTTTTATTTCTTTTAAGTTCTCTGTTCTTTTATGATTATAATACATGTATGGAATGGAACATTTGGAATACAAAACAAACCAAAAGCCTACAGAGAAGAAAATAATAGTCACCTGTAATCCCATATTCCAAAGATAACTGGGAACTAGAGCTTTTCCAGGAATGCGGGTTCATTTGATGTCCTTTGAGGGTCTTTGCATATTCCTGTCTCCTTGGAGTATTGTAGTCAACTCCATGCTCATTTGTTGGGCACCATTATTGATACTCTGTGTCATTGTAGTGTTCCTAATCCAACCACAGTAGGGAACGGTTTACCATAAGGCAATAGTTCTCAACTAGGGGACATTTTGCAATGCCTGAAGATATCTTTATTGTAACAGCTGAGGGGTGGGTTGCTACTGGCATCTAGGAGATAGAGGCCAAAGATGCTGCCAAACATCCTAGAGTGCACAGGACAGCACCTACAACAATAATTATCTGGCCCCGAATGTCAATAGTGTCAAGCTTGAGAAACTGCTGTAGAACATTAGGTTTTAAAGTTTAGTGGTCATCAGAAGCACCTAGAAGGCTTGTTAAAACACAGATTGCTTACCCTTCCTTCTCCCCTTTCCCCCAGTTTCTGGTTTAGTAGGTCTAGGAGGAGGTTGAGAATTTTTGCCTTTTTAGCAAGCTCTCAGTTGATGCTGATGCTGCTGGTCTGGGGGCTACACTTTGAGAACAATTGCCATTGGGGTTAATAGCTGCACAACTATAATTGGTCTCGTGTAAAGTACCAGCTCCATGCTTTGTGCTGTCACTCATATTTAAGCTGATCACATGTCTCTGGTATGTTGCAAACATCTCTTGGGCATAGGCCAGATCTCTCCTCCTTCCCTTGCTCCATCCTGCAGTGCTGAGAACAGGCCTCTTTCATTACTATGAACCAGATGGTTTCATTTGACCATGTGGACTTGGCACCATATAAATGGCTCCAAGGACACATAAGTGAACTTTTTTGCTGGAGGAGATTGATGGAGAGAGGGGAGAGTTGGGGCAAATGAATGTGGAGAGAAAAAAAACAGCCGTTTTTGTGTTCCTTAAGACATCCCCTGCAGTGTCCTGAAAACTCAACACACCTGTGCAGAATGCATAGCTTTGCACTCTTTAAAATAAATGGACAGTATTTTAGTCTCAAATGGTAGACTCCCAATGTAACCTGCTGTCTTATTGGTGTTGGAGTCAGGTTAACTTTCACTGTCACCATACTAGCAGGCCCCAAGGAGGGGAGATTTGTCTCCTATGTCCCTGATTTCATAATCTTTCTCTTCTCTCCGAGGATCCTTTCTCCCACCCTGTCCTCTGTTGTCTACTGTCCCTTCAACATGAGGGCAGAGCTGGGGTACCTCTGAATCATATCTTATTGAGACCCTGGACAGAGGCAGTGCCTGGATTCAGTATGGAGAGAACTTAGGCAAGGTTGGGAATGAAAGGCTGGAAGCTAGACACAGGAGTAGGCTGGGCTTGGAAGTACTCAGAAGCCATCCATTAGAAAGCAAAGAACACACCGACCCTTGTGCTTAAAATGAGGCAGTGGGTCAGAAACCAGGCAAAAAGTTAGAAAAACTCTAGGGGACAAGGTGTCCAGGAATGGGAGAGCTCAAAACTGAAGCAAGGTCTGTCTTTGAAGCCTCTTCTGTGACTTCTGCTGGGCCAAGGAATAAAACAGGTGCCTCTCCTTAAAGTGCTAACCAGGTAGTCTGGCTGACTGGGAAGGCTTCAGACCATAAGAAGAACAGCTAATAGCTATGAGGAGGGGGGATGGGGATAGGCACATATGACATTTCAAAAGTACCAGTGGTATTCTTTTCCTCATGCTGTTAAGACAAGTATTTCTTTTATTTCTATTTTAATATTTATAATAGATAACATTCTGTAATATTCAATATTTAACAAAAAGTATAAAAGATAGCATTAATTGAGCACCTACTATTCCTATTAACAGTGCTGCAAGATAGATTTTTCTCCTCATTTTAGAAATAAGGAAATTGAAGCTAAGAGAGGGAAAGTCATTTTCCCAAGTAAGCATACAGCTGGAACTTGAACTCAGTTCCACCTGTCTTCAAGGCCTGTACTCTTTTCAGTAAAGTGTGAGGCAGTTTGGGCCACAGCTTGTTTTCTGGGTTTCCTACTGATCTATTCTAGAATTCTTTCTATGCAGGGAGTCACTCTATCTCCCAATAATAGGTTCTCATAACACTAATTTTTTAGCTTGCTAACATTCAACTGCCTATTTTGGAAAGTTTTAAAAAGCTGTTTTTCTTTCAAGTATTAAAAAAAATTCTCAGACCATTAAGATGTCAGTTCACTTCCATTCTAAGCTCCAGGTTTGGGGGAGGGAGAGGAGAATTTTGCAAGCACTGAAAATTAAATGTGTGTGTATGATATGTCATCCTTATATTCAACATGACTATCCCCAGTGACACAGCTGCAGTGCACACAGTAAAACATCCTGATTCATCAGGCTTGCATCTCACTGTGTATAAGTCCTCTCTTTACCTTTGCAAGTGAGAGTTGTCCCAGAGTTTCATATAAAACAGTGCTGTATCACCCAAGAACGTTCTGGCCTCTTTTACATGACTTGAGTGGAGTCTGAGTGGTACCGTAAAGCTGAGTTTATAGCACGGATGAGTCAGGAGAAGGAGAGGTCTGGACGTCAGCTGGAGCCAGCATCAGAACCAAAGAGAAAGGCAGAAGGTGGAGACCACAGTTTAGGGGTCACAGGGGTTTAGGAGTCATGAATTACTACCCACATCAGGGCACCCCAGGGGAATCACAGCATCCTAAGAAAGTCAAGAACAAAGCCGACAGCCCAATCTGACTGTCTTTTACAGGACAAACACTGATATAAAGCCAGGGCTGCATCATTTGGCTAGAGCCAGACCAGAGATATGTGCCTTTACTTTGATAGTTCTGTCTCTGAAATCCAAAAGTCAGGGTATGATAAACGTCTGAGATTTTGCTTTTAAATATAGCAAGTGCCTTTTTAAATGTACTTTTTCTTCTTCCCAGCTTATATTAGAGTAACTCAGCACCATTTGATTAGATTCCCCAGCCTCCCTTTGTAGCCAGAATGGCCTATCCTCCCTGCCCCATGATGTTTTTGCTGCAAAACGAGGGCTCAGCAGTTGCAGCGGGGGCGCTGGAAGTCAGACGTACGGTGAATGCCTCCCCGGCCACTTCCCTTTCAGCAATGCCCACTAGGTGACGCCTGTGAATGGGACAGGCTCTCCAGAGTACTAGCCTTCCACTCTCCCTCCCTTCCCATGCTCACATATTGGCTAGAAGATGCTTAAGTGGGCAAGGTCCTGAAGACATTCTTTTGTGCCTTTGCTCAGACAGAGGACATGTGATGATCTCAGTCAGTTTCCTTTCATTTCATGGGGGCCACTGATGTCTCCGTGTAGTGTATGTGATGGTTAAATTATAAAAACAGGAAAAGACCCCAAAGCCTGCATGACCTGCACAGCTTTAGCTGTCTGGGTAGGTTCATAACTGCTTTAGAAATGCAAACAAAATTCCCCAAACTAAAATGACTTCTGATGGTTCTGGTAAACTGAATGTGACCTTTCCAGAAAGAAGACTACAAACAGGTGTGATTATCTTTCACTACAGGAGCAGTTCCCAAACTTGAGTGTGCATCAGAATCACCTGAAGGGATAGTTAAACCACTGATTTCTGGGTTCCACCCATAGTTTCTGATTTAAGAGGTTTTGGGAAGGGCCTGAGAATTTGTATTTCTAATAAGTTCCAAGGTGATGCTGTTGTTGCTTGAGGGGGAACCTAACTTAAAGAACCATGGCACCATGGCATTCTGTTAGAAGTATGTGGGGGATAGAAAATGATGTGGAGAGAGAGATGGGGGCTAAGAGGGGCGGGGAACATACCGTGAACTGCTGTAAACAGAGATTCCCTCTTAGCTACAACAAAAGTCACTTTCCTGTTTGCCGCATCATCCTCCTACCATTTTTCCAGTGTTCTCCTTACTCCGAAGAATGTCAACAGCACATTGTGCTTTTGTTAGATAAATCTACCAGGTGGGGATAAGTTAAATCTGATGGCAAGTCAGGGACAAATAACCAGGCAGCTGGGCCATTGCTGGAGCTACATTGAGGTGATTTATTTAAATTTGCTTGATTGCCTTTCTAGTAGGGAAATGAAACGTTTTCTTTGTACTGCAGGTGTTCAAGTGCTTTTTTAATGGCTAAATATTTAAAGTGACAGTCAAGTCAAGGTTAAAAAGGTGATATGAGAGTACATTCAGAGCCACTGATTTGGGAACATTCTAAATATAGCTCATTTGGCTCTTAATAAAGGGTGAGAGAGTGGATGAGTGTGTGTGTATGAAAATATAATTGCTCCCATGACACCCCAAATTACTCTTCAGGTATATATTAGCGTTGCTGAGAGCTTCCTCATATGACACAGCATCTTTCTATAGGTTTTTGGGTGTTTATGCCTTTTTTCCTTTTTAAACAATTCTATACAGCACAAGAGAGGTTAATTTGATGATATCCATTCTACAAGTGAGGACTGTGGTCCAGGGAGACTGACTGATAGGCCAGAAGTTACCTGACTTAGCATCCAATCTGGAAACAAGAAGTCCTTAGACTTCAGTTTCTGTTCTCTATCGATTTTTCAGCCCTGTCTGTCGACTTTGATTTTCTCTGCTAAAATAACTTGTGGGCAAATTTCCACTGTTTGCTATAGTTGTGTCTTGTCTTCAGTTATGTTGGAGTCCCCTTTAAGAAATGGTGTTCCCCCCACCCCCCCATGCTGAAAAATTCATCCCTCAGGTTGATAGCACAGCAGGCAGGCAGGCATTTTCCTTTCTGTCTTTCATGTAATGACCGTGAAATCCCTTCCATAAGAACATAGAGGTTTTGTTCTGTTCTGTTTCTAATTTCAGAACAGTAAGTCTCCAATGCACCACCACCCACCGGAAAAAGAGCACACAGTGACTGACAAGGTGAGGTCTTTGTTTGGTTGTATTTCAAATCTTTTGCTTTCTGAAATCCCTAACACTTTGGCTATAAATCACTAAAAGGTGAATGTTCTCTAAAATGAATTTTGCATGAAATGTCAGCCAGAGTCGAGGGGACAGCTATAATATTTATGACTGGTGGTATTTCTTAGGGGAGGTAAAAGAAAATGAAGCCAATATAGTTCAGTTTTGTACTGAGGGCAGGGAAGATAGAGAAGGAGAGAGCAAATCTTTTTCTTTCACCCAGTTATTTTGCTTCTGCCATTTTCAGTACCAAAAAAAAAAAAAAAAAAAACCAAAAAACCCCAAAACAAAACAAAACAAAAAGCCCTGCAATTCTCAAAGCAAAGGGCTCAGGAGTGTTTATCCACATTGGTAAAGTATGGGTTAGAAGAATGTGGGCAGCTGTGTAAGAGGGAAATAAGCAAACCTGAAACTACTATGGGAATGTACTTGTTAATAGAAAGATTGTTTTACTAAGTCCTCTCTTTCTGAAAGACAATTTGATACTAGTTGCAGCTCCTCATAGTTTTCCTTGGAAAGCAAACTGCTGTGTTTATTTAGGGGAGGAAATGTTGCAGAGATAATGTAATATCCACTTGTCCTCCCATCATTGACAGGAAAACACACAGAACATATCTGCCTGCCAATTGAGGGTGTCCAAACCTGACACTAACTTATACATACACACATGCATGCACACACACATACACACATGTGTGTGTATATATATATTTGACATAACTTTTAAGTTCAGGGGTACATGTGCAAGTTTGTTATATAGGTAAAGTTGTGTCATGGGGGTTTGTTGTACAGATTATTTCATCACCCAGGTATTAAGCCTAGTTCCCATTGATTATTTTTCCTGATTCTTTCCCTCCTCCCACCCTCCATCCCTCCCATAGGCCCCAGTGTGTGTTGTTCCCCTCTATGTTTCCACGTGTTCTCATCATTTAGCTCTCACTTGTGAGTGAGAACATGTGGTATTTGGCTTTCAGTTCCCGAGTTAGTTCGCTAAGGATAATGGTCTCCAGCTCCATCGATGTTTCTACAAAGAACACTATTTCGCTCTTTTCTATGGCTGCATAGTATTCCATGGTGTATATGTACCACATTTTCTTTATCCAGTCTACCATTGATGGGCATTTAGGTTGATTACATTTCTTTGTTATTGTGAATAGTGCTACAATGAACATACGTGTACATGTGTCTTTTTGATAGAATGATTTATATTCCTTTGGATATATATCCAGTAATGGGATTGCTGGGTCGAATGGTATTTCTGCTTTTAGGTCTTTGAGGATTCACCATGCTGTCTTCCACAGTGGTTGAACTAATTTACCCTCTCACCAATGGTATGTAAGTGTTCCTTTTTCTCTGCAACCTCACCAGCATCTGTTCTTTTTTGATTTTTTAATAATAGCCGTTCTGACTGGTGTGAGATGTTATCTCACTGTGGTTTTGATTTGCATTTCTCTCATGATCAGTGATGTTGGGCTTTTTTTTCCATATGATTGTTGGTTGCATGCATGTCTTCTTTTGAAAAGTGTCTGTTCATGTCCTTTGCCCACTTTTTAATGTTTATTTGTTTTGTCTTGTAAATTTGGTTAAGTTCCTTATAGACGCTGGATATTAGACCTTTGTCGCATGCATAGTTTGCAAAAATTTTCTCCCATTTGGTAGGTTGTCTCTTCATTCTGTTGATAGTTTTTTTTTTTTTCTGTGCAGAAGCTCTTTAGTTTAATTGGATCCCATTTTTCAATTTTGCTTTTGTTGCATTTGCTTTTGGTGTCTTCATCGTGAAATTTTTGCCTGTTCTTATGTCCAGAATGGTATTGCCTAGGTTGTCTTCCAGGTTTTTTGTGGTTTTGGGTTTTGCATTTAAGTCTTTAATTCATCTTGAGTTGATTTTTGTTTATGGTGTAAGGAAAAGGTCCAGTTTTAATCTTCTGCATATGGCTAGCTAGCTATGCCAGCACCATTTATTGAATAGGGAGTTCTTTCCCCATTGCTTGTTTTTGTCAGGTTTGTTGAAGATCACATAAGCATGTGTATTAGTCAGGGTTCTCTAGAGGGACAGAACTAATAGAATATATATATATATCCTTCCCCTATACATATATATATCTATATATATAGCCTTCTCCTTTATATATATATATATCCTTCCCCTTTATATATATATGTATTTCCCCTTTGCATATATTTATATATCCTTCCCCTTTATATATATATATATACATATATATATTCTTCCCCTTTATATATATATATATCCTTCCCCTTTATATATATATATTCTTCCCCTTTATATATATATACTTCCCCTTTATATATATATACACACACACTTCCCCTTTATATATATATACACTTCCTATATATATATACAGAACTAATAGGATATATATATTTATATCCTATTATATATAATAGGATTTATATATATATTCTTCACCTATATATATATCCTTCTCATATATATGAATTTATATATAAATATATGTAATGAATATATAAATATGAATTTAATTCCCATATATACATATATACACATATATACATATATACATACATATATGTGTGTATATATATATATTATATATATATAAAGGGGAGTTAATTAAGTATTAACTCACACTATCGCAAGGTCCCACAATAGGCTGTCTGCAAGCTGAGGAGCAAGGAGAGCCAGTACGAGTTCCAAAATTGAAAGACTTGGAGTGTGATGCTTGAGGGCAGGAAGCATTCAGCATGGAAGAAAGATGTAGGCTGGGAGGCTAGACCAGTCTAGTCTATTCACCTTTTTCTGCCTGCTTTGTATTCTAGCTGCACTGGCAACTGATTAGATGGTGTCCACCCAGATTAAGCATGAGTCTGCCTTTCTCAGCCCACTAACTCAAATGTTAATCTCCTTTGGCAACACCCTCACAGACACACCCAGGATCAATACTTTGCATTCTTCAATCCAATCAAGCTGGCACTCAGTATCAGCCATTACAGCATGTGACCTTATTTCTGGGTCTGTGTTCTGTTCTACTGGTCCATATCTTTTTGTAGACACATAGTTGTAAGCATGTGACCTTATTTCAGGTTCTGTATTCTATTCAATTGTTCTATGTGTCTGTTTTTGTCCCAGTACCATGCTGTTTTGGTTACTGTAGCCCTGTAGTATAGTTTGAATTTGGAGAGTGTGATGCCTCCAGTTTTGTTCTTTTTGCTTAAGATTGCCTTGGCTATTTGGGTTCTTTTTTGGTTCCATATGAATTTAAAAATAGTTTTTTTCTAGTTCTGTAAAGAATGTCATTAGTATTTAAATAGGAATAGCACTGAATCTATCAATTGCTTTGGACAGTATGGCCATTTTAACAATATTGATTCCTCCTATCCATGAGCATGGAATGTTTTTCCATTTGTTTGTGTCATCTCTGATTTCTCTGAGCAGTGTTTTGTAGTTCTCCTTATATAATTTTTTTACCTTCCTGGTTAGCTGTATTCCCAGGTATTTTTATTCTTTTTGTGGCAATTGTGAATTGGATTGCATTCCTGATTTGGCTCTTAGCTTGACTGTTTTTGGTGTATAAGAATTCTAGTGCTATTTGCACATTGGTTTTGTATCTTGAGACTTTGCTGAAGTTGTTTATCAGTTTAAGGAGCTTTTGGGCGAGACTATGGGGTTTTCTGGATGTAGGATCATGTCATCTGCAAACAGAGGTAGTTTGACTTCCTCTCTTCCTACTTAGATGCCATTATTTCTTTCTCTTCCCCGATTGCCCTGGCCAGGACTTCTAAAACTAAGTCAAATAGGAGTGTGAGAGAGGGCATCCTTCTCTTGTTCTGGTTTTCAAGGGGAGTGCTTCCAGCTTATGTCTATTCAGTATGATGTTGGCTCTGAGTTTGTCATAGATGGCTCTTATTATTTTGAGGTGTGTTTCTTCAATACCTAGTTTATTGAGAGTTTTTAACATAAAGGGGTGTTAATTATTTTCAAGAGTCTTTTCTGCATTTACTGAGATAATCATGTGGTTTTTGTCTTTAGTTCTGTTTATGTGATGAATCACATTTATTGATTTGCATATGTTGAACCAACCTTATATCCCAGGGATAGAGCCTACTTTATCACGGTGGAGAAGCTTTTTGATGTGCTGGTGAATTCCTTTTGCCAATATTTTGTTGAGGATTTTTGCATCAATGTTCATCAAGGATATTGCCCTGAAGTGTGTGTGTGTGTGTGTGTGTGTGTGTGTGTGTGTGTGTGTGTGTGCCTGCCAGGTTTTGGTATCAGGATGATACTGGCCTCATAGAATGAGTTAGGGAGGAATCCCTCCTCCTCAATTTTTTGGAATGGTTTCAGTAGGAATGGCACCAGCTTTTCTTTATACATCTGGTAGAATTTGGTTGTGAATCTGTCTGGTCCTGGGCTTTTTTTGGTTGGTAGGCTGTTTATTACTGACTCAATTTCTTATTTTTTAATATATATATATATATTTTTATTATACTTTAAGTGCTAGGGTACATGTGCACAACATGCAGATTTGTTACATATGTATACATGTGCCATGTTGGTGTGCTGCACCCATTAACTCATCATTTACATTAGGTATATCTCCTAATGCTATCTATCCCCATCAATTTCAAAGTTCATTATTGTTCTGTTCAGGGATTCAATTTCTTCCTAGTTTGGACTTGGGAGGGTGTATGTGTCCAAGAATTTATCCATTTCTTCTGGATTTTCTAGTTTATGTGCATATAGTTGTTCATAATATTCTCTGATGGTTGTTTGTATTTCTGTGGGGTCAGTGGTAATATCCACCTTGTTGTTTCTGATTGTGTTTATTTGGGTCTTCTCTCTTTTCTTCTTTGTCTAGCTAGTGGTATATCTATTTTGTTAATTTTTTCAAAAAAGTAGCTCCTGGATTCATTCGTTTTTTAAATGCTTTTTTTTTCGTGTCTTAATATCCCTCAGTTCAGCTCTGGTTTGGTTATTTCTTGTCTTCTGCTAGCTTTGGGATTTGTTTGCTCTTGGTTCTCTAGTTCTTTTAGTGGTGATGTTACATTGTTAAATTGAGATTTTCCCAACTTTTCAATGTGGGTATTTAGTGCTATAAATTTCCCTCTTAACACTGCCTTACCTGTATCCCCAAAATTCTGGTATGTTATGTCTTTGTTCTCATTAGTTTCAAAGAACTTTTGATTTCTTTCTTAATTTCATTTATTTACCCAGAAGTCATTCAGGATCAAGTCATTCAATTTCTATGCAATTGTATGGTTTTGAATGAATTTCTTTTTTTTTTTTTTAAATTTTACTTTAAGTTCCAGGATACGTGTAGGTTTGTTACATAGGTATGTGTGCCATGGTGGTTTGCTGCTCTTATTAATCTATCATCTAGGTTTTAAGCCCTGTATGCATTAGCTATTTGTCCTAGTGCTATCCCTCCCCTTGTCCCCCACCCCCTGCAACTGGCCCTGGTGTATGTCATTCCATTCCCTGTGTCCATGTGTTCTCATTGTTCAACTCCCACTTATGAGTGAGAACATGTGGTATTTGGTTTTCTGTTCCTGTGTTAGTTTGCTGAGAATGATTGCTTCTAGCTTCATCCATGTCCCTGCAAAGGGCATGATCTCATTCCTTTTTATGGCTGCATAGTATTCCATGGTGTATATGTACCACATTTTCTTTATACAGTCTATTATTGATGGGCATTTGGGTTGATTCCATGTCTTTGCTATTGTAAATAGTGCTGCAATAAACATACCTGTGCATATGTCTTTATAGTAGAATGATTTACAGTCCTTTGCGTATATACCCAGTAATGGGATTGCTGAGTCAAATGGTATTTCTAATTATAGATCCTTGAGGAATCACCACACTGTCTTCCACAATGGTCAAACTAATTTATACTCCCACCAACAGTGTAAAAGCTCTCCTATTTCTCCACATCCTCTCCAGCATCTGTTGTATCCTGACTTTTTAATAATCATTATTTTGACTCATGTGAGATGGTGTGTCATTGTGGTTTTGATTTGCATTTCTCTAATGACCAGTGATGATGAGATTTTTTTCATATTTTTTTTGGCTGCATAAATGTCTTCTTTTGAACAGTGTCTGTTCATATCCTTTGCCCACATTTGATGTTTTTTTTTTTTTCCTTTTTTTTTTGAGACGGAGTCTTACTCTTGTTCCCCAGGCTGGAGTACAGTGGCACGATCTCAGCTCACTGCAACCTCCACCTCCTGGGTTCAAGCAATTCTCCTGCCTCAGCCTCCCAAGTAGCTGGGATTACAGGCACCTGCTACCACGGCCTGCTAATTTTTGTATATTTAGTAAAGAAGGGGTTTCACCATGTTGGCCAGGCTGGTTTCGAACTCCTGACCTCAGGTGATCTGCCCACCTCAGCCTTCGAAAGTGCTGGGATTACAGGCATGAGCCACTGCACCCGGCCTGTTTTTTTTCTTTTTTTCTTGTAAATTTGATTAAGTTCCTTGTAGATTCTGGATATTAGCCCTTTGTCAGATGGGTAGATTGCAAAAATTTTCTCCCATTCTGTAGGTTGCCTGTTCACTCTCATGACAGTTTCTTTTGCTGGGCAGAAGCTCTTTAGTTTGATTAGATCCCATTTGTCAATTTTGGCTTTTGTTGCAATTGCTTTTGGTGTTTTAGTCATGAAGTCCTTGCCCATGCCTATGACCTGAATGGTATTGCCTAGGTTTTCTTCTAGAATTTTTATGGTTTTGGGTTTTACATATAAGTCTTTAATCCATCTTGAGTTAATTTTTGTATAAGGTATAAGGAAAGGGTCCAGTTTCGGTTTTCTGCATATGGCTACCCAGTTTTCCCAGCACTAATTATTAAATAGGGAATCCTTTTTCCATTGCTTGTTGGTGTGAGGTTTGTCAAAGGTCAGATAGTTGTAGATGTGTAGTATTATTTCTGAGGTGTCTGTTCTGTTCCATTGGTCTATATATCTGTTTTGGTACCAGTACCATGCTGTTTTGGTTACTATGGCCTTGTAGTATAGTCTGAAGTCAGGTAGCATCATGCCTCCAGCTTTGTTCTTTTTGCTTAGGATTGTCTTGGCTATAAGGGATCTTTTTTGGTTCCATACAAATTTTGATAGAGATTGTGTTGAGTCTCTAGATCAGTTTGAAGAGTATTGCCACCTTAACAATATTAAGTAGTCTGATTTATCAACATGGGATGTCTTTCTATTTACTTAGGTCTTCTTAAATTTCTTTCAATAGTTTTCAAAATACAAGTTTTACACCTCTTTTGTTAAATTTATTCCTATGTATTTTTGGATACTATTATACATGGACTTGTTTTTTTAATTTCATGTTTGGGTTGCTCATTGCTAACTGTGTAGAAATACAGTTGATTTCCATATATTGATCTTGTATTGTGAAATCTTGCTGAACTCTTTTATTAATTTGAATAATTTTTTAGTGAATTATATATGATTTTCTATATACATGATCATGTTCTTTGTGAATAGACATAATTTTACTTCTCCATTCTATTATGAATGCCTTTTATTTCATTTTGTTGCCTAATTGCCCTGGTTAGAATCTCCAATACAATGTTTCCTAGAAGTGGTGAATGTGGACATTCTTGTCTTGCTTCTAATCTTGGTAGAAAAGCATTCAATCTTTCACCATTAAGTATGATATTTAGCTGTAGAGATTTTGTAGATGCCTTTTACAAGTTGAGGAAGTTTCTTTCTATTCCTAGTTTGTTGAGATTTTTTATATCATGAAGGGAAGTTAGTTTTTGTCAGTGCTTTTTCTGCACCTATTGAGATAAACATGAGTTTTGTCTTTTATTCTATCGATGTGGTGTATTACATTAATTGATTTTTGAATGTTAAACAACCTTGCATTCATGAGGTAAATCCCACTTGTTTATTCTGTATAATCCTTTTTATATGTTGCTGTATTCATTTTGCTAGTATTTTGTTGAGGATTTTTGCATCTATATTCATATGAGATATTGCTCTGAATTTTTCTGTTTTGTGATTGCTTTATCTGGTATTGATTTTGTTATCTGGATAATATTGGTTTCATAGAATGAAATGGAAAATGTTACCTTCTAGTCCATTTTTAAAAAGGGTTTATGAAATATTTCTTTAAATGTTTGATAGAATTCACCAATGAAGCCATCTAAACTTGGGCTTTTCTCCACGGATTTTAAAATTAATAATTCACTCTTCTTACTTGTTATAGATTCATTCAAATTTTCTTGAGAAAGGTTTGGGAAATTGTATCTTCCTAGGAATTCATCCACTTCATCTAAGTTGTCCGATTTATGGCATATAGTTGTTCATAGTGTGCTTTTATTATTTGTTTTTATTTCTCTTAGTAATGATTTAATCTCTTGCATTTCTAATTTTAGTACTTTGAGTCTTCAGTCTTTTGATCATGATCAGTTTAGCTCAAGGTTTGTCAATTTTGTTGATCTTTTCAAAGAACCAACTTCTGAAAATCATTGATTTTCTCTATTATTTCTTACTGTCTATTATTTTCTATTCAAATCTTTATCATTACATTCATTCTGCTTGATTTCGGTTTAGTTTGCTCTACTTCCAATTTCTTAAGATGGGAGGTTAGGTTATTGATTTGAGATAGTTTTCTTTTAAAATGTAGTTAACTACAATTATATAATTTCCTTGTGATTCTTCTTTGATACATTGGTTATTTAGAAGTGTGTTATATAATTTCTACATATTTGTGAATTTCTCAAATTATTTCTGTTGTTGATTTCAAATTTAATTTTGTTGTGGTTGGAGAGGATACTTTGATGATATTAATCCTTTTACATTTATTGAGACTTGTCTTATGTCCTAGCACATGTTCCAGATGCACTTGAGAATAATGTATATTCTGCTATTGTTGGGTATAGTGATAGTGCTATAGATGTCTATAGATGTCTGTCAGTGTAGTTGCTTTATAATGATTTTCATATTTTATTTTTACATTGATATTCTGATTGCCTGTTGCATCCATTATTGAAAATGAGGTATTGAAGTCTTCAACTACCTTTGTTTAATTGTCAATTTCTCCCTTCATTTGTGTCAATTTTTGGGTCTTTGTTGTTGGGTGTACATATGTTTATGATTGTTATGTCTTCCTGATGAATTAACTCTTTTATCTTTATGAAGTGTTCATCTTTATCTCTAGTTAAATTTTGTAATAAATTCTACTTTGTATGATTAGTATATCTACTGTAAGTCTCTTATGGTTTCTGTTTGCATGGTATATCTTTTTTCATCATTTTTCTTTCACCCTATTTTTATCTTTAAATATAAAATTTGTCTCCTGTAGACATCACATAGTTGGATCTTGATTTTAAAAAATCCAATCTGATAATTTCTGCCTTTTGATTGCATTTTGTAATGCAACTTTATTTAATGTTATTAATATGGTTAGATTTATACCTGATATTTTCCTTTTGTTTTTTTATGTGCTTCATGTCTTCTTTGTTCCTCTGTTCCTCATTTACTTCCTTCTTTTATACTAAGTGGGTTTTTTCCTAGTCTAACTTTTAAATTCCTGTAATACTTTTTAAATTATACTTTTAAAAATTGGTTTTGTATTTATCGTTTTATGGTTTGCTATTTACATATTAAATTATCTATGTCTATTTATATTTATACTAACTCAATTCCAGTGAAATATAGAAACTTTATTCCTATATAGCTTCATTCCACCTTCTCCTTTTTATACTAGTATTGTTATATATATTATGTCTATATATGTGACAAATCCAACAACACATTGTTAAAATTATTATTATAATATTTTGTCTTTTAAAAAATCTGAGGGAATAAAGGAGAGCAAATATTTATTTATTGAGTTTGTCATATTGTTTTCTTCCTCCTCCTCCTCCTTATTCTTCTTTCTTTTTCTTGTTCCGATTCTTTTCATTTCATCTCTTTCTCTGAATTCAAATTACTGTCTGATGTCATTTCCTTGCTACAGTAGAACTGTGGTGACACTCACCTCTTTCATTCTATTATTATCTTCATTAGGAATTTTCAGACTTCCAAATTTCAAACAATGGTAAGATTTCAAATTTATTTTGGTAGCTGGCCAAGGATTGCCAACTTTTACTTTGTAATTATGGGCATCAAAAAGATATCCAACCAACCATCCTTTACTATCATCATCATTTTATAAAGGAATGGATATTTTTACCACCACTTCCCTGACCAAGCAGAAAGGCTATAATCCAAGAGGAAGAACAATCATTCCTAATAAAAGACAGCTGGAATTTTTACAATAACAGTTTTCCAGTGGACTGATGAAAACTTCCTCACCAATCGGCATTTGGGAATTTTGGGTTTATGTAAATAATATCATCATCTTCTTCAGTAACAAAAACAATTTTTTTGGTGCATATTATGTGTGAGTTAGGCATTGTGCTAAGCACTCTATATTAACTCAATTACTATGAAGATGGCCCAGGTGGTGGATACATTTATCATCATCAGTTTATAGGCAAGGAAACTGAGGCACAAAGATGTTGCATAACTTTCCAAAGGTTTCATAGTGGCAGAGCCAGGATTCAAACCTCAGATTTCTAGCTCTAGTATCTGTACCATAAACTGCTGCAATGTTCTATGGCAGGTTGGCTAAATGTGGTCCTAGACTGTGATGGGTTAATAGAAGTAACTCTCACTCAGACATCGGTTTTGTTAGGGACAGCAGAAAATGAAGTTCACTGGTGTGTCCCAGAGAGGGATACTTGGACCTTGACTATGTGAGCAATAGGTTGAATCAGATGATAGTGATGGTCTCCTTATGTGTGTTGAACCAGAGAGCATACTGATTGTATAGAAATATTAATAGAGCAAGGCAGGTTTGCTACCTAACCAGCTGCTAAAGACAAAAGTTTGGGAATAGTTTTTGACTTTCTCTTACTCTTATGTCCTCTCAATCGCTGAGTCTTATTAACTCAACCTCCTAAATATTTTTCATATTCATTCCCTTGTCCTCATTTTCTTTGGCTCATTCCTATATCCTATGCACTAATATGGCTGGCCTAGATCATTTTAGCAGTCTTGTAACTGGTGTCGCTTCTCTACTCTTGTTTTTCTTCAATCCATTCATTCTGCACATGGACTGAGTGAATTTTCTGAAACACAGATTTAATGATACCACACCCATCCTTTTCTTTTCTTTTCTTTTCTTTCTTCCTTCCTTCCTTTCTTTCTTTTTTTCTTTCTTTGTTTCTTTCTTTCTTTCTTTCCTTCTTTCTTTCTCTTTTTTTTTTTTTGCAATGGAGTTTTGCTCCTGTTGCCCAGGCTGGAGTGCAATGGCATGATCTCAGCTCACTGCAACCTCTGCCTCCCGGGTTCAAGTGGTTCTCCTGCCTCAGCCTCCCAAGTGGCTGAGATTACAGGTGTGCATCACCATACCTGGCTAATTTTGTATTTTTTTAGTAGAGACAGGGTTTCACTATGTTGGTCAGGCTGGTCTCGAATTCCTGACCTCAAGTGATCCACCTGCCTCAGCCTCCCAAAATGCTGGGATTACAGGTGTGAGCCACTGTGCCCGGCCTGCCACACCCCTTATTACACACTTTAAATGGTTTTCTTCTGCCATCAAAACACTTAAAAAAAAAAAAGACTAGGTCTCACTCTGTTGCCCAGGCTGGAGTACAATGGTGTGATCATGGCTCACTGCAATCTCAAACTCTTGGGCTCAAGTGATCCTCACACATCAGCAACCCCAAGTAGCTGAGATAACAGGTGTACACCACCACTCTTGGCTGATTTTTCAATTGTTTCTGTAGAAACAGGGTCTCACTATGTTGCCCAGGCTGGTCTTGAATTCCTGGGCTCAAGCAATCTTCCCACACTGGCCTCCCAAAGTATTAGAATTACAGGTGTGAGCCACTGTGCCTGGCCTGGAACACATAATAGATACTACATTGACTTCCAGTCTTCATCTTTCTCTGCTTGTTCTCATATTTAGCTATAAAAAATATTTGGTTTTCTCAAAATGCTTTCTTAATGGCTATTATTGAAAACAACCCCAAACTCATGTTTACACAGGTTTAAAAAGTGTAATCATGAAAGTTATAACAGTTTTCTAGGGCTGCCATAACAAAGTATCACAAACTGGGTGGCTAAGAACAAGATTGCCTGGGTTTTCAGCTTGCAAATGGCATATCATGGGACTTCTCGGCTTCTATAATCATGACAGCCACTCTCCATAATGAATCTTCTCTTGTATATCTATATCTGTATATTCTATTTTTTTCTGTTTCTCTGAAGAATCCTAATACATCACCTTTGTGTGGTTCTCTCTCTTTGAATCTGGGGTGGACCCGTGATTCCCTTGTAGGCAAATTTGAGCTAGAGAAAAATTTAAAGCTAGATATTATTCAATTAGATCAAAACCTTTTGGTCAAGATGTTGGTAGCCAAGGGAAGTCTCTTCTCTTCTCTAGCCAGAATAAGAAGATACTTTTTTTTGATTTTATCCGGTCAGAAGTTTGTAAAATGACCCACATCTGCTCTTTCAGGAGCCAGAGTTCAACCTCTAAAGCTCTGAGTGATTAAGGAGCTTCATGGAACAATATAACCAATTTCTGTTGGTACAGGTACATACTTTACAGGCTGTTTGTGAAAGTGAGGCTATGAAGAACATGAATGAAAGTATCATATATTCTAAAGTACCTGTGGATTAAGTTGGTGAAAGGTGAAATTTCTTTCGATCATGAGCTAATAATATCTTCTGCTTAAAAATTAGAAACTTTACCTGGAGGTTTTTGAATACTTAAAAAGCATCCACATACATATGGTCAAAGTGATAAAAGACATGTTTTCTTATCTGAGTGCAATGACATCTTAAAAGGCTTCTTTGTTATGTTTAAACTTGCATGTCAAAAACTTATTCTCTGCATACAATTTATTCTCTATTTATTCAATGTTACTGTACAGTGATGTTGATATAGAACGAGACAGCACACTTTTAAGTTCTAAACTACAATTGTTGGATAAGAATCTTGACAGTGCCAACTAATCGCTTCTGATTGGTGCCGTGCTGATATCGGCTGACAACATAAACCCATGTTGCAATATTCTAATCCATCACCTGGCATAAGAGGCATTTTATCTTGGGCTTCATGGGAAAAGAATCCATTTACATCTGTGTTTCAAAGTGAGATTTCCCAGGAGTGTGACTGTCTCAACCTGCCACCCATCTCTTTATAAGGAGGGATCACAACAGGCAATCTAAAAATTAAAGAGATGGCAACATGTTTCTGTCGAGGTACTTTTATTTAAAGCATTTACCCTTGTTATCTTTCAAATCTTTCTTTGGAATTATGTGATCTCCATCATGTGAAAAAATCTAGGCCTAGATAAAGATCCTCATAAAATGGCCCTCACCAAAATAATAGAGTTTTCCTCCTAAATCGTAATTTGTTTCTTGGTGGAAATGGGAGCAATCAGACATCATGGAGTAGACATAAATCATCTCCCCTGTGCCCTATCAGAGCTCCTGACTCACAGAATCCAATCCATGAACATAATAAAATGGTGGTGGTTTCATGCCACTAAGTGTGGGGAGGTTTGTTATGCAGCAAGTGAGAACTAGAACAGATATTATGATTGGTACCTGGACAATCTTGAATGAGGTATTTAACACTATTGCAGCTCAGTTGTTCCTTCTCCTCCTCCTCCTCCTCCTCCTCCTCCTCCTCCTTCTCCTTCTCCTCCTCCTCCTTCTTCATTTTTCTTCATTTTCTTCTTCTTTTTTTTTCTTTTAATGGAGTTTCACTCTTGTCGCCCAAGCTGGAGTGCGATCATGCAGTCTTGGCTCATTGCAACCTCTACCTCCCAGGTTCAAGCGATTCTCCTACCTCAGCCTCCCAAATAGCTGGGATTACAGGTGCCTGCCACCATGCCTGGATAATTTTGTATTTTTTTTAAGTAGATATGGGATTTCACCATGTTGGTCAGGCTGGTCTCGAACTCCTGAACTCAGGTGATCCACCTGCCATGGCCTCCCAAAGTGCTGGGATTACAGGTATGAGCTACCAAGCCCAGCCCCTTCATCTTTAAATGAGGTTAATGACAGTAATATTGATCATCTGTTGACTGCCTATTACTTAAGTATATATACTCACACACACACACACACATACATGGACATACCCATACACTTATATATATGTTATACATATACATGTGTGTGTAACATACTTAGATATATGTTATATATACATACACATAAATGTGTGTATGATTAATTGTTATTATTCACAGTAGTTATGTTCTATAAAGTTGCTAGGAACACTGAATTAGCAAATATTGAAGCATTGCTCATAGGGATAATACCAGGGTTAAGCTCCTGTGTGTCTCTGGTCACAATATTTTCATCAGCCAATCAATGCATAGCCTTATTTTGTGTATTTCTGTTTGAAGACACCTTATTTAATATATATTATTTATTCATTAACATTGAACTCACAGTCAACAGCGCCATAACTTATATTTTCTCTGGAAGGCACATCACAGCCTTCTTGCACTTGGGAATACTAGGCAGCGTGTTAGCACAATGCTTAGGGACATTTGAAATAGCAAAACCACCAACAAAAGCTGCAAAAAATGAGGAAAGCATAGTGCTAACTATCCCATGAAAAGGACAGTTGTTTTTAATATGAGAGCTGAAATAAGAAGCCAGTGGGTGGCTTTGTTTAACCTGAGCTAGGGATGTGTGCTTTGGGTGACTCACATTTTTACCACTTTGATGTGCCCATGAATGGCTATGGATGTGCCAAAGTATTGATTTCAAGGTTATGAAAAAATTTAAGTGAGCAAGTGAGTTTGCAAATATGGAATCTGCCAGTGGGTATTGACTGTGCTTATACAATCTCATTTGATTCTTATAATAGCTCTGTTATGTGAGATTAGATGCCTGTGTTCTTGACCATTCCATTGTGCCATCCTACTATTGCCTTTTAATGTTTTGAATATTAAATAAGATAATGTGGGTAATAGAATACTATTTGAAAATCCCATTTTCTCTGTTGCACAGCTTTGGGTGTGAGTTCCATCTATTCTGCCAGAGGTATCTATTTGCTTCAGAGAGGACTAAGAAGTTACAGCAGGGTTGCTATGACAAAGAGGGGGCCAGTAATCATAGCCAGCCCTTTATAGTGCATGCTAGTGGCTAGATCCTGGTCTCTGTTCTTTGTACATGTTGATTCAATCCTCAACAGAGCCCCACAAGGTCCTACCTTGTAGTTATACCATAAGCCCAGGCAGTCTGGCCATGGAATCGGCTGTTTACCCTTACTCATTAGGGAACCCTTCAGCAGTCAGCTTTTGACACACAAAGTAAGATTTTATGTCCAGAGCAAAACAATGTCCTTAAATAGGCATTGTTAGAGAAGGAATTTCTCAGTTTCCTTGTTCACATATCAAGATCTAAGTTTGGAGACTGGAGATTTCCTTTGTATGACTGCCCCTTCCCCCTTAAGGCTTAGCATCTCCATGAAGAAATAGGAGACATGTAGTGGGAGTCCAGTCAGATGGGAAGAAATAAAAAGCTTGTCCTTTTCTCCATGGTGGCCCGTGGGAAGGAGAAGGGAGACAGAAGGAGGTGAAAGCAGAAAAGTATTTGGTGACTTGGATTATGGAGCTACACTAACTCACCTGTGGCCAATCAAGGTCAAAATCCTGAAGAAGGGAAATATTAGATACACAGAGAGGAAAGTGGAAGGCAGATGTTTTGCAGGAAACAGACTTGAAGGATGCCCTGTGTATCAGAGAAATTTGTCACTGTGATGACATTAGGCAGAGGAAGACCTGAGTTGGGGTTGCTGCATACAGCTATGCAGGTTGTGCACTGCACAACTCCAAAGGTCACCACTCACATAGACATTGCTGGGAGTGCTCTGTCCCCTTGAGTTGTGCTTTGTGGTGGCCTTGGCTTGAGTTGGCTTTCTGGAGTCTGTTTTGGCTCCTGTGTTGTATGGGAGTGTCCAGAAAGTCCCCCGTGCTTTTGAAGGTACATGAGTGGCGTGGTGCTGATATGCCTAGCAGTCAGCACTATCAGAAAAGATATCCCACAATTGGCAAAGCCAAAATGAAGGGCTACGGGATAGCTCCTGGAACCAGAGATCAAATGGGAGTTGTATGAAGACCTCGGATGGATGTGCTGTGCTAGGGATGCTGAAAGAGGGCCAATTCAGCCAAAAGGACTTGCCGGGCCTGATGGAGCTGAGAGGGGGGATCACAAGGTCTTTGGCCACAGACTTCATCAGCAGATGCCTACAGGCTAAGCAGTGACCAAGTCAATCCAGGACCTTTTTGTTGCAAAGGCTAGAAAGTACTAAAACCTGATTACCTATGATGCTTTGGGGATATAAAAATGAATATCTTATACACTTATGGGAAAGACGGACTGAAATAAATAAATGCAAATAAAGTTTGATAATAAGATATTTAGAAGTTTTCCAAGATAATGCGTGGGATACAAGGGAGAATGCAATCAGAGCCCAGGGAAGAGCAGGCAGGCAAGACTTCACAGGAGAGGTAATGCCCTACTGGGTTTTGAAGGATAATTAGGAGTTTGTCAGTCTGATGAGGTGGGAAGGGACATTATGGAAGGCAGAGGGACCATGTGCATGGGCATGTGAGAGAATCTGGGTTTCAGGCTCTACATGCAGCAGCAGGATCAGCCTCTGGAGCTTATAGCAAATGAAGGACCCTGTGCTTGGGGTTTGATGCTCTGTTGTCATAGTCTGGAAATTCTTAGTTTTACCTTTGAATATATTTTCAGATGAATATATATTCATTTGAATATATGTTTGTAAGTGCAGTTGATGGGACAATGGAGCCTGTGCTAAGGTGTTGAATCCTTGGCTCACCTGTGGTCCTGCCTCCCCCAAATGAATCTTGGCTGCCTGCTCCCTGCCTCTTGGAGGCCCAGGCAGTACCCAGTCTCCCCGTGTCTTTCCCTCTTCCTTCCTCTAGCTGGTAACTGCTGCTGCCCTCTGCCCCAGTGGGACCCTGGGTATGAGTGAGTGCCAGGGAGGTTGGGGTAAGCTACATGGGGTATATGGCATCTTGGGGCCAGGCATAGCATTGGCCATTCCTGCCTGGGGCTGGCAGCACCACAGTGCATTCCAGAGGTGACTTGGTGGGGCCTAGCCTCTTGCATCCTGGTGCAGAGGTTGCAATATCCTTGGAAGTTGCTCATGTATCATGTATTGGGGTAGCAGTTCCTTGCTTGATTTTCCTGATTTGGGCTGGAGTAAGAAGGAACTGGCAGCCAGGGGGCCATACATGTGCCAAGTCACCCTCGAACCTGTGAGGGTTTGAACTCTCCCTGCAAGTATCCCAGTGCCTGAGGGAGCATGACTTTAAATAGTACATAAAGAAACACTGTGACAGGTCAAGAGAAAGACTGTGTAAAACAGGAAAATGTTTTCTTTCAGAAATTTTAGTAGCCCTTTCTCTCTTTTCTTTTTTGAATAAGGAATCTGGCATTTTCATTTTTCACTGGGTTCCAAAAATTATGTAGCCGGTCCCGAGCATGGGGGAAAGAATGAATAAATGAATGAATGAATGGGATGGGATAGCTCTGAGTACAGATCCAAGTCACCACATATTCCTGTTCCTGTTTGGGTGTTAAGTAGTTTTTCATTACTTCACAGGGGTTCCTAGTCAGTTCTTGCTTTACAAATGAATAAGACTCAGAATTAGGATTCCAGTTCACCTGGAACTGGTGAGCCGTCCCAGCTCTAGGTTTTGCCCTGCTGTTAACCCTCGAGGCACCTGTTCTTTTGTAATCCTCCATGGCCAGAGTGATGTAAAAAACGCAAGGCTCATGCAAAGGGAAAGGAGGACTGCTGATTTATTGCATCAGGAATGTGTTAAATTGTGCTCCAGCGGCCTAAGAGAGCTAATGCATCTTCCAAAGCAGGTAATTTACTGGCCAGAGAGAAAAGAATATGGGATCTTAAGACAACAGGGCAGGGGAGGGAGAGGGTGTCCTTAATGATTGTGTAGCCCAGTTGTTAACTGAGGCTCAGGAGGTGAAGTGACTCACCCAAAGTCACGCAGCTACTTGCTTTCGGAGCTGGGCTTGACCCAGCTCTCTGACCTCAAGGCTAATGCTTGTCTAGCTCTCCTGCCTCTGAGTCCGATAACTAAGAAGAGTGACCATAAATCCTGTGGCAAAGAATTCACTTGACATTTGCATAGCACTTTGTATGTGTAACATCACAGTGATGTTTGATGCTTTTTTCTCCTTTTGACAAGAAATGTCAATGGCCTAATATTGAAGACAAGCAATGGTTTTTGAGGATGAAATTCAGTATGAAGCATAGAAAACTAGCCCCCATCACAGGGTTTCCTAACCTGGGTCTGAAAACAACCAGTAGGAAATCCAGCCTCATCTTTAAAAAGGATTTATGTATGTATGTATGTATGCATATATATATGTGTGTATTTTTAGAGATAGGGTCTCTCTGTTGCCTAGGTTGGAGTACAGTGGTGCAATCTAGATCACTGTAACCTTAAACTCTTGGGCTCAAGCAATGTCCTGGCTCAGCCTCTGAAGTAGCTAGAACTATGGGCATCTGGACCATGACTGGCTAATTTTTAAATTTTTTGAAGAGACAGAGCCTTGTTATGTTCTGCAGGCTGGTCTCGAACTCCCAGCCTCAGCAATTCTTTAGCCTTGGCCTCCCAAAGTGCTGTGGTTATAGGTGTGAGTCACCGTGGCAGGTCAAATTTTGTATTTAATCGATGCCTAATAATTATACATATTTATGAAGGTACAGTGTGATGTTTTGGTCCATGGATACATTGCATGATGGCCAAATCAGGGTATTTAGCATATTCATCACCTCATACATTTATCATTTCTTTGTAGTGGGAACATTCAAAATTCTCTCTTCTAGCTAATTTAAAATACACAATATAATATTGTTAATTAAAGTCACTGTACTGTGTAGGAGAACACCAGACTTATTCCTCCTACCTAACTATAATTTTGTACCCATTGACCAATCTGTTCCCATACCCTCCTGCTCCTAGCCTCTGGTCACCACCATTCTGCTCTCTACTTCTGTGAGATCAACTTTTTTTGATTCCACCTGTGAGTGAGGTCATGCAGTGTTTGTCTTTCTGTGCCTGGCATTTCACTTAACATAATGTACTTCAGGTTCACCCACGTTGCTGCAAATGACAGGATTTCATTCTTTTCTGTGGCTGAGTAGTACTCCATCATGTGTAAGTACCACGTTTTCTTTATCCATTCATCCACTGATGGACACTTAGGTTGATTCCATACCTTGGCTATTGTGAATAGTCCAGCCTCCTCATTTTGAGGTGTGACTGTCTCACTCTTGCAGAGTCAGCAGTACATTGACACAATGAGCTTTGTTGTTTGGTTGCTTGAAGTTGAATGCAAAGGACTTGCTGGTATGGGCAATGTGAGAGCTGACAAAATCACATGACTTCCTGGAATAATAATGCAAAGAAGAAAATGTTCTGGCAAAGGATCCCCTTCCAAAATGGTATATTTATTATAACCCAGGGTAGTTTTGCTTGATGCTTAGGAACAGTGTTTCTCCCGATTAGGTCAAAGTGAATCTTTGAAACTGTGGGAACAGCCTCAGAAATCCAACTAAAAGAAGTAGATGGGATGTGGGAGCTCAGCACACTTGGCTAGGTGCAGAAATGAGAAGTAGAGTGGGTTTTTTTCCAAAAGAGTAATCTCCTTACAAAACTCTGTCAGTTAATAAGCCCCTAGTTACTTCTGTGATCCTGCATGGAAGTAAAGATACTTGATTAGTCTTAAGAATATTCTTCCATTGTTGCAGTCACTTCTGGGGTGAGACTTGGAAGGAATTATGTGTCATCCCCTGAGTGCCCAAGCTTGGAGCATCAGAGTTGGCTAGTTTCATTCTCAGCCCTACTCCACACTCCCCTTATCCCTCCCCGTCATCTGGTGCCTTGTGCTGATTGTATGTACTGCACCCTAAGTAGCATCTTAGAATGTTCTATCTCAGAGGAGACTTTGGCTCCTGTTGATCAAGCTCTGCATTGTTATACCATGGGAAAACTGGGAATCAGAGAAGATTAGTCACTTATTTTAGGCACCCAGTTTGTTAGCGGCAGATCTGGGAATAGAACCCATATTTCTTTCCACTATGCCATGCTACCTGGAAACATGCCTGTAACATAAATTATAAAAATGTCAGGAGAAACTCTTGAAATAGTAAACTGAGCTTTCAGGAATAGGATTTCAAATAATGTCTTTTGAAAGCTGTTTCCAATCATTTCACATGAACTCTGGTACCTGATACAATACTCTTTGGATCCATGTCATGATTGCCTTGGATGTGAAATGGACAGGTGGTTTGGCTTGTCAAGTTTTCAGTAACAGGAAGAAGAAATATCTTCTCGAGTATAGGGCCTTATCTTATTCATTGGTAGCATCCCAGTGCTTAATATAGTGCCCTGCATAAAGTAGCCACTCAGAGGTTTCATGGATTTCTGAGTTATGTCAGCAGAAACTCTTGCTGGTGCCCTCCAAAGGGGTTCCAAATTATTTTATCCATCATATTTTCACTTTACTTGTTGATCAGAGGACATCAGAATAAACAGAACATCAGAGAAAAGATAGCGTTGCTGCTTTTTGATCTAAGGAAGCATCTTACTCTTCATTCATCTAACTCTTTTGAGCTTGAGTTTGCTCATTTGTAAAACAAGGAAGTCAAACCAGATCACTGTTTCCTTTATGTGCTAATATTACGTGATCCCCCCCTAAAAAGAGTGGAGTTTTCAACAATAAAAATTTTGATTGAGACATTGTGTGTTTGAGTTTGGCTTGCTCTATAGACATAATATATGGAAAGATGGTGTTATAGTTCTGGAAATCAGATGAATATGGTTTAAATGACTCTAATGGAATATGGGCTGATATTTCCTCTTGGCTGATTAGACAACAGTTTCCACAACCACCATAAAAAATCAACAGTTTTGTTAGTGGTTTATAGAGAAAAAAACAAAACAAAACAAAAAACCCTAACCCCTAATGAAATTAAAATGAAATTTGTGTATGTTATTTGCTTAGTTTAAAAGGCATGTTGCATATATTTATTTGGAGACTCCACAACTTATTCCTCTCTCTGTCATAAACCACCATACTGTGACAACAAGACACCATATTCTTATTTTGTTAAAGCTGAAGATACCGTAACTCACATTCAAGGTTGGCTCAGGAATTGGGCTCTGGCTCCAGGAACTGATTTATAACTTTAGGTGAAACCATGAAACCACATGGACTGTTGTCTGAGAATAAGTATGACCAATTGCACCTGTATTCCTCAAAGCAAAGGCTACTAAAATCTCAACTCAGCATACTTTTACTCTCAATAGTATTGAAAAGATATTAATCATACACTGCTCCATAGAAATAATTTACTTAAGGGGAATTGACATACTTTTATATATTTCTCCAAAGTTCAAGCAATAGGGGGGTTTGGAATCAGAAACTCTTGAGAGTGAAAGGAGACCATCTAATTCAAACTCCTTATTTTATAGATAAGAACATTGAGACACAGGAGGGTAAGGGACTTGCTTATGGGCACACAGCTAGTTCAAAACATTCAGGCATAAAAACCTATGTCTCCTTATTTCCCAGTCCACTACTCTTTTCTGTACTTCCCTGAAATCCCTAGTGTAACTATTACTTAAATGCTAAGTTTTGCCTATCATTCATTGTTTTCTGTGTAATGAGCATTTTACATGCTTCAAGTCATTTAATCCTCAAAATAACTCATTTTACCATTAAGGAATCTAAACTTAGAGTAATTCCTAACATATTAGGGTCACATATCTACTAAGAGGTGGGGCCAGGCCAGAAATAAAGGCAAGTTAACTTGGATCCCAATCTAAGGTATATGGGGGCACTCAGTTAAATTTGAATTTCAGATGAGGAACATATAATTTTTTTTACAGTACAAGTATGTATCAAATTTGGCATGGGGCAATTCAAATTTAAGGGAGCATCCTGTATTTTTATTTGCTGAAGATGGCAACTTCAGCCCAAGCTATCCCAGGGTTGTCTATCCTATGGTGTCTCATCTCTTTGGCTTTAAGAAGAAGTATGCAGCCAGGCATGGTGGCTCATGCCTATAATCCTAGAACTTTAGGAGGTTGAAACAGGAGGACTCCTTGAGGCCAGGGGTTCAAGACCAGCCTGGGCAACAGAGTAAGACCGTTTCTCTACAAAAAATTAAAAAAATTAGCTGAGTGTGGTGGTGCATGCCTATAGTTCCAGTTACTTGGGAGGTTGAGATGGGAGGATCTCTTGGGCCTGAGAGGTCAAGGCTGCAGTGAGCTGTGGTCACACCATTGCACTCTAGCCTGGGCAACAGAGTGAGACCCTGTCTCAAAAGAAAAAAAGTATGCTAGGATTACTTTTCTGCTGACATTTCTCTGACCCCATCACATCTTGAAATTAAAAGCATCCTTGAATGAGAATTTACTTAATGGGTATAATGCACGTTATTTGGGTGATGGTTACACTAAAAACTAGACTCCACCACTACACAATATATCTATGTAACAACTGCATTTGTACCCTTGGAATTTTTACAAAAAAGAAAAAGAAAAGCATCCTTTATTACTAGTTTACATTTTGATTTCTGACAGTTCAAATTTGATCTAAGTCTACTGGGAGCTTGGTGCTGAGAAGAGATCTGATTGGGAGTGTAAAATGGGGTAGAATGTTTCTGGGTATAGGATTTCACAGGTGCTAGTCACAGTACTGAAGACAACTGTGCAAGCAGTGTTGTAATTGCGTGGTTTCTTTCCTTGGATATGATTTCTGTTGATATAAGTTTTCCACTGGCTTTACCATTTCCCATTTTCCCCTAGATAACACTAATGGTAAACGAGGCCCATGAATTATGTTATTCAGTGTTACTGGAGGACATGGAGCTTGGAGAATCACTGTAGCTTAGGCAAGCTAATTGAAGACTCTGCTCCTTTATCATGTCCTGAGGAGTGTGTTTTCCCAAGCAGGGGGAGAAGAATTTTCTCCAGGTTTCCTTTCTTTTCAAGTTCACCCTGCACTGACATCTGCAATGAGTCAGAAGCCAGTGCAAACATATCCCAGGAATGTAAGGAGGTTTCACTATTAGAAAACCTCTTGATGTAATTCACTGTGTTTTCTCCCATGAGATCATCCCACTGGACATAAAATGAGCGTTTGATAAAATCCAACTCCCATTCCCATTAAAACAAACACTCAGTAATCTAAGAGTAGAAGACAGGTTTCTTAACTTGGAAAAAAGACTATATAAGAAACCTGTAATTGGTTATACACTTAATAATGAAATATTAGAAGCATTCCTATTAAAGTTCAGAATGAGGCAAGGATTCAACATTTTTCTAACCAATGCAATGAATGGAAAAATAAAGTAATAAGAAAGAGAGAAAACTATAATTAGGTATATATGAGCTAATTGTGTAGCAAAAAGCCCCAGACTATCAATTGAAAATTATTAGGATTAATAGAGGGAATTCAGGAAGGTGTCCAGATATGAGAATAATACTTATAAACTGATGATACTCTTATATTTTAACAGTAATTAAATGAGCAGAGAAAAACCCACTCAAAACAGCAAAAACATCCTCAAAAATATCTAAAAATAATATTAAAATATAACTGGAGAGGGAATATATATAAGGCTTATATGAAGAAAATGATACAACTTTCTATAAGGATAAAAATTCAGGCACAAATAAAAGAAGAGACATGTATTTTTAGATGAGAACACCACATAGATATTTATTCTGCACAAAGTAAGCTTTAAAATCTCAACAAAAATCTCCAGAGGGTTCTTTATGTGATACAATGAACTGACATAATAACTCTTACAAACCAACAACTCAGGAGAGACGTAAATTAGAAGCAGCAATCGGGTGTCTATCAAATGTCTATCAGATGTTGACAGTTTGGGGGAAATAGGAATCTCATATATAGTTTATAGAACTGTAAACTGGTACATATCCTTTTTGGAGTTCAACTAGACCAGGCCTATTAAGATTTAAAATCCATTTAACGAACTTATCCTACAGAACAACTCATACACTGACACCCACATATGTGGACAAAAATAAATATAGAAAACTATTCATTTTAAATGGCTTGCAGAAGACTATTTGTATGAGTAAAATATTAGAAACAGCCAAAATGGTTAAACTGTAGTACATACGTCCTTTGGATTACAATGTAGAGATGAAAAGAACATGGTTCTGTATGTATTAAAGCAGAAAAATCTGTAAGACGTATTATTAAATGTAAAAGGCAAGTTCCAGTATAGTCCAATTTGTGTTGAAAATGCCTAGGAATACGCAAAAAGGACTGAGGGATACACCTCAAAACTATTAACAGTAGTTACTTCCGAGGGGCATGGGAAAGATGGTTGAAGGAAAATATTTTCTTTTTATTTCATATACTTCTTCATTAGAAATTTTCATGAGTGTTCATATATGTTTTATCTTTTGTTTTAGTTCTTCAAAACAATATTTTACAAGGGTTTTAAAAAGGAAGTCTAGGCGGTCTAAAGTCTGAATTAGTGAGTAGCTGATGTGGGAGAGGAAAAAGAATGATACAGATGTGAGTATAATAGCATTTGAAAAATGTGCAATAACTGTACAGTGTATGAAAATGTAATATACACACAAGTAAATGTGTAGAAAAAATTTGGAGGGATACGTTCTAACTGTGAATAGTGATTATTCTTAGAGTGTAAGAACTGACGGTGATGGGTCCTGGGTTTTCTTCTTATATAATTCTACCCTGTTTGAATTTTTTGTCATAAAAATATTAAAAGGAGTAGACCTCAGAATGAAGTTGTTTTAACATTCATGGTTTCAAGGGTTGGAGTGAGGGTGAAGTAAGGGAACAGAGTTGATTTGCGGCTAGGTTCTTTCAAAATACCTTTCAGGTCTTTGAACAGTGAGAGAGGTATGAAGAATGAACCTGTTTTTAAGTAACGGCTATCCATTTGGTACCAAATTTTCCTCTTTAGTGATGACTCCCTGTCAGAGCCTGGTAAACAAACGGGGCCTTCATGGATTCTTCTAGAAGCAGAGAAGAGGGATCAAAGTTTCCCACAAACTCTTGGTGAACCTAGTAAAATACTGGCTGTTCTGTAGGTTGAGGAAGACGTGACTTCCATTTGTCTTTCTATTCTAAATATTTTCTGTGATTTAAAGCATTCATTGCTTCCTTTTGCTGTCAAGGAAATGAAGGAAACACATTTCAGTAGCACTTTCCTGAATGCACTTATCTTTAGCTACTGCTATAAATATGTAGTGATCAGATTCTAGCAGTGCGTAATAAATCAAGATTTTTGGCCAGAACTTCACTTGTGTCTTATGAAGAAATAGTCTTCTCCCCAAGTTATATTGTGAATTCTACAGTAACTTCCTTCCCCAGGGATAGAAAGTAACCAAAGGTAAATGTGGGTTTAAATAATGCTAATTTCATGGTTTGATTTACAGCAGGCTGTGGAACATCTGTGTGAACTGGTGACTGGCGGGTGCAATTAGGTTTCAGAGTCACTTACTGAGCACCAGTTATGAGCTAGGCACTGTTTTTGGTGCAAAGATTCAAAGAAAAACAAGTCCTGGTTGCTGTTCTCAGAAGCTCAAAGTCTTGAGAGAAAGGAGCCATATTTGGGTCAAAGTTAGAGGCATGGCAATGAATAGGCTTAAAAGGAGAAACCCCCCTGATTAAGAATACAGGAATCTGATTTAAAATTTTTGAATATATCATGGCCTTCCCCAATTAAGATGCGAGAATGGCATTTTTACTGTTGGTGTTTTGTTTATTTTGTGGGATTTTATTGATTTGAGCTCTAGGCACCATAGGAGGTCTTTGAATACTGACGGAGTAATGAGTTTGTTACAGACATTCTAGAACACAAGGCATAGTAACTCTCTCTCTACCACCATCCCTAGGATTTCCCTAGACAATCCCTTGCTATGGTCTGAATGTTTGTGTCCCTCCCCAATTGTGTTGAAATCCTAACCTCCAAGGTCATAGAACCCTCACCAGTGGGATTAGTGCCCTTATAAAAGAGGCCCCTGAGAGCTTGTTCACCCCTTCTCCTTCCTCCATGTGAGGAGAGAGCAAAAAGACAGTTTTCTATGAGCCAGGAAGCTGACCCTTACCAGACACTGAATATGCTGGGGCCTTGATCTTGGACTTCCCAGCCTCCAGAACTGTAAGAAATAAATTTCTGTTGTTTATAAGCCATCCAATTTATGATATTTTGTTATAGCAGCTGAACAGGCTAAGACTTTCCTCTTAGAGTGAATACAGGAAATCAGTTAAAAAACAAAGTTCCCAGGTATTGTGGGATAAGAGTGCAAGTGTAAATATCCTTCGTATATGACCTAGGCACACTTTAGGCAACTGTTCTCCAACTTTAGCATACGTCAGAATCACCCGGAGAGTTGTTACAGCACAGATGGCTGGGCCCTATCCTCAGAGTTTCTAACTCTGCAGGTCTAGGGTGGGGTGAAGAGTGTGCATTTCTAACAAGTTCTTCGGGGGGATACTGATGTCGCTGGTCTGGGGATAGCACGTTAAGAACCACAGCCTTAGAGCAAATGGTCTCAGAGAGAAAGCTGTTTAGTCTCAGAGAAGCTGATAACCTGCTGCTAATCAATCAGTTTTAAATTATGTGCTGTGTGTTTGGTGAAATTGCAAATGAAAGGCACACTCGCAGGCAAGCTGCTTGTTGTCTCCAGGAATTAGCTAACCCTGAGAGGATAGTCCCTGCCAGGCAGCTAGAAACCAGATGCCAGAACATCAAGAATATGGAAAATAAGAAAATATTATTAATACAAAGAGGAAATGTCAAAGGCTATTTGAGATAAGGCTGGTTGTGAGTATCCCTCACCGGCTGGGTGACCTGCATACTTGCTGACTAATGTCTCAGGATCCACTTATTTTGTTCTCTATTGTTACAAAGTCCTATATGCACCGGAGTGCTGGGAAAATTCAAATTCACCGGGAACTGATTGTGTTAATTTACTAAGGTCCATGATGAAAGAGAGAGTGTGTGTCTTTCCTTCCCTCTGCTCTATGATTGCCCATTAAAATATAGCACCCTCTATTCCAGGATTGCTCAATAAAATACAGGACACTCAGTTAACTTTGAATGCAGACACACAACAAAAATTTTAGTATATGTTCCAAATACTAAAAAAAATTCCTTCTTTATCTGAAATTCAAGTTTAATTAGGCATCCTGTATATTTATTTGCTGTATCTGGGAACTTGACTCTATTCTGTCAGTTACTCAGAGCTTGAAATATTTGTTGAATTAATAAGCGAGTCCATAAATACCATTTTGGATTGTATGATTTTGTTTCAATTCCATTGTCATGAAAAATTGATCAGCAGTGATGCCAGTTTGTATGTGTGCTCTTCTAAGCCTGTTCACTTGCATAGTTCCTTGTTTTTTCAGTCTTCTCTCATATTTGAGGAGACACCCTGTGCCCTACTCTAGATCTGGTACCAAGTCTGAGCTTAGTTAGGATTGGAGCTTAGTTGGACTACACAGAGGTCTTGGTATCGAGTCTAACTTGCAGCCCAGGTTTGGTCATTAAGAAGATCTCTGGATAACCTTCCCAGCACTCCAGATCCTTTAAAGCCAGGACTGAAACTCTGCCTGAGTTACCAACAACTACCATATTTCCAAATCCAGTAACCATTTCTCCATTCTCATCTTATTTAACTTGTTTTATTTTATGTTATTTTTATCTTTTAGAGACAAGGTCTCACCCTCTTGACCAGACTGAAGTGCAGTGGTGTGATCATAGCTCACTGCAGGCTTGACCGTTTGGGCTCAAGCGATCCTCGTACTTCAGCCTCCCAAGTAGCTGGGACTGTAGGCATGCACCACTCCCAGCTGATTAAAAAAAATGTTGAGCCTGGGCAAGATGACGAAACCCTGTCTCTACAAAAAATACAAAAATTAGCTGGGCATGGTGGTGCATGCATGTAGTCCCAGCCACCTGGAGGCTGAGGCATAAGGATGGCTTGAACCTGCGGAGATTGAGGTTGCAGTGAGCCATGATCATGTCACTGCACTCTAGCCTGGGAGACAGAGTGAGACTCTGTCTCAATTCTTTCTTTCCTTTTCTCTTCTCTTCTCTTCTCTTTTCTTTTTTCTTTTCTTTCTTTCTGATGGAGTCTTGCTATGTTCCTCAGACTAGTGTGGAATTCCTGGCTTCAAGCAATCCTCCTGCCTTGGCCTCCCAAAGTGTTGGGATTATAGGCGTGAGCCACTGAACCCAGCCTCTTATTTAACTTCTGAGGATAATTTGACACAGTGGGGCCTTCTCCTTCTTGACACACTCTCTTGTTTCTGTGACCCCCTCAATGCATGCTCATTATTCCCCTTATAAGGTTGTTCTTTCTAGTTCTCCTTTGCAGGAGTCTCCTCATGTACTAAACCTCTATGTTGTCTGCATATTAGAATCACCTAGTATATTAAAAAAGCCCTACCAATAGCCCAGACCTCTCATCTGAGCTCCAGATCCACAGATGTGTCTACTTGGTATCTCTACTTGAACATCTTACAGATACCTCATACCTACTGCCTGAACCTACCTGCTTTCCTGCCTATTTATGTAGATTTTTGCAGAGTGAGGACAGTGGTTCCTCCTCTATGTTTAACCCACTCATCATTGCTCACTCACAGATTGAGAGGTTACTATACTCCACTTACCTTGCTAAGTTTCTGAACTAGGTCTCCTTGCATTACATGGATGCTTGTACTATAATTTTTTTTTCTTTTTTGTCCTGGGCTGCTGCAATAACCTCCTCATGCCTAACTAAGTCATAGGAACTAACATAGATTCTTTTATTTTCCTGATGCATTTGAAATTCATCTTCAAATAGCCATGGCTGTAGGTAAATATCATCCTTGTTTTCTAGCTGGGCAACAGATCGTGATGGAGTGGAACCTGAAGTCCCTAATTTTGGGGATGCTTAACTGTATTTCTCTTAATAAGACTTAAAAAATTATAAATTGACAATTTATAATTGTATACATTTATGGGATACAAAGTGATCATATAAGTACACAATGTAAAATAATTAAATCAAGCTAGTTAATATATCCATCACCTCAAATATTTAACAATTTTTAATGGTGAAAACAATTGAAATTTACTCTCTTAGCAATTTTAAAATGTACAATACTCTGTTATTAACTATATTCACCATGCTGCACAATAGAACTAAAAAAAATTCCTCATGTCTAACTGAGATTTTGTACTCTTTGGCCATCATCTACCCATTCCCCCATGCCCTCAAGTTTGTAACCACATTCTACTCTCTGCTTCTATGAGTTCAATTGTTTTGGAGTCCACATATAAGTGAGAACATGTAGTATTTGTCTTTCTCTACCCACTTATTTCACTTAGCATACTGCTCTCCATTTCAATCTATGTTGTTGCAAATGACAAAATTTCCTTTTTAAGGCTGAATACTATTCCATTGTGTAAACATGCCACATTTTCTTTATCAATTCATCTGTTGATGGACACTTAAGTTGATTCCATAACTTATCTATTGTGAATAGTGCTGCAGTGAGGATGTGAGTGCAGACATCTCCTTTACAAACCAATTTCAAATCTTTTGGGTAAATACCCCAAAGTGGGATTGCCAGATCATATGGTAATCCTACTTTTGGTTTTTTGAGGAAACTCCATACAGTTTTCCATAATGGCTATACAGTAGTCCCCTGCCTAGTCTGAGGGAGATACAAGACACTCAATGGATACCTGAAGTCACAGATAGTACTGAACCCTATATGGGTTGTCTAGTATTTTTCCCTCCCTAAAAATACTATGTTTTTTCCTATACATACATACCTATGGTAAAGTTTAATTTACAAGTTAGGCAAAGTAAGAAATTAACAACAACTAATGATAAAATAGAACAATTACAACAATGTACTATAGTAAAAGTTACATGGGTGGGGTCTTTCTCAAAATATCTTATTGTGCTGTACAGCAGATAAGTGAAACTATGCATAAGGGAGGACTGCTGTGCTAATTTACATTCCCTTTAACAGTGTATGCTATTTTCTACATCCTTGCTAACACTTGTTATCTTTTGTCTTTTTTTGATAATAGCCATTCTAACAGGTGAGATGATATTTCATTACAGTTTTAAGTTGCATTTCTCTAATGAATGATGATGTTGAGCATTTAAAAATATATAGCTGTTGGCCATTTTTATGTCTTCTTTTGAGAAATGTCTATTCAGGTCTCTTGCCCATTTTTATTTTTTATTTTATTTTATTTTTTTTAAATTATACTTTAAGTTCTAGGGTACATGTGCACAACATGCAGGTTTGTTACATATGTATACATGTGCCATGTTGTTGTGCTGAACACATTAACTCGTCATTTACATTAGGTATATCTCCTAATGCTATCCCTCCCCCCTCCCCCCACCTCACCACAGGCCCCAGTGTGTGATGTCCCCCGTCCTGCGTCCAAGTGTTTTCATTGTTTAATTCCCACCTGTGAGTGAGAACATGCGGTGTTTGGTTTTCTGTCCTTGCGATGGTTTGCTAAGAATGATGGTTTCCAGCTTCATCCGTGTCCCTACAAAGGACATGAACTCATCATTTTTTATGGGTGCATAGGATTCCATGGTGTATATGTGCCATATTTTCTTAATCTAGTCTATCATTGTTGGACATTTGGGTTGGTTCCAGGTCTTTGCTATTGTGAATAGTGCTGCAATAAACATACGTGTGCATGTGTCTTTATAGCAGCATGATTTATAATCCTTTGGGTATATACCAAGTAATGGGATGGCTGGGTCAAATGGTATTTCTAGTTCTAGATACCTGAGGAATCACCACACTGTCTTCCACGATGTTTGAACTAGTTTACAGTCCCACCAACAGTGTAAAAGTGTTCCTGTTTCTCCACATCCTCTCCAGCACCTGTTGTTTCCTGACTTTTTAATGATTGCCATTCTAAGTGGTGTGAGATGGTATCTCATTTTAGTTTTGATTTGCATTTCTCTGATGGCCAGTGATGATGAGCATTTTTTCAAGTGTTTGTTGGCTGCATAAATGTCTTCTTTTGAAAAGTGTCTGTTCATATCCTTTGCCCACTTTTTGATAGGGTTGTTGTTTTTTTCTTGTAAATTTGTTTGAGTTCTTTGTAGATTCTGGATATTAGCCCTTTGTCAGATGAGTAGATTGCAAAAATTTTCTCCCATTCTGTAGGTTGTCTGTTCACTCTGATGGTAGTTTCTTTTGCTGTGCAGAAACTCTTTAGTTTAATTAGATCCCATTTGTCAATTTTGGCTTTTGTTGCCATTGCTTCCGGTATTTTAGTCATGAAGTCCTTGCCCATGCCTATGTCCTGAATGGTATTGCCAAGGTTTTCTTCTAGGGTTTTTATGGTTTTAGGTCTAACATTTAAGCCTTCAATCCATCTTGAATTAATTTTTGTATAAAGTGTAAGGAAGGGATCCAGTTTCAGCTTTCTCCATATGGCTAGCCAGTTTTCCCAGCACCATTTATTCAATAGGGAATCCTTTCCCCATTTCTTGTTTTTGTCAGGTTTGTCAAAGATCAGATGGTTGTAGATGTGTGGTATTATTTCTGAGGGCTCTGTTCTGTTCCATTGGTCTATATCTCTGTTTTGGTACCAGTACCATGCTGTTTTGGTTACTGTAGCCTTGTAGTATAGTTTGAAGTCAGGTAATGTGATGCCTCCAGCTTTGTTCTTTTGGCTTAGGATTGTCTTGGCAATGTGGGCTGTTTTTTGGTTCCACATGAACTTTAAAGTAGTTTTTTTCCCATTTGTGAAGAAAGTCATTGGTAGCTTGATGGGGATAACACTGAATCTATAAATTATCTTGTCTTGCCCATTTTTAAGTTGCGTTTTTTGTTTTCTTGCTATTGAGTTGTTTGAGTTCCTTACATATTTTGGATATTAACCCCTTACTGGATATATGGATGCAAATATTTTCTCCCAATCCTTAGGTTGCCTTTGTGCATTGTTAATTGTTTCCATTGCTGTGCAGAAGCTTTTTAGTTGAATGCAAACCCATTTGCCTATTTTTGTTTTTGTTATCTGTGCTTTTGAGGTCAAATCCAAAAACTCATTGCCCAGACCAATGTTGTATAGTTTCCCCATGTTTCTACAGTTTCTGTTCTTGTTAAGTCTTCAGTTCATTTCGAGTTGATTTTTGTATATGGCATGGGATAAAGGGCTATTTTCATTGTTCTGCATGTGAATACCCAGTTTTTCCAAAACCATATGTTGAAGAGACTATCCTTTTTCCATTGTGTGTTCTTGGCAGCTTTGTTGAAAATCAATTGGTCATACATGTGTGGTTGATATCTGGGTTCCCTATTCTGTTCCGTTGGATGATATGTCTTTTTTTTCCCCTCCAGTATTATGCTGGTTTGGTTACTACAGCTTCATAGCATAGTTTGAAATGAAGTAGTGTGATGGTCCAGCTTTATGATTTTTGCTCATAAGTATCTTAGCTATTCAGGTATTTTTGTGGTTCCATATGAATTTTAAAATTGCTTTTCTATTTCTATGAAAAGTAATGATAGAATTTTGATAGGAACTGCATTGAATCTGTAGATCTTTTTGGGTAGTATGAATATTTTTTAACAATATTAATTATTCTAATCTATGAACACAGGATGTCTTTCAATTTATTTGTGTTTTCTGCAATTTATATCAACATTTTATAATTTTCAGTGTATAGATCTTTCATACCCTTGGTTAAGTTTACTCCTGTTTTATTTTTTTTGTAGCTATTATAAATGGGATTGTCCACTTAATTTCCTTTTTATAAATTTTCTTGTTATTGTATAGAAACGCTATTGATTTTTGCATGTTGATTTTGTATCCTGCAACTTTACTATATTCATTTATTAGTTCTGACAGTTTTTTGGTGGAGTCTGTAGGGTTTTCTATATGTAAGATCATGTCATAAGCACACAGTGCTAATTTCACTTCTTTCTTTCCTATTTAGATGACTTTTATTTCTTTCTCTTAACTAGTTGCTCTGGAAGGACTTTTACTACTACATTGAATAGACATGGTGAGAGTAGATGTCCTTGTCTTGTTTCAGATCGTAGAGGAAGGACTTTCAATTTTTTACTATTGAGTAAAATGTTAGTTGTGGGCTTCTCATATATGGTCTTTATTATGTTGAGGTATAGTCCTTCTATACCTAATTTGGTGAAAGTTTTTAATCATGGAAAGACGTTGAATTTTGTCAAATACTTTTTTCTGCATCTAATGGGATGATTGCATGGTTTTTGTTCATTGTTAACGTGATGTATCACTTTTATTGATTTGCAAATGTTAATTCTTATATCTTGGGATAAATCCCACTCGATCATGGTGAATAATCCTTTTAATGTATTTTTGAGTTCTGTTTGGTATTATTTTATTTAGGATTTTTGCATCTATATCATATTTTTACATCAATATCATAAAGGATATTGACCTATAATTTCCTTGTCTTCTAAAGTCCTTGTCTGGCTTTGATAAGGCCAGGGTAATTCCGCCCTTGTAAAAAGAGTCTGGAACTATTCCCCTCTCTTCAGTTTTTTAAAGAAGAACTTGAGAAAGATTGGTATTGTTCTTCTTTAAATGTATGGTAGAATTCAGCAGTGAAGCCATCAGGTCCTGGTCTTTTCTTTGGTGGGAGAACTTTTATTACTGATTCAGTCTTTTTACTCATTATGATCTGTTCAGGTTTTCTGTTTCTTGATTCAGTCTTGTGGGGGTTGTATGTGTCTAGGAATTTATCCATTTCTTCTAGGTTATCCAACTTGTTTGCCTATAATTGTTCACAGTAATCTCTTATGATCCTTTGTATTTGTATGGTATCACTTGTAATGTCTCCTCTTTCACTTCTAATTTTGAGTCTTCTCTCTTTTTTCTTAGTCTAGATAAAGGTTTGTCCATTTTGTTTATCTTTTCAAAAATCCAGCTCTTCGGGTTGCTGACCATGTCTGTTGTTTTTATACTCTCTATTTCATTTATTTCTGCTCTGATCTTTATTTCCTCCCTTCTGCTAACTTTGGGCTTAATTTGTTCTTCTTTTTCTAGTTTCTTGAGGTGTATAATTAGGTTACTTATTTAAGATCTTTCTTATTTTTCAATGAAGACTTTTTTTTTGCTAAAAATTTCCCTTTTAGAACTGCTTTTGCTGCACCCTATAAGTTTTGGTATGTTGTATTTTCATTTTCATTTGTCTGAAGACTGTTTTTTTTTAGTATGCATGAGCACTGTTCTTTCCTTACTGAACTGTCATGCTATCTCACTCCAAGCCCCCTCAGATAAATTAATTTCAGATGCCATCTTCCAAACTGCTCCTACTACCATTTAACAGATCCCATCCCTTTCCTCGTCTTCCCTGCAGTTCTGGAAAAGGATAATGTCTTTACCCCAGAAACACTGACCTCTTTATATACTTGAGTTGAGAACTTCTTCCCTTCTCCCTAAAGGGAGATTTGCTTCAGTCCTATATCCTTTCTCTGGCAGCAACTTTTCCAGTTCTTTCTCCTTGGATCTAGAACATACACTTATGTCAAGACATTTTTAAAATTTCCCTTTTGAATTCTTCTTTGACCCATTGATTATGCAGGGTAATGTTGTTTAATTTTCTTGTATTTGCCAATTTTCCAAGATTTCTCCTGTTCTTGATTTCTAGTTTCACACCATTGTGATCAGAAAAGATACTTAATATAATTTTAGTCCTTTTAAATTTGTTCAGACTTGTTTTGTGATATGTAATCTAACCTGGAAAATATTTCATGTGCACTTGAGAAGAATGTGTATTCTGTTGCTGTTAGATGGAATATGGTGTATATATGTCTGTTAGGTTCATTTGGACTAAAGTATGGTTCCAGTACAATGTTTCTTTATTGATTTTTCTGTTTGGAAGATTTGTTCATTGTCAAAAGTAGAGTACTAAAGTCCCTGCTTTTATTGTGTTGGAATCTATTTCTCCCTTCATATCTTTTAATGTTTGCTTTATATATTTAAGTGCTCCAATGTTGGGTGCAAATATATTTACAATTTTTATGTTCTTTTGTTGAATTGACCACTAAATAATTATATAATGACCTTCTTTATCTCCTTTTACAGTTTTTGGCTTACTGTCTGTTTTGTCTGATATCTCTATAGCCAAGTTGGCTCTCTTTTGGTTTATATTTGCATGGACTCTCTTTTTCTATCTCTTCACTTTTAGTTATGTATGTCCTAAAAACTGAGGTGAGTCTCTTGTAGACAGCATATAATTGGGTCTTCAAGTAAATCCATTCAGGCACTCTATATCTTTTTATTGGAAAATTTAATCCACTTATATTCAAAGTAATTATTGATAGCTAAGGACTTACTACTGCCATTTTGTAATTTGTTTTCTGGTTGTTTGTAGATAATTTAGTTCTTTCTTCCTCTCTGGCTGTCTTTTATTGTCATTTGGCAATTTTCTGTAGTGGTATGCTTTGAATTATTTCTACGTATGTTTTTTTACATGTACTATATATCTTTGCCTTGTGGTTACCATGAAGCTTACTGAAAACATATTACACTTATAACAGGCTATTTCAAGCAGATAACACGTTAATTTTGAGTGTGTAAAACGATGCACTTTTACTCCCCCTCCATGTTTTATATATCTGATATCAAAATTTACATCAATTTTGTAATTTTTATCCCTTAGCAATTTATTTTAGCTGTAGTTGTTTTTTAATAGCTTTGTTTCTTAACCCTCATACTAGAGTTAAAATTGCTATATACACCACAATTACAGCCCTAGGGTGTTCTGAATATGTCTCTGTATTACTTATATCATTGAGTTTTGTGCTATCATGTGTTTTATGTTATTAATTAGTGTGGCTTTTCATTTCAGTGTAAAGAATTCCCTTAAGCATTTTCTGTAATGTGGGCTTGGTGGTTAAGAATTCCCTTAACTTTTGTTTGTTTGGGAAAGTTTTTATTTCTCCCTTATTTCTGAAGGACAGCTTTGCCTGGTAAAGAGTTCTTGGTTGGCAGTGTTATGTTTTCCTTCAGTACTTTAAATATACTATTTCACTTCCTCCTGGCCTGCAGGATTTCTCCTGAGAAATCTGCTGATAGTTGTATTAGAATTTCCTTATATGTAAATGTGTTATTATCTCTTGCTGTTGTTGGGATTTTTCTTTGTCTTTTAATTTTGATAGTTTATTATGTGTCTTTGTGAACTCCTCTTTGGGTTGTTTTTTTTTTTTTTTTTTGAGATGGAGTCTTGCTTTGTTGCCTGCACTGCAGTGCAGTGCATAAGCTTGGCTCACTGCAACCTCCACCTCCTGAGTTCAAGTGATTCCCATGCCTCAGCCACTCAAGTAGCTGAGACCACAGGCATGCACCATGACACCAGCTAATTTTTGTATTTTCAGTAGAGATGGGGTTTCCCCATGTTGGCCAGGATGGTCTCGAACTCCTGGCCCCAAGAGATCCACCCACCTTGGCCTCCCAAAGTGCTGAGATTATAGGCATGAGCCACTGTGCCCCGCCCTCTTTGAGTTGAATTTGACTGGAGAGCTCTGGACTTCCTGTACCTGAATGTTGGTATCTATCCCCAAATATGAGATGCTTTCAGCCATTATTTTCTTAAATTTGATTTCTTCCCCCTTTCCTCTCTCCTTCCTTAACTTTTATTATGTGATTCTTAGTTTTCCTGATGGTGTCTCATAATTCCCATAGGCTTTCTTCATTCTTTTAAATTCTTTTTTTTCTTTTTGCTCCTCTGACTGGACAATTTTAGGTGTTCTTTCTTTGGGCTCACTGATTCTTTCTTTTGATTAAGTCTGTGATTGAAGCCTTTTATTAAATTTTTCAGTTAGTCATTGTGTTCTTCCTCTTTAGGATTTCTATTTTCTAAAACTGTTTCTATTTCTTTAAAAAAGTTCTCATTTTGTTTGTACATTGTTTTAAAATTTCATTTAATTTTCTATCCATATATTCTCATAGGTCCTGAATTTCTTTAATAGGATTATTCTGAATTCTTTGACTGTCATTTCATAGATCTTCATTTCTTTAGGGTCCATTATTGGAGTTCTCAGAGTTTCTTTTGATGATGTCATAATTCCCTGGTTCTTTTTTTTTTTTTTTTGAGACAGAGTCTCACTTTGTCACCGAGGCTGGAGTGCAATGGCATGATCTCGGCTCACTGTAACCTCTGCCTCCCAGGTTCAAGCGATTCTCCTGTCTCAGCCTCCCAAGTAGCTAGACTTACAGGCGTCCACCACCACGGCCAGCTATTTTTTTTTGTTGTTGTTGCATTTTTAGTAGAGATGAGGTTTCACTGTGTTGGACAGGCTGGTTTTGAACTCCTGACCTCAAGTGATCCACCCACCTCGGCCTTCCAAAGTGCTGGGATTACAGGCGTGAGCCACTGCACCCAGGCAATTCCCTGGTTCTTTATACTTCTTGTGTCCTTTTGTTGGCGTCTGCACATTTGAGGAGATAGCTGTTTATCCTCGCCTTTTTCTGTGTTCCTTGGCAAAGATAGGCCCTTACCATTTAGTCCAGCTTGTGATTCTAGATGGGCCAGCTGGTAATGACCTCAGTTAGACATAAGTTACTAGTTGGCTGGGCTGCCACTTTCACTCTGAGTTCAGGTGAGGCAGCTGACTGGGCTCCACGGTCTGACAAAACCACTAGGTAGGCTCTGTAATCAGGTGGAACTGTTGGCTGGACACTGTGATTGCCTCTGATCTGTCTGGGTTGCAGAGTGGCTTCTCTGGCTAGATGGTATCACTACGTGAGTCCTGCAGTTGGACAAGGCTGCAGAGAGCTCTGAGGTTAGGCAAGTCACTGCTTGGGACAAATGGGACCAAGCAGGATACATAGAAATGTACAGTTGAGGCTTGTCTCTATCCTAGGGATTAAGGTAGTCTCTGAGGCTAGTGCAATCCACTGCCTGGACTTTTGAGTCAGGCAAGTCCAGCTCTGAAGCTCTGCCAAAATGCACAAGGGTAGGCATCCCCTTGACTGGATGGGGCCTTAGAGTAGGCTCTGAGGCTGGGCAGAGCTGCTGTTTGAACTCTTGTGTTGGCAGTTCTAACCCCTGCTCTCTGCTGTAATGTGTAGTGGTAGGCAAATCCCTGCTGGGCTGGGATCTGTGGTTAAGTAGAGTCGCTGTTTAAACTCCTGGGTTGAGCACGTCAGCCGCTAAACTCTGGTGAAATGTGTGGGCCGGGCGCGATGGCTCACGCCTGTAATCCCAGCACTTTGGGAGGCCGAGGCGGGTGGATCACGAGGTCAGGAGATCGAGACCATCCTGGTTAACACAGTGAAATCCCATCTCTACTAAAAATACAATTAAAAAAAAAAAAAGCCGGGCGCGGTGGTTGGTGCCTGTAGTCCCAGCTACTCGGGAGGCTGAGGCAAGAGAATGGCGTGAACCCGGGAGGCGGAGCTTGCAGCAGTGAGCTGAGATCGTGCCACTGCACTCCCACTTGGGTGAAAGAGTGAGACTCCGTCTCAAAAAAAAAAAAAAAAAAAAAAAAAAAAGAAATGTGTGGAAGCAGGTAACTCTCTGCCTGGTCCGGGCTGTGGGATGGGCTCTGAGGCTGGGCATGGAAGCTGGCTACTTAGGGACTCAAGCCAGGTTGAACTTTCCTCCATGCTTTTGAGAATGATTGGCTTAGCATTGTGAGTAGCTATGCTGTTGGTTGGTATCTCTGAGTGGGAGCTATCATCAATAGAAACACAGAGTTACCACCAAGATCTGATTGCTGGTCACTGTGAGCTCTGCCTCCTTTCTTTGTTTCTACCTGACTTCAAGTGGTCTAGCCCTGCCATTATCCCAAGTGTTTCTGGAGAGGTGAGACTGGAATCAACTTCCTAGGAAGCATTTTGGCATACTAGGGAAGCTGTATGTCCACCTCTGGTTCTCTTTTTCTACTATGGAAACCATAAACCCAGGGGAATTCTCTTTGTGTAGTGCTGTGCCAACTTTGGGGAGGAGAAGGGGTAATGCAGGCTAAGTCCATTTCTCCTCCTTTTCTAATGTTTTTATTCAGTTTTGTGGCCCTTGCAGGAGTCTCAGTCTCATTCCCAAATATTGGGGTTTTCACAAAAGTGTTCTTCTCTGTCAATAGCTGCTACTTGTACTTTCTGTGGAGGAGAGTAGTGAAGCCTGAGACCTCCTATTCTGCCATCTTGCTGATGTCACTGCGTTTCAGCTTCTTAACTTGACTCCTGAGCTCTTTCAGGGATATTTTCATTCATGGATAGCTGTCTAGTTGTGCGTGGTTGTTTATGTGTGTGTGTGTGTGTGTGCGCGTAGGGGGAATGAAAGACAAGATCTCCTTCTCTGCCATCTGGCTGACATCACCTTCTCTCCTCTATTTTAAATTGTGGGTAATTATAAGTTTGATTTTGGACCTTTTGATTTTGAAGTGTCACTATGAGATTCAAAAGGAAGTTTCTTCAAGTAGCTCCTTGGATTTATGGATTGGAGCACAGAGGAGATGTCTGAGTTGGACATAAAAACATATGAGTTTTTTGCACATAGATAAGTCATTTGCTTCGATAAATGGGATCATCTAAGAGAGTGTAGAGTGTTAAAAAACAGGTCTGTATTTCAACATTAATTTTCTTGGCAGAGAAGAATGAGACAGCAAAAGGAGAAAATTATAATATGGAAACAAAGGGAAAGAGAATATTTCAGGAAGTGAAAGGAAGGAGATATCAGCAGTGACAAATGTTGCTGAGAAGTCAGAGGATAAGAAGGCTGAGAAAGATATTGGCTTAGCAAAACGGAGGTCACTGATGACTTCAGCTTTATCTTTTTTGGTGGATACTTGAGGCAGAAGTCAGACTAGAGTGGATTAAGTTGTGACTATGCAGAGAAGAAATAGAGATCATAAATATAAAATCTTTCAAAAGATTGGTGGTATCTAAAAAGATGTGACTGAGAGATTGGAGCTTAAAAAGTCGCTAAGGAGACTTCTACTTCTAGTAATGGCATACCAGCTGTTTTAGACTGACTTTCCACTTAAGGCAACTAGAAAAGCTGAAGAAATATTAAAAAAAATCTGTTTAAAGGCATTGTAAATCTATGAGAAAGACACTGAGATACTGCGGGTCAGTATCTGGGAAAGAAGTCTCAGAGCAGTGAGTCCAGCATTTGGGACTGATTTTCCCCTGGAGGCATTTGCTCATTTCATTTGCTGATAATAAGCTGAACAGAGACTTTAACAGACTCATGAGTTGAGGCCAAAAGTTGAATTTCAGAGCCCTTCAAAGTGTAGGGGCCCAAATAAGCTACAAATTTTGAGTCAAAACACAAATGGTTGGGATAGAGTCACTATATGAATAAGGGTGCATCAAAAATAGAGCAGTTCTTACAGTTACTAAAGCTTAGCTTTGAATAAAAGGAACCCCTGATTGGACTATGATAATCTGGAATTGTTTGTGTTTCAGCCAGGTTGCCTGCCAAAAAAAAAAGATAAATCCTCTCTAGGAAGCCAACATATCCAATATTTCAAATAATCTCTTGATTTTTAAAATAATGTTCAAATTTCAAGCCAAAAAAAAATCCAAGTATAAAAGTAGAAAAGACTTGTCTATAAATCAGTGGAGACAATATACAATAGAAAAGACTCCTAGGGCATCCAGATGATGGAATTATCAGACACACACTTGCAAGTAACCATTTTTTAAGGAATTAAAATATAGGATTTAAAATTTCATCAAAAAATTGGAAACTATGATGGAGAACCAAATGGAAATTCTAGGGATAAAAATATAATACTTAAAATTAAGAATGCAATGGATGAATTTAATAGCAACTTAAATCAAGCCGAAGAAAAACTTCAGTGAACTGGAAGGTAGGTTAGAAAGGTCAACCCAGATAAAACATGGAGAGATAAAAAGGTAGAAAACAGATAAAAGAAATTAAGAATCATATGAAACATCATGAACAGACACAAAATACCCGAAATTAGAATTTTAGCAGTAGGAAACAGGGAATGCAATCGCAGCAACATTTGAAGAGACACAGGCTGTAAACTTTCCAAATCCGATGGAAGATATGAAACCATAGATTCAAGAAATACTATGAACACTTAACAGGATAAATAAAAAGAAAACCATATCTTGGCACATTAGAGAAAACTGCTGAAAACCAAAGACAGAGAAAAAAATCTTAAAGGCAGGCAAAGGAAAAAAAGCTCTGTTATCATCAAAGGAACAACAATGGCCTAACACTTTTTTTCTCAACAGGAATGATGAAAATCAGAGGATAATAGAATCATATATTCAAAGTGCTAAAGGAAAATAATCACCAACTTAAAATTTTATATTCATTGAAAATGTCTCTCAAAATTGAAGGGAAAATAAAGACAAAATACATGAATACACTTAATTGTACTATTTTAGATGCCTCATATAAGTGAAATTATGTGGCATTTTTCCTTCTGTGACTGGCTTATTTCACTTAGCATAATGTCCTTCAGGGTCATCCATGTTGTTGCGTATGGCATATCTTTTTTTTAAAAGCTGACTGATATTCCATTGTTTTCTATATACCACATTTTCTTTATCCATTCATCCACTGATGAATATTTAGGTTTTTATTATATCTTGGCTATTTTAAATTATGTTGCTGTAATCATGGAAATACACATATCTCTTCCAGATTCTGATTTCAATTCCTTTGAGTACATACCCAGAAGTGGGATTGCTGGATTATATGGTAGTTCTACTTTTATTTTTTTGAGGAGCCTGTTTTGCATAATGGATGTAACATTTTACATCCTCAACAACAGTGTTCGAGGGTTCCAATTTCTCTACATTATTGCCAACTGTTATCTTTTGTTTTATCTACTGTTGTATCACATCCTAACAGGTGTGAGGTGATATCTCATTGTGCTTTTGATTTGAATTTCCCTGACAATTAGTGATGTTGAGCATCTTTTATATATCTGTTGGCTACTTGTATGTCTTTCTTTTGGTAGAAGTGTCTATTCAAGTTATTCACCCATTTTTTTTTTTTTTTTGAGATGGAGTCTTGCTCCATTGCCCAGGCTGGAGTGCAGTGGTGCGATCTCGGCCTCACTGCAACCACCGCCTCCTGGGCTCAAGCAATTCTCCTGCCTCAGCCTCCTGAGTAGCTGGGACTACAGGCGCCTGCCATCCCTCCTGGCTAATTTTTGTGTTTTTAGTAGAGATGGGGTTTCACCATATTGGCCAGACTGGTCTCGAACTCCTGACCTTGTGATCTGCTTGTCTCGGTCTCCCAAAGTGCTGGGATTACAGGTGTTAGCCACTGCGCCCGGCCTTATTTGCCCATTTTAATCTTATTATCATTTTTTATTCTATTGAATTATAGGAGTTCCTGATATATTTTGGCTATTAACCTCTTATTAGATATATGTTTTACAAATATTTTCTCCCATTCTATATGTTGCCTTTTAATTTTGTTGATTATTTCTGTTGCTGTGCAGAAGCTTTTTAGTTTGATAATCCCACTCATCTATATTTAATTTTGTTGCTTGTGCTTTTGATGTCATATCCAAGAAATCATTGCCAATGCCAATGCCATGAAGGCTCTTTTGTTTTCTTTTAGGAGTTTATAGTTTTAGGTCTTAAATATGTAACCCATTTTTAGTTACTTATATGTATGGTACAAGGTAATTGTCCAATTTTATTCATTTGCATGGTTTATATCATTTCCTTGGTACCAGTTCTTGAAAAGACTATCTTTTCCCCATTGTGTATTCTTAGCATCCTTATGAAAGATCAGTTGACTACATATGAATGAATTTTTGGGGGCTCTCTATTCTGTTCCGTTGGTCAATATGTCTGTTTTTATTCCAGTATCATACTGTTTTGATTACTATAGCTTTGTAGTGTGTTTTGAAATCAGGAAGTTTAAAGCCTCCAGTTTTACTCTTTTTTCTCAAGATTTCTTTTGCTATTCAGGATTTTTTTTGGTTCCATATAAATTTTAGGATTGTTTTATCTATTTCTATAAAGAATACTAGTGGGATTTTGGTAGGGATTGCATTGATTATTTTTGGTAGTGTGAACCATCCTTGCATCTCAGGAATAGATCCTTCTTGGTCATGATGTATCATCTTTTCAATGCATTGTTATATTGCTAGTTGTATTATAGCTTGTTAGTATTTTGTTGAAGAATCTGAGCACATATATATTTGCAATAAAATCCATGTAAAGTGAGTAGTAAATAGAATTAAAGTGTTTTAAAGTACTTGCATTTCGGAAAGTAGTAAAATATTTTAAGAAGCAAAAGATACATTGTAATCTCTAGCTTAATCACAAAAACAATAGACAGGTCAATGAGACAGAACGTTAACGAGGATATCCGGGAATTGAACTTAGTTCTGCACCAAGTGGACCTAATAGACATCTACAGAACTCTCCACCCCAAATCAACAGAATATACATTCTTCTCAGCACCACATCACACTTATTCCAAAATTGACCACATAGTTGAAAGTAAAGCACTCCTCAGCAAATGTAAAAGAACAGAAATTATAACAAACTGTCTCTCAGACCACAGTGCAATCAAACTAGAACTCAGGATTAAGAAACTCACTCAAAACCGCTAAACTGCATGGAAACTGAACAACCTGCTCCTGAATGACTACTGGGTACATAACAAAATGAAGGCAGAAATAAAGATGTTCTTTGAAACCAAAGAGAACAAAGACACAACATACCAGACTCTCTAGGACACATTCAAAGCAGTGTGTAGAGGGAAATTTATAGCACTAAATGCCCACAAAAGAAAGCAGGAAAGATCTAAAATTGACACCCTAACATCACAATTAGAAGAACTAGAGAAGAAAGAGCAAACACATTCAAAAGCTAGCAGAAGGCAAGAAATAACTAAGATCAGAGCAGAACTGAAGGAGATAGAGACACAAAAACCCCTTCAAAAAAATCAATGAATCCAGGAGCTGGTTTTTTTTTTTTTTTTTTGAATCGGTGTCTTGCTCTGTTGCCCAGGCTGGAGTGCAGTGGCGTGATCTCCGCTTACTGCAGGCTCCACCTCCCAGGTTCATGCCATTCTCCTGCCTCAGCCTCCCGAGTAGCTGGGACTACAGGCGCCCGCCGTGATGTCCAGCTAATTTTTTGTATTTTTAGTAGAGACGGGGTTTCACCATGTTAGCCAGGATGGTCTCGATCTCCTGATCTTGTGATCCACCCGCCTTGGCCTCCCAAAGGGCTGGGATTACACGCGTGAGCCACTGCACCTGGCCTCAGGAGCTGGTTTTTTGAAAAGATCAACAAAGTTGATAGACCGCTAGCAAGATTAATAAAGAAGAGAAGGAGAAGAATCAAATAGACGCAATAAAAAATGATAAAGGGGATATCACCGCCGATCCCACAGAAATACAAACAACCATCAGAGAATACTATAAACACCTCTATGCAAATAACTAGAAAATCTAGAAGAAATGGATAAATTCCCAGACACATACACCCTCCCAAGACTAAACCAGGAAGAAGTTGAATCCCTGAATAGACCAATAACATGTTCTGAAATTGAGGCAATAATTAATAGCCTAACAACCAAAAAAAGTCCAGGAGCAGACAGATTCACAGCCGAATTTTACCAGAGGTACAAAGAGGAGCTGGTACCATTCCTTCTGAAACTATTCCAATCAATAGAAAAAGAGGGAATCATCCCTAACTCATTTTATGAGGCCAGCGTCATCCTGATACCAAAGCCTGGCAGAGACACAACAAAAAAAGAGAATTTTAGACCAATATCCCTGATGAACATCGATGCAAAAATCCTCAATAAAATACTGGCAAACCAAATCCAGCAGCACATCGAAAAGCTTATCCACCATGATCAAGTTGGCTTCATCCCTGAGATGCAAGGCTGGTTCAACATACACAAATCCGTAAACATAATCCATCATATAAACAGAACCAGAGAAAAAACCCACATGATTATCTCAATAGATGCAGAAAAGTCCTTTGACAAAATTCAGCAGCCCTTCATGCTAAAAACTCTCAATAAGCTAGATATTGATGGGACGTATCTCAAAATAATAAGAGCTATTTATGACAAACCCACAGCCAATATCATACTGAATGGGCAAAAACTGGAAACATTCCCTTTGAAAACTGGCACAAGACAGGGATTCCCTCTCTCACCACTCCTATTCAACATAGTGTTGGAAGTTCTGGCCAGGGCAATCAGGCAGGAGAAGGAAATAAAGGGTATTCAGTTAGGAAAAGAGGAAGTCAAATAGTCCCTGTTTGCAGATGACATGATTGTATATTTAGAAAACGCCATCATCTCAGCCCAAAATCTCCTTAAGCTGATAGGCAACTTCAGCAAAGTCTCAGGATACAAAATCAATGTGCAAAAATTACAAGCATTCCTATACACCAATAACAGACAAACAGCCAAATCATGAGTGAACTCCCATTCACAATTGCTTCAAAGAGAATAAAATACCTAGGAATCCAACTTACAGGGGATGTGAAGGACCTTTGCAAGGAGAACTACAAACCACTGCTCAATGAAATAAAAGAGGACACAAACAACTGGAAGAGCATTCCATGCTCATGGATAGGAAGAATCAATATTGTGAAAATGGCCATACTGCCCAAGGTAATTTATAGATTCAATGCCATCCCCATCAAGCTACCAATGACTTCCTTCACAGAACTGGAAAAAACTACTTTAAACTTCATATGGAAGCAAAAAAGAGCCTGCATTGCCAAGACAATCCTAAGCCAAAAGAACAAAGCTGGAAACATCACATTACCTGACTTCAAACTATACTACAAGGCTACAGTAACCAAAACAGCATGGTACTGGTACCAAAACAGAGATATAGACCAATGGAACAGAACAGAGTCCTCAGAAATAATACCACACATCTACAACCGTCTGATCTTTGACAAACCTGACAAAAACAAGAAATGGGGAAAGAATTCCCTATTTAATAAATGGTGCTGGAAAAACTGGCTAGCCATATGTAGAAAGCTGAAACTGGATCCCTTCCTTACACCTAATGCAAAAATTAGTTCAAGATGGATTAAAGATTTAAATGTTAGACCTAAAACCATAAAAACCCTAGAAGAAAACCTAAGCAATACCATTCAGGACATAGGCATGGGCAAGGACTTCATGACTAAAACACCAAAAGCAATGGCAACAAAAACCAAAATTGACAAATGGGATCTAATTAAACTAAAGAGCTTTTGCACAGCAGAAGAAACTACCATCAGAGTGAACAGGCAACCTATAGAATGGGAGAAAATTTTTACAATCTACCTATCTGACAAAGGGATAATATCCAGAATCTACAAAGAACTTCAACAAATTTACAAGAAAAAATCAAACAACCTCATCAAAAAGTGGGCAAAGGATATGAACAGACACTTTTCAAAAGAAGACATTTATGCAGCCAACGAACACATGAAAAATGCTTATCATCACTGGCCATCAGAGAAATGCAAATCGAAACCACAGTGAGATACCATCTCACACCAGTTAGAATGGTGATCATTAAAAAGTCAGGAAACAACAGGTGCTGGAGAGGATGTGGAGAAATAGGAACACTTTTACACTGCTGGTGGGACTGTAAACTAGTTCAACCATTGTGGAAGTCAGTGTGGCGATTCCTCAGGGATCTAGAACTAGAAATACCATTTGACCCAGCCATCCCATTACTGGGTACATACCCAAAGGATTATAAATCATGCTACTATAAAGACACATGCACACGTATGTTTATTGTGGCACTATTCACAATAGCAAAGACTTGGGACCAACCCAAATGTCCAACAATGATAGACTGGATTAAGAAAATGTGGCACATATACACAGTGGACTAGTATGCAGCCATAAAAAAGGATGAGTTCATGTTCTTTGTAGGAACATGGATGAAGCTAGAAACCATCATTCTGAGCAAACCATCGCAAGGACAGAAAACCAAATACCGCATATTCTCACTCACAGGTGGGAATTGATCAATGAGAACACTTGGACACAGGATGGGGAACATCACACACTGGGGCCTGTGGTGGGGTTGGGGGGGGTGGGAGGGATAGCATTAAGAGATATACCTAATGTAAATGACGAGTTAATGTGTTCAGCACAACAACATGGCACATGTATACATATGTAACGAAGCTGCATGTTGTGCACATGTACCCTAGAACTTAAAGTATAATAAAAACAGAAAAGAATAATTGGTCATAAATAAACCCATGGATAATACTGAGCAACAAGACAGGAGAGATATTAGAAATGAAAAATGAGACTTCACTATGTAGTGTATAGCCATTAAACAACCTTATAAAATATTATGAACAATTTATGGCAATACATTTACACATTTAGATGAAATGGACAAATTGCTAGGAAAATACAAGTTACTAAATTTAGATGAAATAAAAAAACTGTTAGAAAAATGCCACACATCAAAATAACTGGAAAGTTTGAAGACTTCTACGAGGATTAAAAACATTGTATTAGTAATTTCAAACTGTCAGTCAATGAAAACTCCTGGCTTAAATGACTTCTTTAATGAGTTTTACCAGTTACCTTAGAAAGAAACAATACCATTTTTACACAATCTCTTCTAATGGGTAGAAAACAATAAACTCAGAAAAAACTGTTTTTTTCTTTTTAATCCAGAAAATCAAATATCAGTTCACTTAAAAATGTTAATCTTATCTTATAATTTTAACCTTTTCTGAAAAATTTTAAGATGTGGTCTGGGTGTATTTCAAGTATCTAATTTCCTTTTGGTTCTGGCTTCTTTGATTTGCAAAAAGAATTATTGTTCTTCAAGTCAGTTAATAGTGGACTAAGAACTCGGAATTTTCCTTTCTCCAGCATTAAGTTATTTTCATTGAAAGCCATAAAATAATTTACGGATGTGTAAATTTGAGGTGCAATTTCCAATTCCATTAACTGAACGAGACATGAATGTTTCCTTAATAATAAATGTCTCTTTCTGCTTTTAGGTAGGCAGTCATTTATAACAACTAATTTACTTGATTTTTAGATAAGACACCACAATGCTTAAATACACAAGATATTAACACTAGGCATATTTTTTCAGTAATATTCTATATAAAATTCTGAGGTCATCTATTTTGAACAAATTTAAAAACATCCTTGATGTATAAATTTAGTGCTGCTTCTAGAAGACACCTAAGGAGCATTATGAATTTAGCAATTCATCTGCATGAGTATCCAGTTAAATTTCACTGTTTGCAATTTTTAAATGATGAACTATAACATTCTATTTTCTTCACTCTAATAAAGTGTAGTGGTGAGACATTTTTATAGAAGAGAGACTTTATTCCTATATTCTCTAGAGATTCTCATTTTGGTTATCTAGTGGACATGAGTTCAGTAGTTGATTCATTATTTTTGTCAAATGCAAAAGTTTAGAGAAAGGTCACCAGGAGCTTCAGAAGTAACTGCATAAAGAAGATGATATATAAAAGAGGGAATACCTTATCCAAGAAGAATAGGCCGAAGAAACCATAAGGAGTGTCACGAGCGTTGCTGTGAGTCTATGAGGTTAAAATTAAAGAAATATTATCAACAAGGACGCCCCTTTGTTTTCATCCTGTCTTTCACCAAATGGTATTCAAAACAGAACGGAAAGTTTTTATGCCAACCATTGTCTTTGAACATGCGAGCTCATTCAGTAATAAACTTTCATCTCGTAACATTGCTGACTGCTCTCAAAGGCAGGTTTCTATTTGCAACCAAGAGTGATTTTACAGTTTTCACAGCAGATCTTTGCTACAGCATGCTAACTACAGAGACGGCCTCCCCTCTGCTGGGCCACAGCCTACATTCTCCCAGAATTAAAGAGGCAGTCTTTGTTTTGACCAACACGAAATAACTTGGAGATTTGCTAAATGAGGTTTGCAGTGGATACAGCAGTAAATTCAGCGACAATTTGGCAGATAACCTGGGAAAGTTTTTGAGTTTGTCATTTTTATCATCTCTGCTGGAAGTTTCTTACTCCGCTCAGGGCTGGAACACGAAGAATTGCAACTTTGCTGGATTCTGTGACAAAATAAATCCTGGGATACGAGGGTCAAAACTGTGATTCTGAAGGTTGTGAGGCACTTTTTGTACAGATGGGGAGAGAGAAAATGTCTGCGTGCATGCTCAGCAGTCTATGTACCAGCCACCTCCCTTGCCCACATCCCTAGCCCACAGCACCTATCTGGCCAGGTGCTCACTACTAACAGTTGGCTTGACAGTAGTTTTGCCCAAGGGCTGGGGTGTTGCTTGCTCAGGCCCAGGTTGTCAGGCTGTCCTGGCTTGGTGACTGTTGGCTCCTGCATATGGTATACAGCATTCTCCAACCTAACGGATTTTATAAGGCCTTCATAATCTTGATAACATTTCCTGATATGGGCATTATAGGAAAGTAAAATTACAGGCTAATCTCATTCATCAATACAAATTTAAAAATCTGAAATAAGTATTAGAAAGCCTAATCCAGCAATACATAAAAAGAATACTACATCAAGAACAATTTTTTTTTTTTTGCCAGAAATATAAGTTTGGTTCAACATTCACAATCAACCAATCTAATTCATTGTATGAAAGAATAAAGGAGGCTGGGAGTGGTGGTTCATGCTTATAATCCCAGCACTTTGGGAGGCCAAGGTGGGTGGATCACATGAGGTCAGGAGTTCGAGACCAGCCTGGCCAACATGGTGAAACCCCATCTCTACTAAAAACACAAAAAATTAGCTGGGCCTGGTGGCGGGCGCCTGTAATCCCAGCTATACAGGAGGCTGAGCCAGGAGAATCGCCTGAACCCGGGAGGCGGAGGTTGTAGTGAAATGAGATCGCACCATTGCACTCCAGCCTGGGCAACAAGAGAGAAACTCTGTCTCAAAAAAAAAAAAGAAAAGAAAAAGGGAGAAAAAAGTCATAAGATAATCTCCATAGATGCAGGAAACACATGTAATAAAAATTAGCATCTGTTTGTAATAATAAAATCTTAGCAAGTTGGAAATAGAAGGAAACTCCTTAATCTGCTAGAGCACTCACAGATAATCTTTACACTCATGGTGAAATACTAAAAGCTTCTTTTCCTTTCTGAAATCATATCAGAAACAAGGTGAATATATCTACTATTACCATTTTCTATCTGACATTTTTACTGAAGAGCCTGGCTAGCCATTGCAGTTAAAACAAAAACAAATTGCTTATAAAAGAAGAAATAAAAGTATAACCCTTATTATTCATAGAAAGTCCAAAATAACACATAGATAAATTATTAAAATGAATAATTGAATATACTGAGATTGTCAAGTACAAGATCAATACACAAAATTAATTATACATTGTACATATCACTAATAACTAATTAGAAAACAAAAATAAAATATTCAGTTTTCAAAAACACCAACTATCTTGAAATATAGCTAAGAAAAATTTGTGATCTCTCTTCTCAGAAAAGTAAAAATGTTAAGAGAAATTAAAGAAGGTCTAAATAGATGTTTGTTGGAGATTATTTGTGGGTACTCTATCAGATTAAATAGTTTCTTTCTATTTCCTGTTTGCTAACATTTTAAAATTATAAATGGATGTTAGTTTTTACTAAATGCATTTCCTGCATCTGTGGAGATAATCTTATGACTTTTCTCCTTTGTCAGAGGATATATTATATTCCTGGATTGAAAGACTCAACATTGTACAGATGTAATCCCTAGCAATATGTCAGGTTTGTGTTGTGTTTGTGTATGTGTAGAAACTGATTTTAAAAATATATGGAAATCAAACGTCTGAGAATAGGCAAGACAATCTTCAACAAGAACAAAGTAGGAGGATTAATTCTACCAGGTATCCATGTTTATTACATAGCTGCAGTGCTAAGGAAGTGTGATATGGGTACAATGATAGATATACACCACTAAAACAGAACAGAACATCCAGAAAGTACATAAACGTGGTAATTTGATTTTACAATAAAGGTGGTACTACAGAGCACTAAGAAAAAGATGATCTTTTCAATAACGGGTGATGTTTTTCACGTGAATAAAATGCTGCTGCTTACTTCACCCCATATATAAGAATGATTTTTAGGTGGATTAAAAGTCCTAAGTAGGAAAGATAACTACTAGAAGTCAACCTAAAGAGAATGTATTCATGAATTTGGAGAAGTATTATTTGATTTACCTTATAGGTAAATTGAAAAGAATAAATGGTTCTGATTCTCTATCTTCTTTATTTTTTTATTCTTTCTTGTTTTCCATTAGATAGAAGGATTTTTTTTTGTCTGTTAGAAAGTTATATACAGTCGTCCTTGGTATACACAGATGATTGGTTCTAGGGCCCTCCACGTATACCCAAATCTGGGCCTACTCAAATCCCACAAGTTGGCCCTGCAGAACCTACGTATTTGAAAAGTCAACTCTCTGTGTACACAGGCTTCACATCCCATGAATGCTGTAGTTTTGATCTACGTTTGGTTGAAAAAAATCCTCGTATAATTGGACCTGCACAGTTCAAACCTGTGTTATCTAAGGGTAAGCGGTATCCTATGTTTGTGCTTTTGGTGGTTGCCTTCTTCAGATTCATGTTTATTTTTCTCTGATTCCTTAAACATATCAATATTTATATACTAAAATTTTATAAGTATACATATTTATACACTTATTTAACAAGAGAAGCACATTCACATGTGCTCCTACACTTTTTGTCTTCCTGGCTCTATCATACTGATACAGTCTAGGATTTCATCTCTAGTTTACTATAGATGTACTTTTTCTTTTCTTTAGTCCTTTAAATTTGTTTGGACAATGACACATCTTACCAAGAAATTTGATACTCCATTTCTCCCAACATCTCTCATACTTCTGAATGTGTTTCCTTATCATTATATGGAATTGTGGTAGAAAAAGTTTTGAAGCCTGTGTGCCCAAAATGTTGTATTATGTTCTCAGATTTGAATAACAATTTGGTTGCTTAGGAAAATCCAGTTTTAAATACATCGTTTTTCAATACTTTCAAAATCTTTCCCCACTGATTTCTTGTACATAGTATTAGAGCCGAGATGTGTAATTACAATCTGATTCTTGTTTTCTATCAGTGATATGCTCTGTTTCTCTAGAAGCTTTTAGAATTTTGCTTTGTCTTTGATAGTTTTCACCTCTAGACAGAGGTGTCCTTTTCTTTATATCTCTGTTTGGCATTTATGTGCCTTTTTAATTTTCAGGTTTTAAGAAATATTGTTTTATTTCCAGGAAATTTATCTCCATTATTTGTTCAAATATTTTCTTGTCTTTATTTTACGTTGTCTTTTTTCTAGCAGTCCAGTTATTCAATGTAGGCAGTTATTTCTCTTCCCACATCTCTAAAATGCTCTTTTATACCATCTGTCTCTATATTATTTCCTCCTGCCTCCTGCAAGAGTTGCTCGGTTTATAAGTTACAAATTCATCCAGCAGTTGTTCCTGTGTGCTCATATTTCCCTGGAGGCATGAAGTACTGTGTCTGATAGTGTGTTTAATAATGTCTACGGGGAAAAGAGTGGAGGCAAAGGAGGAGGGTGAAGTACAGAGTGGTGAGCCTGGCCACAACAGAACCACTACTTTACACTGTTGTCTGCTCTTCTCTTGTCTGGTACCTCTTTGTACCAGTTTCATTTTCAACCCCTGGCAGGGAACATAGCACTTGGATCAATCAGTCTCCCTTAGTGGTAATTCATAGCCCTGGGTGATCAGAAAGGCTGTGTTTTTCTTCCCTCTCCCAGGTCACCATACTTACCAAACAGCATTCCTTTAAAAATACTCCAATAAAATAAAAAAATTAACTATATCAAATGAAACAGAAAACAAACGAAAAAGTATTACACCACTTACAACCTTCAAGGTAAAACAAAACAAAAATTTTAATGCACACACACACGCACGCACACACACACACACACACACACACTGGAGTTTTTCAAACCAGTTGCAACATGATAAATCTTTTACCATAGGCTGAGTGACCATAGGTTTGTGCCTAATGCAGGAAAGAAATTATTCAAGATCAGTATATCCTTTAGTATATATTTTCTAATCATGTTTCCAAGGTCTGTAGCAGAACAATTTGCAGCACTGGGTATGACTTTAAGTGACTGGGCTTGATCAAATGGGCAAGTTTTGCTATTTAGTAGAATGCAGATACATCCTGAAACTGGTTAGTCTAGTACTTTCTATCCCCACTTCTTGCTTCTCCATAAAAGAAAAACAGAACAAAATTCCCAAACCTCCCAAACATACACACACGCGCACACACACACACACTTAAACACCCCCCGCCACTCAAACACACATACAATCTCCAAACTTTAGGACTACTGCATGCATAATAGGCATTTAGGACTTTTACAAAAGTAGTTTTCAATTTCAGTTGGCTTTCTCCACTTTTGAAGATCATCTAGATATTAAATAAGCAGCCACTAGCTTTCTATGACAATAGCGTGATACTTACTAAATAGGCTTAAAAGCCACAGAACCCAACCAAATCAAACCACAACAATACTAGCAACAATAGTAAAAACACCAAACACCAACGCTGAAAGTTCTAAGAACGGAATGTGTAATGGCATGTCTGAGAACACCTGAAGAGATCTCTTCTTCAAGGGTTGGACTACAAGCAAACGTCCCTGAAGCCCATGGCCCAAGGTTGTGGGTAACAATTTGAAGAGCCTTGGAGGTGTGCATGTTTCCTACTCCTTGCAAGGAAGAGATTTGCAATAGAATGGGGTAGACACTTTCTGTTCATTTTATAGTCTGTCCTGTACAGTCCTGGGTGCTTCCTCTGTGTGATGCTCTAGAACTATGATTTGACCTGTCCTCCTGCTGGCCCAACCAGGGATCCCTAGAGGGTAGACTGACTAGCACACAGGGAGGCAGTGTGGCAGAAAGGAAAGAGCCATTATTTGACCAAAGACATTATTTGACTGCCTCTCGGAAATTTTTAAGTGTCATCACCTTTAGGAAAATTACCAAAATGTGACTTTGTGAAAGCCAGATAATCTCTCTGAGCAGGAATTGGCAAGCTTTCTCTGTAAAGAGCCAGATCACAAATATATTCAGCTTTTTGGGCTATGTGGTCTCTGCACAACTACTCAAGTCTGGCATCATAGCAAAATCAGGCATAGACAAAATGTAAATAAATGGATGCAGCTGTGTTCCAGTAAAAATTTATTTACAAAACAGGTGTGGGGCTGAATTTGGCCATGGACCATAGTTGGTCTACTTTCCTCTTAGAACCTTTGAGACCTTGTGGGTAAAATGGGGAGATGGATAATAGTTTCTGCCTAATGTGTTGGAATCCAGTTAGAAAATAAAGACAAACATTTTATTTTAAAACATACTATATGTGGAAGTGATTATATGTGGGAGTTGATAGAACTCCAATGTCTTGGGAGATCACGTGGCCTTCAAAACCTTAGGCATCCAATTTGCATCCAATTTTCTGGTCGAAAGTAAAAATCTTCACGTGGATTTTCTGGCTATCCAATAGTTTCAATGGGAAGGGGTTTGTGTGAGTCAGCTGTCATTGAGTATGAGAGTTGCAGGTTAAATTTCCTCAGAAACGCATGAGAAGTAGGAGTGGTGAGGACTGGGAAGTAGGAAGGAGGAAAGCTGTTTGGCCATAGGTACCTGGACTATGCTAACCTGCCTCTTCTGGAATAAATAATGATTTTGTACTTGGCTTGGGAAATCTCCTTGAGTTACTCTGATCTAAGATGTATACACAGTTGCCTTTGGCTAGCTCCTAGGGAGGAAAGCTTAGCTAAGAATTAGTCCCTCAGGAAGGCAGAGAGAAGGGGAACCTCGCAGGAGGCCTTATCTGGTAGATGATGGAACTTCCAGGAAGGGACGCTTGGGTTGCAAAAACACTGTGAATTAGGGTGTTTGGGGTGCACGTGAGTAGCACTCACACTAGCTCCTACGCACAGAAAAGGAACTGTCAGCCTTTATTGACTGATTGGCCAGTCTTTTGTTGATTTGTCTGATTTAAATTAGTCATCTTTTTTTTTTTTTCTTGGATGGCTGGTCAGCTTTCTTCTTTGAAAGTAGTCAATAACAGTGCATGGACAGAGTGGTACAAGCAGAGTGCCCAGTGTTTTTATACAACCCACAACCTAATTTTAGCAAGAGAGATCAGAAAGCTGCCTCTGCATCCCTGTGCTTCACATAGACCCAGAAATTAGCCATGGATGACATTTTTATATTCTTAAATGCCTCACTCAGAGCAAAGCAAATTGCTCCAACCCCAAAATGCAGGAACTAGGAGCCTTTGAGACTTGTTTAGGGGATGTGAGACCATTTCTTTCTCTTTTTCCATCACTTCAAAAGCCCATAACTTAACGGATGATGGGGCAGAGAAATTTATTTCATTTACAGACCAGTTAAAAGATACATCTCATTGGTCCTGAGAGTGAGTGTGAAAAATCTTTGTGGCTCTGAATGAGGAGGGCATGACTGACATGTATGTGATGTCCATAGAACCCATAAGCTCATCCAGACAGGCACAAGCACTGCTGAAGGGAATCACATTTTTTATTTGAATGTGTGCCACTTAGAAATATTCTCTACTATTAATAATAGCATGGTTCAGAGAGTTCTAATTTTCTCTTGCTATCAAAAACAAACAACTAACCAACCAAATGAAAAAGTAGTATCTCTCACATAACAGCCCAGAGTTAGGTGAGTGGGCGAGGCTGGGTGGGCAGTTCTACTCCATGTGATCATTCAGGTTTCCTCTGTGTTGTTGTTCCATCTTCACCCTTCTGTGGTTGTATTCCTCATCTGCTTGGTGAGTGTTCTTGTGTGTGTGTGCGCGCATGTATACAACACTGTAAGAATATACATTTATCCCATGGGACTCTATAAAGCCATGTTAATTTTATCATTTACTCATTTATTTATTTATTTATTTTTAGAGATGCAGTTTTACTCTGTTGCCCAGACTGGAGTGCAGTGGTGCGATCATAGCTCACTGCAGTCTTGACCTTCTGGGCTCAGGTAATCCTGCTGCCTTGGCCTCCCAAGTGTCTGGGACTAGAGGCATACACCACCATGCCCAGCCCCATGTTAATTTTAAATGAAAAAATGTACAGCCAACAAAGATTCTTTCCTGATATATTTTTTCTAGCAGCAAAGTTGTTCACCTCTGATTTTCATTGTCCTTTTTCAAGAAGTGAATCTCTTGCAGGCCCATTCTTACTGAGTCCTCATTTCTTCATAGCAAGCTACAAAGCTGGTGTTACGGAAATTCTAAGGGGCTCAGTAATAAGCCTGAAGTGAGGGGAAGGAGCTGGAAGCCTCTATGAATAATGAGAAAACCAAACAGGGGGAAGGAACAGTGACAACAGATAGTGTTGTCTTGTGTAAATTAGGTTTGTCCAGAATCAACAGAAGCTTGAATAAACTCAAAGTGAAATACCATCTTGAGACTCATGTTACCTTCAAAAGCAACTGAAAAAACTAAAAAGTAACCTAAACCACGTTCTAATCAGGAATGTTCTTTCCAGGTAACGTTGCCAGCAGAAGCAAAATCCTAAGTGGCTCCCTTTTTATTTATTTGTTTATTTATATTGTCAAATGATAATTGTGAATATTTATGGAGTGCAATGTTTTTGATGGTATTGATTGGCTTTGTTTCATGGGTACACACATAGGTTTGCCCACCGCCCCCTTGTTCTTCAGTGACTTCGCTAGAGAAACGATCCATAGTATTTTGCTATTTCTTTGGCAGACCCTATGTGCTCTCTGCTTCTCACATCTTTGAATAAACATCACACTTTAAAACTGACAGCCCTTGGGTTTCACTTCGCACTCAGGAGGCACAGCTCTGTCAGATTTTAAGTGAAAGGATATAGTTTGTTTAAGCCCTTTTCAGGATAAGTTCGAAGGAGAGATGGTTTCTAGGTGCTCAGAATGACTTATTTTTCTTTTGATAAGCTCTGAGAAGCACTTTCATTGGTTGACGTATTTCCTGACCCCAGCCCCTTCCCACCAAATTAGGTCTAGAGGTGGCAAGGCATGAGGGAAGAAGTGTGGTTTTTAGAATCAGATGGGCTTGGGTTCTAATCTCCGCAATGCCAAACCCCAGCTATTTAATCATGGGAGACAACTAATTGTCCCTAAGTAATCATTTCCCCTTCCTTCTTTTGAAAATGGAATGGGACACTTGACTGTCCAGGTTGAGACCATGTTTTCCACCCCTTGAATCTAGTGTTGACAAGTCAGTGAGTTCTCTTAAACGAAATGTGAGTGGATGTGATATATGAAATATCAGTATACCTCCTTAAAGAAAATTGCTATCCCTTCCCCACTGATCTTTACTTGGTCTTATGGTTGGGAACGCTGATGTGGCACTGGAGAGTTAGCTTGCACCAAGTGGATAAGGACTGAAATGTCGAGGATGGTGGAGCAACATGGAAGGAACCTGGGTCCCTGAATGATCACATGGAACAGAGCTACTCACTGTCCTAGCCCACCTGCCTATCTCTATACTGTTAATTAAGAGACAATAGAATTATGTTATTTTTAAGTCACAGTATTGTTTGGTCTCTTTGTTATAGAAGTGTAGCTTATGTTCTAATTAAAAAGTTGACTTTTAGAAAGTTACTTAACCTTTTGCCCCCAAGTTTTCTCATCTGCAAAAAGAGGAAAATATATTGTTCATCTTCTTGATAAGCTTATTGTCAGGATTACATCATGAAATGAATATTAGTGTATTTATTGAGTGTTCTATGTCTGTCTAGTACTATTATTACCTATGTATGTGTATACGTCTACCAGTGAAGTTCCGATTTTCAAGATAGACAAAATGAAGGCCTATAACATATTTGTATTTTCTCTGTGTGACAACTAAGGTGACCAACCATCCTGGTTTTCCATGGACTGAAGAGATTTCTGGGAGATGGGAACTTTCAATTTTAAAATGGACACAATTCCAGGAAAATTGGGTTAAGTTTCTCACCCTAATTGGAGGCCCAGCTTGAGAGACTTTCAGTGTTAAAATCAAGACTGTCCCAGGAAAGTTGTAAAGAGTGGGTCATTCTAGTAATAACACAGCAATTGGAGAAGTTCTTTGAAATAAATGACAATTCTGAATTTGAAGTAACATGCATGAAAACTCTCTTTCTAAATCTGGTGGAAATTTAACCCACTGATGCCAACCCTACAATCTATATAATTTCTTTCTCTTTGAAACATTTATTCTTATTATTGTAAGAAATACTTGTTACATACTTCTGCCATTACTAACTAGCTCATTGCCACCCTGAAGAAGTAGATGTTTTTCGTTTGCAGTCAGGAAATGTAGGCTATAGACATAAGCAAATGGTGGCATAGTCATTGGATCTCTTCGTCTCTTTATGACAAAATCTAGTTGACTACTGGTTGTTCCCATTGCTGTTACACACATTGGGAAGATGATTGAAATACTGGGTTGCTCTGCTGGGGCAGATTTGGTACGCTTATTATAAACACAGATTTGTTCAGAGAGGAGAAGCCAAAGTATAGCTTACTTATCCTTAAGTACTAAGATTACTGGGGCACCACTGTGCATTGCTGATGCTATATCTGAAGTTGGATTTTAAATGTATCTAGTAAACTGACATGATGAGTTATGATTTGGTGAGGACTTAGAGGATAAAATTTAGATGAGTTTTTGTTGATATGACTTTCTTCATATTTTACCCATATTCTCTTCTCCTGAGTATGAGGGGAATTACAATTATATTCTAGGTCAGGTCTGAGCTCATGCCTCCAAATATGACTCAGTGTTTCCAGCAACAACCTGAATATTAAGCATGTGTATCTTACATTCTGGAAGGAGAGTGCACTGGTATGGTGAGGTAGGCCAGGACCACGCATCCGCTGAAATTGCTATACACCTTTTATTTTGGAACTTTTTTTGTTAGTCTTTCTAACTTTCATAATAACTTGATAGTGAGATTTTATAGGATTTACTGGCACTATCTCTAGAAGTACCTGGAAGAAATCTTTATTGTAAGTGAAATCATATGTTAACAATAGCCCTTTGGGCCTCGGTAAGAAAAAACACTATAAAATCAACACCAGTGCAAAGCCAGTATTATTGTAGGCCAGTGATGGTCACTATGTTGATATAATTGAACTGGTGAGCTATAAGGGTGTCCTCCACCCCTCAATTTCCCCAAACTTTATGATGGGCCAAAAAGAATGGTATTTCTCAAACATAAGAAAGCTATGCTTTGCCAAGGATATATGTGTTGTAGGTAGGCAGGCAGTCCAATTCAGTTGGGGAAAGGAGTTATCTAGCTTCACAGATAAGATTGAATTTTCATGGCTAAAAGGTATCTCTTTCTTATCAGATATCTTGGCTATCTTTGCCAAAAAATCAACCTGATGAAGCGTTGCATGTTTTTCCAATGTTTCTCTCTAGTGTCATATTGTTACGGTGTTAGTTTGTGCAATATTTATGTGAGGTAAAGTACAGGTCCAGAAACTAACTTTTTTGGTCAACAGTAAGAAGGCTATTATTAGCTAGAAAAAGAGAATATACGTTCTTATAAACTTGCTTTCTTCCTATACATTATCAAAAAAAAGCTCTTACTATAGTCATGGAGCCTTAAACAACATGTGCAAGATTTGTGAAGATCCCTATATGGCTAGAGACTTATTTTTTCTTATATTTTGTGGCTTAGGAAGTTTCTATAAATTTTCCTGTTTGAGAAAATTTGAAGTTTCTAGGTGAAATAAATGGCCTTATTTTTTGCAGTCTGACAATTTTTTAAACTTATTGAAAAAAGGAGCTAACAAGTTACAGAGTTGCATAGATTGTCTTTGAGAATCTGAAAGAAAAAAATAGAATTGTTTCGTTTTAAATTCATTGCAAATGTTTATTAACTAGATATCTTATCAGCATTGTTTTCTCTTGGGCTTTTGTTTTCTTATCTCATGTATAAAACGGAGATACATTGCAAAGGTTTTTTTGTGGAAATTAAATATGTAATGTTTGTAAAGTTCTTGGCATGTTGTCTGAGACATAGCAAGCACTTGATGAATGCTTTCTATTCTATTATTAATATCATTATTATCATTACACTGTCTAAAAACTGTGGGAGACATAAAGAGCTACCAACAAATAATTTATATCTAGTTGGTAAGGTAGGGCTTATGCTTATGAAGTTTCCCATATGATTTGGTGACACCATATGAGCCATATGTGGGCTACATTTCTAGTTCTATGTAAACTGCTAATATTGGACTGGGAAAGTCAGATTTTAGCCTAGTGGGTAGACCAGAGAATGGAGATTTTGAGAATAGGGGCGGAGGTTGAGTACACAGAAAGTATTCAGATTATTTTGTAATCAGAATAAATAAATTCAACACATAAAATTTGGGGAGCAGACCATGGGTGAAACTAATAAAAAATGAATAGCCAAGCTGGGGAGTAAGACATCGGTTTGCTGAAAAATTTAACGGAGGTAGGTGTTTCTTTTCTTTTTTTGTGCTGTCTTGCTGTTTTCATAGATCTAGAGATTCCCTTCTTGGTCTTTGCCTCAGTCTTTCTATGTCTACGGACAGTAGTATACTGATGTAACTGGAAAGGCTTCATGGAGGAAGTAGGAGTCTAACTGGACCTGGAAAGGTGGGAAGAATTTAGACAGTATAGAGAGGAAACAGAATTGCATATCAGACAGGAGGAAGTGAACACTAAATGCAGGAGGGAAGGACATGTGCCTGGGGCCCAGTGAGAAGATTATATAAGGATGTCAGGGATTTACATAAGGAAGTAGGGTGATAGGTAAGCTGGAGCCATATTATTGTCAGTTTAAACGATCAGGTTTGTATTTTATCATTTAGGCAGAAAAAAGTATTACATGTAAAAATGGCATCCCTCCCTCCCTCCCTCCCTCCCTTCCTTCCTTCCATCCTTCCTTCCTTCCTTTTTTCCTGACTTCCTCCCTCCCTCCCCAGATTCCACTCTGCTCTGCAGCCATCAGAGGAGGGAGCCTGTGCATATTCCACCCTAGCTGATAGAGTGAGAGGTGTCTGGATGGGCATATTATGGTCAGTTTAAATGATTAAGTTTGTATTTTATCATTTAGGCAGAGGAAAGTATTACATGTAAAAATGGAATTCCTTCCTTCCTTCCTTCCTTCCTTCCTTCCTTCCTTCCTTCCTTCCTTCCCTCCTTCCTTCCCTCCTTCCTTCCCTCCTTCTTTCCTTCCTCCCTCCCTCCCTCCCTCCCTCCCTTCCTCCTTCCCTCCCTCCATCCTTCCTCCCTCCCTTTTTTCATTTCTTTCTTCCTGCCTTCCTGCTTTTCTCCTTTCTCTTTGGTTCATGCCTTTTACTAACTGTGTACAATTACTTGCATTCTGGTTTGTTGAAATAGTAGGTCAGAAAACATTTGCCACAGTAATATCTGTCAAAGTGGCTGGCCATTAAAAACTCTAGCACCACGTTCATCTGAAGGACACTTCCAATGAAGGTGACTAGTTTTTGTCATTCTCATTCACTATACAGTATTTCAAGATAGCCAGTGTCACCCTCTTTCTCTTATGCTTATTCTTCTTGAGACTTGTATAAAACTTCTTCTTTAGCACCACCACAAAACTTCAAAATAAGATAGAGAGTGTGCCCCTTTTGAATTTTGTGGTCAGACGGAGGATGTCCATCTTCTAGTTGTTTGCCAGTGAAGGTCAATTTTTGCTAGTCAGGAAGCATTTCTTCCTTATCCTGAATCTTCGCCTACTGTATGCAGGAGTTCAGTCTCCAAAGTGATGGTCTTCTCTGTGAGGGTTTTAACAAAAATCTGCATTTTGGTGTCCGTTCTGTCACAGTAGATGGCTAGGAAAATTGAAGACTGAGGTTTCAAGACTAACTTGCCCGAAGTCATTATCATTGCTAAATAGAAAGACGGGGATTGGATCCCAGATGAGTGTACCTCCAGAGCCCATATTTTTTCCCACCACCTGGGCTGCCAATGGGAATCTTTTGGGTTGATAAAAGATATACATTAGCTCCATTATGCTGGAGGAGAAAGAGTCAAGAAAGACATGTTAGGAAGCCAGTGTGATAAGCCAGATGGGAAATGTCACATTTATAAAACTTCCTGACAAATAAATATCACCATGACAGCTGTGTGAACAGGAGTTACTAATCTTCATTTTAGAGTTGAAAAAGAATATACAGTTGATTCTCGTTATTCTTGGTAGCTATGTTCTATAAAGTTACCACAAGTACTGAACTAGTGAATACTGAATTAATGGGAAATATGTGAGTCTCTGGACATCAACTGATTGATACATAATCTTGGCTTTATGTGTCTTAGAGTTCTGTTTAAAAATATCTATTTAATATTAATATATATTGTTGATTCATTAACGTTGAACTCATAGCCATCAGCACTATATCCCAGGCCTAAATGAAGTGTATGTAATACCTGTATTTTCTTTGTAATGGACATCACAGCCTTTTTGTGCTCAGTAACACTAAATAGCACTTCAGTGTCTGTGATAGCTGAACAGGAAGGCCGTGTTTCCTTGTTTGATCTCCACTGAGAATGTGCACATTGGGTCATTCAAATGTTTTGCTATTCTGGGAATGTTGACCAACAACTGGGAAAGCACCATGAATATTAATTTTGATATTACAAATTAATTGTATCAAGTACATGAGTTTGCAAATACAGAATCCACTAATGATGAAGGTGAACTGCAAAACATTTATTAGGCACTTACTATGAGCCAGGTACTGGGTTAAGAAATTGATCTCATATAAACCTCCTAATACACTCATTTCACAGGTAAGCTGTGGAATAATTGAACTTGTCCATGGCAAACTGCTGGTAAGTGGCAGATCTGTGATTCTGTACCCACATCTGTGGTTCTAGAATCTGCTTGTAAGCATCAGGTTGCGTGGAAGAAATGGAGACTAAGAGGTTAACTCATTCAAGCTTTCTCAACCAGAAAATGGCAGAGCAAGGACTTGAATTCTTCCTCTCACTCAAATTCATATTCCCAGACAGACCATCTCACAGGATGGAGTGGTGTGAATGGAAAGAAAAGAGGGGTTGTGAACATCAGATCAAAGAGCTTATGTTAGCGTTTTGTCCATGGAACTATGAGATATAAATCTAACAGTTTTGTGATTCTACTTCTGAGCTTTGCTTTGACAGGACTCAAATATACCAATAAAGATAAAAAAATCCATCTTGTTTTTTTTTTTGGATTCAAAATACATGTAATTTGAGGTGATGTCAGAAGAAATAGTAAATTAGAATTAAGGATCATCTTTTAAAAGTTTTTTAAAGGAGAAAGAGATTTTGCTCCTCTCTGCCCATTCTATTGTGTCTGTTGTTTTTGACTTTAAAAGAAAAGTTTGGAGATCCTAGAAGGATTAAATGAATCGGGTGACAGAAAATGCTCCGGATTTGCTTCTTTAACTTGTGAAAAGTGCAAGGGAAATAATAATCTCTCTCGTTCGACTAGGGGAAATACACACATTTCTTGTGGGAGAGTAAATTTTTGCAAACATTTTGGAGAGTAACTTTGCACTAGGCATCAAATGTACATACTAAGAAATATAGCTCAAGGATCATCAAGGTTATGTGCCAGTACTTGGCTCTGAGAAGTTTCCTTGAAGCTAAATATATTAATGAAATTTTGAAAACAACCACAATATCTAACAGTAGGAGACTGGTTAAATACATTATAACCATACAATAAAATGCTATGCACATGGTATGATAATAAATGCAAAATCTTTCTGAATTTACTGAACATATATTATTTAATCCTAACAGCAATCTTTGAGAAAGTTTTAATAATATGAAAATATATTCATATTTTTAAGAGAATAAAGCTGTAAAACATATACATAAACTACTATTTTAATATATAAATGAATGTCTTTAGAAAAAACTGAAAGGATAAACAAAATATTTAGAAGGCAGTTTTTTCTGAAAAGTATGAATATAGATGAATTTTAGTTCTATTGCTAATATAATGACTAAGAAATAAAATATTATTGTTGTGCCTTTTCCTTGAAAAGTTGGTCTGCAAATTTTTGTGTTTTAATTGAAACAAATAGTCTTTTTACATTTATTGTAATTACCGCTATATTTGAATTTATATCTAGCATTTTATTTTGTGCTATTAATCTGAGCTTTATCTGTTTATTTTCTTCTTTTTTGAGTTTATTGTTCATTTTATCTTTTTCTTTACTACACTCCATTTCTAATCTCTTAGTGATTACTTCTGCAATTAGTACATGCATACCTAATTTATCAAAGTCTACAATCAATCAGTATCTTGTTTTCAAACAAAATATTAACTCCATTTGCTCTACTCTTACATTATATGCTATAATTGTTGTGTATCTTATTGTTGTTTATTCTTAATCTCACAATGACTTTATCATTTTTATTTAATGTGGTTTATATCTGTTTAATTTTACCTATATATTCATCTTTTTTTGTTCTTTATTCTTCCTGTATCTCTAACCTGCCATCTGGAATCATGTTCCTTCTGCTTGAAATCCTTTAGAATTTCTTTCTTCTGGTGACGAACTCTCTTAGTGTTTTGTTTGTCTGCAAATATCTTTATTTCACCTTAATTTTTGAAGGATATTTTGCTGGGTGTGGAATTTGAGGCTAGAAATTGTTTTCTTTCAGTGCATTGAAGATATATTACTTTTTTTCCTGGCTTCCATTGTAGTTTTGGTCAAAAAACTACCCCCTTGATTATAATCCATTTCTTCTCTCTGATTACTTTTACAATCTTCTCTTAGATGTGGGTGTTCTCCAGTATGTAATTATGGTTTCCTTTTTAGTTTTCTTGCTTGGGATTTATTGGCCTTGAAGGATGAACTAAAAATAAACCTTTCTCCTAACCCACTCCCATTCTCCTAATCAGGACTGGAAGGAAAATGCTTAGCTGTTGAGAGGAGTCAGACAAATAGTAGTTTTTGAAATATGAAAAATATGAGGGGAGCTGTAACCACAAGCTCCTCTCCTATACTTAGCCTGAAGACAAACTACTTGAATGGCCTGATAAAAACTTAAGAATGTAGTTTAAAGTGGTCCCAGACAAGCAGATTCCCCTCCCTGGCCCCCAGCTCTACAAATGCAAACCCCTACTAGAGGAAACCACTTTCACCCCATTCAGGAAAATAAGAAATTTACTGCCATGATTCATTAAACATTTAGAGAAAAAAGATGTTATGAATGAGAATCAACAGAAACAACATATAATAGAAATGGATCCACAAAGAATCCAGATACTGACATTTTTAGGCATAAAATATGAGTGTTTATAATATTTAAAGAAATAAAATTTAAACAATTTGTAGAGGAATATTAAACCAAGAAGAACAGTTAATCAGATTTGGATTTAATCAGAAAAATGAATTATTTGACAAAATTCTATTAATTTGTTTAACAGGAGATTTGACTGCTTTCTTCAAAGCACAGCTGTGTACAGTGTATCTACTTGGATTCTTACTACCGGGTGGTGGTGGTGGTAGTAGTCTTTGAGCATACTTCTGTGAATGCCACCCCAATAAAACTCAACTAGTTGAATGCTACTTGGAGGAGTAATGCATCATCATTTTACCTGCTTTCTGATATAATTCCAGAAAAGTTTGAGAGTTCTATATGGGCACAGCACTGTACTATGGTCTTTAAGGGAATGCAAAATGAATATACATGGTTTGTGCTTTCCAGAACTCTCCAAATGATGGAGGAATAAGATAAACACACAAAAAGCTCATATAAAAAATAGACTATGTATATATTCTTACATAAGAATCAACAGCATGCAGGTATACAACATGGGAGTTTGAGAGGGATATAAATTCTCAAGGCAACACAATTGATGAAAATTGTTTTCAAAAGAATTTTATTAAGGATAAATGCTGTAACTTTTTTCAAAAGAAATTTCCTGAAATGTCAATTTGGATGGAAACTGAGATCTCAGGTGTCCTGAATGAATTGCCCTAACTAGGACAAAGCAAGCAATTTGTCGTTGTTGGTGGTGAGGGAGAGAGGTAGAGAGGGAGAGACAGGGAAAGAGTCGGGGGAGAGTGAGAGAGAGCAAAGAAGGCAGGGAGAGAGAGAAAGGAAGTGGGAGCTTGACACAGAGCCAGGAGAGGATGCAAGGTTGCATGCTTTTCAGTGTAATTCCTCTCTTTGAAGTGCTATATCTTCAACCATGCCTACAAAGATTATGAAACGCTTCATATAAATCCTTTTTCCTACACTAAGTTGTGTGCTCTGGCCCTAGTAAGGCAGAATGGAGATAGTTTGATGCAGGGCACTGGCCACAGAGTGAAACAGGAGGTTATGTCTCAGGAACTTGAGGATGTGAAGGGGAGAGCTTCACACTAGACCTGATTAAGAAACTGGAAACTGGCCACATTTAACTACATTTCTGAGGAGAAAGAGATGCCCCATGACATCTAGATGATGCTAAGAAAGCTTTTGGGAGAGATAGAATTTGAGCTGGGACCTTGAAATACGGGTTGCACTTTAGCTGCGGGAGAAGAAGAGAAGGATATTCCAGGAGGAGGAATGAGAATGAGCACAGGCACTGAGAAAGGAGGGTGCTGGGAGCTGTTATCAGGCACTAGCCACGGAGCACGCCTACTGTGTCCCGCACATCAGGCTAGGGGAAAAGCACAGACTGAGTCCCAGCTTGAAATGAGCCAGTTAGGACAGAACCTAGGATCCTAGGTCCGAGGCAGCCCGCCGAATGTGTGGCTGGTTCTCATCTTTCCACTGCATTTGGAACCTGGATTGGTATGGCCCCCCTCCCTGTTAGGCTGCCCCACTGGCTTGCTTTCTGCCTCCTGCACACAATGTGAGGGCAGACTGAGTTTTGGTAATGAGGTGCCCACAGTGGTCAACTGCACAATGCCGTATCTCCTGGTTGTAATTAAGTTGTCATTTGGCACATTTTTGCTTGGGTATGGTTTTCTGGAGCACCTCAGGAGATGTCAAACTCCATAACTAAGCCCTGGGACCAAAATATTCACACAGAAGTAAATTAAAGCAGACCCGTCACTTGGGTCTGCCCCCTGAAATATGGCTGCCCACATCTTTGAAAGTTACAAACCCCACTGTCTATCATCCCGCATCGACTTTATGTTGCTGATGCTTGTCAGCTCATATGCAACCTGAATCGCCTGCCACTGGGGAAAAGGTGAAGTAAAAGTGCAATAAAACCCACTATGGACTTGCAGTGCACTTGAACGTGATACTCCAGTTCAAAGAATAACGTTTTAAACAGACTAGAGTTTCTGACAAACATATAACTAATGACCATCGAATGCTTTTGATTAAAAAGAGCATGAATCTAAAGCCGTTAAAAGGTGTTTTTTTCCCCCCAAGTCAAAGAAGTTGCTTGCATCTTTGAGGGCTATTTAATGACCGTAGAACTTTGGTTCAAGGAGCTGGAAATTTGTTCAATGCCGTGTCACATTCTGTGTTTGATTTGCAAACATAGTTTCTCCTTCACCAAGTGACCACTCAACTAAAGTCAAAAGTTATCTGATTACAGGAAAATAACTTGATCATTCCGATTACTGTAAATATTTTGTAAGGTTGTTCCAACTAAGCACCCTCAGAAAATTTCCATGTTTTCATCTTATTGTGTATATACAACTTGGGTTATATTCCTCCAGTTTTAAAAAGGACTGCAATTTGAGAAGATGGCTTTGAGGTCCTTCAAAATTACTTGCAATTTTTTTCCACTGTATTAAAGAGTCGTAGCCATTCCAATATGATCCCAGTCTAATATGATAAATCAGTAATGCATACTGTGTTTAGAGGTAAGATATGGAAAAATTCCTTCATGCTAATTTCCTGCCTATTTCTAGCCATTAGGTCTTAAAATTCCCCATACATCTCTGTCAGGTAGATAAAAGACTCCAATTTCTTAACTGCCACTCAGACATTTCACACACCTGGTTTCAGATAAGAGTTCTAGAGTAGGAAGAGGGGAGGGTCTAAGGAAAAACAAGGAAAACACTTCCAGTTTGCAACATCAAATTTTATTACATTGGGTCATAAACAACCACAATTAGCAAAGCATGTTCACAGTCAAAGTTGCCTTTTGAAAGGCAGGTGTGTGTACATTTCCCTAGGAGCAGATGGCAATTGTGTGGAATCGCTGCTCCGTCCTTAGTTTTGGAGATTTATAAGGAGGAGTGGGGCCATGTTTACCAAGCCTGCTGCTTTCCCCACCAAATCAATTCCTTGTCAGGGTACAACCAGACCTCTGGAAAGGGTTAAGTAGGAGTCCGGGGGGACCACTTAACATCTGCTCCACTCACGACTTTTTGATCTTGTTGATTTTGGCTTTTGAAGAGCAGGCCCACCTTGAAGAGTGTGTGTGTGTGTGAGAGAGAGAGAAAGAGAGAGAGAGGGAGATGGGTGGCATTGGCATGGGAGAGGGAGGGAAAATAACCCCACAATGACAGATCAAACAAAGACAACATAAAATTTTTGTTTAATTTCAGTGGGATTACATGCTATGAAATGACAATAACAGGAACAGGAGGGAGAATGCCAGGGTCTCATGTGTGAAACCCTTTGTGAAAGGAATGTAAACTGTGTGGCTGTTTTGCTGTCATTAACCAACACTTGAACATGGGTGTCAGTGAAAACCACATTTCCTCCTTTACTCTGAGCTACGTCCCCTGGAGCTGACTGACACTGCTGGCATGGAGCTTTCTCTTTCTTTTGCAAAAACAAAACAAATGAAATCTTGCCAAGAAGAAGGTGGGGGACACTCAGGCCGAGGTGGCAGATACTAACGCTACTGGCCCAGTATCCATCAGGTTTGCCATTTCTGTCCCAAACTCTGGCCCTCATCATCCTTGAGGGGGTGTGGGAAGGAAAAATAAGGGGCAGGGACAAGGAGTGGGGACAGGGGAGGAGAAATAGCTTAGGCATCCAAAAGCCTGAAGGGTTCTGAAGCGCCTTGAATAGGCGAGTAGGCGAGAGGTGACAGGGCATCATTAGATGACGTTAGTGCAGCAGCCATCTTGACCTTTGCCTCCCCGATTCTGCCATTGGCCTGTTATTCACCCTCCTCTTGGTTCTGGGTGGATGAGGAGAGGAAGGCTTGGGGGTGGCGAAGGTGGCCTGGCTCAGGAGTTTTTGGTATTAATGTGCCACCTGTCTTGACTCTGGGGTTTTGTCCCTGATTATCTTTTGCCTTTGACATCTCTTAAAATATGACATAGCAGGACCTACAGAAAGCTATCAGGAAGGCCCTGGTGTCCCTCACAATGTCCCCTCCTACCTTTGGTTGAAGACTGAAACAATGATTGGGCTTATTTACTGGATGTCAGGCATTTTCTTGGTCTACTACACACGTCCTATTCAGCTGTTCTCAGACATGTACAGAATTGCTTTATCTGAGTCTTTCTAAGATAGCACCTCACCAAGTGTGGGAAGCCAAGTTTGGCCATGGGGGGCAGGGACAGCAAAGTCCAGGGTTTGGCAGCAGGAAAGCTTGGAGAGTGGGAAGGACAGGGTGACCCCATAAGGTGGTGTGCCATGTGAAGACATGCAAGACCGTGTTTTGCTGGGCTCTGGTTGATGTGAGGGAATCTGATAACTCCAACTGCACCCTAGGACTCCGTATTTATGGAATGTCTGGAGTAAGTAATGACATTTGTGTCCTGGTTTAGAGATCATGAAGTTGACTTGTCTTTGGGTATAGAACTAACAAGTGGTCAAGGTAAGATTTCTGTAAACCTGGGAATAGGTATCCTAAATCCTATTCTCTGTCTGAAGGGAGCTGGTGTCTAAGCAATTTCTCAATGTATGCTCAAGAGTTTAGGGGCTAGCAGAGAAGATGACCTGGCTCATTAATGACATTCCCACTTATACCTGGAGGTGAAATATTTTGTTTCCCAGTGAATTATTTTTTGGGAGATGTTGTCACACGTAACTGTTGTAGATGGAACCTGCCTAGCCTACCTCTTTGTGATCCAGCTGCCCTGGATATCCGTCCCCAGACCCTGGTTTCTGAGTGCAGCCATCTGGAAAGGGGTGCCGGGCTGGGCCCCTGCTGCCCCTCATCTGCCTTTCTTATCACCTGGAGTCTGCTCAGTGAGGTCTACTGTGAGGGCTTAAAACTAATCTCCCATAGTTTATGATCTCAAATCCATTTGCAGTGAGGAAGACCCTGGCTGACCAGCAGCTTAAACAAATGTCCCCTTCTGTGGCATTCCTATGGCGAGACTCAAGTTCCACATGCATGATGTAAGTGAGAGCAGGGCAGGCCTTTCTCCCACACGTGGCTCAGAAATCATTTACAAAGCAAACAAAAAAGACAGCCCAGGGCAGGAGACTTTTCCTCTTGCTCTGGGCCAGGCCTGCACTCCCAGGCCACTCCTAGAGGGCTCGTCTGATCTGAATGTGCAATTGAAAACAGGTGTCCACCCAGTGCCTATAAAATATATACTGGCAATGGGGGAGATCCTTGGACATTCTTTCAACTGGTAGAAATATGGAGACAATTCCCAAATCTGACTCTGCCTAGATCCTTCCAGACCTCCAGCCCCATCTCTCTTAGAAAAAAGAAAAAATTCAAACAAATACTTGCAGGGAAACTGGGAGCATATGGTTCTACCACTACGAAGAAAGAAATGTGAAAAAGATTAGCGGGACTCTGTCAAAACATCAGAATAGGCCTTGTGCGGCTGGAAAAGTGGCTCTTGTATCCTGCCTTACCCCCTTCTCCCCACCTGAGCGACCCGAGTGACCTTGGGCTGTACAAGCAAAGTGGTGACTGTGACTTGGATGCCAGATTTATCCAATTTCTGTTTAGTAAACAAATCGAATGTACTGCTGCTCATGTTTGGGATAAATACCTGATTAGATGCTCTTAAAATATGATGACTACGGCCCATAAAGGAAAGGAATTTCAGCTGGGCAACGTCCGGCTGGGGTGAAAGGATTGGGTTTCTTCTTTATTTGTTGTCAGCAAGTGCTCCTGATCTTTCCTACCTTGCCATCTCATTAAGCATATGCTTGAACGTGGGGATACTGACAACGCAGCTGTATTTCATTTGTAGATAATTGATGCAATAAATGTAATAACCAAACGAGATATGTTGACTCATGAGCTAATTTGGGTGTAGATGTTACAGCACTTGTGCAGCTGGAAATGTTTCCATCACACAATCTGTTTCAGATAAATGTTCCTCGTTCCTGTCTTCACTAAGACAGGAAAAAAAAAAACCCACCAAATCATACTGTATATCTAAAAGTACATGTTCATAAGTCATAGCCGGTCTAAGCACTGCTTAAAAGAATACCAGTATAAGCAATTTACTATGCAAACAGGTGACATTAACCCTTGACCCTCTTGAGGTGCCCAGTACAGGTGTTCAACCTGGTTTCTTTAAGCACTTTGGTCTAGAAACCTGAGGAAACTTAGTTGGAAGGGTGTGGATCCATTGCTTTTCTTCTGCCTTTTTTATTCTTACTGCAGTCAGAATTTCTTTCCATGACCCATGTGTTTCCAGAGGCTCCTCACCTTTTATCTCCTCTGATATTAGGTTGGTGCAAAAGTAACCACAGTTTTCAAAAACCACGATTACTTTTGCTGCAACCTAATATTTTAGCTCAAGCAATCTGAATAATTGTATGTGGGAGACAAAGTCCTGTGATTTTAAAACAAGAGCTCTTGGAATGGACAGCCTTAACAGAAAAGAGTTTGTAATACATGAGAGACCCACACTTTGAAGAAGCTCTTATAAGCATCTATTGATAACCTAGGCTAGAGTTGACAAATTATGGCCCTCAGACCACATCTAGCCCCCTGCCGGTTTTTGTACAGTGCTTGATCTAAAAATAGTTCGTACATTTTTAAATGGCTGCAAAAAATCAAAAGAATAATATTTTGGGATACAGAAAACTTATGTGAAATTCAAGTTTCAGTGTTCATAAAATTTTATTAGAACACAGTCACGGCCAGGCACGGTGGCTCACGTTTATAATCCCAGCACTTTGGGAGGCTGAGGCGGGCAGATTGCTTGAATCTAGGAGTTTGAAACCAGCCTGGGCAACATGGTGAAACTCCATCTCTACAAAAATACAAAAGTTAGCTGGGCATAGTGGTGCATGACTGTAGTCTCAGGTGCTTGGGAAGTTGAGACCAGAGGAGGATTGCATGAGCCAAGAGGTTGAGACTGCAGTGAGCTGTGATCACTCCACTGCACTACAGCCTGGGTGACAGAGTGAGACCCTGTCTCAAAAAAAAAAAAAAAAAAAAAAAAAAAGAAGAAGAACACAGCCACACTCATTCACACTCAGCAATATTTGCCATCTAGCCCTTTACCAAGAAGTTTGCCAGCCTCTGGCCTAGACTAAAATATTACTGATTTCTGCAAGTGAAGGAAAGCTAGGTTTCATTGCAGTGTATTTTGAAATGAAGTTTTCTTACCTCAATTAAGTACATAAAAAAAGTAGCTTAACCTTGTCTGCAGAGGCCCTTGTTAAAGAACCAGATAGGACACATTTATTATTAGCATATCATTAGTTAGTAGCGGCCTCACCTTTTCTCCTTATGTTGACATATGGTAGCACTGTTTATATTCAAACACTGTTTCTAATCTCTTTGAAAAGTTTGTCTTCCTAATTGGGTAATCTATTATTTTATAATTTTATAATTTTATTTTTGTACTCAAACTGTTCAACAAATTGTTTTCTCAATAGATAGTCTTAAATGTCAGGTTGATTGAGGAATAATTTTGATACATTATAGAGGTTTATAGTTCTAAGAGTTTTGACAAGTGTCCAGTCATGTAACCACTACCACAGTCAAGATCTAAAATAGCTCTATCACCTCCCCAAATTCCCTTGTACCTCTTTGGAATCAGTCATCTTTCCCCCTTCCACAGCCCCTGACTATGATGGATCAGTTTTCTGTTCCCATAGTTTTGCGTTTTCCAGAACGTCACATACATGGGATCATATGTGAAGTAATGAATATTTTAAAGGTATGTTTCAGTTCCCTCAACTGCAATTTAGAAACCAATGAACCCTTAATTGGTGAGTTTCAACTATACTTGCAATAAACATTGTACAATTAAGATTAAGTCTATTTTTCTTGGTTACCTGGAAGGGGAATTAAAAATTTGTTGTACATATGCTAAATTTGTGGGACCAGATTTTGAAGTTAATATGAAGTGTTTTTTATAAAAAAAAAAAAAGAAAATGTTATCAATCATGCTGAATCTTTCTGGATGAATTTGTTTTTTGGTTATATAATCTTAGGCTTTTGATTTAATAGCCCCCAAATAATTTCTAAAATAGATTTCTCTATGAGTGAAAAGGGAGAATAAATTTTGTTTATATAGTCACAATCTGTCAATCTAAGCCTTTCTCCTCTTAAATTTTATATATTGTATCTTAAAAGGTGAAAAATATGCAAAAGCATAAAATAACCACTGTGTTATTACTTGTTTCATCAAATATAGGATTATTGTCTCAGAATGGGGATTGGAAAAGTATTGTTCACTATGTGAATAAACAAAAGGTTTATGAAAAGGTGACAGAATACATACGTGCTGGTACTAAAACAAGAAAACCTAAAATGTGTATTTCCCGTGCATCTGTATTGCAGTGATTTTCTAGAACATTAAATTTGTTCTCTAGAAGTAGTTGTTAATACGCTAATTTTCTTTCTAGACACTCCTACAACAGAGATCTTCTTATATGCTGGCAATGCTGTGTTAGTGAGTACAACTGAAATTTAAAAAGTAATTTATATTCAAGATCATCAGCCCTAATCTAGTTCCCCCTTTACCCCCTTCTCCCCTCTCTCCTTGCGTATTTAGTGTCTACTATGGGTAGCACACTCTTTCCTCTTGGTGGCCCTTTTCTTAGTGTCTAGGATAGGGAAATTCCTAAGGAACCCTTCAGTGGAAGTCAAGCATGAGCTTAAGTAACACAGTGGATATTTAAATACACCAAAAGTCTTGCTAGATCTTAAGTTAGGTTATCTCCAACATTTTTATGCTTTTGCATTTTTTTCCAGCTCCCAAAAGAGTGTAAAAAAATAGAATCAATGTGTCTTCAGCATCTTTGTTAGTTGTAGGTTTCAATCCAAGAGCACCAGAATTTTGCTGTCTCTCTTTACACAAGTGGGCTTTGGATTAAAACTCAAGGTAGCAAGTTCAGAAATTGGTCTGAAGTTTTTCATTTTATTTCAAACTGAACTCATGTTACCCCTGTGGAAAATTGTACTGACAGGCCTATACATATAATTTATGATACTTCCTATCAAGATGTTTAGCTGAATTAGAAACATTTGTGAACAAGTCCTTCTGCAGCCAGTTAAAAGGCATTTTTCTGCTGGGGAAGGGTGGAGGGTGTGGAGTGCAGAGGCACAAAGGAGAACTCGAATACCTTTTATTTCAATGACTGTTTGATCAAGTAATTGACCGTAAACTGTTTACAACAGTGACCCTTATTGCAACCATGGCGGAGGTGTTTATGGATAGACATTAAGCTCTTTCTTAAGTTGCTCACAAAGTGTGCTGTTTACAGAGTAAACTTCCCCAAACATCTTATTTTTCTCTGAAACATTACATAAAGTAGATAACAAGATTGGCTAGACAGCACCAAGAAGGGTGATTATGTTTTTGGGAGAACCTGACTTTTTCAACAATAATTCCATTTTCACATTTCAGATCATGGAAAAAGGAAACCTCCAAGTAGGATCCATCAGAGGCATTTAAAAAAATCAAGGAGAAACCCAGCATTTTACGAAGAGGCTATTGTATCGACTTGTTAAATTGCTTAAAGAGAAAAGTGATGTTGACCACATTGGTTTTTATGCAGGATTGAGCAAACTTACCAATGAAGAGAAATACAACACTAGCATTGTGTGAGAGAAAATGTATTTGAAACTACATTTCCAGGGGATTAAGATGTGACACCACCACTTTCAGTTAGATTTGCACTGTTGGTGGGAAAGTACATTAGTCCAACCATTGTGGAAGGCAGCGTGGCGATTCCTCAAAGATCTAGAGGCAGAAATACCATTTGACCCAGCAATCCCATTACTGGGTATGTACCCAAAGGAATAGAAATCATTCTCTTATAAAGATACATGCATGTGTGTGTTCATTGCAGCACTATTCACAATACCAAAGACATGAAATCAACCCAAATGCCCATCATGATAGACTGGATGAGGAAAATGTGGTACATATACACAGTGGAATACTATGCAGCCGTAAAAAAGAACGAGATCATGTTCTTTGCAGGGATGGAGCTGGAAGCCATTATCCTCAGCAACTACTAACTAAAGTAATGCAAGAACAGAAAACCAAACACCACATGTTTTCACTTACAAGTGGGAGCTGAATGATGAGAACACATGGACACATAGGGGAGGGGAACAATACACACTGGGGCCTGTCAGGGGGCAGGGGAAGGAAGAACATCGGGAAGAATAGCTAATGGATGCTGGGCTTAATACCTAGGTGATGGGTTGATCTGTGCAGCAAATCACCACATGTAAGTAACCTGCACATCGTGCATGTATAACCTGGAACTTGAAGTTAATGAAAAAAAAAATAGATTTTTGCGAAAGAAACACCAATAGATTTAAAAAAATGTTTATATATTGTTTGTAAAATAAAAGAAAAATTACGCTTATTTTTAAAAGAATGCATTTTTGGAAGGTGTGATTGTGGCCTAATGAACAAATTTCTGGAAGAAATTGGTACGAATAACACTGCCCTGTTCACATAAATGTGGCTCCCCAGGTGCAATGTTTGCTGACCTCACACAGTGTGCATAATAATGCCAATTGGTCAGGTATTTCATGAAGTCCCATATATGTCTGCACTCTGCTGGATACACATGAGAGGTATAAGATTCCTTCCCTCTGGTGAGGTGCAAAGGCGTGAACAAGGTGAAAAGATAGCTGTCTAATGCAGGCATCGTCATAAACATAATAGAAAGCTTTTGTACCACTCTGGTTGTGAGGGGAAGAGAACACACAGAAGGTGGCAGAAGAAAATGAATGAAATGGGTAACTAAGAGGTTTTGGGAATGAAGAGTTGGCAGGACTGGTTTCTGGTCTGGAAGAAAACCCAGGTGACCATGTGTTTCAAGCTTGAGTGAGCAGGAGTGATAGGAGAGGTGCTTTTACCCTCCACGTGCTTTTTTTTTTTGGTCTGGAAGGCAGACGTGATGCCCAGGAGAAGGGTTAGCCATCTTACCATCAAGAGGACAAAAGCCACACAGCGTGGAGCGGGAGGAAGGAAGGAGCTTGGGCTCTGGGTAATGTCCTCAAGCACCTGCACCAGCCCTGGAGTTCCTGTTGGGCAAGGAAACCAACCACTCTGGGGTTAAGCCACGGGTCATTGGGCTTCTGCTCCAAGTGGCCAAGTCCTAATTGACAGGGCCTTAAGGAGAGGATCCAGGAAAGCAGAAAGGAGAGAGGAGGGTCATTCATAGGAGGCACAGGGAGACTCAGGCACAGAAGTGGAATGCATGTATCATACCCAGGGAATAAGGAGTAGAAGAGCCTGAGGAGTCATTTATTCTGGCTGAAAGTGTCTGGTGAAAAGCAGGAAGGACGAGGCAGGCATCAAACTGATTTACTATTAAAGAGCTGTCCTTTAAAAATTCTAGTAAGACCAAACAAATGTGTTTAGTGCTAATTGGGTTGATCAGATTTTCACTGATGATAGTTTTATCATGGGAAAAATGATTTAATGATCAATTATTATAACTTGTCAAATAAGCTTTCATAATGAAGATTCCACTGTCTTATTTGGTAACTGGCTGATGGATTTATGGGGGTTGGGATAGCAGATGTTGTGTCATCAGCATATGATATACATTGTGTCTACACAATAGAAAGCAAAGTAGAAACTTTGCTTTCTACTGGTGATGGTTCTGATTGATTGCATTTTTCTCTCTACAGAGTTAAGCTTTATCATTCGGTTAGAATTATTCAAGCAGAGGTTCGATAAATCCTCCAAGGAGCTTCAAGTAGTGTCCTTCATCTTTCCAGGGGTTCTTAGACTTTAACAGGCATGAAATTCACTGGGGGAACTTGTTCAAGACCCTCAGAGGTTCTGTACAGCAGATATGGGCTGGTTGTCAGGAATCTTCATTTTTAACAAGCACCCCTGGTGATTCTGTTGCAGATGGTTTTCCGGGTGTCATGTGAGAAGCATTGATCTACGATCTGTTCCCCTTCCTGCTTCCTCTTCTCCCTTTTGCCCATGTTCTGGTGCTATCCAGAAGGAAAAGACTTTCTGAAGGTGAGGGTCTCATTTTATCTCCCGTGACTTTTTGCTTGTAACTGGGAGGTTTTACTAAAGGGCATGCCGTTTTCAGACTCTTTTCATACCTAAAAAAAAAAAAAAAAGGTTTGTCTTTTGAATTCCAAAGGAATATTTGTTCATTAACTAGAAAACTTGTAAAAACTCAGTAAGGGATAAATAATAAAATATAAATCATCATAATCCCTCTATCTAGACAGAGCCACCATTAATGTTCTGGTGTATCTCCTTTTCTTCTTCTCCCACTTTACATAAAAACTGGAATCAAATATATTTAAAGGCCTATGCTGTTTTTCATATCCGTCATGTCTAATCATCTCAGTTCTAACATTGCGGTGAAGGTATTCTGCTCTATTCACAAGTCTCCTGTTCAGTATCACCTCATGAATCTCTTTAGAATATTTATGCAAATATGTTGTTTTATGAAGAAAAGATACATTTAGCAAATGAACAAGGTCTTGCAGGTTTAAAATGAGCAGGATAATGTTCATTTTAGGAAAGACTCAGAGTAAAGACATTCATTTTTATTATTTTTGGTGAATTTAAGTTATAAACAACTCTCCCTATGCCATTTGCATTAAAAGCCTTATTAGACTACCACATCTCTGTGCATTGTCACAGTGGTCATGGTGTAGTGAGGGCTTACATGTTCATTCAGCTCCTTGAATCAGCCAGGAATCTTTGGTTGCAAGCAACAGAAACTGACCTTGGCTAACATAACATGGAAATTTACTGGTCAGATATGGGTAGCTCAAAGAACGGAAAGAAAGGCGGAAGAACTGGGCATTAGGGAAGATAGAATAGCTCAGAAGATCTAGGTGGCACGTGCTAAAGGGTGTTCTGTTTTGGGCATTGGTCCCAGAATTAATCTGCACCAACTGTTTTCTGTTACTGGCTCCTCCTCTAAAAGAACACCAGTTCATTCATTCATTCATCACATATTTATTTATTTTTAATAATGTCAGCTTTTATTTTAGATTCAGAGTGTACTTGTGCAAGTTTGTTACATGGGTATATGGCATGATGCTGAGTTTTGAGGTATAAAGGATCGTAGTACCCAATAGGTACTTTTCCAGCCCTTATCCCCATCTCCGCTCTACCCACTCTGGTAGTCTCCAGTGTTCATCGTTCCTATCTTTATGTCCATGTGTACCCAGTATTTAGCTCCCACTTACATGTGAGGATAAGTGGTATTTGTTTTTCTGTTCCTGTGCTGTTTGCTTAGGATAATGGCCTCCAGCTGCATCCATGTTGTTACAAAGGATATGACTTAATTCTTTTGTAGGGCTGCATAGTATTCCATAGTGTATATATACTACATTTTCTCTATCCAATCTGCTGTTGATGGGCATCTAGGTTGATTCCATGGCTTTACTATTGAATCATGTATTTATTGAGTGCAAAGCACCGTTTTAGGTTCTCGGTTTAAAACACTGAACAAAACAGATAAAAATTATTGCCATGATGGAGCTTACATTCTAGTTAGAAGAGACTGGCAATATAAATTAACAAACAAAAATGAATAAAATATATAATATGTTACTTGGCAATTCATGTTATGGAGACTAAATGGAGAGGTTGATGCATTTTTTTGTTTGTTTGTTTGTTTTACTTTTTCTATGGGTGATGCAATTTTAAATTGAGTGACCGGTAAAGGCCTGACTTAAAAGTGAGGTTTGAGCCAAGACCCAGAAGACATCTGTGTAGATGTTAGGGATGAGCTTTCCTGGCAGAGGAGACAGTGATGACTTGCTTTTTAAAAGGCTCACTGTGGGCCAGGCGCGGTGGCTCACGCCTGTAATCCCAGCACTTTGGGAGGCCGAGGCAGGCAGATCACGAGGTCAGGAGATTGAGACCATCCTGGATAACACAGTGAAAGCCCATCTGTACTAAAATACAAAAAAAAAAATTAGCTGGGCATGGTGGCAGGTGCCTGTAATCCCAGCTACTTGGGAGGCTGAGGCAGGAGAATGGCGTGAACCCAGGAGGCAGAGCTTGTAGTGAGCTGAGATCATGCCACTGCACTGCAGCCTGGGCGACAAAGGGAGACTCTGCCTCAAAAAAAAAAAAAAAAAAAAAAGGCTCACCCTGGCTGCTCTGCTGAGAATACACTGAACGGAGGCTGAAGCCAAATCAAGATCGCCTATGAGAAAGCTCCTGTAATCACCCAGGTAGGAGACGATCTGGGCTTGGGCAAGAGTGACCTTGGTGGAGGTGATGAGAGGGATTGGCTCTGGATCTTTTTCGAAGGAATGGTCATTAGGATTTAATGGCAGCTAGGATACGAAGCATGACAGAAAGAGATGAATCAATGATGACTCCCAGGTTTCTTCACCTGAGCAGCTATTAAGATGGAAAAGGCTACAGGAAAGAGCAGTTTTTGGGGGATTCAGAAGCTTGGTTTCGATGTGTTAAATTGCAAGTAGGCAATCAGGGTTCAAGGGAGAGGTCTGTGCTGGAGATATTAATTTGGAAATTAGACTGTAAACCTTTAAGGCAAGGATTGTGCCTTATTTGTCTCTGTGTCCCTTACCAAACATAGAGCATGGTATAGGTTAGGTATTTAATATATGCTTTTTTCTTAAAAAAAAAAAAAAAAAAGAGAGGGTCTTCCTATGTTGCCCAGGCTGTACTTGAACTCCTGGGCTTAAGTGATCCTCCTGTTTCAGACTCCTGAATAGCTGGGACTACAGGTGCATTGCCACCACACCTGGGCAATATGTGCTTTTAAAATAAATCAATGCATGAATCATTTGAGACACCTGACACCTTTTATTTCCTTTTTGTTGTTGGGTAGCATATTTATCAGAACTTTTATTCTCAAAATAGAAACCTAGATAAAACCATCTTAAGAAATGAAATGTATTGGGTCTCATGATTAAAATGTGAGAATGACTTTAGGCATGACTGTATGCAGGTGTCAAGCAATATATTCATATCTGTCTCTCACTTTTGACAGTGCTTCATTCGTTAAGGGCACCGTTCTCACAAAGGATCTTTCCCCTGCAAGATGTCCACCAGCAGATCCAGATTTACATTGTACCAGCTTAGCAAACCCGGTAGAAAGGAAACATCTTTTCCCAGTAGTTCCTGAAGAAGTTCTCAGACATGGGCCACATGTGTAGCCCTGAATCAATCACTGTGGCCAGGATGATGGAGTCTTCTCTTCGTTGAGTCCTGGTCAAATGTTCTCCTTGAGTACTAGGACCATGAAGTAGGCTCTGCCCAAATTGCATCAACTAAGATGTGATCCTGCAGGAAAAATAAAGGTGATAATGGCATAAGACAAAGGAATGGATACTGAGCAGGCAGAAGCAACAGATGGCCACTACAATTATGAAGTATATCATAGGAGCACATGGGAGAAGCAGTCAAATTCCCTGATCCCTCATGGTGTCTTTTTACACAGAAATTGCCACATCTGGTTGTGTTTGGTTTATCCATGGTTTGGAATGAGTCAGGAAATCACAAGCAGTTGTGCTTGAACTTTGTAAACTACAGAACCACTAGGATAGTGCTGAAAATCTGTTTCCCTTCTCTCTCTGCACCTCAGACCTGTGAGAGCAGCTCTAGGCATTGCTTTGCCCCTCTGAAGGCTCACAAGCCTGAGGCAGCCTGGAGCCCTGCCCAGAAGACACCCTGTTAAACATAGAGATGAAGTTATCACTGGCTTGGCAAATTCTTCTCTGGCTGTTTTATGATAATACCATCAGCCAAGGAGATGAAGCAAGGCATGGCGCTTCAGAACAATGAAGCCCCTTGGTGGAACAGCATAGACCTTGGAAAAAAGAAGTTTGAGACCCGTTGGGGGAAGTCACTGTGATTTTGAAGGTGTTTCACTCAGGAAAGGAGCCTGTGATTTGTGAAGCAAGACTAATCTGCTTGTGGGAAGCTGCAGCATGAAATGAGACAAGGTGTGATAACCTGTCAAGTTCCAAAGAGAGATGATTTAGGAGGAGATAGCGGCTTGAAAACGTGAGGATGGGTGTTACTAACTTAATCCATATGATGCCTTCAAAACAAAAAGTATATTAGGGGTGAAAGGCATGGAACAGACATTATTCATTGTCTCCAGGTGATATTTCTCTTGTGAGTTTACAAGCAAGTGTTGGCATGCTGTGTGCAGACATTTGTACAATAGATTACAGCACCCAGATCGCCTCAGATGAAAAGTAGGGGAGACACCTTTGACTTTTTCCCTTCCCTGGTCTAATTTATCTATCTCATTTATTCCAGACAAGGGCTCCTTTACTTTGTGAAAATTAGAGACATCTGTAGTTATACAACCTGAGTTGAGGACAATCAAAGCTCACGCTGCCAGGTGTGAACAGATTGCTTGTAGGGTCAGGAAGGTGCCTCTTTTCCTTCTCCTCCTCCTCCTTTCATGGGCACCATCCACAATCAGGAGATGTTTTCCAGGAGTGAGTGGGGAGGGAGGGAAGAGGAATCCGTATTCTGGTGGGAGCAGCAGATGCTGAATCGACCAGGATGACTCATACAAATGGAAATGTGCTTCCAATTCCGCAAGACAAGTCCACAGACCCTCCTGCTAATCTTGGGGCTCAGGGTGATACCACAAAGGGGAGTACAGCTCCCTGAATGGCTCCATATTTGGGTAATGTTCCAACTGCAACAACTCACTTCCACTAGAATATTCACCTCCATCCCCCAGACTGGGAAAAGACCTTCCAAATTTCGGGGGCAGATCCTCAGAAGGGTCTAGCTCTCCTAGGAAGATGTGAGATTTCTAATTAGAAATGAGGATGAGGTTCTATGATGATGCTCATACAATTTTCATTTTGAGTTTGAAATTTTACTTATTAATTAAATTTAAAAATTGACACACAAGTCAGTCATTGGAGATTTTTAAAGTATATTTTTGGGACAAATTGGGTATGTGAACCTACTCCTTTTAAAAAATATACTTTCTTTTTTTAGAGTAGTTTTAGGTTCACAGCAAAACTGAAAGGAAGGTAGAGAGATTTCCCATATACCTCCTACCCCACATGTGCATATCCTCTCCCGTTATCTTTGAGAATGTTGAATATTGGCCCCCACTCTCTTCTGGCTTGTAGAGTTTCTGCCGAGAGATCAGATGTTAGTCTGATGAGTTTCCCTTTGTGGGTAACCCGACCTTTCTCTCTGGCTGCCCTTAACATTTTTTCCTTCATTTCAACTTTGGTGAATCTCACAATTATGTGTCTTGGAGTTGCTTTTCTCGAGGAGTATCTTTGTGGCGTTCTCTGTATTTCCTGAATGTGAATGTTGGCCTGCCTTGCTAGGATGGGGAAGTTCTCCTGGATAATATCCTGAAGAGTGTTTTCCAACTTGGTTCCATTCTCCCTGTCACTTTCAGGTACACCAATCAGATGTAGATTTGGTCTTTTCCCATAGTCCCATATTTCTTGGAAGCTTTGTTTATTTCTTTTTACTCTTTTTTCTCTAAACTTCTCTTCTTGCTTCATTTCATTCATCTGATCTTCAATCACTGATACCATTTCTTCCACTTGATCGAATCGGCTACTGAAGCTTGTGCATTTGTCATGTAGTTCTTGTGCCATGGTTTGCAGCTCAATCAGGTCATTAAGGACTTCTCTACATTGGTTATTCTAGTTAGCCATTCGCCTAATCTTTTTCCTAGGTTTTTAACTTCTTTGTGTTGTGTTCGAACTTCCTCCCTTAGCTCAGGGAAGTTTGATCATCTGAAGCTTCTTTTTTCAATGCGTCAAAGTCATTCTCCATCCAGCTTTGTTCCGTTGCTGGCGAGCAGCTGCGCTCCTTTGGAGGGGGAGAGGTGCTCTGATTTTTAGAATTTTAAGCTTTTCTGCTCTGTTTTTTCCCCATCTTTGTGGTTTTATCTACCTTTGGTCTTTGATGATGGTGACTGACAGATGGGGTTTTGGTGTGGATGTCCTTTCTGTTTGTTAGTTTTCCTTCTAATAGTCAGGACCCTCAGCTGCAGGTCTGTTGGAGTTTGCTGAAGGTCCACTCCTGGATATCAGCAGCGTAGGCTGCCAAACAGCAAATATTTCTGAACAGCAAATGTTGCTGCCTGATTGTTCCTCTGGAAGCTTCGTCTCAGAGGGGTACCCAGCTGTGTGAGGTGTCGGTCTGCTCCTACTTGGGGGTGCCTCCTAGTTAGGCTACTCGGAGGTCAGGGACCCACTTGAGGAGGCAGTCTGTCCATTCTCAGATCTCAAACTCTGTGCTGTGAGAACCACTACTCTCTTCAAAGCTGTCAGACAGGGACATTTAAATCTGCAGAGGTTTCTGCTGCCTTTTGTTTGGCTATGCCCTGCCCCCAGAGGTGGAGTCTATGGAGGCAGGCAGGCCTCCTTGAGCTGCGCTGGGCTCCACCCAGTTCGAGCTTCCCGGCCGCTTTGTTTACCTACTCAAGCCCTGGCAGTGGAGGGCGCCCCTCCCCCAGCCTTGCTGCCGCCTTGCAGTTTGATCTCAGACTGCTGTGCTAGCAGTGAGTGAGGGTCCGTGGGTGTGGGACCCTCCAAGACAGGCACGGGATATAATGTCCTGGTGTGCCCTTTGCTAAGACCATTGGAAAAGCATAGTATCAGGGTGGGAGTGACCCAATTTTCCAGGTGCCGTCTGTCACCCCTTCCCTCGGCTAGGAAAGGGAATTCCCTGACCCCTTGCACTTCCTGGGTGAGGCAGTGCTTCACCCTGCTTTGGCTTACATTTGATGGCCTGCACCCACTGTCCTGCCCCCACTGTCCAACGAGCCCCAGTGAGATGAACCCGGTACCTCAGTTGGAAATGCAGAAATCACCCATCTTGTGTGTCACTCAGGCCGGGAGCTGTAGCCTGGAGCTGTTCCTTTTAGGCCATCTTGGAGCCGCCTTTCCCCTCTCCCGTTATCAACATCCTCTCCAGAGTGGTAAATTTGTTACAATCGATGAACGTATATTGACATGTCATTATCATCTAAAGTCCATGCTTTACATAGGGTTCACTCTTGTTGCTGTACCTTCTATGAGTATTGAAAGATGTATAATGACATGTATCCACCACTACAATATCATACAGAATAATTTCAGTGCCCTAAACATCCTCTGTGTCTTGCCTAGTCACCTGTCTCTCCACTGTAACCCTTGACAATCACTGATCCTTTTACTATCTTCATAGTTTTGCCTTTTCCAGAATGTCATGTTTGACTAAAACAGTATGTAGGCTTTTCAGATTGGCTTATTTCACTTAGTAATATATATCTAAGGTTTCTCTATGTCTTTTTATGGCTTGATAGCTCATTGGGGTTTTTTTTTTTCTTTTTTTTTTTTTAGTGCTGAGTATGATTCCATTGTCTGGATGTACTTACAATTCCCATATGATTTTGAAATGGAGGGTTTTCTCCTTGGGATCAAGGGACATCATGGATAGTGAGGCAGATCTGGAGGACTGCATGAGCCGCAAGCATGCCAGAGCTGTCTCCTGCTCACTGACACTGAAATGCCACTTGTTGCAGTGGTTTAGGGAGCATGGGAAACCTTTTCTGTCTTTTCCTCTCTACTTTTTGACTGGACTTATTTGCTACCACCTGTAGGAGCAGAGATATTAAATGGTGGAAAGAGAGAAAGAGCATGGAATTTGGAATCCAGGAGGATCTGTGTTTGGGTCTCAGTTCTGCTGTGCATGAAGTGTAGGATCGTGGTTAAAACCATTTTATCTGTGCTTCTGAGCTGTGTTGCTCTGTCTATAAAAGGGAGACAGGGGTCTCAGCTCAAAGGATACTTGTGAGATTAAATAGTGTGTGTGATACTGTTTCATAAACCATATAGAACCTTTTGTCTCTCTTTCTTTCTCTCTCTCTCTCTTTCCTTCCTTCCTTCCTTCCTTCCTTCCTTCCTTCCTTCCTTCCTTCCTTCCTTCCTTCCTTCCTTTCTTCCTTTCTTTCTGATGGAATCTTGCTCTGTTGCCCAGGCTGGAGTGCCACAGCACGATCTCAGCTCACTGCAACCTCCGCCTCGCTGGTTCAAGCAATTCTCCTGTCTCAGCCTCCCAAATAGCTGGGATTACAGGCACGCACCACCATGCCCAGCTAATTGTTGTATTTTTAGTAGAGATGGGGTTTCACCATGTTGGCCAGTCTGGTTTCGAACTCCTGACCTCAGGTGATCTGCCTGCTTTGGCCTCCCAAAGTGCTGGGAGGCATGAGGCACCGCACCTGGCCAGAATCTTCAGTGTTCATTTAATAATTGATCCAAATGAAGTGACAGAGTCCCTGGTATTCTTGTCCTTGGCTTCCTCCAAGGCTGTTCCCTACCTATTCCAGGGATGGGGGACTGTAGGGCCACTTAGTGTACCTTTAAACACTGAAGGTAGTTTTTGATGAGCATGGTCAATTTCAGGGCTGTGTTTGCTCTGCATATTTAACTTATGAATGAATATTCCCTCACCATCATAAACCCCCACCAACCCCCAAAGTCACACTCCAAACACTGGAGGTCTCATAGGCTGACATATATAGGGACTGCCCTGAACTCAACCTGAACCACCCCAAACTCAATTCAAACTGCCTGAACACAAAATTTCCAATTAATTAGCCCGCATTTGATTTCTAGACCATGCCACCAGTTGTGCTGTTTCCCCCTGAGTCGTTCTGGAAGCAAAGCCAGTTTTGGGTGAATTTGAGAAAGGTGTTGCTTATGGAGACTCTCAGGAATGCAAAACTTTCACATTTCTCTAGTTAGGCAGTGGAGGTTTAACCATGTCATTGATGCTTGTAGGGCTGATGTGTCCATTACTCATCCCTGACAGAGGTTATTTTTGCCTGGGAAACATATTGATCTTTACTTTAAGCTGTTCCACTGAAAATGCAATGCAGAAACTCAATCAAAAAATGAAGGGAGACATCTCAGGTCTTGTCACACAGTTTGCTTGTCAATTCTTTTTTTTTCCTTTTTTCCTTTATTTTTATTTTTTTATTTTTTATTTTTTATACTTTTAAGTTTTAGGGTACATGTGCACAACTTGCAGGTTTGTTACATACGTATACATGTGCCATGTTGGTGTGCTGCACCCATTAACTCGTCATTTAACATTAGATATATCTCCTAATGCTATCCCTCCCTCCTCCCCCCACCCCACCACAGGCCCTGGTATATGATGTTCCCCTTCCTGTGTCCATGTGTTCTCATTGTTCAGTTCCCACCTATGAGTGAGAACACGTGGTGTTTGTTTTTTTGTCCTTGTGATAGTTTGCTGAGAATGATGGTTTCCAGCTTCATCCATGTCCCTACAAAGGACATGAACTTATCCTTTTTTATGGCTGCATAGTATTCCATGGTGTATATGTGCCACATTTTCTTAATCCAGTCTATCATTGTTGGACATTTGGGTTGGTTCCAAGTCTTTGCTATCGTGAACAGTGCTGCAATAAACATACGTGTGCATGTGTCTTTATAGCAGCATGATTTATAATCCTTTGGGTATATACCCAGTAATGGGATGGCTGGGTCAAATGGTATTTCTAGTTCTAGATCCCTGAGGAGTCGCCACACTGACTTCCATAATGGTTGAACTAGTTTACAGTCCCACCAACAGTGTAAAAGTGTTCCTATTTCTCCACATCCTCTCCAGCACCTGTTATTTCCTGATTTTTTAATGATCACCATTCTAACTGGTGTGAGATGGTATCTCATTGTGGTTTTGATTTGCATTTTTCTGATGGCCAGTGATGATGAGCATTTTTTCATGTGTCTTTTGGCTGCATAAATGTCTTCTTTTGAGAAGTGCTTGTTCATATTCTTCACCCACTTTTTGATGGGGTTGTTTGTTTTTTTCTTGTAAATTTGTTTGAGTTCATTGTAGATTCTGGATATTAGCCCTTTGTCAGATGAGTAGATTGCAAAAATTTTCTCCCATTCTATAGGTTTCCTGTTCACTCTGATGGTAGTTTCTTTTGCTGTGCAGAAGCTCTTTAGTTTAATTAGATCCCATTTGTCAATTTTGGCTTTTGTTGCCACTGCTTTTGGTGTTTTAGACATGAAGTCGTTGCCCATGCCTATGTCCTGAATGGTATTGCCAAGGTTTTCTTCTAGGGTTTTCATGGTTTTAGGTCTAACATTTACGTCTTTATCCACTTTGAGTTAATTTTTGTATAAGGTGTAAGGAAGGGATGCACTTTCAGCTTTCTCCATATGGCTAGCCAGTTTCCCCAGCACCATTTATTAAATAGGGAATCCTTTCCCCATTTTTTGTTTTTCTCAGGTTTGTCAAAGATCAGATAGTTGTAGATATGCGGCATTATTTCTGAGAGCTCTGTTCTGTTCCATTGGTCCATATCTCTGTTTTGGTACCAGTACCATGCTGTTTTGGTTACTGTAGCCTTGTAGTATAATTTGAAGTCAGGTAGCGTGATGCCTCCAGCTTTGTTCTTTTGGCTTAGGATTGACTTGGCGATGTGGGCTCTTTTTGGTTCCATATGAACTTTAAAGTAGTTTTTCCCATTCTGTGAAGAAAGTCATTGGTAACTTGTTGGGGATGGCATTGAATCTATAAATTACCTTGGGCAGTATGGCCATTTTCACATTAGTGATTCTTCCTACCCATGAGCATGGAATGTTCTTCCATTTGTTTGTATCCTCTTTTATTTCATTGAGCAGTGGTTTGTAGTTCTCCTTGAAGAGGTCCTTCACATCCCTTGTAAGTTGGATTCCTAGGTATTTTATTCTCTTTGAAGCAATTGTGAATGGGAGTTCACTCATGATTTGGTTCTCTGTTTGTCTGTTGTTGGTGTATAAGAATGCTTGTGATTTTTGTAGTTTTTGAGTTTGTATCCTGAGACTTTGCTGAAGTTGCCTATCAGCTTAAGGAGATTTTGGGCTGAGATGATGGGGTTTTCTAGATATACAATCATGTCATCTGCAAACGGGGACAATTTGACTTCCTCTTTTCCTAATTGAATACCCTTTATTTCCTTCTCCTGCCTGATTGCCCTGCCAGAACTTCCAACACTATGTTGAATAGGAGTGGTGAGAGAGGGCATCCCTGTCTTGTGCCAGTTTCCAGAGCGAATGCTTCCAGTTTTTGCCCATTCAGTATGATATTGGCTGTGGGTTTGTTATAGATAGCCCTTATTATTTTGAGATACGTCTCATCAATACCTAATTTATTGAGAGTTTTTAGCATGAAGTGTTGTTGAATTTTTTCAAAGGACTTTTCTGCATCTATTGAGATAATCATGTAGTTTTTGTCTTTGGTTCTGTTTTTATGCTGGATTACGTTTTTTGATTTCCATATGTTGAACCACCCTTGCATCCCAGGGATGAAGCCCACTTGATCATGGTGAATAAGCTTTTTGATGTGCTGGTGGATTCGGTTTACCAGTATTTTATTGAGGATTTTTGCATCGATGTTCATCAGGGATATTGGTCTAAAATTCTCTTTTTTTGTTGTGTCTCTGCCAGGCTTTGGTATCAGGATGATGCTGGCCTCATAAAATGAGTTAGGGATGATTCCCTCTTTTTCTATTGATTGGAATAGTTTCAGAAGGAATGGTACAAGCTCCTCTTTGTACCTCTGGTAAAATTCGGCTGTGAATCTGTCTGGTCCTGGACCTTTTTTGGTTGTTAGGCTATTAATTATTGCCTCAATTTCAGAACATGTTATTGGTCTATTCAGGGATTCACCTTCTTCCTGGTTTAGTCTTGGGAGGGTGTATGTGTCTGGGAATTTATCCATTTCTTCTAGATTTTCTAGTTATTTGCATAGAGGTGTTTATAGTATTCTCTGATGGTACTTTGTATTTCTGTGGGATTGGCGGTGATATCCCCTTTATCATTTTTTATTGCATCTATTTGATTCTTCTCCTTTTCTTCTTTATTAATCTTGCTAGTGGTCTATCAACTTTGTTGATCTTTTCAAAAAACCAGCTCCTGAGGCCAGGTGAAGTGGCTCACGCCTGTAATCCCAGCACTTTGGGAGGCCGAGGCGGGTGGATCACAAGATCAGGAGATCGAGACCATCCTGGCTAACATGGTGAAACCCCGTCTGTACTAAAAATACAAAAAATTAGCTGGACATCACGGCGGGCGCCTGTAGTCCCAGCTACTCGGGAGGCTGAGGCAGGAGAATGGCATGAACCTGGGAGGTGGAGCTTGCAGTAAGCGGAGATCACGCCACTGCACTCCAGCCTGGGCAACAGAGTGAGACACCGTCTCAAAAAAAAAAAAAAACAAAAACAAACCAGCTCCTGGATTCACTGATTTTTTTGAAGGGGTTTTTGTGTCTCTATCTCCTTCAGTTCTGCTCTGATCTTAGTTATTTCTTGCCTTCTGCTAGCTTTCAAATGTGTTTGCTCTTGCTTCTCTAGTTCTTCTAATTGTGATGTTAGGGTGTCAATTTTAGATCTTTCCTGCTTTCTCTTGTGGGCATTTAGTGCTATAAATTTCCCTCTATACACTGCTTTGAATGTGTCCCAGAGATTCTGGTATGTTGTGTCTTTGTTCTCGTTGGTTTCAAATAACATCTTTATTTCTGCCTTCATTTTCTTATGTACCCAGTAGTCATTCAGGAGCAGGTTGTTCCGTTTCCATGTAGTTCCATGTAGTTGAGCGGTTTTGAGTGAGTTTCTTAATCCTGAGTTCTAGTTTGATTGCACTGTGGTCTGAGAGACAGTTTGTTATAATTTCTGTTCTTTTACATTTGCTGAGGAGTGCTTTACCTCCAACTATATGGTCAATTTTGGAATAAGTGTGGTGTGGTGCTGAAAAAAATGTATATTCTGTTGATTTGGGGTGGAGAGTTCTGTAGATGTCTATTAGGTCCACTTTGTGCAGAGCTCTGTTCAATTCCTGGATGTCCTTGTTAACTTTCTGTCTCGTTGATCTGTCTAACGTTGACAGTGGGGTGTTAAAGTCTCCCATTATTATTGTGTGGGAATCTAAGTCTCTTTGTAGGTCACTCAGGACTTGCTTTATGAATCTGGGTGCTCCTGTATTGGGTGCATATATATTCAGGATAGTTAGCTCTTCTTGTTGAATTGATCCCTTTACCATTATGTAATGGCCTTCTTTGTCTCTTTTGATCTTTGTTAGTTTAAAGTCTGTTTTATCAGAGACTAGGATTGCAACCCCTGCCTTTTTTTTTTGTTTTCCATTTGCTTGGTAGATCTTCCTCCATCCCTTTATTTTGAGCCTATATGTGTCTCTGCACGTGAGATGGGTTTCCTGAATACAGCACACTGATGAGTCTTGACTCTTTGTCCAATTTGCCAGTCTGTGTCTTTTAATTGGAGCATTTAGCCAATTTACATTTAAGGTTAATATTGTTATGTGTGAATTTGATCCTGCCATTATAATGTTAGCTGGTTATTTTGCTCGTTAGTTGATGCAGTTTCTTCCTAGCCTCGATGGTCTTTACAATTTGGCATGTTTTTGCAGTGGCTGGTACCAGTTGTTCCTTTCCATGTTTAGTGCTTCCTTCAGGAGCTGTTTTAGGGCAGGCCTGATGGTGACCAAATCTCTCAGCATTTGTTTGTCTGTAAAGGATTTTATTTCTCTTTCACTTATGAAGCTTAGTTTGGCTGGATATGAAATTCTGGGTTGAAAATTCTTTTCTTTAAGAATGTTGAATATTGTCCCCCACTCTCTTCTGGCTTGTAGAGTTTCTGCCGAGAGATGAGCTGTTAGTCTGATGGATTTCCCTTTGTGGGTAACCCGACCTTTCTCTCTGGCTGCCCTTAACATTTTTTCCTTCATTTCAGCTTTGGTGAATCTGACAATAATGTGTCTTGGAGTTGCTCTTCTTGAGGAGTATCTTTGTGGCGTTCTCTGTATTTCCTGAATTTGAATGTTGGCCTGCGTTGCTAGATTGGGGAAGTTCTCTTGGATAATATCCTGAAGAGTGTTTTCCAACTTGGTTCCATTCTCTCTGTCACTTTCAGGTACATCAATCAGACGTAGATTTGGTCTTTTCACATAGTCCCATATTTCTTGGAGGCTTTGTTTGTTTCTTTTTATTCTTTTTTCTCTAAACTTCCCTTCTGACTTCATTTCATTCATTTGATCTTCCATCACTGATACCCTTTCTTCCAGTTGATTGAATCGGCTACTGAGGCTTGTGCATTCGTCACGTAGTTCTCATGCCTTGGTTTTCAGCTCCATCAGGTCCTTTAAGGACTTCTCTGCATGGTTATTCTAGTTGGCCATTCGTCTAATTTTTTTTCAAGGTTTTTAACTTCTTTGCCATTGGTTCGAACTTCCTCCTTTAGCTCGGAGTAGTTTGATCATCTGAAGCCTTCTTCTCTCAACTCGTCAAAGTCATTCTCTGTCTAGCTTTGTTCCATTGCTTGTGAGGAGCTACGTTCCTTTGGAGGAGGAGAGGTGCTCTGATTTTTAGAGTTTCCAGTTTTTCTGCTCTGTTTTTTCCCCATCTTTGTGGTTTTATCTACGTTTGGTCTTTGATGATGGTGATGTACAGATGGGGTTTTGGTGTGGATGTCCTTTCTGTTAGTTTTCCTTCTAACAGTCAGGACCCTCAGCTGCAGGTATGTTGGAGTTTGCTAGAGGTCCAGTCCAGACCCTGTTTTCCTGGGTATCAGCAGTGGAGGCTGCAGAACAGCAGATATTGGTGAACAGCAAATGTTGCTGCCTGATTGTTCCTCTGGAAGTTTTGTCTCAGAGGAGTACCCAGCCTTGTGAGGTGTCAGTCTGCCCCTACTGGGAGATGCCTCCCAGTTAGGCTGCTCGGGGGTCAGGGACCCACTTGAGGAGGCAGTCTGTCAGTTCTCAGATCTCCAGCTGTGTGCTGGGAGAACCACTACTCTCTTCAAAGCTGTCAGACATTTAAGTCTGCAGAGGTTTCTGCTGCCTTTTGTTTGTCTGTGCCCTGCCCCCAGAGGTGGAGTCTGTAGAGGCAGGCAGGCCTCCTGGAGCTGTGGTGGGCTCCACCCAGTTCAAGCTTCCCGGCTGCTTTGTTTACCTACTCAAGCCTCAGCAATGGCGAGTGCCCCTCCCCCAGCTTCACTGCCACCTTGCAGTTTGATCTCAGACTGATGTGCTAGCAATAAGTGAGGCTCTGTGGGCGTAGGACCCTCCGAGCCAGGTGCGGGATATAATCTCCTGGTATGCTGTTTGCTAAGACTGTTGGAAGAGTGCAGTATTAGGGTGGTAGTGACCCAATTTTCCAGGTGCCATCTGTCACCCCTTTCTTTGACTAGGAAAGGGAATTCCCTGACCCCTTGCGCTTCCTGGGTGAGGCGATGCCTTGCCCTGCTTCGGTTTATGCTTGGTGCACTGCACCCACTGTCCTGCACCCACTTTCCAACAATCCCCAGTGAGATGAACCAGGTACCTGAGTTGGAAATGCAGAAATCACCCATCTTCTCTGTCACTCACGCCGGGAGCTGTAGACTGGAGCTGTTCCTATTCGGCCATCTTTGCTCCACCCTGCTTGTTAATTCTTAGCCTATCTGACTCTCGCATAAGTGTAGACCTGGATCCTCTAATACAAGGTACACTCCATGAGGTCAGGGTCTACATGTCTTTTACTACCTTTGTATCCCTTACAACTTATTATAGAGCAGAATTTGACCTGGAGAAGTGTGAAAGTGGTCCTGCAGCTTCAGGTAAGTGGGGAGGACTGTTGCATAGATAATCAGCAGTGGAGAAGAGGTGATCATTTATGCAGAACACATGTAGACTTCAATACCTTTGAGCAAGATCAAGAAAGGTATGCTAATGCTGTCTTTGACGTTTTGCAGTGACTTTGGGATAGGAATAAGACTAGCAAAGACAGAAGGTTGAAGTTTTACAATTTCAGGTCTCTAGAGAAGTCACTTTCTTTGACCCCATTAGCATTTGCTTCAAATTCTTTTTTGGAAGTAGAGGTGGTAAAAGAGCAAATATTTTGAGAAAGAAAATTAAGAGACTCTCACAAGAAGGCATTTCTGAATGTGATTATATACATGTTTCAAGGAATAGAGTTTTGTGGTCAATATACCAGATCAAGCCAAGTTAACTCATTGTTGGTGCCATTATTATACTAACGTATATTGTATATTTTCAAGAGGATTTCTATAGTATGTATCACTTCTCAAAATTATTTAATCATGGCCCCTGTTTGTGCAGAACATTTGTTATCAACTCTTCTGAGGACTGTGATTTAGGGAATGCTGCTCTATTTTGGATAAGCTCTATTTTGGATAAGTTAGTGACCTTTTTATATTGCTGCTTTTTTTTTTTCTAAAAACTTCAGAGATTCCTGTAATCTAAGAGGGAAATGATACACTAAGGACTAATTGCAAAAGGAGCCATGTTATGTTGGTCGGGTGCAGTGGCTCATGCCTGTAATCCCAGCGCTTTGGGAGGCCGAGGTGGGCAGATCACCTGAGGTCAGGAGCTCGAGACCAGCCTGGCCAACATGGTGAAACCTCATCTCTACTAAAAATACAAAAATTAGCTGGGTGTGGTCGCAGGCATCTGTAATCTCAGCTACTTGGGAGGTTGAGGCAGAACAATCTGTTGAACCTGGGTTGGGGGGGTCAGGGTGGTTGCAGTGAGCCGAGATGTCGCCACTGAACTCCAGCCTGGGCGACAGAGCAAGACTCTGTCTCAAAAAAAAAAAAAAAAAAAAAAAAAAAAAAAAGCAGCCATATTGTCTTAGTTAAATTAAAGTGTTTTTGAAGGTTTTGGTTTTCTCTGAACGTAAATGGAATTTGCAGTAGACCAGATCATAAGAAAGCCCTTGAATACTCACATTTATACTAAACCATTAGGACTCACTGCTTTATCAGGCACACACTAGAAATGCCTCTCAAAATTCGAATAATGGGGTTTTGCTGTAAAGTTGCTGTATCCAGAGACTGTGGATGAGACAGAGCTGTAGGGGTGACATGTGTCCCCCAGCTCAGCCCACGAGTGGGGAAGGGCCCCTCATGCTCTGTGACCCCTTTTGGATTTATGTAATCTGTACTGCCCACACTTTATGAATCCTACCCATTCTTGGAATGAAGCACAACATATTTTACAAAAGAAAATATTTAGTCTTTTTTTTTGAAAATGTAATGACTGTGTCCTAATTAAACTTCAAGCATTGTTTATAAAAACACCTTAGGAATTCCTAACAAATATACGATTTAGAATATCCTTCCAGTTACAACTTAATTTTGAGTGCTTACAAAGTACTAAGCTGTGCTGTAAGCATATAATACACATTATTTCATTTTTTCCCTCAAAACAACCCAATTAGGTAATTATACTTCTTATCCCTATTTTAAAGATGAGGAAATTAAGGTCCACAGAAATGAAATAACTAAAAACAACTGAACTGGTACTTAAACCCAGTCCTTCTGACTCACAGTTGTTGCTATTAATCACAGTGATCTGCAGTCATAGCAAAAACAAAACAGAACAAAATAAAGCAAAATCCTTTAATACTTTATTCTGTACTATGTTTTAGAGTTACAAACTGGTTGTTCCAGTTTTCCTGGCACAAAGTTTTGAAATAAATGGAATTTGAATAACTTTGAGCAAGACCTGGACATACTAGTTCTACACTGGACTTTCTCCTCTATTGTTTTATTTGCAATGTGATACAGACAATTAGTTACCTGCTTATCCCCTGTAGGCATTTGAGTTTTCTCTTCTCTCTAGCTCTTTGTGGCTGGTTCAGAAAAGAAGAGTCTGTGACTGTTGGAATGTCATGATGATCACATTCTTGGGAGGCAAGAAAAGTCCAGGATCTCCTCAATATAACCAGGTGATGCAGCAAAGAGGTCATAGAGCCTCCAGTGGACTGTGTCACTGTAGCTTCTACTCAATGGAGGAATCCTTTCTAAAGCATTCCTGACATAGACACTTAATGTCTGCTGCAATTGTTTCAATGACAGAGAAATTACTACTTATATATACTTAAGATACTTGTTAAACTAGGACAACTTGCACCCCTCACCTAAAATTTTCTTCGAATGCTTCTGCCCATGGAGGAACATAGAACAGATTTTTGTTAGAATGTCCCTTTTATTGGAAAGGCCTCTGAACATATTGACTCCATCAAAGGTTTTTCCATTTATAATCATTTCTATATCCCCTCCTTGGTTTCATCCCATTCCCATGGGTAATCAATAGTGTCACCATGTGATACACAGAATTTGAATAGGGCACTCAGCATGTGTCCAGGTCAGTGCAGGTTGCCTTGGGACCTATATTCATCACCTGGTCACTGTGTTTCTCATGATACAGAACCAAATTGCCTTGGCTTGGCTTTTTCCCTCAGCTGCTTCACTTAAATGTATGGCCAACCAATGGCTAAGATCTGTTTCACACAAGGTCACGCCAAGCCAAGTCTCTTGATTCGAGAAAGTTGTTTTAACTTTATCATAATTAGTTTAGAAATGGATGTGTTGACTGAACTCTATACACCGAGTTTTTTGTGAAATGCAAAAATATACACTTTGTATAGTCAAGTGACAACTGTGTTATTAGTTATTTTATTAGTAAGTATTTATTAAGAAATTTTAAATAAACATAGTTCTGGTTTTCAGGAAATGTAACATCTAGTTGAGAGGCAAAGGGACCAAGATTCAGGAAGCAGTTAGTGAAGACCATGAGGAACTGGGAAATTGTGTTGAGTAGAGCAAAAGTGCTGATCGGAGAAAAGTTAGGACAGTTTTGTTGGGAGAAATAAAAGAAGGTTTCATGGAGGCAGTGAAATCAACCTCATGGTTGAACAGTGGTTTGGATTGGGATGCTGTAGGTTGTTGGGGTGGGTTTTGTTGGTGAGAGGATTGGTGTGAGTAAAAGTACAGAGGAGAGAATGCCCTCTGCCCTGAGCATGGTGGAGGTGGTTTTATCTGGTAGGGCAGAGGGCATCTTTGAGGAATAGTGAAGGGTAGGGTGGGTCCAGTTATAGGGGGCCCTGATACTCAGACCAAGGAATATAGTCAGGAGATTGTAGGCCTAGGGCAAGATATGAATTGACAGAAGCGTTGTTGAAGAAGTCTGGTCTGGAAATGATATTCAGGAGAGAGCAGAGGAGCTGGGGGCTGGATACAGGGAGCCCAGCTCCAAGGCAGCTGGAATAAGGAAATCTTGATTGCTAGCTTCAAAGAACCATTTTGAAGGAGAAAAGATAGGATTTATTTGACTGCATGGAAGTGAGGAAGAAGGGTTAGATAAATATGGTTATATAGTTTCACACCTGGTTGACGTGCATAATGGCTCCATGTCAGAGATGAAGAAGGAAATGGTTTTGATGAAAGAGGCTGATTTTGCTTTGGGCCATATCAAGTGGTGGTGTGGGTATGGGGTAGCATTCAAATGACATGGTCCAGTAAACCCTGTGAAGATAGGACCTGAGTCAACTGCCCATGAGAAAGAAGAGTGTCAACATGGGGATAACTTTTGAATGTGCTTATCTTCTGTTCTGTCTGTGAGTGAGCAGGTAGGTGTATGCCTGGTGCAGAGGTTAAGAGCAGGTGCTTCCGAGTCAGCCAGACCTGGGTTTGAATTCCAGCTCTGTCACTTACTAGCTGTGTGACCTGGACCATCAATGTAACCTCTCTGAGCCTCAGGATAGTCACCTGTAATATAAGGAATAATATACTAGTTTCACAAAGATATTAGGGGGGTTACATAAAATTGCATACAATTTCATTTACAAAGAAGTGTACAATAGTACATAGCACTCTACACGTCATAGATGCAGTAATTATTATTGTTATCATTGATGTCTGGCTGCCTGTAGTGACTGCAGTCTACAAACCCATTAGTGGGCTTGGGACTCTCAGGTGACCGTCTTGGTGACTAAGGTTGTTCTGAGTGTGAGGGTCTTGCTGATCAACTTTTCATCACTCTGAAGCTGCTGAGCACAGATAAAAGCATTCGCTGCTTTTTACGAGCCTGATTGGAGAAAGATATCATTTCACCAGGGTCACAGAGTGTTTTCTTTAAGCAGCTTCCAGAGTCCCCAGACCCTGCCTACCTCCCTGCCCACCATGAAAGGTCTAGCTTTGTATAGCTGCCCCTACACAGGTACAGTCCTTTCCAAGTTCTTATCAGCTGTCCCCTCCCCCACCAACTGCCTCTGAGCTTTGACAAGGTTGAGTTCAGAATAACCATGGGCAGTGGCCAAAGCTCACAGCACTAGGACATTCTGCAAACACTCCAGGTCCTGCACAGACACGGACTTTAAATAGCCCTCCTGTGCCAAGGGCTCAGGATGCATTTCAGGAGCTTATAGGTCACTTGGCACTGATTGCAAGACCACAATGGAAATAACAGCCCCGTGATTTCGTGTGCTGCTATGTCAGCAAATGCTGCATATGAATAAGCCAGGGTTGGAGAGCCTGTGTGTGGTAACATAAGTGAGGGCAGCCAAGCCTGTCCCAAGGCAGCAGACTCTGGGAGACCTGAACGGGGACTCTTGGCAGCTTTTGGAGGAGCCAGACTATTAATACTTAGCCCAGGGCTTGGGAAGCTATTTGCACTTAGAGTGATTATTTTTTTCATGGTGAAGTAAGAGGTGTCAAGTATGATAGCAGAACACCCCAGGACTATGAGAAAGGCTCCCCTCATATGTCAACTTTCATGCCAACTTCTTGGGGAATGACATTGTTTGGTCTATCTGCTACCCAGCCTCAGTCTGTGTGAGATGCTCTTCAACTGAAGGGCAGAACCACTGTGCTCTGCTCTTTGGACAAATGATCCAGGCCAGAAAAGGACTGGGCTCTGTGCTGGCACTCACCAAATCCTCACGGCTCTGATCCCCCTAGCATTTCCATTTGGCACTGAATAGGTGCAGTAGTTCCTTTACATATTTAGGTTTGATCGTGGGTACTGTTTTGAAAGACAGATTTGCATAGTTAAGCATTTTGTAAAATATTTTCCCAAAAGCATTTATCAAAGGGAAATGTGCAAGTCCAAAGGTGGACTGAAGCTAGGGGAGGGTGTGGGAGAGGTGGGGAGAAGAAGTGAGAACCGGGGACCAGAACATATGCTTTTCAGCTGCCCTGGCTGGCCTTGGAGCAGCCCTGCTCCTGTGGGAGGGGAAGCTCTGCAGGTTGCAGTGTGGATCAGAGAGATTTATGCCCTGCACACCGAATACATATCCATGACTCTCCACGGCACAATTTTGAAAAGGTGATTATGGGTCTGACATGAAGGAATATTTTATATGAAATTGCTGAAAGATCTCTGGGCACTAAGCAATAATCACCTCAATGCTTTAGAAAGTGTTCCAATTTGTTTCCCATCGGCTTCTTGGCAGTAGGGATTTGCATGCCATTTAGCATCCAATCTTGGGCATCCTGCATGCCACCATGCTGAGCGTGGGGCTCCCCTTGAAGAAAAATGCATGGCAGTCTGGGGATAAGTCTCAGTAGCTTTAAAAACGTGCAGAGTCTTGGAAGCTGTAATTTCACTTCTTGTAATATTTCAAAGGAAAAAATCAGAAAAAGCATGTTCCATGAAAAGACGCATGTTCAAATATGTTTATCATAGTGTGATATTTTCGTATGTGTCTTTCCAGAATGTAATGCCATGCAAATGTGAGCATATATACATTTGAACAAAGAAAAGTTGGAAACAAATGTGCCAAAATAGGGGATTTGAAGTTTTAAAAAGTAATATAGAATATTACATACTACTAAGTCAGAAAAATAAGTTTTAGAATGTTATATATATGTATAAAGTGGCTATTAATCTATTTGCAGTAAATGCACGTATACACTCATTTGTATGGAAATAAATTCTTGAAGGATATCTAAAAACATGCAAAGATGGTCATCTCTGGGTGGTGAAAATTTGGTGACTTTGCTTTTTAAAACATGAGCCTGCCTGGATTTGCTGTGATAAACAGAGAGTACTTGTGCTGCAAAGGGGCAGGGTGCTGCCCTTGTCTTCTTTGGTCCTTTGCCCATCTGGGCTTCTGCCCTGAACTCCAAGCTTTGCTCATACAACCTTCATAGAGAGTCAAGCAGAATCAGTTCTGTTGTCATCCCTTGGTGTCCAGCACACAGACTCTTGCATTGAATGGAGCTGCTGTACATAGACTTAGGCTGCAAAGAAGATGACAGGCAGCTTTTCTGAAATTGTGGTTGATGCCAAGGAAAGGAGCCATTGCTTAATTGATATCTCTTGTCAGTTGAACTTATACAACCATATGAGACTTGTGGGGAGAACATGGACCACTTCTTCATTGCTGCAAATGGCTGTATGTCTGGCCTTCAGCCAAGTGTCTGTGTACTAGGAGGCTGCTTTCTTTTCTGTTGTTCTCTTGCTTTTCTCATTAAAATTGTATTACTCATTGAATAATACATGCAACTACCATCATGAGTCTTTGCCTCTGAATCTGAGTCAAAGACTGAGAAGCCTGTTGGAATCTGGCATTTGTGCTTTGTAGTTTGTTGTCCTACTCAACAGAATGGTCTGAAATTTTTGGTGTAAAGATTCAGATATTGAACTGTCTCATTATTGCAATATAGTAGCTATCAGAAAACCCATCCTGATTTCTTCCTGTGTTCTTTCTTAAGGTGAGGTGGGAAGGGCTTGGTTTTTTATATACCTGGGTTTCAAAGTGGCCTTAATTTTTAGTGATATTTTCACATTCTACACTACTACTCTTACTACTAGAGAAATGAAGTTTGAGCAGAAGGAAATGCTCTAAAACAATTCCCAAAGCAAAAAGAAACTCTCCTCAGTTAAATTGTTTTTTTTCTTCTTATCATATGCTATGCTGGGGACAAATCAATTTAGCTATTTTTAAGCAAAGAACCCAGTGTTCGTCTTGTACGAAGGAAAAATGGTATCTCAAGTACCAGATCTGTTTCTGTGCCACTAGGCAATGAAGTGATGAGTGTCTACAATATTTACATTAAAATTAAAATGGCAGTTTCTTTTGGTATTGCTGGCATTGCATGGGTGAAATGTGTTTCTAGAAGCAGCTATTTGGGAAATCTTTAAATTTTGCAGTTTAAGGAATACACTGAAGATCCCAGGAAAGTTATGTACGGGGAATAACATTTGCTAGGGACTGATAAAGGCTATGTGTTTGAATCCATATTTCATTGCAGAGCTAAATTTGCTCTCGGCATTCTGATGCTAATGTCCACCATGGACTGACATAGTCACGTAGAGCAAAATGATATTTTTATACTTTTCCCAGAGCTAATAGTTAATTTTTCTTAGTCTGTTTTTTTAAAAGATGAATCTTCTTTGCCTCTTAGAGTAAATAATAAAAAAGGGCTTAATCAGAAATCAAGTATTTTAGCTTTACTTAATCTAGAGAATATTTAAAATTACTGGATAGAGTCTTGGGCTTAGAAAGAGACCATTTAGGTGAGTCTTGTAATTCTACAGATGAGAAGACAGAGATCAGAAGAATTAAGTGACTAGTCAAGGTCCCACAGAGAGTTGCAGGTCAGGGCCTGGAGCTCTAATCCCCTGCTTTTTCACTACCAGATGGTGCCATGTGAGAAGAGCTTTCCATTCAGTTGGTTATCATCTCTCCCGTTTTCCTCATCCACACCCAAGTTCAGCTGTTTTCCGATGAGAAATGATTTAGGAAGTGAATGTTCCCATCTGAAACCAACAGAAAGTACAGGAAGAGCCTTGCTTTCTGTTTTGAGATGGTTCTGCAACCATGAACCTATATGACCATGTCCTGCATTAGCCTCATGTCCATGTTGAATCCTGAATGATGACAAAGTGGTAACTCACTACACAGGGTCCAGGAAAGCATTTGTTGCACTCCAAATCCTTTGGAAATTCCCAACTGAAAAACAACAAGGGCTACAGAAAAGGGACTCATCTACCCATGAAGAGTTAGCAGGTGAATCAGTGACACCAGAAGTTGTTGATTGATATAGACCATCTTTGGGCAAATGGAAGTAAACTTGACAAGAGTCTTAGATTCTATGTTTTTTACCATGTCTTGGAGTAGATTTCAAGTTAAACTCCATAGGTGATCATGTGACATTACTGAATAGATAAAAACACATACAAAATATTAATGTATAGAAAAAAGAGACTTTTAATTTTACCTGCCATAAATTATGCTTCTTTTTCTACCATGAACTAATGTCTACATTCTATTTCTTTACTTTTTTTTTTTTTGAGAAAAGTTCTTGCTCTGTTGCCCAGGCTGGAGTACAGTGGTGTAATCACTGCTTACTGTAGCCTCAACCTCCTGGGCTCAAGTAATCTTCCCACCTCAGCTTCCTGAGTAGCTAGGATTACAGGTGTGCACCACCATGCCCAGCTAATTTTTAAATTTTCTGTAGAGATGGGGTCTTGCTATGTTTCCTAGGCTGGTCTTGAATTTCTGGGCTCAAGCAGTCCTCCTGCCTCTGCCTCCCAAAATGCTGAGATTATGGGTATGTACCACCATGCCCAGCCAGAAAATGTTAATATATAGAAAAAAATAGGCTTCTTTTTATTTTTTTCCTGCTATGAATTGTACTTCTTTTTCTATTATGAATTAACATCTACATTCTATTTCTTACTGGTCTGTTGTCAAAAGTTCTGTTCCTCCCCACCCCCCATTCATTCTGGCGTAGAGTTTTTGAATGGTAATAATGGCAGATATCATGCTCTTGCCTTGGACTAGTGGCCCATAGACCAAATATTTCTCAGCCTAACACTTATCTCAGGGTGACTCGGCTTTTCCACACTCTATTGTTTGGAAAACCTACATAGGAAAATGAAAATACTTTACACTTAGGTAAAAGGTACACTTAACATAGCATTTGGTTCAATTCTCAACTTTTATTCTAGTTATGTTTCAACATTTGAAAACTGAGAATCAGAGAGGTGATATGATTTTACCCAGGGCACACAGCTTGCAGTTAGAGCTGGGACTCAATACCAGGACTTGGGCTCCATGTTACATGGTCTTGTAATCTTGCTGGAGTTGATGTTCAGGCCTTGTGATGGAGAAAGGCACTGTTTTCCAAGAGTTTAAATTAGACATTGCTGTTCAGTTTCTAGATTGTTCATAGATTAAAAAAAACCTCAGCCACTTATTAGCTAAATCAGCTGTCATGATAAAGTTCAGTAGTCACCTTATCCCTTTGTGCCACGTTGTCTTGGGAGCAGAGCATGGGCTCTGAGTCTGAAAGACTTGGTTTAACTTCCCAGCTGTGGGGACTACTAGAGGCAGTAGAGAGGGAGGAGGGTAGGGGTTGAAAAACTAACAGTTGGGTACTGTACTCGTTCCCTGGGCTATGGGATCATTCGTAATCCAAACATCAGTGTCACGAAATATACCCAAGTAACAAACCGGCACAGGTACCCCCTAAATCTAAAATAAAAGGTGAGATTACAACAACGACAGCAGAAAACTTCCAGCTGTGCCACTGACTAGGTACGTGTGGCATTAGGCAACTTACTTAAGATCTGTGAGCCTCAGTTTCATGAAAAAGGAGGAAAATATCTACTTTAAAAGTTGTCGTGAGACAACATGAGACAATACATATAAAACACGCAGCATAGAACTTACCTAAGTAAGTGTTAGCTCCTGCTGTTACTGTTATGGACAATTCTGAGGGTGAGACAATTAAATACCTTATGTGAAAGGCTGTCAGACAATTTTAAAACAGTGGAATCATCAGTTTTTCAACCATCTATATCACTGGGTGATTTTGTTACTTTGAGAGCTAATTCATAGTACCTAATAGAGCAGCTTATTAAGAAACACAAAAGGCATTGGGCATGATCTAACTTCTAGCTGGAGTAGAGATAGCACTTCATTACATTTTCCCAAGGATACGATGGGGCGGGTGCTATAGTGCACATTTTACAGAGGAGGACACTGAAGCTTTTCAAAGTTAACTGCCACATAACATGTAAGTTAGCAAAGTAAGGATTTGAGCACATATTGATTTGAATTTGATAATATGTCAAGTATCTGTCATGCCATCTGTATGAATATCTTTGTGGTATGACAAAAGAAAAGCCCCAATCGCCTTCCTTGATGTTTAGATGATTTAACATGTGAGTGTGAGTGTCAAACAATCATGAAGTAGATTCATCTGTTTAATAGAGTGGTTGTAGCACTGAGTCGTGTAAAGACAGACTTTTTTTTTATTACTAGGAATCCTTTAAACTGAATTGACAGTGTTGAAGATTTGGAAGTCTTTGTTTATTTACTTATATAGCTTCCCCAAGTAAGATGCAAATTAAATGCAGGCGACTGAGTTATAGAAAAAAATTCGTAATCACAATCTCATTTTTGGTTCTGATGTTTTACAATGAATGGAACAGAATGTGGGAGAAATAATTGACACCCAGGAAATTTATTCTAAATTAAAATTTGGGCCATATTAGCATTGAAAAGACTGTAGTGAGAAGTTTTACTTCCTGATTTAGTGGTGACCTCTCCCTAATACTCATTTCACAAATGACTTTCTCACTCCCATCCCTAAAGTTTACATATGTTTTATCCAGCAATAGCACTATATACAAATCCTGACTTTTCTTAAAAACATTTTGAACATGAGATTCTCTGTCTTGGGAGATGGATTTTTTGAATTCATTTGCTCTGCATCCTGGCATTCTGGTTACATTGTGAGAAGCAGCTGTATTCTATGTTAGCGTGATTTGAAAATTTTCTTTGTAAAGGACCAGTCACAGAGAAAAGGACAGAAAAGAGGAAGGACAAGAGGAGGGAGATGAAGAATGAGGCCTAGTGAAAGAGAGGCAGAGGAGAGATGGAGCAACAGAAACATGGGGAAGGAGAAAGAGATGGAGAGAGGTGTATAATAAGAGACAGAGATGGGATGATGGAAACAGATATAGGCAGATACGGATAATGAGAGCAAGAAAGCAGGTGTGATGGGGATCAGAGATAGAGAAGGAAAGAAACCAAGAAGGCAGAGTCCCAACTCCTCCTGGGCCCAGCAGGGAGCTGGCAAGAAAGCATCTGAAGCCAGAGGGACATATTATCTAGAACCAGGAGTTGAACCTAATTGTATGCAGACCCTGCCCACCCCCTTCAGATGAGTGATGGACTCCTGGCATGTGACCTGGCTTGGCAATCTCCACCCCCTATCGGGGCTGCCATAAGGAGATACGTAATGTCTGGAGTGATGGGAAAGTCATGCTTGCAGATGGTACAGATGGAGCTACCTCATAAAATGACTCACTGTGAATCCTCACTGAAATCTCCGCTATAAAAATGATAATGGAAAAAGCACAAGAAAGCCTAAATGGGCTTGAAAGAAATTTGTTCCAGCCTGTGTATCTCCCTTCAAATTATGAAAAAGACCCTATTAGAAAGTGCCAGGAAGATAATGTATCTTCTTCCCTCCAGGCTAGAGCCCTCCCCCACCCCCACATCTTTTTGGACATCAGCATGTGAGTGAAAATGACAAGGGAAAAGAGGAAAGGTATTGGAGGAAGACGCACAAATTATTTACGCAGCACGAGGGCTGATGTTCTGGAGAGGGAGGGCTGGGAGGCTCTTTTGGAAGAAAGGGAGTGGTATCTTGGGGAGACAGGAGGCAGGCTCTCAGGGAGTGGGAGAAATTGTATTTTGCCTGGTGTCTGGGGTAGGATGTTGCCAGAGTGGAGGGGGCCTCCCTGAGAGTGAGGTCAGACACTGGATGAGGGAGGCAAATAGCAGCATGAGTCATGCAGACCTCTGTAGCAAGATGAGGAAGGTTTTAAGTCCAAAGAGCCTAGAATTCTAAAAGTAATGATTATCAGCTCTTTCAAAGTCACCCAAGACCATGACACATCTACATATGATCCCAAATATAGCTGAGTTTTGTGGATACAGAATCTGATGGAATTTTAGGATATAATCCAATGGAAAGTCTTATGGTTCCAATCTCCTTATCCCCTCTGAAGGTACTGGGACTGCTCCAGGTAGTGGCTGGTATAGAGTACAGGATGGAGGGGAGGATACAGTAGCACCCCAGCCCCTGAACAGCACTTGGAAACTGGTAGTCAGGGTATAGCTGGTCTTCAATACATGAAGAAGAGCCAGAATGGGATACATCTACTGTATTGATGGTGAGTGCAAGGTGGGTTACAACCAGGCTGTGCATGAATAGTGTGCATTGGGATATTTGCAAACCAGAAATGATCCAGGTAAACAGTGAAGTCATAGTCATAGCTGAGTATCTTGCTAGTGTAGTTGAAGTGTGCAGAGATCTCAATGCAGCATCCTGGACAGAGTAGGGTCCAATGCTTAGGGGGTATAGCATGGCTGGCACACTTGGTGGGATGCAGAAAGGCTCAAAATGTCCTGTCCATGGGGCAGAGTAGGCTTCGGTAGGGGATGAAGAATCAGGCATGTGGAATGGGGTAGTGGACATGGTGGTAGATATGAACGACGGAGAAACTTTCAAGAAACAGAATCCAGTTCAGATCATTCACAAGACAGTGATGAAGGGAAAGCTGAGAATGGTGTGGACAGAGTTAAGGGAGCCAATCAGGGAAGATGGAGTACTCAGGGACTAGCAACAGCTGGGAGTTGTTATCACCCTAGGTCTGAAGGAGTAAGAGAGAATGATGTCTCTGCAGCCCCTTGAGATCAGGAGCTGTTAGGGAGGAGCTGCCTCTGGCCAATGTTGTGATCACAAGAGGGCAGAGCCACTTCTAGACACAGGGCCCAGACCAGGGAGGGAGTGGAGAAGAAATAGCCTGACTTCTGAGGGCTCTGTTCTGTTCCATTGGTCTATATCTCTGTTTTGGTACCAGTACCATGCTGTTTTGGTTACTGTAGCCTTGTAGTATAGTTTGATATCACACATCTACAACCATCTGATCTTTGAAAAACCTGAGAAAAACAAAAGGTGGAGAAAGGATTCCCTATTTAACAAATGGTGCTGGGAAAACTGGCTAGCCATATGCAGAAAGCTGAAACTGGATCCCTTCTTTACACCTTATACAAAAATTAATTCAAGATGGATTAAAGACTTAAATGTTAGACCTAAAACCATAAAAACCCTAGAAGAAAACCTAGGCATTACCATTCAGGACATAGGCATGGGCAAGAACTTCATGATTAAAACACCAAAAGCAATGGCAACAAAAGCCAAAATTGACAAATGGGATCTAATTGAACTAAAGAGCTTCTGTACAGCAAAAGAAACTACCATCAGAGTGAACAGGCAACCTACAAAATGAGAGAAAATTTTTGCAATCTACCCATCTGACAAAGGGCTAATATCCAAAATCTACAAAGAACTTAAATTTACAAGAAAAAATCAAACAACCTCATCAAAAAGTGGGTGAAGAATATGAACAAACACTTCTCAAAAGAAGACATTTATGCAGCCAACAGACAGATGAAAAAATGCTTATCATCACTGGTCATTAGAGAAATGCAAATCAAAACCACAATGAGATACCATCTCACACCAGTTAGAATGGTGATCATTAAAAAGTCAGGAAATAACAGGTGCTGGAGAGGATGTGGAGAAATAGGAACACTTTTACACTGTTGGTGGGACTGTAAACTAGTTCAGCCATTGTGGAAGACAGTGTGGCGATTCCTCAGGGATCTAGAACTAGAAATACCATTTGACCCATCCATCCCATTACTGGGTATATACCCAAAGGATTATAAATCATGCTGCTATAAAGACACATGCACACATATGTTTATTGTGGCACTATTCACAATAGCAAAGACTTGGAACCAACCCAAATGTCCAACAATGATAGACTGGATTAAGAAAATGTGGCACATATACACCATGGAATACTATGCAGCCATAAAAAGGATAAGTTCATGTCCTTTGTAGGGACATAGATGAAGCTGGAAACCATCATTCTGAGCAAACTATCATGAGGACAGAAAACCAAACACCACATGTTCTCAGTCATAGGTGAGAATTGAACAATGAGAACACCTGGACACAGGGTGGGGAACATCACATACTGGGGTCTGTTGTGGGGTGAGGGTAGGGGGGAGGGATAGCATTAGAAGAAATACCTAATGTAAATAACGAGTTAATGGGTGCAGCACACCAACATGGCACATGTATACATATGTAACAAACCTGCACACATATGTAACAAACCTGCACATTTTGCATTTGTACCCTAGAACTTAAAGTTTAAAAAAGAAAAGAAAAGAAATAACCTGACCTCTTGTTCTCTTTCTGTTCCATCTCCTTCTGATTCCTCCCATTGGTCAAACCCAATCTGGAGACAGCAATGAGAGAATCCGTGAAGTCAGCCTCCTGGGGCACAGAGCAAGACATACAAGGGTGGAGGATGGTTGGAAGTGAGGGAGCACACAGAGAATAACCAGCATAGATCAAATCCAGCCGGTTGGCAGTTGCTTAGTGCCAGGTAATTTGTCTGTGGCTAGAATGAATCAGAGGAGAAGGCTGCTCACAACTATGCATGCTCTCAGGCCTCAGGCTATGATGGGCATGGCTCTAGTGCTTGAGAGTAACTCAAGTGCTAAATGGGGAAACCAACGCACAAACCTTACCCTTTGGAGACTCCAACATGATTGGAGATGGGAGATGAACTACGAGGAATATTGTACAGACTTACTAGGTTTCTTGGCTGTATTCCATTGACTTAGTTCCTGATTCCATTAGATGTGGGTGGACACAAGGATGCTGATGTCCTTGTTGTCTCCATTCTCATAGGCTCAGGAATTGGGTTGAGTCTGGGACCTCCCAGAGTTTTGGTTGTTGGAGTTGCCACCAGGTGGGAGAGGAAGCTGTAATTGATGCAGGTGCATGGAGTGAGTAGTGGTGGACTTAACAGACATAGAGTACAGAAGCCTTAGAAGAAAGGCTGAGTGACTAGGAGCCTAGACAATTAGTTTCTAGAAGCTGAGAGGGCCATCTGGGGGTGGAAACAGGCTAATGTGGCATCCATACCTAGCAGGGACTTAAAAAACGCAGTGAGTCTCCCTCACAACAGGGCTTTTATTTTGTGGTAAGTGCCAGTCTCCATGTCCTTAACCTGGTCCTGTGGAAGGGAGCAGGAATTGGAAAAAACTTGCTGAGGGGTATGGTGGAGTTGGGAGGAGACGCAGTGGTTTTGGGGAGAAACATCTTGACATTCTCGGTTTTCACCTCAGTGTTTTCTCAGATTTCCTTAGAAAATATCTCTTAAACATATTGTCCTTTAGTGAGGATTACACCTGAGAGAGGGACCTTTCTACTTAGATTAAAAGGCCCAACCTGAACTGATTTCTCCATTAACTGATAAAATAATTAACGGACTCTATTGTGTGTACACAGGATAGATTTTTTGCATATGTTCATAAATAATACTAAAATGAACTTTTTAAACATGTATGGAATATACCTTAAGCCCCGTGGTCTTTTCTTTGGATGATTACAAAGAACATGATCAATTATTTTCTATCAGACCGTGGTGCACATCTTGGCATTTTGAATCATGGTTGTCTTTGTGTCGTTATTCTTTGTTGCTATCCCTGGGTCAGGAGTGGGTCATCCATGTGCTGCTGCCTTCCTTGGAAGTGGCAGCCACACCTCTCTGGAACTGAACCCTGATATCTTATCACCTTGGGCCACCTTTATAGGCATGGTGACTACCATTAAAAGTTAATAGATACACATCAATGACACTTCTAGCTTTACGTGGATTCAAAGTTAGAAAACTTACAATTGCCAAAATGAGTAAAACAATCTTGCATTTGTCCTTTATGTGCTTAGAGGATGTTAAAGATACCACTGGTATTGTTTCCCCCACATGTGGGTGTGGCTGGAAAGATCAGTGTGCATCCCTTCTTGGCAGAGAGTGGTTTCCCATTCCAGGGCCTGCCTCTCGGTGTGTGCCCACCTCCCAGATTCACCCATACCCTCTCTCTCAGATTTGCATCTTTGAACCATTTCATCCTCACGTTTTCTGCCTCATGTTGATATTTTATGGCATCTTGAAAATGCTTGACCCAGATGTCTCAGATGTCTTATAACCGAGGAAATAACTTAATAATAATTATGAGTGGCCGGGCATGGTGGCTCGTGCCTGTAATCCCAGCCCTTTGGGAGGCTGAAGGGAAAGGATCACTTGAGGCCAGAAGTTTGAGACCAGCCTGGGCAACATATTGAGAACCCTGTCTCTACAAAAAATAAAATAACATAATATAATGAAAAAAATACAAGACAGTTATAAATGGGGACTATAACTGATAATTTACTAATAGTCTTTGGAGAATTATCTCACATTCAGGTGTCTAGTTCTTGAAATAAGTAACTTCCAGATTTAAGTGATTGTGTCAACACTGTTAATTCAGATGAGAGGCAATTATTCTATATTTTACATACTTTTTGGATTCATTATAACCAGAATTATGTCTTATTTTTGCTTCTAAAATTGGGTTAGTTTATACTAAATTTTGGATCTTACTCTCTAGCTAATTATATTTGTGGTTGAGGCTAAACTATGCCAGAGGCTGCACCCTACAAACATCTGAGCAGTGTAAAATATCCCAGCTTACCATAGGAGGAAAGGCCTTATTGGCATGACATTTTATAAATATTGAGGAGATATCAGGATCACACAGTGACTATATGACTGGGTGTTCTGGAATAGTCCCAGTGTTAAATACTGGGCAGTGTGGGTTAAGCACCCATCTTAGCCAATGAGGGGAGGAAATCCTCAGAGTAATTTACAACCTTTCTTCCGTTTCCTGTACCACTCCTGGGTCACAAAGGCCTGTGAGCTGTACCTTTCTATTCTGTTTCTTCCAAAAGAGAATGTGTGTGATGTGCCTGAAGGACAGAATTAATTTGGTTTCTGACTTGTAGACTAAATACATCCTTCTTTACTTTCATTTGTTAATGTATAATTTTAAGTGTATTGGGTGGGAAGTAGTAGTCTTGCTGGAAGATTTCCTTGTAGCCTCTTTTTCCATTAAACTTGTATTTAGTATCTCTTTAATGCCTTTGATTTTTTGCTTATGAAAGTAATATAGAAAAGTATAATTTATTCCCTTACACAGATTTCTAGAACTACTCATTTCATATACAGCCTAAATATTTTAAAGACTCTTAATATACATATTGTGAGATTGTATCCCAGAAAGTTTGTACCAATCCACATTCCTGCAAATTGAGTAAATGAATGTTTTTATTAGAATCAAAAATTATTATTATTATTAAACCTTTGCTAACTTGATGGTTGAAACCATCTTATTTTTATTGCATTTATGTAATTACTAGTGATGTTTATAAAAATATCTAAATAAGCCAATAAGTACATATTAATTAGCTTTTCAACACCCCCCCCCCCCCCGCCGCGGAGGGATAGAAGTGTGACATGTTTTTTTAATTGAGTAAATCTTTCTTTATTTAGAAACAAAAGAACTCATAAAGATAAAAAGACAATGAACAACATTTTACTTCTTTTTACAGATTCTGCATGCTAACTTTTTAAAAAAGCCTTTGTCAATGCATTTTTCTTACATTTGTACAAATTTATAAGGTGCATGTAAAATTGTGTTACATGTATATAATGTGAAGTGATCAAGTCAGGGCAGGGTATTTAGGGTGTCCATCACCTGAATACAATACATTTTTGTTAAGTATACTCACCCTGCTCTATCAAACATTGAATTTATTCCTTCTATCTTACTGTATGTTTGTACCGTTTCACCCAAGAAGTATAACATTTTTAAGTGCTGAAATGTATTTACCTTTTTCTTGTTTTCTTTTTTTTGTTTTCCCTCATTAGAGAGTCTTTCTCTATTCAGAGGTCATCTATATTTTTCTTTAGTTTTTAAAAGATTTGATGCAAAAACAGTTATCTCTTAATCTACAGGAATTCACGTTAATGTGTGTGGTGTGACGTGTGGATTTAAATAGCTGTTTTTCATTAAAACAATTTTTATTAGTTAGCATTGTAGTTGTAAACAACAGAATCCACTATGGCTAATTTAAGCAGACATGGCACATACTGAGGATCTCATGTGGCCACAAAATCACTGAGCTGGGGGGGCGACCTTCCAGCAATTACGTCTAGAGCTGTGTCAGAGCACTGGCCAGGTGAGTGATCTGCCAGCTGCCTCCGCTGCTGCGTTTACCTGTAAAACGTCTGGAGCCTTTGAGGAGAATGTAGCCACATCTGACTGGGGAAAGAACTTTTCTAGAAATTATTTTTGGAAGGCAGTCCTCACAATGTGGGAAATTATTGAAATATAGGGAAAATGTTCATGAGATTGGGTGACCACAAGTGATAGGCAAGTGAGTAAACCAACTACCTAGGCACATTCAACACTGACTTGTGAGGCCACCTCCCTAGATTTTTTACATTAAAAAAGCATAGATTAGTAGGATCAGTCTCTGGTTTATGTAGCCAATTTTATCTGATTGCAATGTTGCCCCTTGAATAACACAGAGGTTAGGCATGCTGATCCCCTGCCCAGTCAAAATTCACGTATAACTTTTGATTCCCCTGAAACTTAACTACTAATAACTGGCTGTTGACTGGAAACCTTACAAATGACATAAACAGTCAATTATCACATATTTTGTATGTTATATATATATTATGTAGTTTTTTTTACAACAAAGTAAGCTAGAGAAGAGAAGATGTTACAAAGAAAATCATAAGGAAGGGAAAATATATTTACTGTGCATTAAGCAGAAGTAGATCATCATAAAGGTCTCCATCCTTGCTGTATTCATATTAAGTAGGCTGAGCAGGAGGAGGAGGAAAAGGAAGGGTTGGTCTTGCTGTCTCAGGGATGGCAGAGGCAGGAGAAAATCCATCTACAAGTGGATCTGCACAGTTCAATCTCGAGTTGTTCAGGGGTCAACTCTATTTTTATACTCTTGTGCTAATGCCATAATTATTTTTTTGTTGTGTTATGTTTTACCTACTACTGATGTACAATGCACTTATTTTTCAGTTCTAGTTATTCTTGCCTATTTATTCTTCTGGACGAACTTTAAGATTGTTTTATCATTTTACGGAAAAAGTTAAAATGGTATTTTGATTAGAACTGCATTAAGCCTTCACATTAATTTGGCAAGTATTGACTTTGTTAAATAACCATTCTTTCCATCGAAGTATGTGATATATATTTTCATTTAGTCAAAAAAATTTTAATGTTCCTTAATAAAGTTTTGTAGTTTTCTTCGTAAGGGTGTTTACATTTCCCATTAAAGTTATTCTAAAGCATTATATATTATTGCAAATCTAAAGAGACCCAGTTTTCCTTTTATTTTCCCTGTGTTTTCCTGCTGGGAAGGAAAGCTATTAAATTTTGCATAGGTGTTTTGTGTTAAACACTTAAAAAATCTATTTAATTCTCTTTAAGATAATTTTAATTAATTTTGGGCTTTCTAAGTACATGGATATATTCAGATAACAGTCATTTTGGAACATGACATGACAACTATAAAACACATGAAAAATGATTTATATATGATTAATTCAATAAGCTAGGTGTAAAAATACCCTGGAAGAGGAGATGGTTCTAATATTGAAATAATTATTGCATTCCCTCTATACGGATATTCTAAGTAACACGAGTAAAGCTGGTGATTTATAGCATCCAGATATGTTCTGCAAAGTCCACCACATGCCTTGGTTTCCCTGTCAATCTGCACGGCATACCCAGACACACATGGTGTTTTCTCCTTAAATGCAAGTTCTTAGGCTTCACAATCAGATTCTGAGTAGCAACACATTAATTCAAGCAGATTGATGCCTCAAGGAGTCTCTGTGGCCTTGCCTTTCCATTTGCTCAGTAGTGAAAGGGATTTCATAAATGAAAACAGGCCAGGGCTTACTCAGTTCAATCTTCCTGCCCACGCCACTCTCTTCCTTTTGACAACTAAGCCAGGTGTTTGGAGAACAATGTCAGTGGGGTTTGTGGAATGTTACACTTGGAAGATTTTTTTTTTAATCAGTAAATAAGCCCCAAAACAAGTGGAAAGAATTTGGTGAATGTTTGCTTTTAAGACTTCAGAGACTCAAAATGATCTCGTCTCTCCCAGGCCTGCTAATGACTAAGGAAAGGGGTATTAGTTACATAGATCTTCACTAAAAAACTATGGGATGATTAATGCCTTGGGTTTATAATAGTCATCATTGGATAATAGCCTCTAATTGCATAGGGCAGAAAACACAGAGAAAGATATACATGTCCTGAATAGGACAGAATCTTGCTTGACAAATGTTCCTTGGGACTTAAAAAATTATAACAAGTATTCATTTCTACCTGTCACCTTAAAGGCACTTCATAGACAGCCCCATTCCTTCGTAGCTCATTGGCCATCTAGTCATACTAAATAGTACCTGTGCTTGCTGTTAAGGGCACATATAACAAAGATGAGTGGACTCAACCAAATCCACTTACCTTGCTTCGTCTGTTCTAAGATCCACAGGAGAAGATGGGGTTTGAGGATGTTTTTGCCTTAAGACAGCTGAAGATCCGTTCTATTTCTTGAGGTTTTTGATCTCTGGGACTCTCTTGTGATTGGTCATTTTAGGGTGGTTCTTAATAGACTTAGGAATTTGGCTCTGAGCCTAACCCAGGCACAGCTCAGATTCTGCTCTTTCCGGTCAGAAGTGGAGCAGTGTAACGGGATTTGGGGAGGTCTTCTGATGACGTGAGGAGGTGTGTTAAGTAAAACATACTAAAAGACCAAGGTTGAAACTTTCTTAATACTTGAAGGATTGCAGGATATTTGAGGTTGAAAGGTTGCATTTACAACCGGAAATACGAGGAATCCTGTCACATCTTGAAGGAGCTCTACAGGGTCTGTAACATTCTCCAGCTGGGCTTAAATATTAGAATCCTTATGCAGTCCTTTTATGCTCACCTTCAAAGCCTGCTGGGTCTGACTTGAGTGTGGAGCCACAGAACACGGCTCCTCACATTTCTTGCTAGCCTGGCAGAGACCAAGAGTTCACGATTGCTGAAAAGTTGAAAAAAAAAACAAAAAACAATTTGATGTGTATAGGTAATATCATATGATGAAACCTCTTTAGAAAAATCTGTATAATTAACATTTTTTCTGTTTAAAAATGTTGCAAATTGATCTGAAGAAAGCACACAATCCTCTTAAAACTTAAAGACTATTTTGGAGGTGAACTAGAAATCTGCTAGAGCAAGGATTAAAAGGTTAATGATTTAATAATTAGTCAATTCTGATAATCAGCTTCATGAGGAAATCCCATTTATTTTGAGAAGGAAAAACAACTCCTTTCTGGTTGAAAAAGGCTGTAGAAGTTTTGAGATTAATAAGTGGATCAAAATTTTATAAAAGTTGTGAACTTAAGGTTTCCTGCTTTTAAAATATTTTCTTAAATGATGTTACAAGTATAAGTAACAGCAGATTATTTTAAATTAATTAATGCAATAGAAAATTATATTTTTAATAGAAAATATGATTGAGTGGAACAGTGTTGTTTAATTCAGGTGTGCGTATATTGATAAGTGGTCATATTTGGATCATAGGATTCAAACACCACCATGACCTGAGGCAGTCAAGTGTGGTTGAATAAAAACTATGCTATTTCTCAAAACTCAAATGCAAATACTGAGGGCAAAGTCACGGACCATGTGGTAGCTTTTTTTTCCCTCCTTCATAACTGCTTTTGTCTGTAAAGCTAGATATATTCGAGAGATTAATTTGTATTAATTTTTTTCCCATTTCTCTCCCCTCAGCAAAGTCAATGGCAGGGTTGAAAGTCTGAAAGGAAGACCTCAATTCCTTCTAGCTTCTGTTTTCAAAGGCCAAACCCAAAAGAGTGCTCAAAGTATCCAACAAGGATGAGGAAAGTTGAAAGTCCCTTGCAGAAAGAAGCAGAGTGGCTTGGCAAAAGCAGGGGTTCATAGAAGTGCCCTCTGCAGACTAGAAGAACATTCTCTTGGGCTGGATGGAGGAAAGGAGAGAGGTTGTAGGCCCTAGAGAAGTGGGGATCCTGACAGCATCCTACAGAGGGAGCAAGACCCCAGAATGTGCATCTAGGCGGTTAAGGCCCGAGACATTCTCACAGAATTTAGTGTCCTGGGACCATGAAGCATCAATGAGAAACTGGGCCTCAAGGAGCCACCAGGACAAGACAGTGATCATCTCTTTGGCAAACTGTGTGGGCAAATAACTATTCCAAACAAACTCACCTCTTTTCTTCTCTCAGAACTTAGATACAAGCTGAGGAAAGGGGATGACCACTGAACCCCTGGGATTGTTTCCTACCAGTTTGATGGGGGCTTAAATTTGAAATTGACTTCCAGGATAGAAAGATACGTTATTTTCTTTAGGTTTTATTTTGTGGACTGAGATTGAGCTTCTCTAAAGCTGCTTATAAGGATCACTTATCAGTTTTTGTAGTTTTCCACAGTGAAAACTATAAAACTCTTTTGGGTATAGACAAAGTTTAAGAATTAGTCTCTATATGATTCAGTCCCTGAGTCAAAGTTTTGGTCACTGATGGAAGCAATGGTGAGAAAAATATTCACACACTGTAGGAGGAGAACAGTGACCTAGGACATTTAGAAATACAACTAAAATTAATTTTCTACATGCAAATTAAGTTATACTTACTATTGACTTTCATTAAATTTATCTGTTAGAGTCCCAGAAAAAAACAAGTGAAATGTTCAAATTGAAGAACTTGAGGAGAGACTGCTGAGAAGGGCCTATTTACAAAGGGACAGTTAGGGAAAGCAGGAAATGATGGTGCCATAACTTTGAGGCTAGTCACAATGGGAGGTCATTCCCATCCCTGGGCTGAAGGGGAAAGGGGAGGTGTTGGTTATTGGAACCCATAGGGTGGGGGAGGGAGAGGAGAGAAAGTTTTATGACAAGGGTTACCTTTCAGGAGTTGTGGCCTTCAGTAGAGAGATGTAGTCAACCTGCTATGATTGCCAGGGAGGAAGCTGGGGAAATAAATAAGTAAATAAATAAATCTCAACCTCACTCTCCTCTTTCCTTTGCAATTTCTACTAGTGCCTTTCTTTGGCCAAACCCAAGAGAAAGTTACAGGACAGGGAGCCAAATGACATAGTCCAATATGGGTCAGCCTCCTGGGGCACTGAGCAGAGAAGAGGGACACAATAAATTAAGTGGCACTGAGAATAACCACCACGCAACCATGTTGGGAGACAGTCATCTCTCACTGTTGCATGATTAGATTGTAACTTTTTTTGGGGAGGGGGGTTTATTTTTGCTGCTGCCAGCAACACAAAGCCGGAGTAATTTGCTTAAAATGAATTAGAACTAAGAAAAAGAAAGAGTAGGGAAGACATCTTCAATTCTGCAAAACAAGTGACTTTGGATATTCACTTTCTATCAAGTCCTTGATTTAATTATTTTATTAGGTGCTTTTTTTTCTGGCAAAGTCATCAGGGGCCATTTGTCATATTAATATTATAGACAGGTTCAGACATGGAGTGACAATACGGTCAATCTCTTTGAAGGAAACCTAATAGCATAGCAAGGAAAAGGACTGACACATGTAAGGCTTTCTGTGTTCCACAATCCAGAGAGGGTTGCAATATAGTGTTAAGTGGCAACCCACAGCATACTATTAGATCCCATGTGAATGGCGAGCCTGGGAGCCTGGAGTGTGCAATACCCTGGCCCTGGCTGCTTTTTTTTTTTTTTTTTTGGAGTCGAAGTCTTGCTGTGTTGCCCAGGCTGGAGTTCAGTGGCACAATCATAGCTCACTGTAGCCTTGAACTACTGAGAAGCTAGGGTACAGGCTGTGCCACTATGCCTGGCTATTTTTTTCTTACTTTTTATAGAAATAGGGTCTTGCTATGTTGCCCAGGCTGCTCTTGAACTCCTGGCCTCAAGTAATCCTCCCACCTTGGCCTCCCAAAGCGTGAGGATTATAGATGTAAGCCACAGCACCTAGCCCCTGGGAGCTTTCGGAGAGGCTGTATTCACCCCTCTGACATTCCACTTATATCTATAAAGTGGGATTCTGTATTACTAAATTTAAAATGTAGTAACTCTACAATTTAGTAATTTCACGTGCCTTGAAAAGTAACCATAACAACATAAATTTGTTTAATGTTCACTGTGTGCTAGATACTATACTAGTGAATCAATCTTCCGGAGTCAAAATACTTGGTCCAATTATCACTTTTGTTTTAATGGATAAGGAAAGCAATACTCAGAGAGGTTAAATAATTTGCCTCTGTTTTCTCAACCCATAAGTGGCAAGCCTGGAAGTTGAGCCTGGGAGTCTTTCTCTCCAAAGCCCACACTCTTAACCGCTATCTTCCCACTGTTTATATAAAGGAAAAAGTAACTTTCACCTTTATGCATTCAGCTAAATTTTAAGAGTGAAGCCATACTTTGTATGCCCATTGGCAATGTGAATTCCTTGTGATAAAATATTTTAAAAATATAAGATGCCATCCACATGTGGACCAGTGATGGCCATTAGCACTTTATCACTGTCAAGACCTAGGATTTCAGTTGCAAGAGGGAGGCTGGGGCAGCATTTGTCCAGGCTGGTCGGGTGTTCTGAGTTTCCATTTAGTTAGCCTGTAAATGGATGGGGTGTTACTGGAATGTAAAAGAATGCATTTTCTGCTACTTGTCTATTCTCACTGAGTGAATGATGTATGTAAATTGTAATTCATTCGTTGTTCCCTGAAATATGGCCATAACTTCTACTTTCCTGACCTTTTCTGTAGTCTGTTTTGGTTGGTCATTTGTCTTTTCTACACAAGGCAGGGAGGCCACTAACAAGGGATAAATTAAGTGGTCAGCTAATCAAATGAGAGCATAATGTAAAGGTCAAGATGTAGCAGCACATCGCAATAACTCACAGAATATGGGAACCGTTGAACAATGGATCCTTCCACAAGGAAGGGATTTAATTGACTAAGAGAAGTATATCCATTGTAATCGTCGCTTTCCCAGCATTGATGATAGTGGATAGGTGAAGTGTTTTTAATATGGTCAAAGTTTTCTACAGAGATGGTTACCAAATATAAGAGAAAAAATTGAACAGAGCTGCTAAAAGGTATTGAAATATCCCAAACATACTTCTTTTTCCTTCCTGGCTCCCTGTCTTAGGTCAATTCCCTGGAAGCACAGTCTGAGATGAGGAATCCTGTGCAAGTGATTTATTGAGGGTTTCAGGAAAAATCAGTAAGCAAGTGAGGAAAGCAGGCTAGGGCAGAAGAGAAGCTAAGCACAGACTGGCTTCAGCTGGAGTCTAACTTCAGCCCAATCCCAAGGGGCTCTGGAGGTGTGATGCACCACAGTTGCTCCCATTGGAGGCAATGGGGCTGGGCTTTTGATCCCATATTGATTAGTCATTGGCTGCGGGCTGCACCTGAGTTGGGATAGTGGGGTTGAAACTCCTGGGCGTTTCCTGGCAACATGGCTTCTGTAGGTCAAGGGCAATTAACCAGAGAAGGATGCAGCTGTGAGCCATTAGCAGCCAACACTCACAGGTGCTGCTGCAAGTGGATGGGTGACAGGCCTGGTAAAGGGGACCATTGAGGCTGGACACCAGCAACATCTACTCCACTTTCAGGCTTCCTCATCACTTCTGCTATGGTTTGAATATATGTGTCCCTCCAAAATTCATATGTTGGAACCTACCACCCAATGTGATGGTATTAAGAATTGGGGCCTTTTGGGAAGTGATTAAGTAATGAGCACTCCACTCTCATAAATGGGATTCATGCTCTTATGAAAGAGGTAGAAGAGAGTGCCCTAGTCACGTTTTGCCCTTCCACCTTCACCAAGTGAGGATGCCATAAGAAGGTGCCATTTGGAAGCAGAGAGTGAGCTTACACCAGATGCCAAATCTATCTGAAACTTGATCTTGGACTTCCAAGCCTCCAGAACTGTGGAGAATAAATTTCTGTTGTTTATAAATTACCCAGTCAATGATATTTTGTTATAGTAGCATGAGCTGACAGAGACAGCTTCCTTCCTGACTCAAAGGGTCAGAGTAAAGCTCTGAAGTGCTTTAGCCCTTTACATGAAGTAAGAGTAAGAATTATTTGTAAAACATTTTTTCAGCATGTGTAGTGTGTGCATGCTGAAAAAAGTTTCTTATTGTGAACCATAGTCAAGGAAGTTTGAAAGTTAATCCTTCCACGGAGGACTTATTAGAAAGACAGATTTTTTTTTCTTCTGGTTGTATATACAGAAGGTATACAGACTGACTCAAACTTTACTTAGGGGAGAATCTATCCTGATTGTTCCTACAGCCTTACAGATGGCTGGAAATGCAAAGAACTGCAATTCTTCATTCTTTGCACATTTGCTGAGAAATTAAGTAAGACACAATGGATTTCTTCCCTAGTCCTCTCATTCCCTATCCATGCCCTCTGAACTTTCTACAAGATGGGTTCCTCTGCATGTAAAAGCCTCATCTTTAAAATGGGATGTCTTAGGGACAGAGCTTCTCTACAATTCTCTCTTTTTAAAAACTCTGGTAGAGAAGAACGTTACAGTCCTTTTACTCACTCTATGCTACGGGACATGAATGACACCTGATTGGTAAATACTGGAAGAATAACCAGTCATGCTTATTTCAGCTTTATCCATTCTCCTTTCATTTAGAAATGTGCCTTTCTGCAGAGGACATGTGTTCTCTGTCCCATGCCAAATACTGTGGAGGGGCCTTCCCTAGAGGGATCTGCTATTCAGATCAGTTTTGCCATGACTGGGTGGGTGTGTTTATGTCATTTTAATTCTAAGGTTCAGTATTAGCAACTCACTTGGCTAACAGGGTATTTATGATAAAATCTCTAACCAAACTAGGAATAGAGAAAGCGTTCTTTCTTTTCTTTTCTTTTTTTTTTTGAGATGGAATCTTGTTGTGTCACCCAGGTTGGAGTGCAGTGGCGTGATCTTGGCTTACTGTGACCTCCGCCTCCTGGGTTCAAGTGATTCTCCTGCCTCAGCCTCCAGAGTACCTGGGATTACAGTTGCCTGCTACCACACCTGGCTAATTTTTGTATTTTTTAGTGAAGACAGGGTTTCACTATGTTGGCCAGGCTGGGCTCGAACTCCTGACATCAGGTGATCCACCTGCCTTGGCCTCCCGAAGTGCTAGATTACAGGCATGAGCCACCGCGCCTGGCCCAAAAAAGCCTTCTTAACCCAACCAAGGGCCACTATGAAAGCTTAGATCAAAAATCTTAATAAATGGTAGAATGTTGAAAGCTTCTGAGATCAGGAGGACAAGGATGACTACTGTAACTACTTCTATTCAACATTTTACTGGAGGAGCAAGATAGTGCAGTGAGTCAGGAAACAAAACAAAATAAAACAAAAAAATCAAAGATTACTTATTGTAGAGACAGAATTAAAACTATCAAGATGAAATAATTGTGTAAAAATGCAAGAGTTTTTGAATAGGTTATTAGAATTAGTAGATACATTTAGCAAAGTTCTTCATATTAACTCAGTATACTGAAGTCAATAGCATTCTGTATACCATTAATGATCAGTTAGACAATGGAATTTCAAAGAATTTTATGCTTTACAATAACTGCAAAATTATCAAGTACGCAGGAATCAACAAAAATGAAGTATAAGCCACTCATCAAGAAAATGATGATGCTACTAAAAGGGATTCTAACTAAAAGGAGGATGTTTCATGTAGTTACAAAGAAAGATATTGATCCCCTTCAAATTTATTCATAGATTTATAGTAAATACAATTCATATTTAATTTTTTTTAGGATAACTGGTCAACAGATTCTACAATTTATTTGGATAAGCAAAGGGATCCTGAAATATAAAACCACTCTAGAAGAAGAATAAGACTTGTCTTATTGACTTTTAATAAAGACAGTTTAATATTCATGCAGTAACAGATTAAAAGACCAGTTGAACTAAATAGAAAGCTGAGAGACAAAGCCAGCGTATGTAGAAATTCAACTTTCTAATAAAGTTTAATATGTGAACACTCCTAAGGAGAGATAGTTTTAAAAATGCTCACAAAATAATTTTCAAAAAGCAAGCAGGCAAACAGAAGCTATGAACATTTCAATAGGACAAATAAGGTAGGGTGTATTCATATAATGGAACGCTATACAGCAGTAAAAATAAATTAACTACAGAAATAGATATTAAGACAGATGAATCTTAAAAACATCATGTTACTTCTTTGGAAGTCATAAGAAATATATTTTGTATGATTTCACTTATATTAAAATTCAAAACCAGGCAGAATGAAGCAATACATTGTTTAGGCTTATATCATCAGTAATAAAATCTTAAAGAAAAATAAAGGAATGATTGTCACAAAATTCAGAGTAGTGGTTCCCTCTGTGTGGGATGAGGGTGGTAGTGGGGTGAAAGGAGGAAGCTTCTGGTTTATGGGGATTGTTCCGTTTCTTTAGCCAGGTGTTTGGTACATGGGTATTCATTTTTTTTATTTTTCAAACTGTACATATGCATATTATATATTCTTTCTATGTATAATATATTTCAAAATAAGCATAACCATGGATCATAGCAGGATTTGAAATGTGGAAAAAGACACAACAGGCAACAGATGACATTTGGGAATGTAAAGGAGATAAGCACAGCACCCTTTTGCTGCTGGGATTGTGAACTGTAGCTTGCAGTAGCTCGGCTCAGTGTCACCACTGAGCTCTTCCTAGTGGATCTTACTCTTTCATAATGGATGATGGATATATCTCTTGACAAGAATGGGGAATCCATGGGTTTGATTCTACAGGAATATCCACCATGGAAAGAGCAATAGGAATACCATACGGGCTTTGCAAAAACCTCAAGATGAAGCCACAAAGGGTCAAACCCACTTGTAGCGCTCTTATAGCAAGACTGGAGCCAATATATGTTCTGACATCTTTAGAAGTTAAAATACATCCTGGGTTGCTGGGTGATGAAGGCAGTAAGTCGTACCTAAAGTTTAGCTCTGAATTGTGTCATAAGTCATTTTTATTACTAATAACTGCAATGCCCATTTTCTAATCATTTAAATTTTGAATAAATTTCGGTGGCTTAAAAGTTTCCTCAATGATATGTCCCTGTGCACTGATATCCTGAAATGCTTTCTTGCATGGAAGAGGAAAGGGTAGCATTTCACTTAGAGGTATTATGAATAGTTATTGGGAATCAGCTTAGTATTCAACTTCTCTGCCAAATATTCTTGTGAAGGAGTGGGTTTCATTACATATGACTTTGCCCATGGGCAAAATGTCATTGGTCTTCCTTGTCATTGTTAAGAGAGTGTTGAGAACTGCTGGGTTGGAATACTACAGAGGATAGAGGAACACCACCAGGCTGCTTGGAAAAATAGCTGAACACTTAAATAACCCCCAAGAGGTGACGTCAGCAAGTGAGACTAAATCTTACTAAGCAGTAGAAAACATGCTGAAGGCATTCTGGAAAGCATTATGGCTATTGCACAGCACTCCTGTGCAAGTCATGGCTATTAACTAAACACGAAAGACCAAACTGTCAGGCAGCAAACCTTTTCTTTATCTGCTTGTTTTCCAATTTCTCTCAAATGCACCTTGAAAACTGTGGTACTAAACTGAGAACAGCACAATGGTTGCTTGAAGTCAGTGTTTCTGAAGCCTTCCATTCTCTCTCGCATGGGAGGAATGGATACCAGCTGTGTGCCTGGAGGCGAGGCTGTCATGGCAAATCCTTCCTTGCTCACTTCGAAGGATGGCGAGAGTTCTGTTTCCTGAGAATTACCAGTAACTGACAAATCCTGCTGGACTCTGGCTATGGATGGGAAAGTTCAGAAGCCATGTGTAAACAGTTGGCACATTGGAAATATTTGCTAAGGAAAGAGCAGACCCGAGGCATTCTGAAAAAGTAAGAAGTTTTTGTACTTTATTGTCCGGGACCCAGGCCAGGCGTGTGGAAGACTGATTGTAGAAAAAGGATTATGAAATACTTAGGAACTAGAAAGTGGCATCGTGTCTATTTTCATTTCCTGAGGCCAGGAGTTCAGGCTACTCACTGCCTCTCAGAAATTAGTTTGCAAAACACGAATGCATGTCTGTTTCTCTCTCTTTCCTATGTTCTTGTCAAAGTCATTGTGAAACTATTTTTTATTTGTTAAGAAAAGCAAAAGCTGGTTAATGATTTGTAGTTTTGAACACAAAAAGAAAGTTGGCAAATCTATATATAAGCTTCTTACCCTTTATATTCCAGACATTTTTTTGCTCAAATGGTATATTTATTGATATAGTATCATGCTGTTCTATATCTTTTTATTTATAAATAAGTTATCTTTACAAAATTATCCAATTTTGATGCTAGTGAGATAAAATTTACCCATACATTTATTATCATAGCAGACAATATCCTATGGATTGTTATCCATATATACATGCAACTGGATATACATTCTTCAGATAACGCTGTATTATAATTTTCCATGTTGCTGCATAGTTTTCATAGCCATCACTTAAAATAGATTATTAAAAATGCAAGTTGTTTAAAGAAAATATTGGCAATGGAGACAATTGGCAATTTTTTTTTAAAAAAAGAAATGTTGCCCAGGCTGGTCTGAAACTCCTGGCCTCAAGTGATCTTCCGTCGTTGGCCTTTTGAGTAGCCAGGACTACTGGTAATTTTTAAGAATTGTTAGTTATCTGAACATATCTGTACATTTTGCTTGAGTCTATTGTCTATCCATACTCTAAAAATACCATGCAATTTAGTATCTTGTTTTTGGTACTTAACCTGAGAAATTTTCTGTTATTACATAATTGTCATACCCCTAATTTTAATGGTTGTATTATGTTCCCTTTAGTAGATTTACCAACAATATATTTAAGCATTCTTTGATTATTGACATTTAGAATATTTCCTCTAAATTGCTACTATAAAAAAGTCATCATAAACATCTTCGTGTATGTAGCTATTTCTTAAACTGGATTGCATCTCTAGGATATTACTGGGTCAAAGGCTAATCAGTTTTCTGGCTGCAGATGAGTATTGCCACATGGCTTTCCAAAAGTATTGCACCGATTTACATGGCTACAAACATTGCACAATAGAGTTAGCTTCATATAATTCTCAACCTAATAATTATGAATTTAATAGCCCTGTTTTAATTTTATTAAATTAATAATGAAATTAATTTCTTAATGTGTTTCTGACTGCTTTGCCCATTTTGAGAATTATCAGTATACATAGTTTATGTTTTCCTATTTCACTTTTAGAGTAGTGTTTATCTGATTATGTTATATTAGATTTTGGTATAAGGTTTGCCATGGATATTACTTTTCCTCAGACTTCTTGCATTTTATTTTTTTGACATACTATAATTGTTATTTTTGGCAAATGATCAGTGTTTTCCTTTGTGATTTCTGTTACTTAGAAAGTCATTTCCTCTCCAAAGAATTGGTAAATATTCAATGCTATACTCTTCTAGATTTTTTATAACTTAAATAAAAGCAACTTTTCAAAGTGAAAACTTTGTGGAATGCTTACAATAAACAGATATGCAAAAAGGAAATAAAAACAATAAAATAATCAGAAATACTGCTTTCCAGTGAAAACAATATGTAACATTTTGGTATATATCCAAACTATTTTGGTATATATCCAGACTATTTACATGGTAAATGTATAAAGATCAACATATAATTATATACATTTTACAAAAATGGTACTGCATACACAGCATGCACTATTTTGTAAGCTACATTTTTTTCCTAAATTAAGGAAAATGTAACCTAAATATCAGTGACAACAGATGTTTCTTGGAATTTCAAATGGCTACATGGCAGTCCGTTACATAGAAGTCCAGTAACATATTTAACCATTCCTTCAGCATTGGGCATTTAGGTTTTCTTCTATTACAAATAAATTTGAACTGAATTGTGTACAAACATTTTTCACTCTTGTCCAATTCCCAGCAGGATGACACCTGGGATCAAAGCATTTTTAAAAAGATTTTTGATTGTCTTATCAAATTGGCTTCCCTCCAAAATTGTACTAGTTTCAACCCGAGTCAGTTGACAGTGCCCTTTTCCTTTTTTTTATTTCATGTTTTTGTTTTTTTGGAGACAGGATCGGGCTCTGTTGCCCAGGCTGGAGTGCAGTGGCATCATCCTGGCTCACTGCAACCTCCGCTTCCTGGGCTTAAGTGATCCTCCCACCTCAGCCCTCGAAGCAGCTGGCACTACAGGCATGCACCACCATGCCCGGCTAATTTTTAAATTTATTGTTGGTGGAAGACGGGGTTTCGCTATGTTGCCCATGCTGGTCTTGAATGGCTGGGCTCCAGTGATCTGCCTGCCTTGGCCTCCCAAAGTGCTGGGATTACAGGCATGAGCCACTGTGCCTGGTCCCTTCTTCTATATTTATATAATTCTCATTAATTTTTATCAGATAGGTAAAAGACAATGATGTCTCATTATTTAAATTTTTATTCTTAGAAATTGCATTTTTTTGAGATGTGTTATCCATTTGTATTTCTACTTTTGTTCACGTCCTTAGCCCATTAAGTTTTCCCATTAAGTTTTCCATCTTTGTATAATTTGGCTTATAATTTAAAATCTGAGGCAGAATGCATCCCCCTACCCCCTACCCCCTTCTAGCAGAGTATACTACCTTATAATCAGTTCTTAACCTTAGGATTAAGTGGCAAAAAAAGTATTCTTCAAGCACAGAACTTGAAGCACAGAATTCCTGCCATCTGCATATATAAGGAAACCACTCCCCTTTTATCCTGAGTATGGAATTATAATTTCTTTTAAATTGCATGAGATTGTGGTAACTGTTATCAAATAAAAGTAAAGCTACATTAGTGTAGGGAGTGGCTTTCCCCTAAAAGTGATATTATATTTTTATTTTAATCACATGAGGAAGAGAGATAGCTCAGAGTCCCAGAAACCAGAATTGAGAGAGGGGATCAAAGTGGGAAGCAGAGCGGGTAGATGGCCCTTGAGCACTAAGATGTCAAGACTATAAGTTGCAGGTATAAGAATGCCCCGGGTAGGTGGAGAGAAGACAGCGATTATACCTGAACATGGAAGTTCCCAGGGCTGGTGCTAGGTCAGTGAGAAGGATGCCTGGAATGCCTGAAGCCCTCAGGCAAGTGCAAACACTCTGCCTTGGGAGGAACATCGAGGGTCAGGTTGGAAGCATGGACTATAGACTGCTAATTGCCTCCCGATATGTCGAATAATTGAACTACCAATTAATGACTGAGCTGATAGCCATCCATAATAAAGACTGTATTCTCCAAGTTCCCTTGCTGCTGTTTATGCTCATGTGACTAACATCTGATTAACAAGGATGTAATGCAGAAGGGATGTGCATCCCTTCTGGGAAATGCCCAGAATGAGAGAATGAGAATGCCCAGAATGAGAGATGGCCAGAATGAGAGAATAAGAGAATGACAATGAGAGAAGAATGAGAGAAGAATGGGAATGCCCCTTTCTCCTTTTTGCTGCCCACAATGTGGATTTGGCGGGTGGACCACATAGTGGCCACTGTTAAAGTCCTGCCCGGTTTCCCTTTATTGGGCCAGAAAAACCATCATCCAGCTGTTGAAAGTGTTGACTGCTAATGGCTCACAGCTGTCCCTTTTCTAGGGAATTATTTTTTTTGGAAGAAGAACAGCAGTTTTAAGGTTTCTATCTTGGACTGTGAGCTGGAAACCATGTATTAAGGATAGTATACAATAAAGTAGAAGGAAGCTCTTTCTCTGATGATTGTGGACTGTCTGCCTCTGGAATTTTTGTATGTAAAGTGCCTTGGAAGTACTTGAAAACACAGGAATAATGATCCCAGCTGATTGGTTTCACTTGTTTCTGTGAGAAGGAAAAAAAAAAATTATTTCATGTTCTTGCCAGGAATTGTAGGCTCTATTTAGCAGACGATTTTTCTGAGGGTGTCACCTAATAGATGCTTTCAGCAGGCAGAAATTTGACCACCTGACCAGGCATTCAATATAGGGATTAAGCAGGGGCTTCCATGTACACAGTTAGAATCCTGGTGATGCAGGACTTTTCTCGATCACTTTGCCAACTGGGGGCCTCCATGACTGGCCACTCTCCCTGACCTGAGCCTCTCTCGGCCATGGGCCTGCCGCTGCAGGTACCCCCCTACTTGGCCCATCTGTGCTATAGCTTGTACCTGCACTAGGGGGTTCCCGAGGGTATTCGTCCATTTTCTCACTGCTGATAAATACATACCTGAGACTGGGTAATTTATAAAGAAAAGAGATTTAATGGACTCATAGTTCCATGTGGCTGGGGAGGCCTCACAATCATGGTGGAAGGCGAAAGGCATGTCTTACATAGCAGCATAAAAGAGAGAATGAGAACCAAGTGAAAGGGGAAATCTCTTATAGAACAATTGAATGTTATTCACTACCATGAGAACAATGTGGGAGAAACTGCCCCCATCATTCAATTATCTCCAACTGGGTCTCTCCCACAACATGTGGGAATTATGGGAGCTACAATTCAAGATGAGATTTCGGTAGGGACACAGCCAAACCGTATCAGTGAGCTCTTGTCCTGCATCCAAGAAGAATGAGGATACACTGACAGTTTGAAGGTTGAAGATGGGCAGAGAAGAATTTTATTGAGTAAAGAAACAGCTATAAGTGGACAGGGGACTTGGGGGAGGGTGGTCCCTCACCCCCACAGTTGGGTGGTTTCTCTCTTCCAGTGTGGCTGGGTCCAGGGCTTTTTATGCACTCAGAAAGGGGAGTGTGTGCTGATTGGCTTGTGAGTATGCAAAAAAGGTTAAAGCAGAGACACCACTCAAAGGTGGGCACAACAGTGTAGAAAAACCAGTAAGGAAAGGGTAGGTATATGTAAAATAAGTGAAGGGTGGGTACCAATCAGAGGGAAGTGCAGCAAACGGGAAGACAGGTTCTCAATCTGGTCTGTGGATTTACCCGGGACTTGAAGCTAGGCTTTAAACTGTCTTTGGCTTGAAGGTCGGGGTTTCACTGGAGACCCACTCCTAAATGCTTAGGCATTTGTCTGCCTCCTGCCACCATCACTGGCTCCATTGCTTACTCTGTTGGTGACTTTGACATTTTTTACTTGTAAAATAGGTCAAATATTACCTGCCAACCTAGGGTTGTTATTATGGAATTCAATATGTAAAACATATAATGCCTTGTAGCTATAGGTGGGTATAAGCAGTATAAGTACAACCATTTTCCTTAAGAACACATTCTTTCTCAGCTTTAAGAAACAAAGGTAATGAGATATTTGAAAACCTTTCAGAAAACCCATTCTAAACTAGCTCTTTTAGATCAAGAGATCCATTAGATTTTCTGACAGCTCTTCCCATGGAAGCTTTTTCATGGAAGAAAGGAAACTGGAACTTAAATCTATTATCTTCATGGTTTGCTGAACCCTGATGAGCTACTTAAAGCGCATCTGAAGTCACCAAGCATTTCTGTTGCCCTCTGAATAGCTTCATGGCCTCCATATGAAGCTACGACTCTCAGTCAAAATGAAAATCTACACCAAAAGCAAGAGCTGCTGAAATTCTCAAGCTTGACTGGACAAATTTAATTCGAAAGAAGAGTAACTAGTGCTTAGGACAAGAAGATTCAAACAGCCCAATGAGGCCACAGGGAAAGGAGACAGTGCAATGGAAGGACAGGCATTAGGGCAACAGAGGTAGGTGGCATGAAGGTCTGAGTCCCCTATCGATGAGATTTGCTCTGTACTTGCTGGAGTTCCATCCTGAATATATCATTTTCGTTTTACATAAAGTTGTGCTGTGCCTGCTGAATCTTATGATTTGGTGGATATAACGATACCGAGCTCATGATGGGGAGCTCTAAGCGCAGAGTCATTTGTGGCTGTTTTTCAACACAGTGGCTGTTTTTTGAGTGATGAGTTGTTTGCTAAAGGCCTTGCTCTGGAGCCCTTGGGGCACGTGCTGAACTTTCCTGCTGAGGCTTGCCAGAGACTCCCTGGCACGTCTTATCCACTAGGGATGCCTTTATCAACACTGCACATGGCCTGTATGTGTGGCAGTTTGTACCAGTCTGGATTTGCTTTAGATTCTTCCCTGGTTCTGGTCACATTTGAAACTGCCAGGCTTGTAAGTCACCAAATGTAACCAACACTCTGAGTGCCTGTCCCATACATACTTGGTGTGACTACCCCACCACACATACATAGCTGCTTATTGTGAGTACCTGTGGCTCTCTGCAGGAGGGCTTTTTACTGGCTGGGGGAGCATTTGTAGCTCCTGCACCATGAACTCCAGCATTAATGTCCCTAGAAGCAGCCTACAAGCAATTGCAGATGGGTTCTTTCCTCCTTCGGGATAATTCTGAGGTGTGTTCTACATTGTCTTCCACAGTTCTCCAGTGGGATTAAGCCTCAGCTGTCCACAATGGTAATCTGCTTAATAACATACCCCTTATTGGATTTCTTCCCTTTCCTATCTCACATCCTAGGATCCTCTTTCTTTCTTTTCTTTATTTTTAGTTGATTCTGGTTTATTTTTTTAAGCAAATGAGACCATGCCAGACACACTACTCTGCACATTGATTATTTCACTTAACAGTATTTCTTGGATATCTTTCAAAGTCATACTTAAGAAGCTGTCATATTTTTTTCCTGTTTCTAGTTTTATTTTAGGTTCAGGGAATACATGTGCAGGTTTGTTACACAGGTAAATTGTGTGTTGCTGAGGTTTGGTGTACAAATTAATGCTGACATTAGTGCTGGTTTTCCCAGTGCGGAGGCTATGAATGCTCTCCCAGCTAGGACACCATCACCAAGCTAATAAGCACAGTTCCCGATAGGTAGCCTTCCAACCCAGCTGCCTCCCAGCCTCCCACCTCAAGCGGTTCTTGGTGTCTACTGTTCCCATCTTTGTGTCCATGTGTATTCAATGTTTAGCTCCCACTTATAAGTTGAGAATATGTGGTATTTGGTTTTCAGTTCCTGCGTATACACTGCTGGTACTCATATCCTGCTCTCAGACTCTGCTACTGGGGAACCCTACCTAAGACATCCAATAAATGAATAAAAGCAGTATTCCTATGTGCAGTAAATGCTGCCTTCACAATCCACGGAGGCCCAGATAACACTATGCCTCTTTCTTACTGGTAGAATGTGCAAGCTATAGCAACTAACTCTTTACCTTAGAAGAGATATCCCAACATAACTCAGACTACTGTATCTCTTAAAAACTTCATTGATATGGCATGTCTCCAAGACTACCCTACTCTAATCTAGCACATAGGTGATTTCTAGGGTATCTTGCTCCATTGGTCCAATGAACACACTGTCATTAATATAGTGGACCAGCATAAGGTTTGGTGGAATGTCAAGAAGATCAAGGTCCCTGCAGACTCAATTACGTTGGAGAACATGAGTTCACATAGCCCTGTGGCAAGATAGTAAATGTGTACTCTTCTGCCATGTAAGGCTAAGGCAGCTCAGCTGTCTTTGATTCTGCTCATTGTTGTGAATTGAAAATACTCCCCACATTGGAAGTCACATACCAAGTGCCAGAAGCTGTGTTGCCCTCTCTAGAGAAAATACAACATTTACCAGAGCAGCTGTGATTGAGAGAACTACCTGGGTTCCTTTGCAGTAATTCCCCACGATCTGCCACAATTCATCTGGTTTGCAGAGAGCTCAGTTGAGCTGAACAGGGATATGATGAGGATATGGTTGTGAGATATTACTTCTCATTTTATTATCTGAGTTGGGCAGGGCAAGTAGTTTCAGGTACTTCTAGCTGGCCTTTCCTACCATAATGGCTCTTAATCCACAAATCACAACACAAATGTGAGCTACTAAATATTCCTATTCCAATTATACCCTTATGGCTTGGGAAAATAACCCATTTGTAATAAATGTGAGATGAAATTAGGATATATAGTCATTCAACGCTGGACCTCCAAAACCTCCTCCTACTCTGACCAGAGCACAATAGCATTTTAGTTTTCCGTTATTAGTGTTAGCTCAGACTCTATTTAAAGTCTCTGTATTTAAAGACTCTGCCATTAAAGTCTGGGTTCTTCCTTTCCTCTGTATACAGTTATCATGGCAAATGACTGCAAATCCCTTGGATAAAATATTAGAGGAATATTGACCATTATATTTGTAGCTACACTGAAAGATCCTTCCTTATGAGGGCCTGCTCTCTCCTATAGTCAGTGGGTTCTGAATCTGTAAACTGGATTAGATCTGGGGGAGGGACTCATTTTTTCCATGCTCATGGCTGATGTTGGTCTTCTGCTCTGCAATCTCCTCTCTCTCTCTCTCTTTTTTTTTTTTTTTGACAAAGTCTCACTCTGTGTCCAAGCTGGAGTGTAGTGGTGGGATCTCTGCTCACTGCAACCTCCAGCTCCTGGGTTCAAAAAAATTCTCCTGCCTCAGCCTACCAAGTAGCTGGGACTACAGGCATGCACCATCATGCCCGGCTAATTTTTGTATTTCTAGTAGAGAAGGGGTTTCACTCTGTTGGCCAGGCTGGTCTTGAACTCCCTGACCTTGTGATCTGCCTACCTCGGCCTCCGAAATTGCTGAGATTACAAGCGTGAACCACTGCACCCAGCCTCTCTCTGCTTTAATCATACAAGGTGAGCAACACTATAGTCAGCCACCTATCTCAGTCCTAGGCATACCATAATCTAGTAGCCATTGGGTCACAACCCCTGATGACCACCTGGTCCCTGCCTCTCCAGAGTCCCCCATCCCCCAGTGTCAATGGGGATGGTGCGACTCTGGACCCTCGTATGAGTTCATGGAAAGAAATCCTCCTCTCTTCTGGCAAGGGAGAGAGGGCTGCTTCTGCCATCCCAGAGGGTTGAGGGTACCCTGAGAAGTCAGGATTCCAGGGTTTTCTGTTTAAATCATGGGCTAATTGTGTCTTAACCAAGGCATACAATAATCATCATAAATAATTGCACTACTCGGGACCCATAGGCTACACATATGAGGCTACTATGAGTGTTTCAAAGTCGTGGATCCAGTTGTTTGAAGAGCTATAAGTGCCTCAAATGAGAATTGGAGGGAAATGTTTTTAACTTCTTATTTTTCTGAGATTTAACCACTGTCTCCATCCTAGTTCTGTAGGCTCATCCTCTCTCTCAATACAGCTGTCTGTGGCCACCATCACCACTATGCCATGATGTCCTTAGATGTGAGGATATGACTAAACATGGACAAATCTCTTCCCTGTGGTTCAATAAGATAGATGTATAGTTTTCCTAATGGCAATCAGATTTTTAGAGGACTGATATAGTTTGATTATTTGTCCCCTCCAAATCTCATGTTGGAATTTGATTCCTGATGTTGGAGGTAGGGCCTGATGGGAGGTGTTTGGGTTATAGGAGTGGATCCCTCATGAATGGCTTGGTGTGTTCCTCAAAGTAATAAGTGAGTTCTCACTCTGTTAGTTCCTATGAGAACTGATTGTTAAAAAGAGCTGAGCACCTCCCTCCCCTGTCTCTCTTGCTTCCTAAGATAAGGGCCTTCTACATACCAGGTACCATGCTCTGATTTTACCTATGTTATTACATTTTCTCCTTCCAAAATCTTGTTGGATAATTACTTTTGTTCTTATTTTGTAGATGAGGACAGGAAAACTCACAGAGTTTTAATTATTTGCCTAAAGTCACATAGCTAGTCATGAAGAGCCAGGATTTGATCTCTTCAGCTTTATGTATTTCTTCCACTATCTCAAGGCTTAAAACATAAAAATAATATTCTCATGCATGTAAGCATATGTGTCACTACATTGAAAGTCCTTTTCCAGCTCTACTATTATTTAGCTATGTGAGCTTCTGAATACCTCAGCTACCTTATCTAACGAAAGCAAAGCAAAACAAAAAAAAGCCCAGAAAGTGTGGGTTCTGAGGCTTTGTGACATTCCCTCTGATCTTGAGTTGTTATACTGCTGGACTCTATAACTTCCTAAGGGAAGCAATCATGGTGAGCAGCAAGCACAGGTATCAGGCTGGAACATGGTCATGCAACAGTGATGGCCTTGCTTTTAATGTTTGAGATCTCGGCTTCAATCCTGAACTTTTCTTTGGGATTTGTTTTGTTGGAGCTTCGTCACAGTGTATTCTGAGTATCTTTTTTCCCCTTATGAGAGGCAAGATAATACACAGTTTAAAGATATAAGTTTTATAGTCAAACAGGATGGGATTCCATCACTGGCTCTTTCATTTGTTAGTTGTCTAAGTTTGGACACATTAATCTCTTGCTTTCCTCATCTGTTAAAGAAGAAAGGAGATCAGTACTTCCTTTATAACCTAATATAAAAATTACATGAACTAATATCTGTGAAACACCTACCACAGTTCTGGCACACAGAATGATAAATAGTAGCCATTATTGTATTTGTCATTATTATTACTGACTTTGGGAATGTGGGAGTTAAGAGGCCAGCCTTTTAACAGACACCTTCCACTTTGGGTCACTCATAGAAGTCACAAAGGGACTATATAAATCAGTATTATCTACATGGGGATTGAAAATTAAGGATGATTTTGACATTACTAAAACGTGGAAGAATTTTTGCTGATACACTAGGTGTGACATTTCTGTTGCTCAGAAACAGAAGTCTTCTTGGGAAGTAAGCAAAAGGATCCTGGCAGAATTCTAACATTTCCTAATGTGGAGAGCTGAGGGCAGATCATTCAGCAAATGGCAAAGACTCAATGCTTGAATTTTCTTTCCCTGGTGAAAACAGCAGTCTTTAAAAGCAGCAGCACTGGTAGACCCCAGAATGTGTGAACCAAATTCTCTTGAATTCTCTTTCCTTGGTGAAAAAAAAGCAGTCTTTAAAAGCAGCAGCACTGGTAGACCCCAGAATGTGTGAACCAGACTCAGCAGACAGCAGGCAGTATGAATGAGCTGGCCCCGCTATGGGGGCAATAGAACTAAGAAGGACACTGAGGTCAGCCATGGCTTGGGTCTGGGGGGCAGCCAGAACAATATGAAATATTGTTATATTAACACATACCAAGATGCATGGTCCAGAGATTAATATGCATTCTTGAATAAGAGAATAGAATAAATATAGAAACAACAAAGATATAATAGAAAAACAAAACCTTCCCTAAAATGAAGAAACAATTAAATCCAAACAAAATGTTGCCACATGCAAAGGCAAAAAAAGGTTTTCTCTGTATCAGAAGACATCTCCAGATACGATGCAAAATCATTGTCGCAGACAGACACTCCATCTATCTGAGCTATCATAACATTTCAAGAATGATATCGCAGTACAAAACACCAGGCTGGGCGCGGTGGCTCAGGCCTGTAATCCCAGCACTTTGAAAGCCCAAGGCGGGTGAATCAGCTGAAGTCAGGATTTCAAGACTAGCCTGGCCAACATGGTGAAATCCTATGTCTACTAAAAATACAAAATTAGCCAGGTGTAGTGGCACACACTTGTAGTCCCAGCTACTCGGGAGGCTGAGGCAGGAGAATCGCTCGAACCTAGGAGGTGGAGGTTGCAGTGAGCCGAGATCACACCAATGCACTTCAGCCTGGGAGACAAGAATGAAACTGTCTCAAAAACAAAAAACAAAAAACAAACCAACACAACAGCAGAAATTGAGGACTGAAACCAATTAAAAATAGAATACATATGAATAACTGAAAATATGTAAAATAATATAAAATTTTAAAAGAACGAAGGAAAAGATATATGATATAAATAATAATTCTGAAAAAAATATGTATTAGGTTTGAAATCACATGGTACATCAATAATAGCCAGGACATAAAAGAAGAGGATGAGAAAAGGTAAAAGCAGGCTAATTTCTTCATTTTACATACAGGGAAATGATAGGTTTTTTTTTTTTCCTTGAATAGTTAATGGACTGTGAACAGTAGAAAAACAAAGAGTTTTTATATCTTATAAACTTCTCTAGAAAAAGAAACATAGTCCATATCGCAAAAGAAAGATAAGGTGATAGCAGGGAAGCATAAAAATAAAACATCAGTACAACTATTGTATATATCAATTAAAAAAACACAAAACCCCTCAAAAGCAAACCAAAACATTGAGCAATGTGATACAAATTTGGGTCAAAATAAAGTCTGCTGGAAAGCTGTGGTTTGAATGTCTGTCTCCTCCAAAACTCACGTTAAATTTAATCCCCAGGGTGGCAGCATTGAGAGGTGGGTCCTTTAAGAGGGAATTGGATCATGAGGGCTCTGCCCGTATGAATGGATTAGTCATAGATTAATGAATTGATTGGTTATTTTGGAAGGGGAACTGTTGGCTTTATAAGAAGAGGAAGAGAGACCTGAGCTAGCATGTGAGCACACTCAGCCCCCGGCCATGTGACCAGTAAGAAGGCCCTCACCAGAAGTGGCCCCTTGACCTTGGACTTATCAGCCTCTGTAAGTGTAAGAAATAAATTATTTTTTTACAAATAAATTACCCAGTTTTAGGCATTCTGTTGAAAGCAACAGAAAATGGACTAAGACATACATGCTATCTATAAGTGACCTAGAACTAAGAACAAAACCAAAAAGGATAGTCGAATAATAGAAGAGTGCAGCAGTAACAATGTGGCGGAATACAATTTGCTACCTACTATCCAATCTCCCTTTCACTGTAATAAGGGAGTTCTGATTTCCTTGGGAATAGAGTGGCGAGGTGTCCAGATTAAAAGCCTTATTTCTTACCCTCTCTTGCAGATGGGGTGACCATGTGATATAGTTCTCACCAAGGAGATAGAGTAGAAGTTTTTGGGTGGGGCTTCCTAAAAGCTGCTTGACTGCATAGTATTCCATGGTGTATAAAAAAGGATGAGTTCATGTCCTTTGTAGGGACATGGATGAAGCTGGAAACCATCATTCTCAGCAAACTATCGCAAGAACAAAAAACCAAACACCGCACGTTCTCACTCATAGGTGGGAATTAAACAGTGAGAATACTTGGACACAGGAAGGGGAACATCACACACTGGGGCCTGTTGTGGGGTGGGGGAAGGGGGAAGGGAAAGCATTAGGAGACATACCTAATGTAAATGACGAGTTAATGGGTACAGCACACCAACATGGCACATGTATACATATGCAACAAACCTGCACGTTGTGCACATGTACCCTAGAACTTAAAGTATGATGATAATAATAATAATAATAATAATAATAAAAAGCTGCTTGAAAGAGGAGTACACTCAGCTGTGTCTACCCTTTTGCCCTTTGAGCTTCTGTCTTGGACTGTGAAAGATAAAAGGCCATAGGGAAAGATAAAAAAGTTCCAGAGACCGAGATACTGACATTCTTAAGCCACTGAATTGAAGTCAACCACAACTTATTTCTGGACTTATTATATGGGAGAAATAAGCATCCACTTGGTTAAGTCACTATTTATTATTTGGGTTTGCAGTCAAAAGAAAATTCTAAACATCAAAATAATAAACAGGACAAAGGCTAATTTATATCTATACACATATAATCCACAATGTAGATTTAACAATTGTGAATCTTTATGTATGTAATCATGTGGGTGCTGTGGTCTGAATGTTTGTGTCTCTCCAAAATTCATATGTTTAAATCCTAATTACCAAGTTTATAGTATTAGGAGTGGGGCCTTTGGAAGGTGATTAGCCCTTTTCGAGGGCTCTGCCCTCATAAGTGGGATTAGTGCCCTATGACAAAGGCCTGAGAGATCACTCTTGCCCCTTCTGCCATATGAGGTTATAGCAAAAAGACTACTGTCTATGAACCAGGAAGTGGGCCCTTAATAGACACCAAATCTGCCAGCACCTTGATCTTAGACTTCTCAGCCTCCAGAACTTTGAGAAATAAATTTCTGTTGTTATCCATAGCCACCCAGTAATGACATTCTGTTATTACAGCCTTAATGGACTACGACACGGACTAAAACCTGTGAAGGAAGAGAGTTGGAAACACAAGAAGAAACTGGTAGGATCATAGTAGGTTTTTAAACACATCTTTGTCTGACAAATCAAATAGCAACAAATAAGTTTAGGAAAGATTTTTAACAATAAAAAGAAATAATTAATAGGACTGTATTAAATATTAAACCCTACAAGGAGAAAATGCATTTACTTTTTAAGCAGCTATTAACCCTACTAGGCCAGGGAGGACCTTACTTAATGTCAAAAATATTTGCATATCCTTTGATCATGAAATTATATCAATAATCTTATGAACTCAAGTGTATGGGTGGATGTGGTTGTAAAATTACAAAGTCAGTGTAGAGATCTAGTGTGTAAGGAAACTGGTAGATGGGTTTTTGGAAGGCTGATTGAGTTCAGGCTGGAAAATGGGAGCATGTTTTGTTTTTCTTCTCTCTCTTCAGTCCTCCCATGCCACTTCCCGAATGCTATCTCATGAGTAGGGGGATTAATAAAAAATGCTTTTCACTGGAAATCTCTTATCAGCTATGGTATAGTTATAGGTATAGTCTTTTTTAAATTAAAAAAGTCACAGACTTTTATTATCATTCATATACTTCACAGGAAAATATAGCAAAGGGGTCAGAGTTGTATGCAAAGACATCTGGGAGCAGGACTGTCCTGACATCCAGCACAACAGCTGCACTGTCTGATGCTCCTTTGCAGAGGAGGTCCTGGGCACACTTGGCACAGTCCATAGAGCAGCAGGAGCAGCAGCTCTTTTTGCAGAAGGAGCATTTGCATTTTTTGCATTTTTCAGGAGCCAGCACAGGTGCAGGAGCCACCAGTGGCCAGGACCAGTTGGGGTTCATTTGGGACCGAGGTAAGGCTGGAGTTCCAAAGCAGGAGGCTAAGAGGCAGCAGGGATGTTGGAAGATGTGTTGAAGCTTCCGTAGAGTCCTTTCAAGTTTCAAGCTGGTTCCTTGAACAGGTGCCATTAGACACCCAGATTTGGTTTATTTGTGAGCAGAAGGTTTACATCTTGTCTGGTTACATTAGTTGTCAAACAGGAAGCAATTAGAAATGTGCCTGACATGTAGTAACTGCCTACTAAAGGACAGCAATTACTATTCATCAGGGCTGTACCTTCCTCTGTCTCTCAAGCGCCTTTCATCCTTAGAATCCGGCTTAGGTCTCTTCCTCTATGACACTGCCCTGGATACTCCAGCTCAGTCACACTATGGCATCTACAACACACTTAATCATTTATTTGTCTTCTAATTGTTTCCTGGTGTTCATAATATCCCTCATCTTCTACTCCAAGTGCCTGAAGGTACAGTGCCAAGTAGTATAGCACTGCAGTCATTGCATGGTGTTGGTGGAGACTGCTGGGGTTCAAAACCCTCTTCTACTAACTAGCTGTATGATCTAGTGCAAGTTATTTAACATCTCAAGGCCATTAATATATTTGTGCACATAGCTTTGTTTTATATTGGGTTCTTTTCTTCCCAGCAATGGGATTACTGGGTCAAAAGATATTGCTTACAGCTGTGTGACTTTGGGAGTTACATACATCTTATGTCTTAGTTTCCTTGCATGTAAAATGGAGATCATAGACTTTCTCATAGTGTGACTCTGACAATTAGCAGATAATACACATAGTTTCTGGCAAATAGTAGACAGTTGTGTTCATGCTAACTATTATTGTTGTTTGATTGAAATTCTTGTGCTAACATTTCTTTATGCTCAGGTGCTCTGCTGATCAAAGGATCAGAAGGATGTTTGACAGAGGAAAATAAATCAAATTATTCCCTTAACTGCGGCTTTTGTATTACCTGAGTTTTATAATATTGTCTGCTTTTCTGACCATCCATCTCCATGATTAATTAAAAGATAGCTGAATTTGATATGGTGGCAGCTTTTCACAAGATCTACTAAAAACATGAGCTATAAATGTTGTTTTGGTAATCTGGAAGGGGCAAAAGGAAAACAGTGAAAGGCCTTAGAAATACAATTCTAAATCTTTCTTTGCTGCCTAAGAAGACCAACTTTCTTCTTGCCTGTATAAACAATTTACTTTTAGAGCAGAACTTATGAAATGTAGACCTGGGATGGGAAGGCAAGATTCAATTTGTGGGGTCATGCTTGGTGAGAAAAGTGTTCCCAGAAATAATATTTGAAGAAGGATTACATTCTGAACCCCGGTCAATTTCTTACCTGCTGGCAAAATAAATTATGGTGCTGGGCAAGTTTCAAGCCCATTCAAATGCCAAAGTTGATATCCGATGAGGTTCTATTCAGGGCTTTTTTACACACATTTTCAATGGCTGCCAAGACATTTGCCTTTTCACTACATCTCTGTTAAGCACTAAAGCCCATGGCTTGATGTACCGCACAAGCTGCAGAAGGGGCTGGATTCTGACAGCTAAGTGTGTCCAGAGATTAATAGAGGCTGAGCTCAGCTGACAAGGGAAAGAGAGACATAGTCCCGTGGCAAGGCACTTAGAAATGACTTTGATTTCCCTTATGGAGATAAGAAATAACTCTGTCCCTGTTCTAAAAAGAGTAAAGAATAGGGTCAAACAGTTTTGGCTGAGGATTTGGATAAAGGTTTTATGTGTGTGTGTGTGTGTGTGTGTAATTATAAATGTAATATATAATTATTATGTATAATTACATATTATGTAATAATAGTATATAATTATATGTGTACATATTTTATATATATATATATATATATATATATATATATATATATATATACTCTGAATATGCTTATACATATACCCACAAACATAAACACACATTCACGCACATTTATTTTCTCCCTCTCTGTTTTTGGTCATTTAAAATAAAGGAAAAAAAAGATTGAGTTTAGATTAAAAAATTAGTTGGTAACATTTATTGCTAAGTAGTGAACTCTGAATCTGAATCTACCAAAGATTACAAGCCTGATTGATTCACAGCACTAATTTAAGCATCTGAAAGCACTGAATGCTGATGTCCACTGTGTGATCGATACAGATCCTGTCTGTCATCAACATTCTTTACAAGAAGATTAATTAAAGTAAATAAAATGGAATCAGGATGGGAAGACCAGATTACATTGGAAAACAATGCATATATCATAGATATCATTAGAGGACTAGGAAAGAGTTGATCAAATAGATAAGCAAAAGAAATGCCTGCAGCATACCCAACCACAACACAAAATCACCCAAATGATATGGCTTCACTTACTGCTGGATTTGGTCTTAGTAGAGAAGGTAGATTTATGGTTAGTAATTTGTGTCCTTCAAAATTTTGAGGCAGGAGGCCGATGAAAATATAGTGTGCTCAGCAAAACCTCTCTACAGCTGACTGCTGGACAGAAACTCAAGTTTCTTGAAAACTCATGGAAAAACCATTGAAAATCCTAACTCCTGGACCCTTATTATGATTGTGGGGAAAATAACTTTTAAAACCTGATATGTTCACTTATGCACAAAGGTATATTTTTACAGTATAGCAAAAAAGGTAAGTTAGGAATATTCTTATATTCCAAATGACCTGGTATTATTTTATTTTGTCATAAATTGCATGTATCCTGATGTGATTGAAACCCTACCAGGGTTTGAAGTTATAACCGCAGCTAATGTATTTGAAAAAATAAAAAGCTTTTTGTCAGTATGATTTCTGCTTCAAACTGTGCAAGATACACTTATTCTCCAAGATAGAAGCACCCCCCAACTTTTTTTTTTTTAACAAAAACCTTAAAAGACTAAGCAGGAAATAACGCACACTCATGGAGACATTTCAGCCAAAAAAGAATAATTGAATGCAAGTGAGAAAGGGAATATATTTTAAATTAAAGAATTTTGACAGGCCAGTGAAAGAACAAAGGGCTGTATTCTACATTACTTATTTTCCCAAGGGTTCCAGACTCTCATAGACTTCGATGGGAGGGCTACTCACAGGAGGGAAGCTTGGAGCTGAAGAAATGTGGATCAAAGCAATCAGCTTAAAGCATCTCATTCTGCCTTCCATAGGCCAGCTGTTCTGAAAGTTCTACGGCCTTCCACAGTCATGCCTGCCTTTCCCGAAATGGCAGTTGCAAGACAGGTAAAATCCTTCCCTGAATCACTGGGTTTCCCTTAAGATATTTAGTCCATATTTTTCGTATATTTACATCATGGTTCAATGGGGGATCAATGGGTTGAGTAGTGACAATGACCTTTTGGTTGATGGAAAAGAAGGGAGCAACATAAAAATGACTGTTTCTTGGGTGAATGGCATAAAGAAGGCATTTCTTACCTAGGACAAGGCGTGGTCTTGGCCTCTCTGTGCTTACAACATGAGCCACAGAACGGATGTGATGTTGAAGAAAGAACATAGGCTTTCATCAGTTCTGGGTTCAAATCCAGCCTTGCCAGTTGTCAGCCTTGCCATCTTGTCAAACAAGATGATCTTTGACAAGCCTCCTACTCTCTCTGAGTGTCAATTTTTTTTCACTTAAGGTGGCACTAATAATACCCACCCCAGGAAGTTTGGGTGAGGATTAATGATAAAAAGCATATGTGAGGGAAAAGCAGAGTGTCTGGTCCTTAATAGTTATTAAATTAAATATACATCAGTTTTTCTCAAGAGTTCAGTCTCTAGCTTCTAAACTGGATTCGCTTTCTCATTCCACCACTTTCTCTGGGCTGTGTGACATTGGTCAAGCTCTTTTATCTTTCTGAATAGAATATGGCTCATTGGTAAAATGCTAATAGGTCCTACCTCAAAGATTTGCTGAAAACAATTAAATAGTTTTTAAAAAAGCATTTAATACAGCTTCTATAATGCAGTAAGCTCCCCCAAAAATGTTCTCACATATTATGCCCGAGTTCTCTGTTAGTTTGCTTTGCTATTTTTCTTAACCAGTTCCCAAACTCCCAGTTCCTCTAGAGCATGAATCTTCTTTATTTTTCCATGCATCCTCTTTTCCAGCCTTGATATAGAGAGAGGTTATCAGCTGGGATATGCATTGTAGAGTGACCCCCAACCCCTACGTCCACCTTCAGCATTTGAAAGCAACATGAGAATCTACTATGAAATTGGGTGAATTCATATCAATATAATGTTTTAAAATATTTTTTAGATTTCTTAATTCTAAGCACATTTCCATGAATACTTTTCCAGGAATACTTTTCCAGGAATACTATGATATACCTTAAAGATGATATAATCAGCAATTCCAAATCAAATTAATATGCAAAAGTTCTAAGTTGTGTATCTTGCTGTTATAGTTGGATCATAAAACTAGTGATTCAACTGACTAATTAAGAGTTCAATGACCAGTGATTCTTTTCTTTGCCTTCAGGTTGCCCCACTCCCTAAATGTTGCTAAATAAAAATGGATTGATCTCTAGTCATCCAAGAAAATTCTCTTATCTCCTAAGTGAGGCTCACTGTTGTGTGAAAGAGCCTTCAAGCTAGTGAAAGTTTTTTGGGAGCATAAGGGTGAATATCTCTTAAAAGAAAGAATGAAAAAGAAAAGAAGAAGAAGAAAAAAAGAAATTGCATGCAACATCATCATGCTCCTTACTCCTATATCCAGCCCCTTCCCACTGGGCCATTCTGGTTTCAATTCCCATGGGACAATAGAAAGGACAGTTTTGAAATTAAATTGACTGAATAATATTTTACAATTGTGATGTGTTTGTATGAAAAACTATATACAGATTGATTATATATTTTATATTTACCGGAGTGAGCACATATTGCTTCTTTACTCTTAAGGAACAATAAAAATGTGAACATAAACTCAGTCGGAACAGGCTTTCCTTATTCTCTGCTTCCTTCCCACCAAAAACCTCCAAATTAATGCATCATGTAAGCTGAAGGATTTGTGGTGTAGACTCATTAAAAAAAGATGAGCATACAGATCCTCCACGTAAAATAAAGGTCCTTTGCTTAGAATGAGGGTAAATATCTAAACTGCAGTCCTTGCACCAAACCTCCAAGTCTGGCAGAAATCCTCTCAGGAAATGATGGAGTGTAGGGAGGCCATGATGGCAAAATGACCTTAGGAGAGTTTTTCATTGTACCATTTCTCATGCTATCCCTAAGTCCCAAAGGTTCTTGGCAATGGTTTGGGGCAGAGCAGATGAAGTCAACTGCTTGTGTCCCCATGTGGTATTGTGGAATTTATGCTAGGCTTGTTGGAAGATAAGTTGAAGTTCTATTAAGTTCTGTTACTTAATAGCGGTGAGAGCTTGGATAAATCACTGAATTTCTTTATGATGCAGTTTCCTCATCTGCAAATTAGGTATAACAATATCTATCTTTCCTACCACACAGAGCAGTTGTGAGATTTAAATGGCAAAAGCATTTGGGGTCCATGCTATACAATGGCAGGGCATTATTTGGTCACACATAGTCTGTATACTCAATACCTGTGCCTGTTTATTATAATTATGCATCATCTACATATAACCCATGTATCTATAAAGCATATGAGCATAATGAATGAATGATTTGTAATTGTATACTTGCATAGACTTTAATGCACTTTTGGGATCTAGGAACATTAAATGGCCTATACAAATAAAAGTTATCTTATTTTTATCACTGGGAAAGTTTCCAGGACATTATCAACACATGCTAAAGTTTCCTACATAGAATGTAATACTGAAACCTCTGCTACCTTATGCTCAGGCTCACAACTTCCATATGATTTGCCTCTTAAAAAAGCCACAGAACTTGTCAGCCAAATTCCAAAGTGACATTCAGCAGTGCATATTTGGAATCAGTTTTGGTTTTGCTTTCAGGCTGTCACAAAAAACTACAAAACGGCTGGACACATGTACCTCTCTCCACTCTCCTCAATTTCTTTTTCTTTCTCTAGAGCGCGACTAACATGTTGGTTTCAAAACCACGATCACACGCATTCACATACACACCTTCAGCAGGATTCTTAAGATATTGCTTCCCATATGTAGCTCATAGATCAAGTTAACTATATAGCACTGCCCTGGGTTATCTCTCCTGAAACCATGTGGAATACTCATCTTCTCTAATCCTGGTCTATAGTATTTCCAAAGTACTTTACAAGCCCGAGTAGGGCCTCTAATGCCTTGCAGCAGCTGAGCTGGTAGCACACATGATATCTTAAATGTAACAATCAAAGGAGCACGCTGGATCTTGGTATTTCCGGTGGCTTGCAGATGTGCTGTGTCCGGATCCAAAATCTGTAATGTCAATTTTAGATAAAAGAAGCTTTAGACAAAATTGTCTCCCTGCCTTGTGTCAACAACTGAGCCAGGACAAGGGAACGCTCTCTGATAGCAAGGCTGCATGTATTGCATATCAGTTATCTGACCCCTACAATAATTTCTGGGGGTGTGTGTGTCCGTGAGCAACCTTGCTCAAGATTTATGTAATGGAGGGCATTGTTATATTAATCTACACCATGTGGAACTCTCCAGGTGCTAAGCTTTGATCTTCCTGCCCTCTGGTGCATTAAGTTTTCTAGTATTCATTGACAATGATATTTGTGATTTAAAGCACTCCCTTTCCTGGCTACAGAGGGGGACACAAAAAAGGGTTCAGAAAACTGTACTTTGAACCAGACACTCTCAACTTTCCTTGTTTGGTTTCAGTTTGGTATAAAATCCACTCTGATTCTGTTTAGAATTTGATAGGCACTCCAAGGAGTAAAAGAATATCTTTCTGAAACATTTTATGGCACATTAGATTACTGCTGAAAATGCCAGACTTGGCTGACTGGGGACGCTTGGCCTTTGTCAAAGTGGAATGTGAAGATGGAAAGTAAAAGGCGATTTTCCACTTCTCACTGCTACGAGGAAAAGGGAAAGGGAGGTGGGAAGGATACAAAGAGATACAGACATTCAGAAATCCAAGTCTGTCGTGAACCTAATAGCAACAAGAACAAAATGATAAAATTTTCTAATACAAAAGCATAATAAGCCCTGATATGTCATATTTCAGGAAATACAGTATTACTTTGGAGGAAAATGTAAAGAAATATCAAACAGGTTAAAGGTAATATAGTACATACTGGTTAAGGACACAGACCCTGGTGTCAGATTGCCTGGTCCAAACCCCATTTCTCCTGCTTAACTAATGTCAGGTTCCCCATCTGTAAAATGGGGATAATAACAGTATCTGTCTCCCAGATTACTGGGAATATTAAATGAGCACTCAGAACAGGGACAATATATCCTCAGTGCTATATAAGTGTTTGCTAACACCTTACCCATATCCTCTGCTGATAATACCTGTAATTTGCAACACAGATTACTTTTTATTTTTACCTCTAGTATTAACTAGTATGATGCCTTTGAACTTCCTGGGCCAGCAGAGGTCAAGGCTGGATTCCTATGAGGTATGTAAATGGCAACTCCTTTATTGGGGAAGAGAATAGGTTCCAACTACATAGATTTGTTCAAGAACACTAATCCCAGAGGACGAAATTAAGGAAGAGGAACAGTGGTGTTCCGGGGTCATGGAATCCTGAGGGCTCTGGAAGGCCCTCCCTATCTTCTCCCTTGTAGGGAAAAGATATTCCCTCTTCTTCAGACCTCTCCATCTGCATAGAATACAAAAGTATTATTGCCTCTATCACCATAGATGCATTTTGCTTCTCCTTAAACTTCATATAAATGGAATCCTGTACTAAAACTTACTCTTCTGTATCTGGCTTTTTCACCCAGTAACAAAACTAAGATTCATGCATGTTTTTGCACATATCAGTAGTTCATTCTCTTTCATTGCTGTGTAGAATTTCATTGTATAAGTATGTCACAGTTTATTTACTAATTCTACCCTTAAGTTGTTTGCAACTTTTGGATGCTATAAATACATTTGAAGATTAATTTTTAAAAGACATTTTAATAGTAAGCTTCGTTAACACTTTTGTAGAAGTGTATGCACTAGCTTTTCTTTTTGCTTACACTCGAGTTGAATTCAGGAAGCTTTGATGTTTTCTAAGCATTTTGCTGGGGGTTCTTTATTGTCTAAATCAGATTGTCTCTTTAAGAAGGGTTTAATTTTTATTACGTGGGGCAGTGCCAGCCATCTTTATTAATAATGATAGCGGAATAGTAACAAATGATGATCAGGTGAGACTCATCCTGTTACTTTGTAAAGCTATTGCGGGATTCCAGGACTGATTTGCTCTAGTTCAAAAGAAAGATCGGAGACATGCTAAGATGATGAAAAATTCATGCTCCTAAACTAGTGTACATAGGACAGAAAAGGTTTTCCTAAGGAAGGCTCCTACATCCATATTCATTTTGAGGAGATGAGTGTGGGATGCTTTGAAGCCAGTGCCATTGCTAGACACAGGTGTTCCAGGACTCCATTTCTTGCTTATATGATGGGAGGCAGAAGTTAAGAGGCATTTTATTCCGGAAGTATCAGAGAGAGGGCATGTGTAACTCTCAAACAGCCTGAGCCTGTTGTGCATTGGTCAGCAATGTCCAGTGCTAGAGACACAAGTGGGCAATGCAGTGGGAAATAAATGGAATGGTTGCGGAACTAAAGGACTAGAAGTCCCATTTCCCATTTCTAGCAGTCCCATTTCCCATTTCAGGATGTGCGGAATGGAGAAACAGCCTTACAAGACTTTTGCAGTACTTGGATATAGTCCAAAGAGAGGAAAAGAAGGCAGAGGAGAGTGCCAGAAAGTCTCCCCCTTTTTAAAGAGAAACTTACCTGCTAAGAATGCGTTAAATTAGCCTCGTTTAGCCTAGGACTGAGGGTTTTCCATTGGCATGGGACTGGTAATGTTAAAATTAAGAAAGTCCTAAGCAAAGCAGGCACTTTGGAGAACTAGGCAGATTTAGCAGATCCCGCAGAGTTCTAGCTTGCCTGGGCAGCAAGGGATTACCTCATCGGATTACCTAATCCAGGAGTTGTGAAGTTTTTTTAGCAGGAGACCAGTCTCCCTTTTTTGAATGCAGGATCTTTGGCATTAGCTTAGAAACTCAGCCCGATGAAGTGGAGCTGTGCTGTTCAAAGCAGAGAAGTCTCCATTTAGCCTAACCGCTCCATTTTTTAGATAGAGAAACTGAGGCCGAGAGACTTGACACACCACATCTAGTTTACAACAGGCCTAGGACTGAATCTCGACTTGTCTTCTGAATTCTTCTTGGCCCACTACCACTGTTCTTCAAAGAATGGGCAGGGCATTCCCCACCACCCCCAGTCAGCATCATCCAAAGCAATTTACAGATGCAGTGTAACGTGCATCTAAATGTCAACGATGTTCTTTTTAGAAATAGAAAAAAAAAATCCTAAAATTTGCATGTGATCACAAAATATCTGCCATCTTGAGCAAAAAGAATAAATAATAAAGCTAGAGGCATCACACTACCTGACTTCAGAATTTACTACAGAGCTATAGTAACCAGATCATGTGATACTGGCATAAAAACAGACACATAGACCAATTTAACAGACAAGAGAACCCAGAGATAAATCCATGCATTTCCCGTGAACTCATTTTCAACAAAGATGCCAAGAAGAAACAATGGGAAAGGACAGTCTCTTCAATAAATGGTGCTGGGGAAACTGGATATCCATATGCGGAAGAATGAAACTAGACCCTTATCTCTCACCACATACAAAAATAAAATGAAGATGGATTAAAGACTTTAATCTAAAACCTGAAACTATGAAATTACTAGAAGAAAACATTGGGGAAATGCTCCAAGACATTAGTCTGGACAAAGATTTTTTGTATAAGACCTCAAAAGCCCAAGCAACCAAAGCAAAAGTAGACAAATGGGATCACATGAAGCTAAAAAGCTTCTGCACAACAAAGGATACAATCAACAAAATGAAGAGACAACCCAGAGAATGGGAGAAAATATTTGTAAACTACCCGTTGGACAAGGAATTAACAACCAGAATATATAGGGAGCTCAAACGACTCAATAGCAAAAAACAAAACAAAATACCAAAAAACAAATAATCTGATTAAAAATAGGCAAAAGATCTGAATAGATGTTTCTCAAAAGAAGACATACAGTGGCCAACAGGTATATGAAAAAATGCTCAGCATCACTAATCATCAGAGAAATGCAAATCACAATGAGATAGCATCTCGTCCCAGTTAGAATGGCGTTTATTAAAAAAAATAGGCAATAACAGATGCTGGTGAGGATGTGTAGAAACGGGAACCCTCATACACTGTTGGTGGGAATGTAAATTAGGATAGCCACTATGGAAAACAGTACAGAGTTTCCTCAAAAAACTAAAAATAGAACTGCCATAAAATCCAGCAATTCCACTACTGGGTATGTATCCAAATAAAGAAAATCAATATATCAAAAAGACACCTGTACTCCTATGTTGATTGCAGCACTATTCACAATAGCCAAAATATGGATGGATGAATGGATTTTAAAATGTGGTATATATACACGATGGAATATTATTCAACAATAAATAAGAATGAAATCCTGTCATTTCCAGCAACAAGAATAGAACTGGAGGTCTCTATGTTAAGCAAAATAAGTCAAGCACGGAAAGACAAATATTGCATGTTCTCATATGTGGGAGCTAAAAAAGTGGATCTCATGAAGATAGAGTATAGATTGTGGTAACCAGAAGCCAGGAAGAATAGTGGAGAGATGGGGATAAAGAGAAGTTGATTAATGAGTACAAATGTATGCTTTGATAGAAAAAAGAAGACCTAGTGTTAGGTAGATCAGTAGGGTGACTATAGTTTACCATAATCCATTGTATATTTCAAAGGAGCTAGGGAAAAGAATTTGAATGGTTCTAGCATAAAGAAAAGACAAATATTTAAGGTGATGGATATCCCAAGTACACTGATTTGATCTTTACAAATTATATGCATACATTAAATGATCACATATACCCCCAAACTGTGTACAACTATTATGCATTAATGAAAAAAATGAAAACAATACTTACCAGGGGACTCTGTTCTAGACTATCTTGGAGAAGTTCTAAAAATATGCATTATAACAAGTTCCCAGGTAATTCTTATGAACATGTGGCTGCTTAAGTCTTACCACTCCCACCCCTTACTCCAGGATTCTTACCTGAGAGGTATTGAAGACCATTTACTCTCATAATCTCTCAAGCTTATCATTTGTAATTTGGGCACTGGAGTTTTCTGCAGGTTACTGAACAGGATAATAAAAGGAACCCCAAATCTTGGGGAACAGGCAGTCTATATAAACCAGCCCCTTCTGCTCATGCTTCTGCCCATCACAGCTGGGCTGGAGCTGGGCTCTTCTCTGTCGGCTCAGGGGAGTGACTCTCCCGTGCTGGCCTGGTCAGCTTCGGGATTCACTCTCTTGCATCATCATGAGTTTTTTGTCACTATGGTAGAAATATTCTTTTCCTTGGACAGAGATAGATGAGTCTTCCTGAGAAGCTCTGCCCTGTTCCCTGGGGGGCTTTAATTCCTCTCCTGTTGGCCCCATTGTGTCCTATGATGATGTTAACGGCATGGCCCAGTATGGTGTGGTTTATATGGTTTTCCTATTTTTTTTCTTCCACTCTTTTTCAGAAGCATCTTCTCCTTCTGCATCATATGGTTGGCTTTGGCTTTGAGAAAATTGATAGGGATGGGAGATCCAAAGGAGGATGTCTCACCTTATAATGCCAGTTCATCATATTTTCCTATGAAAATATTCTACTGTTACGATTCTGGGGTGGCTAATATAAATAATAAACAGCAACCATTGGGCTGAATTCTTCTATATTATCTCCTTTTAAGTTTAAAATTCTTAACTTCTATTTTTTACCAATTAAAAATATTACAGCTTTATGCATTGGGTTTGCTTCAGTTTCTTCCCGGGAGACCTGAATAATACTTTCTTCTACCCTCATCCCTGAACCCTCCCTCATCCCCTACCAAATAAAACCAAACAAGAGACTGTGGACTTCCAGAGCATCAGAAGCTGGCTGCTAATTGCATATCCTTGGAGGAATATGTTTGTCTAACTTCTTTGAGGCTGGTGGATCTCCATGCTATGGTTTATAAGCTGAGCAGGACCCCACTGTATTCTTCTCTATCAGGCTCTACTCTCTAAGCACTAGCCTGGCTTACTGCTCAGACTGAGCCTGAAGCAGTCAGTTGGATCTGATATGGTTTTGGGTGGCTCACCAAGGGTGGGACTGGCCCTTCTTGAATGTTCTTGAAGACATTGGTAGTGTCAGATTGGGCCCTTAAGAACTGGTGGTGTCAGATTGGGCCCCTAGGAATGTTTAGCCAAATCCCACTCATCTGAATGTATCCACATGCCATATAGCTACAGACTTGTGAAACCCCATGTTTCTAGATTCTTTAGCTTTAGTAGAATGGAGGAAAATGTCTTGGTATGTCCACCTTGGTTAGGAATATGCAGGCCCAGGTATGGTTCAGAGGTCCATGTGGCACAGCTGCTAGTCCTTGTGGCTGCAGCAGGTGGGTTTCCTGCGGTGGGGGTGGAGGGGGAAGAGAGGGAAAGGAGAGAATGAGTTTCCTCCTGATGAGGACCTTGTCAAGACCTGGTGGCCAGAAGTTATACTGAGGACAGAGTTCCCTCCCCACCTAAAACAAGAGAGAACACCCCACTGCTGCAGTGGGGTAGCTGTGGACGCAGGCAGGGCCACCGTTTCTCCTTTCCTCAGAGGGTTCCATTCAGCCTGCTGGGCAGGCCCAGCCCTGCCTTACTGTCTGTGAATCTCTCTCTAGAGCTAACACCCCTGCCTAGACCAACCCACTCTCTGTGAATCTGCTCCCCAAGCTGTACCCACCTTTGACTTGTAACAAACCAGTCAGCGTTTGCTGCCTACTGAATAAACCACCCCAAAAGGTAGCAGCGTGCAGTGATAAACATTTGTTTTCATCACAGGTCTCTGTGGTGGCTAGGCTGGCTGTGCTCCCTGGGTTCCTTCTGGGGCTCCAGATGAATGGGTAGCCACCAACAGGAGTTATGGAAACACATCATGGCTGTTGGGGAACCGAGACTCAGACCTGCCGGACACTTACTGCCACCCACATTCTCTGGGCCACAGAGAGTCAGAGACAAGCCCAGTGTCAGTGGAGCTGGGAAATATCTGCCGATGGAGGCGGGGGTGGGGTGGAGTGACTATTTGCTAGGTAATCATCTAACCTACCTCATCTGGTATTCCTCTTCAGCTTCTTCATGAACAGAGCCCAGATCCTGGCACTGACCCCTCTGGGGATTCCAAATATATCTGCAGGGTGTTTCCAGCAGGAGAATCCGCTGCTAGGATTTAGCTGTGTGTCCATGTCTGTGGTATTGTGGATTGGGCCTGCCAGAAATAGACAAAATAAATGTTGCAGGAGAGACTTTAATGTCCTCTGAATTTCACCTTTAGTAAAATTAGAGGCTTGTATATGAAGCCGTAGCTCTGAGAGAAGTATTAACTAAAGCCCGAACTCAGGCTTTGATGTTTGAAGTTGATGAGAAGATGGTTCAGTACCGCATGGTATCATTACCTATCTGGGCTCCCCAGCAGACATAGCTAATTTTAGATTTCTTTTCTGCGGACAGGGGATGGTAGCAAACAAAATTTCAAGGCAGCATGAAGCACTACTGCTAATAAATTGGTTGGTGAGATGGTCCCTTTGTGCTATCCCTGACCCAAGAACTTGAATATAGGTGGATGGCCTAGGTGTGACAGTGTGACACATCAATGGCATTACATTTTTGGGAATGGTGCCAGGTGTCACCAAACTCAGAGAGGTCCTGGACACAGGCCTAATGTCCTTATGGTTCTTACATCCAAGCTTCTGGTGCAAGGAAGATGGGTGGGCAAAGTAGATCAGCTGTGATTGGCAAGGAAACCACCTTCTGGTACTGAGGAAACCAAGTTTACAATGGGCTGGATCTGGGAAAGTGACACAGGGCAATAACAGTGAGTAGAATTATGGATCTCTAACTATCTTTAAAGCACTGCTCAGGCAATGCATTGTCAGCAATCCAGAAGACATTATAAAAGGTATGCTTTCTGGGCAAAGCCCTGAGACTCTGGAAATCAGAAATCATTTTATTAGTTTCACTGAAGATAGCCGCTTTTTGGTGGAATAAAATCCCAAAGGGATGCCACCTCTAGTAATTCAGAAGCAAGGGTATGGTTAGGAGATGCCCTTGAATGACAAGTTTACATAAATCTATAGACAGAGGTCTGGTAGGTCCTCCTGGAAAAGACGGAAGCAGGTAGACAAGTTGTTCAGCACCAAAGCCTTAGGCATACAAGAAGAAAGGAGAGATTTATGTCCAATGAGGTGATATCTGGCCCCAAGTTTCTGCACCACGCACCCCCCACTCTTGCTCCGTCAGCTCCAACCAAACTCATCTCTGAGTCCTAAATAGGAAACATTGTTTCACTTAACACGTTATAATTTATTGGGGCCACAAGTCTCTCTGCTTTGGGATCCACATGGAAAATGTTTCCTTAAAGGAAAAGTCAGAAGCATTCTTCCCATTTCTTCCCAGGACACCAGGAGGCTTTAGTTACCCTCCAGACCTGAGCGTGACGGTACCAGCTGTGTCTGGCTCAGGCGAGGGTGGTTTGCAGACACTGGTGGATCCTGAGGAAGAGGCAGTGGTAGCAGGCAGAGTTGGATGAAATTTGGCAGAAACTGGGTTGCCTGGCAGAAGCCACAGTATCTGGCAGGCAGCAGTGATGTGCAGTGGATGGTGGGGCCCTGCAGAACAACTAGGGCTCCCCAGGAAGCATCTCTGTGGGTCTTTGTGGGCAGTCCTGGCTTTAGTGGTAGATAGCACTGAAGGATGGAGGAAGAGAGAAGAAACTGGCAGAAGCCATGTGGTAGTTAACAAGGCTTATTTAGGAACAAATTGATGATACTTCCTGAGGACTCGCAGAAATTACCAGCAGTGGGCAGGGTTATCTGTGGTGAATTCAGTTATTCCACTTGCAGGAGGAAAGCCAGCCAGCAAAGTCATGACTATTCATGTAAATTTGTTTCCCATTGAAATGCTGGCTTGGTGTGGCCTGGAACATCTAGTTTGCAGAAACTTTCCTATTGGCTTCTTGCCCTGCCCCTTCACATGTCCTACAAACACTCTGCCACTTTGGCCTCTGGACCTGGAAGCTTTTTTCTGAATTTATCTTCTGTGAAGGCCAAACAGGCCTTGGAGTCTAGAGTCCGTTTCTGATAGGAGAGATCGCTGATTTGATCATACAGAGTGGAGGTTAGTGTGAAGTCTGGTGTCTAACTCCTGAAAGCCACCTCCAGCTCCCATCTGAGTAGTTTTGTGATCCTGGGAAAGCGATATAATCTCTCAGAATTTCAACTGTGATGCAATAGTAGTAGTACCACTCTGAGGGTCCATTTGTGTGTGTGTGTGTGTGCATTTTGTGAAAACGTACACAGAGCACTTAGAACAGTCCCTCAGTAGCTACACCTGGTAGCGGCATCATTCATATAACACCTTTTAAATTCATTAAACAAATACTTATTGAGCACCCACTGTATGCCAGATCTTAGTGAAATAAGCAAAGTTTTCATTAGAGAGGGAGGAGGGATGGGGGTATTGGAGGTTTGAGGAGGGAAGGTGTGAAGTAGTCACTACAGAGAGAGGGAGGGTGTGTTGATTAGGAAAACAGAGTAGGATTCCTGGACAATTCGGAGGGACTTGAGAATCCCTCCTTAAAAGGTTGAAAAATGTGCAATTTCTTAACTGTGATTTTTCAGCTTCGATTTTTTTTGCTTTTTAAAGCAGAGGAACCACTTCTTCAAAGAAGTCCTGTGGAGGCCATCAGTATATTGAAGGCTAAAGGGGAGCTGTTCTGGTTGAGGTGGCTGGGGGAGTGGTAGCCTCCTCCACACATGGACCCAACCCCTGTCCTCTGTGAATGTCTTTCTGGTTCCTCAGTAGCATCTCTAGAGATCTGGGGAACCCAGTTTAGAAACCACTGTTTAGCTCAGCTCCATAACAAAGCCTCAGTCATCAAAGCAGAAAAGCAACTCGAGATCAAGCATCATATTTGACATTCAGATTTGTGAACAGCCCAGTCTTCCATTTACTGTATCTGAGTTTTGTGGAAGTTGCAAAAGACAAAGAAAATATAATACTCATTTTGATATCAAGGATTTTATGACAGTGCAATTTTATAAACAGCATTACTTTAATACCTTTATCAGATATTTCTTGCCCCAATAATGCTGCATCACAAACCACCTCTAAACTCAGTGGCTTAATTCAGTGATCATTTATTGTCCTACCCCTGGTTCTGTAGGTTTGTGGGGGTGGCTCTGATGCAGGCTGTGGGTCTGCAGGTGGTTTTTTCTTCTGTGTCTCATGCTGGAGCCCAGGCTACCCAAGGTAGATTTGCACAGTGATAGCAGAAGCATGCTTGAAGCATCTGCTCACATCTTATTTACTGAAAGCTCATGTTAAAGCAAGTCATGTGGTCAAGGCAAAAGTCCAAGGGCAGGGAAGTACACTCTGCTCATCATGAGGTCACAGTAAGGATGTGGATGTATGTTACTACTAGAGAGGAGTGCAAAAGTGAGACCAGTAATTCAATCCACTACAATACCCATGGAGCAGAGTGTAATCACCTATGGGGAGAGTGACATTCTCTTCCCTTCTGCCTGGACTGCAGCCCAACTTCTACACATTGAGGAGAAGAGAATCCAGGCCTGCTTTGGCACCTGGAGGCTTCCATGCATCAGAGGCAGCACCTGGTGGAAGTGGTGGCAGTGGCCAGCAAGGTTGATGGTGCTTGGTAAGGGCAACTGGACCGTGTGTTCTGGAAACCGTGGCAAGTGTCCACAAGCAGTTTAGTGTGTCAGAGGTTTCAGTAGAAGGCAATGGTAACAGGAGGTGGAGCAGGAGAGAAGGAAAGGGTCAGATATTATAGTGGTTAACAGGACTTGCAAGGACATGTGAAACATCCCTAGAGACCCCTAGAAACGACTAAGAGTGACTTCGGGTGTCTATACCAGCAGTTGGAGGTGGTTTATTGCTGTTAATGCAACACCATATATTTCAACAGTTTAAAGTGGCTGGAGAAACTGGTTTTCAACAATCAGACATAGAATCTCAGAGCTGAAAATGACCCCAGATCCATCTGACTCAACCCTCTGCTCCATAATATCGCAGATATATGTCATTTGACACCTGTTTGAACCCCTTCGATGATAGATAACTCACGCACAGAAGGCAGCTCATCCAGCTTTAGATACCAACATTGACAATGACCTTCTGAGCTTGCAACATGCAGGACTAGAGCATGAAACAGATAGGAGAGGCAAAAGTCTAGAATGAAAAGAGGTTTTTGAAGAATGGCTAATTTAGAGAAAAGGTTCTTTTCATTGTTTTCAGAGGAAGAAGAAGAAGAAGGGAGAGAGAGGCCAAATGAAGACAGAAAGAATGGGAACTATTTTTTTTCTCTTTTGCTTTCATGTACTTTGTAGATTTAAAAATTAATTACCATGGTTAACAGGGAATAAAACCTGGGAAATGGAGGAAGTACAAGCATTGGCTGCTCCCTAGCAATTGTGTCTATGATGAGTTAGAGTGGAAGGAGACCTTTAGGGTAAGATCTACATATGGTTCTCCTACAAGTAGACAAATTACATCAACATTAGCTAAAGTTTGACCCTGGTTTAAACCTTCCATTTCCCATCTCATGAATTGCTCTCACAGATAAGGGAGCAGATAGCCAGGGACATACCCACCACTGAGTAATGTCAACCAAGGAATACAAATTTTATTCTATAGTTCTACTCTAATAAGCCTATCTTGAGAGCTGATAAGAACTTGATGGTAAGTCTAGGGTACAAGTCTGAAGTTAGTTTATACAGTTATAAATTTTGTCCTCAATGTTTAATTTTTAGGGAGTTGGGAGCCAGAACCACTCTCAGGTTGTTTCAACAATAACACTAAAATCAGCTGTCAAGTCAGTTGGGTTGCAGGCGGGGAGATGGGCACTGGTCAGACTGGTTATTTCACTACTTAGGTATAACCAGCCAAAGAAATAAGAACTACCACCAACAGTTTAAAGACTGAATTTTAAACTTTTCAACAAGCCGTGGTGACATATAGCGACAACCTTAATGTGCAAACCACTTCAAGTAGAGCGACTTTTAAAAGCTGTAAATTAAAATCACGTTTCTTTTGCAAGCCCTTGAAACCTTTGAAAAACAAATAAATCAGTTAGTTGGTCTCCTATTGAGATTCCCAAATTTTTTCAGCAAACTTAGAGCTCAAAAAGAAATTAAAGCAGAAACTTCAAAATGTAATTTTAGACTAATGATTTACTGCCTGTCAGGGGGTATGACCCACATTTTTATTCAATTTCATGATATATTCCTTCTCCTAAACCTTTCCTCTTGACACCTGGATTCAAATGCAGTCACAATGCTGGTCAACTGCAGCTGGACTTACCTGGTATGTCCTCTATGCGGTGATCTAGATTAGAGCCAGGCCCTGGTGTAGTGGTCTGGCCAGAGTGAAGTAGAATGAATGCTTATGGGCCTGAATGGCAATGGGCTCTCTGTCAGGAGAGAAAGAACCTCATCAAAGTGGCCCGGAGATGAGGTCTTTTTAGATCAAAACTAACATCAATGTTGATCAGAAATATTTTGCTCTAAAAATGCCCATTGTAAGAGGTAGAAACATTGAGTTTCTCAAAACCAGGACTGAGACACCACAGATCTTTGCTGAGGTGATTACCACATTAAAACAGGCAGGTTTTGGTCAACAGTAATCTTGGTCCATCTAGATATCTGTGGTTCCAGCTACCTTAGGGGAGACCTGAGGCTGTTTCTGGAATCCAGTTTGTATATGTGCTTTTCTGTTCTCTATGGAAATATACATAAAGGTTTTGGGTTTGTGGCTGCATCCTATGTCTGCACAATGCCACCATATTCTCCATCGTACAATACCCTTATTTGAGAATAGTCAAACTCACCCCTGTGGTCAGGGGAGAGGTAGAGAGCCTACACCCTGCCTGAATGGCTAGTTAAGAATATGATTTTATGGAGTTCACAAATTCTTCAAGAGGGCCATTCCTTGAAAGAACTATGTAACCCTGTAGCTGCCTTCAGTGACTTAGCAGAGCCAATTGCCCTCTAGAGAAAGGGCTGTCGAATAACCATAGCTGTAAAATTTTTCTGTCTACCAGAATGGCTTATGCTGTACTCCATGGCTGGCAGTCATTTGAGAGGACGGTGGCAAGCATAGCCACGGAGGCAGCAGGAATGGCTACTGGGAACAGAAAAAAATGTAGGACCCCCACATTGCCAGCCTGTTCCTCCATTCCAGCTGGGGTCTTTATTTTGGGAGCAAAGAAGGGTGACTGTTTTGGTGGTTTTGTTGTGCTGGTGGGGTGAAACAGGTAGTAGTCATCAGTGAAAATAGAGTAGGGATGAGTTAAAAATTATTGCAACTAGGAAGTCTCAGGGTTTGGGAGTGTGACTCATACCACTTACAAGGTATCAGAAATACTTAATAACTCTCTGTTCTGGCAAACATCTCAGATTCTTAGATGGAAGGATTCAGTGGTGAAGGATGAGGAGAGGGTTTTGGTTTTACATACTATATATATATATATCATATATATATATCATATCGTCCATAGCTGACAACAATTCACTATTCGAAAAGTAATTGTTAGCAAGCTATTGGGCTCCAATAGAGACTGAGAGTCTAATTACAGGACAGCAAGTGGCCATGTAGTCAGAAGTGTTCATTATGCAAAGACAATGAGTCATTGCAAGAAGGAAGTGTTACATCCAGGGTTGGCTTGAGAAAGCTCAGAGGGCACAGTAGCTGAATGAACAGATGACGGGGATTCCATGTCATCTACCACTGTTGCACAGATGGCTCTCCCTCAGCTCTCACCTATGGTTTCGTGGGAGTTTTCCCATGACCAGCTGATAGAAGAGAAAAAAGCCTAGTCTTGGTGGGCACAGTATATTGGTGCAAGCCAAAAATAGACAGCTGTTAGACTACCACCCCACCTAGGAGTGCTGAGGGGAAATCCTCAGGGAGGGGGAGTTTTAGGCAAAGAACTTGGCCATTCATTTTGCGTGAAGGGAGAAGTGATCCAAGGTAAGCATTTACACAGGTGTATGGGCATTAGTGATCGGCTTTGCTGGTGGTTGGGGCCTGGAGAGAGCATGGTCAGAAGATAGAAGACAAAGTCGTCTGGGGAAGAAGCATGTGGCCGATGATGTGGGAGCAGGAATAAAGTGTGAGGAACTTTGTATTGCATAGTGATGCTCACCAGAGAACATCCACTGCAGATGTGTCATTAAATAACCACGTGGATAGGATGTCAGCCAGCTCTGCCCTTGGCCAACTCACTGGCAAGTTGATTACATTGGAACCTTGCCACCTGGGAAAATCAAGACTTCATCCTGCACAGGATTAACACATCTCTTGGGCATGGGTTTTTCTTTCTTGCTCCTGTCTGCCTGGCTATATGAGGGCTCACAGAGTATCTGAAAATTGGACACAGGGTCCTGCAAAATATCACTGTGAAGCAAGGGGTCCACTCTATAGCAAAGGAGTCATGACGGTGAGCACAGAATTATGGGATCCATTGGTCCTGCCCCAGGCCATGCAGCCTGGTGTGATGGTGGCATGACCCCTTCAAGGTGACAGCTGAGGCTCTAGCTTGTTGATAATACCCTGTGGGGCTAGAGTAGTACATTTCAGGATGCCATATTCATCTTGACCTGTGGACACTGGGTAGAATACGTGGGTCTTGAAACCAGGGGATGAAAATAGGAGGGCACCTGCTCCCCAATCACTCCCAGGGACCCACTTGGGGAATTTATGTTTTCCATCTTCAATGTTAGGTTCTGTGGATATATACATTCTGATTCTCAGATGCGGATACTTCCACAGAGGTTCAAAGTAGGAATGATACTAAATTTAAAGCTATGGCTGTGACTGGTCACTTTGGGCTCAACATGCCAGGACAGCAGGCAAAAACAAGACTTGGTCTATTGGCAGAGGTAATTGACCCCCATCATCGTGAGGAAGTAGGGTTGCTGCCAAGTCATGGGGGCAGACAGGAAAATGTTTTGCAGTCCAGCGATCCACTGGGGTATCCCTTCCCTGTCAATTCTAACAGGCAATGGGCAATTATAGGAATGCTGATCTGTTAAAGGCATGGTAACCAGGGGCTCAGATTCTTCAGGGATGAGATGAGAACCCTCTGCCAGTGCCTATGTGATGTTATCTTGACCAGGAGAAAAGCGACCTAAGGGTGAAGGAATCTAGGATGGTTTAGGGTGGGATGAGGGTGATGAATTGAAGCCATCAGTTCTAGCTCGGGACCAACTGAGCAGCTGAGACTGTACTCTCTCAAATGAGTCTTCCTTTTATATGTTTCCCTAGACATGCTGACCAGTCACAATCCCAGAGAAGCTGTTCCTAGAAGGACTGAACTTAATGTGAGAAACACAGGGCTCCGGGCAGCGGGTTGGTGCCCTTCCTAGGCTCACTTCATGGGGCCAGGGCCCCTCTCTGCAGCTGCTCTAAGGGTCAGATGCTAAGCGCTCACAGCTTCACTCATTTCTGGGGTAGCCTGTCTTCAGATGGGAGGTTATGCTTCTCCCCTCTTTTGTAGGGGCAACCTGCAACCAACAACTGCATGATATGGTAGTAGTGGTGGTAATTTATTCTGAGACTATAATTCTGAGTTGTAATTCATGCTCCAGAGCTACCCATAGGATAAAACTGAAACTTGACTTCAGCTGCAACCACATCCTAGCTGAGTGTTTTCCCCTTTGTGTCCTGCACCTCTTTCTCTCTTACAGGTTTCTCCTGAGCTTTCACAGGAATCTCTCTTTTAGTTCTCCTTCTACGGAACCCAAGCTAACACAGTGGTCAATAGGACAGACTTTTGCTTGGCAGGCAGCCCTTTTCTGGGAGCTGAGACCACACCGTGCAGGCTCCAAAGATACCCCCTACAAAAAAGTGGTGTTGGGGGGCGCATAACCTCCCATCTGAAGAGGAATTTCTTCAGAGATGAATGAAGCTGTGAGTCCTTAGGACCCAACACAGAGAGCAGCTGGAGAAAGGTGCCCTGGGCCTTTAAAGTGGGTCTGCTTGCAAACACACAGTCAGACTTCAAGCCAGGCGGCTCCCTCTTCACATTGACCCTGGGATACAGCCCTGGCCTCACCAAGTTATCATCTTTTTAAAATTCAAGCCCAGTAGGGTGGGGAAACAGGGCCTCACTTCTCCCACCTGGCATCTTCCGGCTCCCTGTGGATCCCCTGCTCTTCAGGCGCCCGGGGCTGCTCTTGTCAGCTTGAGAACAGGAGGGCAGTGGGTGGACAACACCTGGCGAATAAATTTACACACTGAAATAATGGTTTCCACGTTGGTTTTTCATAATTAACTAAACAGACTGGAGTTAAGTTTCATGGGTAAAAAACTTGTGAAGAACTCTTGACAAGAAATGAAGGTTGATGAGGGAGTTAAAGGTTTTAAAAACTTTCATCTTCCTTGGACTTTGTTCTTTTTTTCTTTGTCTTCCTCCCCCACCCCCCACATTTCTTTCTCTCTGTCTCCCTCCCTCCCTCTCTCCGTCTGTCTCTTTTTGCCTCGGTTTTTCTCCCTCCACCCCCTCTCTCCCTCTCTGCTTCATCTGCTTCCCTCTCCCTCTTCTACTTTTTCATTATAAAACCCTCCTCGGTCATGTTTGGGTTTTCATGTATTCATACAAACTTTCACTTCCCAGCATGTGTGTGAAAAGAAAAATAGTAACATCAACAGCTTATATTAGTGCTTCTGTAATTTGAAAATTCCATCTGCAGACGTGTCTCTGATCTTGAAGGAAAAAAATGAAAGGCTTTGCTATGTCTCCGGCAAAAGAGACATGGAAAACAAATGGGACGGCAAGTGGTTGGAGCTGAGATGTGAAAGCACAATGAATGGAGGATGCCACATCATTACCTGGGGAGAGAGCACTCTGCCTTCTCATTGAATCTCAGCAACTTGTCTGGGGTAGGAGGGGGCATTGCTATAAAACCATTCCTTCTCTGTGAAAATGGACCTTGAACTTACTGGTTTCTTTAAGAGCCTACCATATTTGCTGAGAGAACAAAGGGCTTTATTCCAGTGCCTGGATCAGACTTAGGTATTTTGAAACTTCACAGCTCATATTGCTGACAAAGAGCATGCTGCTCTTTCATGTGATTTACATGAAATGGTGGCTCAATAAAAACTTTAGGAAGAATGGCTAACTTCTGCCCTTAGAAGATTCTGCCTTTTTGATTCTATTCTTGATTAGCCAAAAGAACAATGAGAATTAAGGTGCTTTGTTTTTTTTTTTCATTGACAATGATTGGTTGTATTTTCTTACTCAGCTGTTCACTCAACACCAAAAGCCTTAAAAAAGTAAGAACCAAGATTGCAGATGGCAGTGAGGCCTTTGAGACCCTCAGTGCTCTGTGAAGGTCTTTCAGGAAGTGAGCCTTTTTACCTGAGTTAAGTAGGAACCTTGTAATTGCATAAATTCTCCATGCTTGCTGGTTTTTTTTTCCCCCAGAGTGGGTTTTTGTGGGTAATATATTATAATGTGGGTTCTGTAACCTTTCCTCATGTTCCAGACACATTTACTCTGAAGTGGAGGGTCTATGCTATGGTTTTTCTCTGGGACTGAATATAGACTGTAGATTCCTCCTACAGGCTCTGGGTGGTTTGGGGTAGACCATGGACATGTTTGGTGCTCTTGGTCATCTGAAGTGCCCACAGTTCCCATCCAACACTGGTATTTGAGATACTCTATATATTAGTTGCTATCTACTTATTTTTAGAAGTACTACTTACTGATAAAACAGCATTATCCATAATAATTAACATATTGTTTTAGACATCCAAGTTGCTGAAAAAATGCTGTTTTCGGTGCTTAAGAATTGTAGGACAATGGAATCTCTTTACCCTCTTCCCTATAACTTTTTTTTTTAAAACAAATACTTCTATTAGAGAAATTCTAAACGTCATTTTCCAAACTTGATAGATTTGGGAAAATCATTACTTAGCAACAGACCAAACAGAAGACCCTTCTCCAGCCTGTCATTGAGAAACCAGATGAATTGCTTCCAACGTGGCCCCACCTCCACCACAGCCCTTTCCTGTGCCCTCCCCTCATACACAGGCTCTGCCCTGTTCTACCCACCCTCTCACAGCCACCACCCTCTGTTCTCAGCAATCTCCCTGCTTGACTTGTCTATTCTTCCCAATCCAGCTCTCTTCCTTGCCTTTCCCACAAGGACTCAGCTGACTGCTCCAGCTTACCGACTTCATTCTTTCTCTGGACTCCTGTTACACTCGTGTCAGTTCTACATAGCTTAGTATTTGCTTTTGTGTTCTCTAATAATATTATGTCAATTTTCTTTTTTCAAACCTTTGCATCTAGTAGTAGTAGTTACAATTTATTAAGTCGCGTTATGTGTTAAGCTCATTAATTATGTGCATGAGCTCTAACTGTCACAAGAACTCTGCCAAGTATTGTTGTCCCATTTTTAAGGCTAATAAGGTGGAAGTGAAAAGTGGTTAACAACTTGCCCAAGTGGTAAAGCCTGAATTGAAACCCAGAACTCTCTGATTCTAATTTTCATGCTCTTAACATTTGTCTCAGCCCTGCCTCTCAAAGGCCAACACTATATTGTATATTTTTTGTATATATACACATTTTTTTGAGACAGGGTCTCGCTCTGTCGCCCAGGCTGGAGTGCAGTGGCGTGATCTCAGTTCACTGCAACCTCTTTCTCCTTGGTTCAAGGGATTCTTGTACCTCAGCCTTCAGAGTAGCTGGGATTATAGGCATGCGCCACCACACCAGGCTAATTTTTGTATTTTTAGTAGAGACGGGATTTTGCCATGTTGGCCAGACTGGTCTTGAACTCCTGACTTCAAGTGATCTGCCTGCCTTGGCCTCCCAAAGTGCTGGGATTACAGGCATGAACCACCACGCCCAGCCTATTTTTCTTTTAGTTTCACATTATTTAGCATACAACTGGGTACAGAAGAGGTGACATATAAATTCCTGAATGCCTCTGTAAGGCTTTATATAGCATTTTGTGTTTTCTCATAATGTTTCAACACAGATGTTTAAAAACTCATCTTCTGTTTAACATTTATTGAGTGTAATTTTCATGCCAAACCCTGCACCTGCTGCTGTGGACACAGAGATGAGTAAAGTGGGGTCCTTATCTTCCAGGTGCTTACATACCAACCATAAAATCTAATATAACTGGTGCGTTATCCGGAAGGATTGCCCTTGGGCCTTATTTTGATCACTGGTATTGGATTTGTGCAAATGCAGCCATTTTCTTCCAACTTCATGACAAACGTGAATTTTTGTGATGTTTTGCTAGATCCAGTCTGTAACAAATATATAAGAAGTAGAAAATCCACATGGATGGAAGAATCCATAACTTTAACCAACTAAGCAGTAATACATAATTGATCTTTTGCATTTTTGGAATATTTCTCTGTAATGGTATACATGATATGAGTTTAAGTTGTCCAGGGAGTCAATTCTAATTATCTTTAAACAAAATGCAGTGTCTGGACATGGAATCACTAACTACTTTGCAAGGCTAGTATTTTAAGAAATTCTTGGTTCAGTGAAATCTTATATTGATGTTTCAAAATTCCTTAACTTTTTAAACTCTTAGAAAAATTTTAAATGCTGTTTAGGAAGTCTTTGTTGCTATGCCTCTCCTAAGAATAAACTACTGATGATTTGTAACACATATTTTTTCTTCTTTAAAATTCAAGACCTTTAAAATTTCTAGGAATGTTCCTAGATATATTCTGTGTAGTTGAAATTTTGTGACATCTACCTGGAGAAGTGGAAAGTTACATTCCAACACAAAATGCTGGAAAGTTTATAGTGTATGAAATGTATTTTCCATGTAGTATTCTCAGTGTAGATGAGCAGTCTTTCAAGGAAATTCCCAAACTCTAAGCCATACCAATTAAATGATACATATTTAATTCATAAGAAAATTACTATGAAATGATTAACTTTCCTTTAAACATTTAAATCATTACTTAATTTAAAAAGTGAAATAAACCGTTAAGTTTTTAGGGGGTTATCTATATTCTGAGTATAGCACAGTACCCCTTGCGTTCTTCCTGGTATGTTGATATATGGAGAATATACAAACTGTGGGCTAAATTGAGACACACATTAAGTAGAAATATTTTATTTTTCTGTCATTTGCATATCATCACACACAAAATTTTATGTTGTGATTCTGTTTACTCTTTTTAGCTTCTGACTTCCAGCCAACAAGATTTTCCTTCCAAATTTGCCCTGTTTTATTGAGTTGAAACATTTGTCCCTCTCATGTAACCTGGTCTGTGTCTTCCTATAAGAAATTTGCAGTCGTGCCATGAAAAATGCTTGTAGCACAGACATATGCAAAGTATTACCACTTTGCTTTAATCACCAGAGCAGAGTCACTCCATGAATAATTCGAGCGCAGAGTCACTCCATGAATAATTTGAGCCACTGGCATCCTGTTGAAAGCCAAGACCTCTGGGTTGTGAGTCATCTGTTCTTTTCTGTGGCAGGTGTTGGGGTCAAACACTTTGGATCTTTACTATGGTTTGTAGAAAGGACAGTTAGCCATGTATGTTCCTAAGCTGCTGTGGTTAGTGCACTTTCATTAGATGAAAGCTCATTTGAGGTGGTTGCATCCTGGAGGAGACAGTTTGCTTTTCTTTCTGCAGACCTGAGTTTTACGGTCTCTCTGTAGTATTTCATATGGAAGCAGCGTTGATGGATTCTAGTTCCTCAGAGGGACATTTTATCTGAATCACAAAACCACCAAGTGATTTCACATGAGAATAAACCTGTCAAGGTCTGTTTTATGGAAAGCGAGGTATGGACAATGGTTGGACAGGCCAGTGCTGCTGCCACCTAGATCCCACATTCAATTTGGTTGAATTTTGATATTAATATTAAGTAATTGTCAGGCTGAGAGTAAGTGGGGAGAAATACTCTAGTACAATATTATTATTTAAAAGAGAGTAGCCTGAGTACATGAAATCCCAATTAAAAATGATATACTATGACTGAAAAATATCATTCATTCAATTCCTTTGTTCACTCATTCATTCATTCAATCCATTCTGATTAGTGGCAATCAGGAGGTTTATCATGATAAGTTATGATACTAATTTGTAAGTGGCATATTAATTGATTTTATACATGCAGATGCCTCAAAAATTCCTGAAGGCACTAAAAATTTCTCCCTAAAGATATATAATACATAAAAATATAATGCAGTATAATTTCTCGAAATGCAATTTTTTCCCTTTCTTTCTGGTTAGGATCTTGAAAAAAGTTAAAAAGCAGTGATTACATTCAACATATGGTGTTGGGAAAGTGGAATATCAACAAGCAAAAAATGGGGTTTGACCATTATCTCACATCATATACAAGCATTAACTCAAAATGGATCAAAGACCTAAATGAAAGATATAAAATTATAAAATTCTTAGAAGAAAACATAGGAAAAAATCTTCATGATGTTGAATTTGGCAATGGTTTCTTGGATATAACACCAGAGACACAGGCAAGAAGAGAAAAAATAGACAAATGGGACTTCATGAAAACTGAAAAATTTCGTGCGTCAAAAGACAATATCAACAGAGTAAAAAGGCAACCCATAGAATGGAAGAAAATATTTGCAAATCACATATGGAATAAAGGGATTAATATCCAGAATATACAGAGAACTCCTAAAACTCAACAACAACAAAAACAAACAACTGGATTCAAATGTAGGAAAAGGACTTGAACAGGTACTTCTCCAAAGAAGATATACAAATGGCCAATAATGGCATGTGAAAAAGATGTTCAACATCACTACCATTAGGAAAATGCAAATCAAAACTACAATGAGATGCCACCTTACACCCATTAGGAGTGACCACTATTGCTACTATTAAAAAAAAAAAAACAAAAAAACAAACTGAAAACAACCAGTGTTGGCAAGGACATGGAGAAAGATGAAATCCTTATGCACTTTTGATGTGAATGTAAAATGATACAACCACTGTGGAAAGCAGTATGACAGTTCCTCAAAAAACAAAAATAGAATTACCGTATGATTTAGCAATTTTGTTTCTGGGTATATACCCCAAAGAATCGAAAGCAGGATCTCAAAAGATACTTGTATACTTATGTTTATAGCAACACTGATTCACAATAGATAAAATGTGGGAGTGACCTAAGTGGCTGCCGATGGATGAATGGATAAACAAAATGTGGTATACACAATACCATGAAATAGTATTCAGCCATAAAAAGGAAGGAAGTTATGACACAGGCTACATTATGGATGAATCTTGGGGACATTATGCTAAGTGAAATAAGCCAGTCACAAGAAGACAAATACTGTATGATTCCACTTATGTAAGGTACTTAGAGTAGTCAAGAGCATAGAAACAAATAAAATAGTGATTGCCAGGAGCTGAGGGAGAGGAGAAAGGGGAACTATTGTTTGATGGGTATAGAGTCTCAGTTTATAGAGATGAAAATAATTTTGGAGATGGATGGTGGTGATGGTTACACAACAATATGAATATATTTAATAACACTGAATTGTACACTTAAAAATGGTTAAAGGCCAAGGCAAGGAGATGGCTTGAGGCTAGGAGTTCAAAAACAGTCTGGGAAACATAATGAGACCCTGTCTTTACATAAATAAATAAATAAATAAATAAATAAATAAATAAATAAATAAGCTAGGCATGGTGGCACACATCTGTAGTCCCAGCTACTCAGGAGGCTGAAGTGGGAGGATTGCTTAAGCCCAGGAGTTCGAGGCTGCAGTAAACTGTGATTGCAGTAAGCTGGGATTGCACCACTGTATTCCAGCCTGGGCTGCAGAGCAATACCCCATCTGTAAAAAATTAAAAAAAATTTAAAAATAGCCAAGACGGTAAATTTTATGTTATGTGTATTTTACGCCAATAAAAAAAATTGTGATAAAACAAGCAGCAATGATTCCACCGTCTAGCAACCATAGGCAATGTCTATATTTTTGCCTCTCTTGCCTCAGGATAGTTAATAGCTTCTTTGGATTTTTGTGATTCTCTAGAGAAAGTCTCCAGCAAGTCTTTGGAAGCCCTGGGGTTTCAAAGGGAAGACGCTGGAATTTCCTGTGTGTGGTGAACAAGAAGTGTGGCCAACTCAGGAGCTGACCTGGGCCTCCTCCTGTGCCATGTCGCAGAAACAGCAGGCCCACTGAGGGGGATGGCAGTGTGAGTGCTGGGGATGGGACGCTCAGTGAAGTTTGCCTTGCAAAGTAGGCAAAGGACCTGGGGCAGGGCCAGAAAGAGAGGGGAGATGTTGTGAGCAGAGCAGTTGCTGCCTTCAAATGGTCCATGCTTGCTTGGACAAGGGCATCTCAAGGGTGACCAGTGAGATGCTCCTTCCAACGACAGAGAACCTTCATCCATAAAAGTGGGAAACTATCATAAGGCCCTCATAGATGGTAGAAGGCATATGGTAAAATATTTGGTTTAAGTGCTTTGTATATGGTAGACAATAACTATTAGCCATTTTATTATTTTATTTCCTTTTATACTCTTATTTGTCAAACTTAGGTATTCTGAAGGGTTTTTATGAAGGGTTTACCAACCAAAGGCAAACTTCAATGTGGCCTGTGTCCAAATTTTCACAAATTCAGAATTATGCAGATTTTAATATGGATTATATATGTGGTTAACATTTCTAGTTTTATAGTAAAGATAATTACTACTTTATTTCTATTACATTTGTCACTTGAAAGTAATTTATACTCACTCTAGAAATGTTTGGAAAGCTTAAGAAAGTTAAAGAAAAGAACTTACTCAAGATCTTTTTACTTGGGGTTAACTACCATTAATTTTCATGTATTTCATTCCAGTATTTTTGAATACACATATAGAGTATATATGCACATATAACAAAATTTGATATATGCATATATTATAAAATTGGAATCATTACTATATATAATTTGTACCATGTGTTTTTAACATTAGTATTTTATCATAAACATTTACCTATGTTATTAAATATTCTTCAAAAATATGACTTTTAATTGTTACCTAATATTCTATTACAGGACCATCCTATAATTTACTGAATCTTTTCCCTATTGTGGGATCATAACTGGGTGATAAATATTTTTGTACATAAATCTTTTACTACATCTCTCATTTACTTAGATTTCTAAAAGTATTATTGATTCAAAAGTATGAACAATTTTATGACTTATAATACATATTGCCAAATAGCTTTCCAAGTTAAATTCCAATGGAAATATATGAGAATACTTGCTTTTTTTTTACCTCTATTAGCATTAAATATTACCTTTAAAATGCATTTTAATTTAATAGGAATTTTAATTTGTAGTTAAAAAAATTAGAAGTTAGACATGTTTTCCATTTTCCACAAGTTTTGGGTTCACCTTATTTTTTTCTCTCATGAGTTTTTTGGTCATGTTCTTTTTCTCTTTTTTATTGATATATTAGTATTTCTCCTATTGATTTTTGTAAGAATTTAAAAATCTGGTATAGATATTAACCCTTTATCATATTTATAAATTAGCTAATAATTTTTCCTAGTCATTTACCATTTACTGTTGTTTAGATTTTTTTTAACATACAGAGTTTAAAAAATTTAATGTATTAAATATGTGAGTACAGGTTGAGCCTTCCTAATCCAAAAATCTGACATCCAAAATGCTTCAAAATCTAAAACTTTTGGAGTACTGACATGACACTCAAAGTTTATGCCCAAAGGAAATAATTGATTACTGGAACATTTTAGATTTTGCATTTTTGGATCGAGGTGCCTAACCAGTATGTATAATGCAAATATTTCAAAATCTGAAAAAAATCTAAAATTTAAAACACTTCTGGTTCCACGCATTTCATTTAAGGGACACTCAACCTGAATTTACTTTGTGATTTGACTCACTGTTTTATATTTTGAATAGCCTTCAGACTCTGATCAGTTAAAGAGCTTCCTACATATTTTTTGTGCTATATTAAAAAAGAAGTCTGACTCCTTAACTTTAAAAAAAATTAATGTCATTTTAATTGACAAATTGTTATTGTGCACATTTAAGGGGTACCGTGTGATATTTCGAGATATACACACACACACACACACACACACACACACATACTCACACAATGATGAATGATTAAATCAGGCTAATTAACCTATCTATCACCCCACTTGCTTATTATTTTGTCTGGTAAGACATTTGAAATTTACTAAGTTATTTTGAAATTTACAATATATTATTATTATCGACTGTAGTTACCCTGCTGTACAGTAGATCTCAAAACTTATTCCCCGTGTCTAACTGCAACTTGTACCTTTTGACCAGTAACTCCCCATTTCTTCCCCCATGACTCCTTAACTTTTACGGAAGTTGTTTTAGCACATGCTATAAGACAAGACTCTGACTTTGTGTTAAGTGACAGGAAGAAAAGCTCTGGAGCTGAAGGCTCGGGTAGGTCTTATAGACTGGGCTCCCAAAGCTTTCTCTTTTCTCTGTCATTACTGAGTTGGTCTACACAGAGCTAATTGAGATGGGATTGATTTTGTTTTAACCCATGACATGGGATTTAACTCATGATATAAGATGATCCATGACTTGTTCTCCTTGATCCTATCTTGTTTGTTAAGAGTTTGTATCAGGAAAGGTAGTTAACTTTTTAACATTGATTTATTAATATCTAATTTTCTGTATTATGTCTAAAGAATGTGGCTTCTTTTTCTAATTCATTGAGATTTCTGTTGTGTCTCATCATGTAACAAAATCATGTTCTCATTGATTTATTTTTATTTTTATCATTGTTTACGAGATCAAACACATTTTAGAGGTTGTTATGAAGAGCAGCCGTCATGCCCCTACCCCTAACTTCCCATCATCTCGACCTTCTCGGAGGCCACCAATCTTTCCGTAGACTGTTTTAGCATTTCCCTCCATGTCTCTCTCTCTCTCTTTTTTTTTTTTTGAGACGGAGTCTCTCTCTGTCACCCAGGCTGGAGTGCAGTGGCCCAGTCTCGGCTCACTGCAAGCTCCGCCTCCCGGGTTCACACCATTCTCCTGCCTCAGCCTCCGGAGTAGCTGGGACTACAGGCGCCGGTCACCACGCCCGGCTAATTTTTTTTTTTATTTTTATTTTTGATAGAGACGGGGTTTCACCGTGTTAGCCAGGATGGTCTCGATCTCCTGACCTCGTGATCCGCCCGTCTCGGCCTCCTAAAGTGCTGGGATTACAGGCGCGAGCCATAGCGCCCGGCCCCATGTCTCTCTTTCTTTATAACATATTTATTTTGCTACTTCTCACAATGGAAGCACAAAGACTTACTCTTCTGATTTCCTCAGACACATACAGACACACAGACATACTCGGAGTTCTCACAGCCCCCAGTCTTTCCATTTTCCCCTGATATATTTATATATTTACTGGTAGTGTTGGTTTGCTTTCTATTCAGTATTTATGTTCTCATTTATTACATCAGTGCAGTTCACAGCTGAGGAGCACTTGGATGGGACTTATTGATTGTTGGTGTCCTTGCATTTTGAGTTGACTTGGCTGTTTCACTGGGAAACCAACCCTTGGAGGCTAAGACCTGGGTAACCGCATTGGAAGCTGTGCAGGGCAGAGGCTAGCAAGGAGGGGTGGTGGTGGTTGGCGTGTGGGAAATCCCTTTATTTCTGGTATGGTCCAGAACCCTTGCCCTCACCTGTATCTGACATCCCCTTGTCCAGAGCCTTCTGCTATACAGTCTCTAGAGAACAAACTTCCAATTTTATGTAGAAATTGGAGGAAAGCTGGGGAAGTGATGGGCTGTTGGCTGGCCACCTAAAGTAGAGGGGGGATCTTGGGGATCTAATTACTTCTTAAATGACTTGCACAAATCCTTCTTTAGTCTGACCTTCACCTCCCCCTTACAGAGGTACCTGGTGCTGCCAATTTCTGAGTCTTTTGGGTGTTCTTCAGGGTAAATTGGGTTGTTCATGGCTTTTCCCACTGTCAGCTTAGAATTCCGCTTTCTTGGGTCTGCTAAGTCAATTACCATGGGCCATCTGCTTTCCAGCTTCCAAAATTGTGTTGCTGTTTTCCTTTCTCCTGCTCTGTTTGTTCTTATGAGTTTTTGTCTTTATGAAGCTCCCTTTACTGTCACTTTAATAAATGAAGATTGTTAAGAGCAGTTTATGCAGATGCAAGCAACTCACTGTCTCTTTAGTAGCCCATTTTTTCTCTATTAAACAAATGCTATGTCCTCATTTTAGAAAAGCTGGGAAATACAAGGCAGGCAAAATATTTAAAAATCATCCATAATTTCACTTTCCACACATACCCATCATTAAGATAATTTTGTTGTAGAGCTTTCAAGATACAAATATTTTTTATTTATTGAATATATTTTTAAAGAAATGGGAATATGATTTCCAGACCTTTGGTAACTTCACTCAAGAGCATCTTAATCTGGTCATAAATATAAATTTACTTTATTCTTCATACTATACTTAATTGGAGCAAGTAAAAAAGACTGTCTAGATACTTTTATAAATATGGTTTCAATGCTGAATGTAAATGTCAAAGATAATGCTGAAAGGAAAGATATATTAGTTAAAAATAATTTCAACTATATTCTTGCTTTTATCTACCAAATAGTATTAAACAAAGGCTTAGGAAATGGGACTAGAAAGGAGGTAGAGTAAATTCCTTATTTTAGATAATGGGATGTTAAGAGATTCCATTTTGTTTTCAATTTTGATTACTAGAAAAAAATACAGCTTAAAAATGTTTTGTTTAACTTATGTGGTAAAGATAAGAGTAAATACAATGTAGAAAGAAAAGAGAAATTGCAGTGAAATGAATACAATACAAAGGAAAAATAAGAGCAGAAAATGAAAGGTAAAAATAATAATTTCTCATGTAATGTTTTCTTTTTCCTTTTGTATAATTTCTTGTCAGCCTCTTGCAAGTTAGTTAAGTTGATTGGACCATGATGCCAACAACGGTAAAAGCCAGTTTTCTTGTTTTAAAAGTATTTCTTGTAGGAGTGACTCCAGTCAGTCATTTATAAAAATATATGCAATTTCTCCGAGAGTCTCTAGCAAACATGTGGATGACTGGTAGCTGAAAGACATTCTTTTTTTTTTTTTTTTTGCGACAGTGTCTCATTCTGTCACCGAGGCTGGAGTGCAGTGGTGCGATCTCAGCTCACTCCAAGTTCTGCCTCCCAGGTTCACGCCACTCTCCTGCCTCAGCCTCCCAAGTAGCTGGGACTACAGGCGCCTGCCACCACGCCTGGCTAATTTTTTGTATTTTTAATAGAGATGGGGTTTCACCGTGTTAGCCAGGATGGTGTCAATCTTCTGACCTCGTGATCCTCCCGTCTCGGCCTCCCAAAGTGCTGGGATTACAGGCATGAGCCACCACGCCTGGCCTGGAAGACATTCTTAAATCATGAAACAGTAGATTAGAATACACATCTTTTTCATTGTGAGTCAACTGTATTATGTTCTATATTTTAAAATAGGTGTTATATTGTGCACTTGTTTGCTGGGCATTGCCAGGCATTTAAAAGGTATATACATAATCTTTAATCATAAAAATAAGGTCAAGGTATGTATTGTCCAGTGCACTTATTATGTAAGGAAGCAAAGGCTCAAAAAGGTTAAGTAGCTTGTTCAAGTTTTCTTACTTAGTATGTAGCAAATTGTGGACTTGAACTAAGGTCTTCTGTTATCAAATTCTGTGCTCTTCTGCAAGGTGCTACCTCCAACAGACGTAAAGGTTCACTTAGTTTTCCCCAATCAAATGATTAAGCTAAGCCCCAGTGAAATTCCACCTCCAAATGCCAATCTTGGAAAACTGTTTTTCAAGTTGTAATTATGTATTCCAATGCTTGGAAAAGCTTAGGGGGATGCCGCATTAAGCAATGATAAATAAGCACTTCTGGGAGTCTTGCGAATGCTGGTGTGTATTGTGAATCATTAGAGGCAGTGCTTTATACCTAATTTTATCAAATTCCTTGACTATGAAACCCCTTTTTTTCTGATTTTTCTGGAATTGATTCACCTAAAATAGTTATATGGGGAGCATTGGTTTGGGTCATTATGTTTCCAGTGATCATCACGCAGTGATCAATACTAAGTAGGATCAATACTAAGTCTTGTAACTTCTTTCCTCCCAAAAAAAGAAATGGAAAGAAGGAAGGTGGAAAAGAAGGAAAGAAAAAAGGAAGGAAAGAAAAAAGAGGGAAGAGAGGCTGCACCAATTATGGGCAATGTCCTTTCCTTGGGGAAAGCAGTCACTAGGTTTTGCCATTGGAAGAGATTTTCTGTGGTTTTGGAAATCACAATAGACAAATGATACAAACTTTTCATGAGTGGGGGAGTGTGTATTATTTAGCTTTATACCTATAGTCCTTAATGCAGAGCCTACCACAGAGTCAGTGCTCAATAAATTAATGAACAAGTGAATAAATAAGTGAACATAATGGCAAGTCTGAGGTGTGAAGTCCTTGGGTGACTTTGGGAACCTCGCTTGGTCTCTCTGGTCCTTGTGGTTAAAAATGACAACGCATCTTTTGTTGCAGGGTGTTGTGAGGTCTACGCAGATGGTAACATCCCTACCACAGTGTCCAGGGAGAGTAGAAACTGACCTCATCTCAGTTACCTTCCTTTTCTCTTCTAGGGGAAGACTTCATGCTTGACACTGGCAGATTATTTTAGGAATCCCTGTTTCTTGCGGACATTAGAGATGAGGTGAAGATGTCCATAAATTAATATGTTCTTCGTATTCAATCATCTTTCTTTTATCTCAAGGATTTTCCTTTCAAATAAGTAGTCTCCGACCCATCCTGTTACACTTTTCTGCACAACACTCATATGCTGAGTATTGATCAAGACTCCAAAACATACAAACGCCTCCTCAACATAAGTATGCGGATTGATTTTATAGCCATCACCTAGCTGCTAGACAGCAAGAAAGTACTGCGTGATGCTTAGCTAGGAAATTTAATGTATAAAAATAACGGGCTTGTCATTACATGGGCACCAAAGGCACCCCTTGGGAAGAGACAGGCAGGAAACAGTAGGGGTTGGGGCAAAGTTCATTGGCTGGCTTTTAATTATCACCACTTCTTTCTAAAAACTAACAGAATCCATACAGATTTTGTGAATTTAACATTTTTATTCCACTAGGTTTCCTTTCTTTCTCACACCTCTGCTCCTAGTCATGTCATATTACTGGGGATTGAAGCTTAGCTTGCTTTACCTTCTTCTGTTTGTTTAAAATTCTCTAAGAGAAGAGAGAGTAGTGGGCCAATGAACACCTAGTAATCCTTCAATGAAAGCAGTGGTTTTTCCTTTTTCCTGGTTTTTGGGTATAATAATTCTGTACTCTGTGTGTGTGTGTATAACTCTGTGTGTGTGTGTGTACACACACACACACACACACCCACACACAAATGCCTTTCACAATAGGCCAGAGACAGTGTCTGATTTCACACCTGATAAGCCCTATGAATGGAAGGAGGAGAAAGAGAGTTAATTTTAGGTGCTGAATGTGAATACTTTTGTTTCCCCTGGGACCTTGTATTCTGAGACGGTGCACAATTTGACTCCTCAAATTTCCTTAGACTTCTCAACTTGGTATTTAAGCTGATGGTATGTTGACGTCTCTCTCACCAGCAATAGCAAAACCGCCACTGCACATATTTCTTTCTACCTCTCTCTGCATGGATGGATTGCTTTCTTCCAAAAGGGTTTAGTTACCACAGGTTGGTGTTCTCTTGAGTGAGTCTTTTCATTATTTTTCTCAGAAAAGCGAGGGGAGAGGAGGGCTCTTGTTTGAGAGCATGTCTATCCATTAAGACCCGATGAACCACATAACACGTAGGTTTAGTTTGTTTGGGGATCATAGTTTGTGCTCAGCCTGTCACTTGCGGGATGTGGGCCAAGTTCTCCTCATTCTGTTCTTGAGGCCTCCCATTGGCTGGCCTGCCCTCCGTCTCACCCATACCTCTTGTTCCTGCTCTGAGTCCTTCCTTCCCTCTAACTTTGCTTGCTGACTCACCTCCCTCGGGGACAAGCTTTGGAAGTCGCAGAGCTGAGCTCTAAAGAACATGAGGGGCTCAGGAGATCCCAGTTCCTCCTTTAGGACTAGGTGTGGTGGAAAGACCCCTGGTTATGAGTTAGAGACCTGATTCTCCCGCTTACTGTCTCTGACCACTGAGCAAGCCTTGGTAGTAACACCCAATTTTCAAATCTATAAAATGGAGGAATGACATGTGGATGGATGTGTGGTTTTGTGAGGCTTAAAATAATAATCACTACAAAAGTAGTTTGCATTTTGAAAAGCCCTGGGCTTTCATAGCTATTATGGCTTAGAAGGGGGGAATGTACCTGTTTATGTTCTTTTTCCACATCTCAGCAAACCCCACCTGCACTTTCACCAGCGTAATGAGATCCTTTCCACTGTCTCAGCCCTTCTTGGTTCTCTCTCTGATGCTTTACCCTATTGCTCTGACCACACTGGTCTCTCCCTACTGGCAGACTATGTTTCATCACTTTAACAAATTAGCATAGTTCTGTGTTTTAATGTAACTCCTCTGCTTGTATCACACAATAGATTGATTCTCCTCCTGACTAGTCTGAGCAGTGTCATATTCAGAAAACAACTAGGTTCAAACTCTAAAATTAATTGAACATCTATTAAGTCATTACTATAATCTTTCTACAAATACCAAAGAGGGCTGACATTGCAGGACCCAAAAATGCCTCCTCCTCATCACAGCATTACAGCATCTCTTCTCCTCCCTCAAAACTCTTTTTATAGCCATTATGGCTTAAAAGGGGGGATGTGCTTGGTTTTTCTTGGACCCAGATTCATTTTTTCCATACTCCTGGGTCTATTTTCTTTTCTCTGTGAGTAGATCTCTACTCTACCAAAGATAAAGTTAGCCTTTCTGACCATTTGAGGGAAAAGAATAATTTTGAACCCTTCACAGTGCCTAGTACAAGGCTGTAATAGGCATGGGGTAGGTGCACACTCAGTAATCGTATAGAATCCATCCCATAATAACCATGCAGAGAGTGCAATGAAGAAAATCAGACTGATGGTGCCACAGTTCTTGGGTCTTGGGGTGGCTACAGGAGATGAGATGGCTGTGTTCTTGGAGGCTGGAGAAATGTAAGAAGAGCCTTCGTGACTATTTTGTGTTTCCAGACTGGCAGCTGGCCAAGGTCTGCTGCCAACTCTGGGGCCAGTGGCAGGCGGGGATGTAGGACTCAGGCTCAGCCCCCCTGTCCTGCCCTCTCCTCCTTGGCCCTTCTCCATTGCACACTCTCCAGTTGGTCCTGTGACCGGGGCTTACATGGTTACTTTTTCTTGGAAAAGGAACCTCTTGAGCACATCTCCCACAATCTCAGTTTATTACCCAGCTAGGCCCTTTTCATCCCTTACATTTGTCAATAATTCCCAATTTTCAAGCTAATTTCATGTACATTTTTTACGATATGATATTCAAAACAACCATGGAAAACAGAAAATACAGGGCTCTGAAATGGGACATTATCTCCTGTTCACAGATGAAGGAAGGGAAGTAGAAGCATGAAGTTTCTTTTGTCCCTTTCTGGCCACACAATGTCTTCCTAAAACCCTCTCTAGTATATACGTATCCCAGTCCTTTAAGTTTTTTTAAATTTTTATTTCTTTGATCCATGAGTTATTTAGTTAATTAGTTTTTATAATTGACAAGAGACAATCTACAGAATGGGAGAGAATATTTGCAAACGATATATCTGATAGATTTACTTAGTTTTATCTACTACTTTTCCTTTTCTTTATTAATTTAATTGATGCCATGATCCGTTTGTCCTGTACCCTTTAGGTTCGTCAGCACTGGTCTGTCTTCACTGTGTACTCTCTGGAGAACAAAATCTCATCAATCTAAACTCATGGAGGGGGAATCAGCACAGCATTCTGCATTTATTTTGAGAAATGCTTCTGTCTTGATGGTGTTGACAACAGCATGCCTGTTGGAAGGAGGGTTTGGGGGCACAGATGGTGACCAAAGGAGTGAAGATCATTTGGGAAGAGTCTCCTCTTTGACATGTAACAGAGTGGAAGGCACACCTGGACTTTTATGGGGGGAAATGAAAGGGAAATCATTTCCAGGAAAGATGGGTCTTTAACCAGCTCCGCCCAGTCCATCTGGGCTAACTCTTAAACATGAGCCCTGCACCATTCATCCGTGGTTTTGTGAACATCATCTGGTTAAGATACTCAGGTCTGTACTTTAATAAGCTCGCCAAACCTGTCACTGTTTGGGGTCCAGCTGTATTTTACTGTTTTTGCTTTTAAGATCAATGTTCCCAGATTCAAACCATGAAAAGTAGATGGTTCCTTGAAGTCACGAGTCATAACCTGGTAGAGTTTGGGCCTCATTTGACCCCACAGATGTGTTTTGTTTAGCTTTCTTTTCTTTTCTTTTCTTTTCTTTTTTTCTTTCTCCCTTCTGCTTCCCCTTCTCCTCCCTCCCTCCCTCCCTCCCTTCTTTCTTTCTTTCTTTCTTTCTTTCTTTCTTTCTTTCTTTCTTTCTTTCTTTCTGTTAGTTTTCAACCTTTACAAAATGTGAGGTTTCAAGTAAAATTGTATTTATGGCATCTTTAGAAAAATTAACTTGTCCGGGGTCAGTGGGGTTGAATAACTGCATGTGAGTGTTTGGCCAGGACTAGCTAGCGGGGCTGTGGTGTGCCGCAGTCCTATAAGACTGCCTCCCTCATCTGTATTGCTTTCCTGGCCCCTGGGGGCATTTTGAGTTTCCCACCTCTTCTACCTAAATGTCATTTTCCCCCAAAACTCTCTTTTTGAGCATGGCATTGAGAAACACAAAGATGGAATGTGAAGCTAGGGACTGAGGGGAGAAAAGAGGAATTGTTGACCAGGAAATCTTTTTAGGTTTCATTGAACTTCTTTTCTTTCTATTGCCAACCTCTTCTCTCATGGGTAACTTACTTAAGACCAGTGTATTACAAAGAAGAGGCTGGAGGCATGCCAGGTTTGTTCTGTGAATGATAGGTTACAGCAGTGGTTCTTGACCTTGGTGCATACGAACAGGATCCTATACAGTCATTTAGATGAGAACATACCAATGCCTGGGCTCCACTCTGGACCAATTAGAGTTTTTAAGGGTGGAACCTGAGCATCAATAATTTTTAAAGTTCCCTTAGTGGTTCTAATGTGCATCCAGGTTGAGAACTGCTGGGTTAGGCTTTTGACAAGGTTTATGGAGGATCTTTCAGGTCTTTGAGCTGAAGGATGTTCTTTACTATTTTGCTAGGTGGACACAGAGAGGCATCTTAGATGCATCTTTCCAGGGTTAGCTGAGAAGACTTGAGGGCAGATGTCTTCTCCATCAAGTTAAAGAGTCCAGTCCAACATTTAATTTCCTGCCACAGTGGGACTGGTACGTTGGTCAAATGCCTCATCTAAGTTCATGAAACTTTTTCAAAGCACTAAGGATTCCTTAACTTACACTCTGAACTTCCAATAGAGCAGCAAAAAGAAGTTATCTCCTACCCATCCCGAAATAAAATGTTAGAGCAAACCAAGACATTTTTTATTAGCTTTAAAACCAATGCCAGCAATACAAACCAGGAAATTTTATAGCTATATGTAGAGAAATAGGATCAGTGGACAGGGGTTGTATCTCAGGCACTAATTCTATCTGATTTTCAAATGCTACTTTCACCTACACAGGTCAGAGCCGCACGTGTGAGTAATTCTCAGTGAGATGACTAACTGATATGTAGCTAATGGGTACCTCCTGCAACCGTAGACGGTATACTGCAGAGGTTTCAAATTCTGACTGATCATTTTAAATCCCTTGAGCACTTTAGAAAAATACAGATACTTAAAGTTCCCACCTGCAGATATACTGCATCAGACTTTCTAAGGGCATGGGGCCTTGGGCATCTTATTAAGAAAAAATTACCCCCACCCCTCCCCTGTAAGACTTCTTATGTACTGCTGGTGGCATATAAATTGGTAGAACCTTTTAAGAGGGGCAGTTTGACTATATCTATCAAAAGCTAAAATGTACTTCCCTTTGAACCAGTTTGAACCAGCAATTCTACTGCATGTATTGGATAAATTTGCACAAGTTTCAAATATATATGCAACTTTGTAATAGCAAAAAAAAAAAAAAAAAGAAAACAAACTAAACATTTGTTATAATGGTACTGGTTGAATAAATTAAAATACATCTCCACAATGGAATACTATACAGTTGTTACAAATAATAAATTAGATAATTTGGGAATAATCTATGTATGGTGGTATGGAAATATACCATGTATACGCATGTATATTTTAAGTGAAAAAATAAGTTGCAGAAAGACTTGATTATTTTGATCCCGTGCATGTATGTGTACACACACACATGCATACATACACATATTTCAGCCTATAAGAGTACACATGCGGCTACATATCCATATTTGCATGCACATACACATGTGTATACACTGGTTGAACTGTCAAAGTTGGATTCTTGGACCAGACAAATAATCCTGGGAGCCTCCCAGGAGATATTCTGTGAATGTCCATATTAACTGAAGAGAGAACCGCTGCTTTGGTCATGTTAAGGTAGCAATTAGATTGGTTTTGAGACCACCTTGAATGTCAAGATTTCATTGCCGTAGTTTCAAAAGTAGCACTATATTTATTTTTCCGGGCATTTTTTTCCCTCTTTGCTTTCATGGATAAAGTAAATTCAGAAATGTATTTTAAGAATAAAAGAGGTGATCTTGTTTTCTGGGTGGAAATAATATTTCAATGACTTTGATCCTATGCATTTTATTTCATAGATTTTTATTTTATTAAATATACTGGTTTTTCCATTTTATCAATGTAAAGAGGAACTTTATGATGGTGACCATTGATTTGAATCAATTGTTCAGTTTCAAGAAAGCAAGAGGCTTTGAGAAGGTTCTTGTTCTTATAAATAGTACATATGACATCAGATGGTGGAGGCACAACCAGTTTCTCATTTAGATTAAAGGCCTACCAAGGTAGCACTGTGAGAAATTTCACGTGAATGCTGTGTAAGTGGTGAGACACAACGGTCTGAATATGAGTGAGGAAAATGCCTGGGTCCTTTTATCAGTTTGGTGCGTTTGCTGCCACTGTTGCTGCTGTTTGCCTCAAACACTGTTTAAACTGTTAACCTATGAAGTGGCTCTTATGTACAAAGTTGTTAATACATCCAGTTAATGATGTCTGACATGCTATTTTCGTAGGGAGAAAATATGTGCTAATAATAATTTTAGTTAAAATACCTTTTGGGGAAAATTTGCTGAAAATTTGCACTTTTGTTACAATGCTTATGCTTGGTACAAGCTTATGCTGTCTTTTGAAAAATATTTATTTATTTATTTATTTATATGAGATGGAGTCTCACTCTGTCGCTGAGGCTGGAGTGCAGTGGCGCGATATCAGCTCACTGCAACTCTGCCTCCCGGGCTCAAGTGGTTCTCGTGCCTCAGCCTCCTGAGTAGCTGTGACTACAGGCATGCACCACTACGCCTGGCTCATTTTTGTATTTTCAGTAGAGATGGGGTTTTACCATGTTCGGCAGGCTGGTCTTGAACTCTTGACCTCAAGTGATCCGCCCACCTCGGCCTCTCAAAGTGGCTGTCTTAAATTTTATATATATATAAAAAATACTTTCTGTAAGAAACCAGCTGGTTTAGAAAAGTTTAGTATGTGAAGATAAACTAGAAGTTATCTTTATATTCTAGTATTTTCAGCACTCCATAAATTCCATTACCCAAGTATTGCCACACTATTTTGTGATTTTTAAATTCTTACTAAGGAATAAAAACTTTAATATATGATACAAATAAATTCATTAAAGGGCTACCATTTTCTTGACCCTGCCAGCCCCTTCTCCTCTCCTTCTCCACTACCAGGTGATTGCGCACCAATGCAAGGGGTATGAAAAAATAAAGAGAGCAAATGGGTTTTGAGAAGTAAACCGTTCATACAAACTTTTATAATTTCTCTGAATAAACTCTGCAAGAAACTGTTACTATTCTTATTTTACAAATGAGGAAAAATATTGACAGGGATTTTGTGAGTTTCCCAAGGTCCCATCCAGTTAGCAAATGTCGGAACTAACATTGGGACTCAATAGGCCCATGTCTTTTCCACTGTCTCCACCAGGTAAGCCCCAAATTAATAATTTTTAATAATAATATTATCTTGGGTATGAAAACAACACAAGAGTCATTTTTGTCAAGATTGGAGAATGTTGGTAGCAATTTTAAGTGCTAACCTTTTCCTGACTGATTCCAATATATTTTTGTGTGTGTGTGCAGATCTTCCTTACATTCTATGAAACGGTAGCAGGTTAACATTTTAAAAATATTTTCTCTAATTCATTTTGTCCCTTTGACCCCTTTCCAATTCATTCAGGTAGACTGGAGGTATTGCTTGTCTTAGGGGAGGAATATTATGATATCAATACTAGAATCTATTTTTGATAGATTCTAGTATTTGATAGGGCTGCAGTAACAAAGTTCCACAAACTTTGTCATTTAAGGGTGGCTTAAATGACAGCAATGTATTATCTCACAGTTCTGGAATCTGTAAGTTCAAGACTTACAGAGTTGGGTTTTTCTGAGGGGTGTGAGAGAAAATCTGTTCCATGCCTCATGCCTGGCTCCTGGTGGCTTGTTGGCAATCTTTGGTCTTCCTTGGCTTGTAGATATCATCTTCACGTAGCATTCTCCATGTCTATGTTTCTCAGTGTCCAAATCCCCACCCCTTTTATAAGAACATCAGTCATATTGAATTAGAGCTCACTCTAATGACCTATCTTTACTACTTACTTCAGCAGCAAACTGATTTCCAAATAATGTCACATTCTGAGGCATTGTGAGTTAGGACTTTAATATATGGATATTTGGGGGACACAAGTCAGCACATAGCACAATCCATGACAGATTTGGAGAACTGAGTGACAAGGAGACCTGTGGCTCACTTCTCCAGCAGATGACCATACCCCACAGTGGAAATGACCAGCTAGTAGGTGCATACAGAGAGGCCTCAGCCCTACAAGAGGGAGAGCAGCAGAATCGTCCTGTGTGGTTGAGCAAGTAGACATGTAAATTGGAGCCATGGATACCTGGGTCATAAACTGGTTTTAGAGGGCCCATGATGTTTCCGAAACCCATGACAGTGCTGGAGCAGGAGAATGTTTGCATGTGCTGAGAGGGTCCCACTAAACTCAGAGCAAGATCCAAATGGGAAGGGTCTATTTGGACAGGAATGAGAAAGAACAGAGCTGCCATCAACATGGAAACTTGGAGGAAGAAAAGTGATTTCTGTTGTTGTCTGACTGTGGAGAGGACTCAACCCTTCTCTCCTCCCTCCACAAGAGGAATTTTGTCTGGATATGTGCACTCTGGCGAGCCAAGCTTGGGTTGTGCCAGGCTAGAGCAGAAGTGATGCCCGAAACCTGTTCCTGCCATTAGCGCTAAAAGAGAAAAACCTCAGGAGGGCAGGGGCTGCTGGAGCCAAGCTGGGATTCTGGGGTATGCTATTCTCAGACACCCCCAGAGGAAAGGAGAAAGAGAAACTTCCCAGGGTGGCCATGTAGTAAAACAAATTGACTGACCTATTAGCCAACATTTCACTGCACATTGGGGAAAAACAAGTATGAACTCTTTTCCTCCCCATTGCTGATTATAGGTTGAAACTCCCTTATAATAAAATGCCATGAGACACTAGAAGCCAGGTAGATGTTTCAAAGAAAAACAGACTTTTCTAAACATTGGCAATGATTTTCTTTGTAAATAGGTTTAACCTTAGACCTTCTGTCATCTCACATTTTTATACAGGAAATTAATTTTCTTCATCCTCTTGGTGTTTGAGGGAAGGGAAAGAAAGTTGAACAAGTCCCTGGGATTTCGAAAAGCTGCCATATAAACTTTAAAATTAAACAGATGTTATATGAATCACACGTAAATTGGAGCCATGGGAACCTGGGTCATAAACTGAATGGGATGTTCTGAAGTGAGAGAAGTGGTGGATTTTTTGGCAATTATTAAAGGTCTCATGGATCAAAAATATCAAATGAAAATGGATCTTTGTGTTCAGCAAGAGTTAGAGGATATTCCAAAGCGTAAATCCTTTCCAGCAGATTTTAAACTTCCTGAGGGCAGAGGCTATATCTTTCTCCACTTTCCATTCCTAGCACCTACAAGTGCCTTGCACAGGGCAGACGCCTGAACCATTTACTGAATTCAACCCTTTGAGAGCAAGCATGTCATTGCAGTAGGTAACTTTTAAGTGCTGGGATTCCTATAGCTGACCCCAGTTTCATTCTTGACTGCTTTAGCTTAGTTTTTCTCAGAAGCAGAGGCTGAGTCAAAGACTTGGGTATAGAAAGTATATTTTAGAGGTGACCTTGAGAAGCAAGAGTGAGGGAGAGGTGACAATGAGAGGAGAGGAGGAACAGACAACATTACAGTGGACTATCAGGGTCTCTGCTGTAGGAAATGGCCAGGATGGATTTTGCTGGAACCCCTTTGAAGTGTACAAAATGCCTCCTAGAACGGTCCATCCCAAGGACAGAGGCTGGGGCATTTATCCACTGGCTCTAGTGGCCCATGTTGAGAGCAGGCTTTGAGGCAGAAAGACAGAGAGATGGATCTACATGCACTTGAGTGGGACACTTATCATGGGTTCAGCTCTGCGGGGATTGAAATCAGAAGCGGCCCAGGAGGATGTGATATGGCACAGAAGAGTGTTTTCTCCACTTACTGTCATAGCTTCCCTTCTCTCCGTCTTCTTTGATGAAGATGCTCTTATTTGATCTATTCTAGGTGGTATTTATGGCTATCTCTGAGTATTTTTTAAACAGAAAAAAACTTACCCTTGATTTTAAGTGATTACTTTTGCAATTTCTAGTAACAGGGTGGGGGAACCAAATCGGTATCAGAAAGCCTGTGAGCACATTCTGTCTCCTTAGGTGCTTGCCACACCTTTCGTGGGGAAAGATTCCTGGAGGGTAATTCGTCCCATGCCTTGTCCACTCAACCTCCTTACTCTTCCTTTCTCTCTGCTTCCTACAGTGAGTCTTGGCCCTGCCATGCCAATTTCACTTCTGCCCATATCTTTGCTGATTCAAGTTAGTCATCAATCATTTCACCTAAGAACTGTCTCTCTACTTCCATGCCGCTTTCTAGCTGTCATAGGTTGAATTGTGTTCATCCTGCCCCCAACTCCCACCCTTCATGTGTTGAAGTCCTAACCCCCAGTACTTGAGAATATGACCTATTTATAAATAGAGTCATTGCAGGTGCAATTTGTTAAGCTTGTCAATACTTGCCTGTATACATAGCACAATCTCCTTTGTTGATGGCCAGTAGGAGTAGGGAGGGCTCCTAATCAAATATGACTGGTGTCCTAATAAAAAGGGGAAATTTGGACTGAAAGACAGACAAGTATAGACAGAAGACAAAATGAAAAGACACAGGGAGAAATTGGCCATCAACAAACCAAGAAGAGAGAGAAAGTGAGCAGATCCTTCCTTCACAGCCCTCAGAAGGAAACAACCTGGCCAACACCTTGATTTTTTAATTCCAGCCCCCAGAACTGTGAGACAACAACCTTCTGTTGTTCAGGCCAACAAAATAGTTGTGGTGCTTTGTCACCATGTTTGTGATACTGGATTACCATGGTTTGTGTCACTTTGTTATGGGAACCCTAGCAAACGAATAGGCTAGCCACCCTCCATGCCTGGCTCAAAGCTTTCCTCTTCCATGAATTTCAGTGGATTGTAAAGGGCCTTGGACCAGAAGTTAGAAACTCTGGGTCTAGTCCTGGTACCTATCACTACATGAAACAATAAATTGTATAAATATGGGCAAATGTCTTAACTTCTTTGGGTCTCTTTCTTCACAGGGCAAAATAAGGATAATACCACCCTGCCCCTGTTGCCTCAGAGCAGGCAGTGGGAATCCAAGGCAAACACATGTGAGAAAGTGTTTGTAAACTAGAAAGCACGAAACAAATGTAAGGAGTGGGTGTAAAAAAGAGGAACTTGTTGAATCTTGATCTGGGAGTCAGTGCAACCTTGGGACAGTTGTTTATTTCATTTGAGCCTCAGTTCCATCTACTGTAAATTGTGATTATTTTGAAGGTCCCTCCCAGCTCTCAAGCTCTAGGATTACGTGCTTATTATTAGTCATTTATTGATTCAATAAACATGGATTGTCTGCTCCGTGCCAGGCTTTGCATGAGGCACAAGGGATAGGAGCATGAGTAACTTCAGCTCTGGTCTTCCAGGAGTTTTGTTCCTCCAAAATTTTCCTTCTCAGTAAATCCCATAATGGCCATCTCCACCGTTTGAAGACATATTTTTCTCATCCTTGGAGGAACAAAAGTTTGGAGAAACGTAAAGATGGGAGTAGGAAGTGATGGTTTTGGAGAGAGACTACTTCCAAAGCCATGTTGTTTTGTCAACAGTCAAGGAAGCTGTTGGCTATGGATTCCCCTTTTATAGGCCAAGAGTGACATTTTATTAAAGTTTCATCTTCCCAAATGTCCTAGCTCAGTCTGGCTTCATTTTGTTGGCATACCTCTGGGTTTACTAACAACATGCAGTTGTGTAAGGTGTGGGGCGAGCATGTCCTTTCCTTGAGTTACTTCTGACAGCCAGTATTTGCACTGTAAGTTGTGTCACCATCTCTTCTTTGGTTTTCAATTAATCTTTGTTGTATTTTGCATCATGGACACTCTGTTTATAAGAAATGTAAGCTGTCTGTCCTTATGTCACTCAGGCAAAACTCTGTGTGTGTTTGTCTCTGTGTCCAAATCACAGTGGCTGGACACTGGACTGAATCTAGACCCTGGACTTGAAGTATTTTATTGATTCATCCAGCAAAAATGCTTTTTAGGGTATCCACACCTGGTTCTCTAATAGTAGTTGGGAACACAATAGTGACAAGCCAGGGAAGCTTATTGTGTGCATTGGAGGTTCTCTTCTGAGAATATAAGAAGCATATGAGGAAACAAAATAAGTTCAGATAATGAGTGCCAGGACAATGTGATAAACAGAGAGAAGGATGGACCCCAACAGCATTAGAAGAGGTGACCAAATAAGTCCTCTTTGAGAAATGATTTTTGAGCAGACACTTCAATGAAGAAAAGTGAGACATAGATTTGTGGGGAAGTGTGTTGCATGCAGAGGAAGCAGAAAATCTAAAGACCTCAATGACAGGAAGAATTTAGCATGTTGAAGAAATAAGAAGAAGGCATGGATAGATTATAGAAGCTGCTGGAATGCTGATATTATTCCAACCCTTTCCCACCCCTCATTTCTCTGCTTCCCTTTTGTTTGAATGAGTTCTTTGGACCGATTCCTCATCCTGCCTGTCTACTTCCATTTCATCAATCTGCTACATTGTCTTCATGGTTCCCTGAGAACTGCATTTATTAAGCCTGAAGCTATGAGAAACTGTTTCTTGGGATAGTTTGCTTTAGTTAGGTAAATGGGAGAAGGCAGCACAGAGTTGAAGAAGTGAACTAAAATATATCTCAGACAGGAGTAATTTAATCATAAAAAGATGAACTCATTGAATTAGCATGAGAAAAGTAGGATTGATTGTAAGGATGGAAAGGATGCTCTTGGAACTCAAAGGTAGGGGGTACAGCTAGGCTTCATTGTCTTAGGCAGATCCTCTCTTTGTTGTCCTCTTTACGGGATGCTCGTCCTCTTATATCTACTTTTCTGCATGTCTGGTTCATTTTCTTCTTTGCAGCAGCTTCCTCAGCAAGGCTTTTAGTTACCTCTTGCCCATAACTTTGAATTGCACTTGACTTAGGTGGCAGGTATATAGCTTGACTGTTAGTGCCCAACCCTAAACCCTATAGTGACTATAGCCCAGTAACAATAGACTTCATTCTCAACTACAAATTCCAGAACAATGACTCTGGCTGGCCCAGCAGGGATAAGGCATCCATCTTTGGCCAATTCAGATATATCCGATATGGGGAGTGTTCTCTTGGTTCATAAGAGTGCCTCTAGGGCCTGTGGGTGGGACAGCTTCTCTAATGAAATGGAATAGGTGGGAATAAAGTCAATGCCATCTTTAGCAAAAAGGTTATAGGTAGAATGTGCTTGGAATAGGAGGATTTACACCAAGAGAGAAAATGTAGTCTAGACAGAAAACCAAGAGAGGGAAGGAAAATATTTGGTATTGTTAAGAAGTATGGTGGCCATGAAGATAGAGGTTTAGATTTTTTCTGATTTTTTAATACCATGCTTTTGTATACATGCACACACATACACTCCATCTCTTCCCACAAATGACTTGATGCAGCTTTTATGAAAACATCTAAATTAAAATTCAGAACTGGAAGAAATAATATGGAGCTTAAGCTATTTTATTCTGCTTTATTGTCTATCTTTCCTAAACAGACTATGAGTTTTTATATATGTCATCCATAATTAAGATTTAATTATTTAAGGCTGCTATGTGCACAACAAAGTCCATGTTTTCTTACTTTTTTAGCAGATAAAAAACATACATTTCCCAGTTTCTCTGGAACAAGAGGTCTATGTAACTAGGTGGTGGCCAATGGTATACGAGCGAACTTCCCATCCCTGGCCTCTGAAACATTCCCAGTGAATCTCCATGCTCTAGTACTCTTCCATTTTCTGCCATCTTGATCCTGAAGATCCAGTAGGGAATTCCAAATTCATAGAAGCTGGTTTAGCCACTGGGTGGAAAAATCTTAAATTCCTGAATGACTCGATGGAGCAGAAACTGTGATGTGAGTAAGAAATGGGTAAAGCCATTGAGCTGTTCTATACTGACCAATGCATTGAGAACGTAGATTCTTTTCTGGGGTTTCTGCCTTCTCACTTAATGTGCGGCAAAGATGGTGGCATATTTCAATGTAAAACTAATAAATGCATGTGATAGAATGGAGTAAAAAATAACTGCAAAGGGGATGTATCCATTTGACCCCAAGGAAATTGTCTTGAAATTGAAATATCTAGGAATGTGCCTAAGATGCTATATCTTTAGGGATGGCATATAATTCACTTAGTGATTTGTTTTTTGACAACAGAAGTGGTTTGCTTTCCATAAGAATGGATTCATCAGCTTAAGTTCATTCCAAAAAGTCATCTACAATGTGCCCTCTTATTTACTAATGTCGTGCAGAGAGACATTTTCTTAAGAAAAAAAGTTAATCCTTTCCTCTGCCAAACAATGAACTTTTGGTAATGGAAATGCAAATAGAAGCACAATTCATTAATGTTTAAATTTTTCCCTGGCCACCCATATAACTGACATAGACATGTAATGTAGATGGTATATCCAAATACATAAAAACACACACGTGTGCATGCACACACACATACACAGAGCTATCTTAGTTTGCCTTACATGCTGGTAAAGGTGTATAGTTTGTTTATTCTTGCTGCTTTGAAGTTTCTAACAGTCCTGTACTAATTTGTTTAGTTTCGTTTTATCATGAATTCTAAGTTTGCACATTGTAGAATTCTCTAAAAGCTGTAGAAAAAGCAGTGAGGAAGAGTCAGTGATTTTAGTCTCATCTCTGCCACTACTTGGCCTGTGACCCTAGACATTACCTCATCTCTTTGGATCTTAATTTCCTTAAGCATAAGATAAAGTTGCACTAAGAAAATGGGCTTCAGAGTCTGATGGATCTGGGTGACTGGGCAAGTTCTTTAGCTTGTCAAACCCTCATTTCTCTAATTTATAACATAAGGACAATACCTTCTTCCTGTCAAGGTTGAGGCAAGCATTAGTGAGAAATGTCTCAAGGCCTGGTTCACAGTGAGTATTTAATTATTTGCTTCCCTTGTCCTGTCCTCTGGATATTGAGAGCTGACGCCTTCTACCCAAAGGAGCAGCAGATGTGGAAATCCACTCTTTACCTTGTTGGAGGTCAGGCTGTTTTAGCTTTTACAGGGCAGAACTGGACTTCTTCTATTCTATTCTCTTAGTGATCAAAGTAGACATGCCTAGAAAAGGAGTGTGTTGGAGACATCATCCATGACATATCACAGTCACTGTGAGCACTGTACCAGATAAGGACCCAGCCCTGTGCAAAAGCAGGGATGGGCACACACCCATGGCAATTTAGACTCACTGTATGCAAGATTGAGTCAGCCATTGCATGCACTTTATGTTTGAAATGGAGTCTCGTTCTGTTACCCAGGCTGGAGTACAGTGGCATGATCTTGGCTGACTGCAACCTCTGCCTCCCAGGTTCAAGCAATTCTCTTGTCTCAGCCTCCTGAGTAGCTGGGATTGCAGGTGCCTGCCACCACACCCAGCTAACTTTTGTATTTTTAGTAGAGATGGGGTTTTGCCATGTTGGCCAGGCTGGTCTTGAGCTCCTGACCTCAGGTGGTCCACCTGCCTTGGCCTTCCAAAGTGCTAGGATTACAGGTGTGAGCCACCACACCCAGACCACTGCATGCACTTTTATGAGGTTCTTGCTTCCTCTTATATGATCACATAGACAATAGGAGAGAAGAGGTAGGAAGGAGGGTAGAGATCCCATCTTGGCTACATGTTACTCTGATGGTGTCAGAGTAAATCTACAAGGGAGTCATCAAAGATCAGTTATCAAGAAACATGTTTACAATCTGTGACTTATAACCTCTTTTTTAAGATACTGTTTTCTCTCAGTAACCAATTGGTTTCTCTCAGTTAAAGGTCAAAAAAGATAGAAAACATCACAGTTCTCTTCAGCAGAACTTTTGTCAGTGTGATCGAGAAGTGTCTCAAGTGACAAGTGAGCTGACCAGGGTAAGAAATAGTTTCCTGTGTCTGTTCTTGGCCTTGTTACTTTCCGGGAAGGGACAGATTCCAGAGGACCCCCTCATTGTCCTTGCCCTCAGCCTCAAAATGTGGATTGGGAGTTAGAGTTTTTTTTTCTAGGAACAGAAAACCTCATTTCTTTTTCTTTTTCTTTTTTTTCACACGGAGTTTTGCTCTGTCACCCAGGCTGGAGTACAGTATCACGATCTCAGCTCACTGCAACCTCCACCTCCCAGGTTCAAGTGATTCTCCTGCCTCAGCCTCCTGAGTCTCTGGGATTACAGGCAACCACCACCTTGCTGGGCTGATTTTTGTATTTTTAGTAGAGACGGGGTTTTCCCATGTTGGCCAGACTTGTCTCCAACTCCTGGCCCCAACCAATCTTCTGGCCTCAGCCTCCCAAAGTGCTGGGATTACAGGAGTGAGCCACTGCGCCTGGCCAGAAAAACTCATTTCTTGTCCTGGCTTTGCTACTAACTCGCTTGTAACCTTTAGCTAATCTTTTAATTTTCTGGGCCTCGGTTTCTACGTTTTTAAAATTGGAGAGTTGAAATGATTGATCTCTAAGATATTTAGTACTAGTGTTATATAATTTCAGCATAGAATTTTTCTCAAGTATGTTCTAATACATGTGTCTCAGAATTCCCTAATTTGCACGTCACCTCACTCTACAGTTTTTCCCTTTGTCTATGCATTATATAGGCTAGACGATCATTCGTGGAATATTTTTATTTCAGTCCCTTTTGAAATGTATCTTCCTGAGCTGTAACATTCATGAGCTTACAACTTGATGGTATACACACACACACACACACACACACACACACACACACAAAATCCCCAGCTATTATAACTTTTTTGTGTTCTTACATGTAATAACATATATTGGGAAATGCTACCATAGTATAGTATTTTGTGAGACAGATTAATATACAATACTCAAACATTGATCTTTATCTTGAGTGGCTTATCCAGTGAAGATCAAAAACAATGTGCCAATGTTTATGCTGGTCTATCGCCATTTCCCACTCACCAGGAAAAATCTGAAGTATGATATTGTTATTGTTCTAACAACCTTTGAGGAATGCGACTTGCTCTTCTTGGTAACACCTGTTGGTTTACACCTAGAATTCTGTGCAACACAGATGTAACATAGCTTGCAAGACCAGAAAATCAAAGAAAGATGCGGAAGGGGGGTTAGAACATTATTTAGATCAAATTATGAGTAATAGAATGTTACTTGTTTCACCGAGAAAGCATTGAATCATCTGACAATGCATTGTATATGTCCTCTCTCTTCTATATTTTTGGCATATGAGCTAGGTTGTATATACACCTTCTTTAAGTCCTCTTTTAGACATTTAAAATATTGAATGTGCACACATTTATTTAATTAATCCTCATTTATTTAATTAATCTTGGAAGATGAATAATTTCTTGTACATCTTGGTTTTGAAAGAGTTCCATAAGAATTGGAATTCATGAAACACACAGCAAGTTTAACCTAGCCTTCATTTTTGAAATCACCTGATATCAATTAGCATTCCTCCAGTTTGGGACTGATTTATGATGCCCTTGTAAGGCCCTGAAAATATGAAAGCAGAGAAGCAGTATTTCAAAATGCAGCATAAAATCAACAATAAAATGTATATTTATAACCTGAAAAGTATGATTTCATCTTGGAGAATTACCAACCCAATAGCAGTAATAAGCATGATTTTCATTGTACCATATTGTACTTATTAAGCACTTCAGGGGACTTGTGAATAAATCAAATTGTGGGATCAGTTTTGGATATCTGAACACATTTTTAAATATTGTAAAAATGTGGAAAAGTATCACAACTGGTTATCATGTGTTCATGCTTTCCAAAGGGTTTTAATCATAAGCTCATTCTTACATCCTCCTACAAGCTGGACTAAGGTTGGAATGGCCCTTAAAGTGAGGACCTTTGAATAAATGCAGGTTTAATATGGTCAAGAGATAAGATTAGATCCTTCAAAAATCCCATTCGAATACCACAGATTCTAATTTATGCTCATAAAAGTCAGGGAAAACTAGGTGGCTTGGAGGATGCAATGTTATCAGAGAATTTAGGGTGATGTACATGCCTGCTTTGGATTTAAACTTTAATAAAAATATTCAGGATGGAAAGTTAAGGCATTGAATTGAAATGTCCCAACTTGCTCTGTTTGCATTATGTTGGCTTCCACAAGTCAAGTCAATTCAATCCAACAAGTATTTGTTGACAGTGTACAATGTGTCAGGAAATGTGACAGGTGTGGGGGCTACAAAATCAAGAGATAGCAGTTTGGGGGAGCTCTTGCTGGCATACAGATCAGTGTGACAGAGCTGAAGTTCCAGGTTGACCCCAGAGCACAGCCTTCCCAGATTTGGATAGTATTCTGAATTTAGATCAATTATCATGCATTCCAATGGAAAAGGGTTGTATAGCTTGGCCTGATCTGCAGAGATCAGTATCCCCAATGAGTCATTCTAGGGTGATCCCAGGTTAAGTCCCAAGTAGCAGTGGGGTTAAGCTGGAGTGTCTGGCAAAAGTGTCTCAGATGGTTGGTTCACCTAATGAGAACCTCCATAATCAGGAGTAGGTTGGTAACAGGGGTTTCTCTAAGAAGCTTTAGGATCAGGACAAATAAACAAGATTTTTAAAACTCCCAACATTTTATTGACATTACCTTTTTTTATAGGGTAATTAGATCATAGGTTCTATAGCTGAAAGCAAATCAAACCACTTTTGCTTCAGGGTTATACGCATGTCAGGGTGTAAGCCTCCCTCCAGGTTTCTCAAAGGGAATGATAGACATGAGAGAGCACTAAAGAATTGTGTCAGGATGGCATGCCTTGAATTGGAGGTCTACTCACGCAGCCCTGCCCTGGCCCATATCACACATGCTGGAGACCCAGAGTCTCTGCCTATGAACCTTTGGGTTCTTGCCTACAAAGTAGCTGACCCACAGCTTCTGTAAGCCAAACTGACATCACTTATCTGATTCCGTTGTCTCTTTACAGTGTTAATAATTCTGGGAGGTGATGAGGAGCAAAGGAAAGCAAGTAAAAGGATATGGAGGTTATTTAAAATGTTTTCTATTTATATTCCAATGAGTTGCATGTTTTCAGTTCCAAATTTGCTTGGATACCAAATTCTAGTTCTTACTAAACAATGGAATATTGTGATAGTTTTGGAAATAAATATAAAATTGGATGACTATCTTCTCACACTTTACTATTCCATCCTCCCTTGGTAACATGCATAGAGTAACTATCTTGCCAGAGAAATGCAGACTGCAGACAGGGGCCACATCTCAATTGCAAAGTCTAATAAAGGGGACTGATGACACAGATGCTTCCAGTGAGTAGATAATTTGAATATCACTTGCATTTGTGTGTGATCATACCAATACTAAGACTGATAATAACGGCTACCATTTGTTAAGTGCTTACTTTGTAGGAAAATAACTGTGCTATGTATTTTATATAAGATCCTCCTTTTGAGCCCCACAATATTTCTATGAATTAGCTATCATTACATCAGTATACTTAAAATAAAAAAAATTTAAAGCTCAGAGAAGTTTACTTCTGAGCTGGATCTAAAACCAGCCATTTTTCTTCCACAGCCCACCCATTTTTATTCTTACCCTATACTGCTTACATTGAGATAATATGTCAAGGTTTTCTGATATGCTTTTCATGTTTTTATGAGACTGGGAGTAAACCCCTCTGGAAAACCCCTGGATGGATCATTTGAACCCTGGAGAAATAGACAGTGAGCCAGTGTATTTCAAACTGGATTTTAGCCAGTTAACAGATCACAAAATCAATTATTAGTGGATTGTAATCAGTAATTTTTTAAAAAGGAAATAGACCATAGAATAGAAAATATCAGAATACATAGAACTGAAGCTAACTGTTATTTCATGAAACTTTTGGCATATATATTAAATAAAAATATTATATATTATGTATTATATAATTTTGGGCATATGTTTTATATAATATTTATGTGTGTGCATGTGTGTACTCACAATGTAAAATATTTTTTTTTTACTGTGAATTTTAGTCAGAAAATTTGAAAACCACTGCCTTAGGATATAGATAGGGTGAGCAGGAAGTAAGACTTATGGTGTATAAGGAAGGAAGAAGAATTTGGGGATATTTGTGGGGGTCAAGCTAGGGAGGAGCAAGGAGGAAGTCAAAGGGAAGAGCAAGGAGACCCCAGTAGCAAGAAACTGTCGCCTGTAACGTTGGGAGGATATACTGGATAAAGTTTGGAACAGAGGGATGTTGACTTTTGTGCTAAGGAATGTGGACTTGATTTTCTGGGAGTGGGTGGAAAGCCATCAAACAAATTTGAACCAAAATGTGACATGACAAAGCAGTGCCTTGGATGGAATAATCAGGCCACTGTATGTATGATGAATGAGAGGTACAGAGACTGGAGCAAGGTGTACCATTTAGGAGGTTTTTGAAATAATCCAGGTCAGGGACACTGAGTGCCTTGAATAGGCAGAGAGGAGTGGGAAAAAAGAGGTGGGAGATACGGTAAACATGAATATGGAAGTAGAGGCAAATGACTGGGAGATAGGCAGAACCTTTGACTAACATAGAAACAGGGCAAAGAAGCAGGCCTCGAGGGTAAGATGATGAATTCAGTTTGGCACATGCCCAGTTGATCCGCAGGAGGGACATCTAAAGTGGATGACTACAAAGCAGGGAGCCATGGAAACATGAAGCTTGGTGCAACGTAGTTGAGTGAAAGGGCTAACACACAGTTGAGCTAGGCAACAATGCAGCATTCTCTAGATAGCTGCTGACTGAATGGTTGATCTTGGTGACAGTGGTGGGATATATGCATTTTTCATCCTGATACTCCCTCCATTAATATTGAAAGAGAAATGAGACATTTGTCTACTGGCCTGTGGGATGTTCCAGACTTTGGTATTTTAAGACAGCATTAATACAGAGGAATTGGTTTTGATGGAATGATTATCAGTATTTTTAAGCATGGTTATGTTTGTCAAATATCTGTTTTGTTTTAGAGAAAAGTCTTTTCCAATGAAATGACTAATGGTCTTAGCATCTTTGGGATTAGGATCCTTGGGGTCCTTGGTCTTAGCATCCTTGGAATGCTTAAGGGTCTTGGCAACCTTATCAACCTTGGTCTTAGCATCCTTGGGATCCTCTTGATTGTTGTTCTTGTCAGGAGATGGGAGAGGCAACAGCCTACTAGCACTGAAAGTTGCCTAACAGTTGGGCATAAAGGAAATTTGCCTAGGCTCCTCCATGGAGGTCATCCCAAGAGTAGAAACATAACTGGTACCTTGTGATAGGATTATGTCTGCAGATAAGGCATCTTCTATTTGGATGCTTTTTGTGTGTGTGTAGGAACAACTTTTATTACTCCTAAGTGAAGTTTAACTTTGTGGCCTCATTTACAAGCATGAAACCACATGCAATGAAAACACATTTACTTCCCTAAATTTGGAGTTGCTTTGGCTTTTCTGGACCAGGTTTCCTAACAGTATTCAGTTTCTTTCCCTGAATGGATCCCGGTGCTGATGGTAGTCCTTTAGGTAGAGATTGGGCTGATGTTTTCCACCAAAATACTGACTGGTCTCTGCAACATGCACATGAACAGATGCATTTTAGAGCTTCAGATCCTGAGATGTAGTTCTTATTCCTTGATTGGTGGTATGCAAATGACAGGGATCAGGCCCTGGAGGTGGACCCAGGTCTCTAAGCTGCAGCAGTGACATGCAAGGTGACTTGTTCTAGGAGTTCCTGCAGAAACAGAGTTTGGTGATTTGTGGGCTTTTAACAGACTAAGTTACTTCCTCCATCGTGTCTACCCTGGTCTCTTAGTCTGCAGACCTTACAGTAAGAAAGGCCCAATAACCACGAAGCTGAAAGCAAAGCCATGGCAGGCTTCTCTGCCAGTCAGTGCATTCCCTAGGAGAGCCCTTGGTATAAATCCATTTCCCCATAACTGGTGAGTTGATTTTCACACCATAAAACCTCATCTTGTTAGCTGGAGGAAAATATCATGAAAGTAAGGTATGTCATTTCCATGAAAAGAGAAAAACCCTGAATCATAGTTATCTCTTTGAATACTCTATAACCAATTATTTATTATTTGTGCCTCTAGAAATTTTAAAAATGTATTAATTAAGAATCAATTGTGAGCTAAGGCAAATAAGATGAACGTGTTATTTGCACACCTTATGATGGTTAAGACATTCCTAGAGTTAGTTTTGTCTGCTGTCAAAAGCCACTCATGGCCCCAGGAATTTAATATCCAGGAACCTGTAGAATTTATGGGGATAAGTGATCCCATGTGATGCTTTTGGGGCCTGGAAGGTCAGCACTAGATCTGGAGTGTAGGTTGACTTAAGATGGGGAAGCAGAGGGCCCTCAAAAGTAAAAGCGGTCCTGTTTGGGGAGTATGAGGAGCACTCTGTGAGCTAACAAATACCAATGAGGGTCAAAATACCTGGAGAATCCCTAGGACAAAGTATACCTCAAGCCACTGGCTTTATCTCTGTCTTCCAACCATTTTGTGAATTACTATCTGTGGGAGGCTGAGAGAAAAGGAAGAAAGAAGTGTCTAGAATAAATATGGATTATAGTCAGAATAAATACAGGAGTCTAAATGAGACCTTAACCAACATTTGCACTCTTCTGCCCTCATGCTCAATGGTTCAGGCAGTTGTGAAGTTCTTAAGGCAATGAGCATATTTCTTTTATCTTTGAACCCCTAAGAGTTTCTAGTTTCTGGCTCATTGTGTTAAAAAATTACTGAACAAGTGGATCATACAGAATATCTAATCTTTTATTTAAATAATTCCAGAAAAGAGGCTAAAACTTCTGCGGGAATTCACTGCAATGTATCTGATCCGGGTTTTTGGTTTCATTTTTAAGAAGTGTTCTTAGAACTTATCTACTATACTGTATAGCATCTATTAAAGGCTTACCATGTGTCATTTATTGGGGTAAGGAGTTTACATTGTATTAAGAGCCTCTGTTGTAGGTACTATTTTTATTCTCATTTTTCAGATGAGAAGATAGAGCATGAGTAGGTCGTATAGCTGGAAAGTGATGGAGCTAGGAGTTTTTATTTCAGATTTTATGTCTGTAGAAAAAACATATTAGAGCTTATTATTTTAAAAAATAGTCACTTAACTGGCTAGGTTCCTAAGACAAGAATCTATTCTTATCTATACCTAATTTCTCTTGTGTGGTCCTCCATGGCAAAGAAGAAGGAGGGTCTGCAGGGTTTAGTCACTTCATTGTCTTGAAGACCACTCTGAAGTCATGCACTAAATTTTTTAACTTAAAAAATATGATTTGAAGTTTTGGAGCTCATAAGACTTAGACATTTTAATTTTGATATCTCCAGCACCTGACATGCAGCCCGGCAGATGCAGTGTCAGGTTATGATCCCAGGCAGGGTCATGTGGCATATGCCTATGTGAACACCCTCTGTGCAGATGGTGCATCTAGAGTTGTGTGATGTCAGGCCCTAGGCCGCATTCTGTTCTAGTACCTTTCTGATACTAAAGGTGCCACACACTGCACCATCTCTCGGTAAGCACAGATTGATTATTCAAGGATGAGCTCCAGATGCAAATGGACCTGAAACTACACGGTTCCTGAGGCATGGAGTGCAGAGCCCTCTGGATTTTGAGGTGGAAAACTCAGGGGCAGGTGAGGGGCCATCCAAAGGTTTGGTCTGCATCAGAGTCACAAATATGGTGTGTTCTTACTACTAATTCCTCAGAAACAGCTGCTGGTTGGAACATAGGCATGGTTTCATGAACTTTTCTTTCTGGAGTCTCAGAAATTCAGACTTTTAAGGGGGGTTGTGATGTATTAATGTATCATCAGATGTTTCCATGATTGATATTTGTGGAGACCAGGGTCAGGGATAGCAATTTTTCAGGGAATGTTTTGCTTTGTAGTCCCATTACAATAAACAGAATCTCATACACTCTTTGCAATTCTTTTCCACTTCATTTACTCCCACAGACATTTTTGCATTTCCTACTGTGTGCAAAAAAGGTGCTCAGGCTCCTGCCCCCTAGGGATTTAATGTTCACTCCTCTGTCAAAGAATGACATTTTTCTTCTGACGGGTGATTTGCTGAAATTTTATGTATGTGCACTGATTATATATATGCTACTTAAAACTTTAGTGGAATTATAAGGATAGCCAATAGGACAATATAAGCAAATGACTTTTTAAAAGTGAAAATTCTAAATTGTGAATATTTCAAAATTTCTGAAACTGATAGAATGTATTTTCATTTGAAGCCCCCTTGATCTGGCTTGTTGTTTTCTTCTTCCCTTTGTCTCTGGCTGGGGACTCCCTATGTCTCTCCTGTCTCTCCTCTTCTTCTGACTCTAGGACTTTGGGTCTTTCCCTTTCCCGGTAATGAGTCCTAACCATATCTTTCATTTACCCTGAGAACTGTATGTACTCCACCTCCTAACCTGTCAAACTCTCAGTAGTGAGTGAGTCTGGGTCTCCACCTGTTATACTTTTGCAAAATTCTCTGGACAAGCTGAGGCAGAGACTGTGACTTGCTTCTCCCTTTAGGTTTGATATTCCAATGGAAGCGCTACATGTGCGGCCAGGAGAGGGATGCGCAGGGGTGGTCATGGCAGGCTGTGTGGACCTGGCACCCACAGCAGCCCTGTCAGCATTTGGGTGTCTGGATGTGGATCGTTGTCTTTGGTGAACATCAATAGCACATTTTCAAAGCCCTGCTGGCTGCTGCTTCTCACTGAGGATGCCATTAACCACCTCCCTCTAGAAAGCTGATGTGTGTTCAAGGAATAAAAACTAATATGAATCCAGCATATGGACTGTAGACACAATTGATATGAAATCTTCATAATCTGAGAAATAAACATCAGAATTTTTTCTGCATTAAAAAAATAGACAAGATATAAAACATAGCTGAATTTGTGAGATGGCTTTGGTGCTCCCTTCTCCCCACTGTAAGTCTTTGACTTCTTTAATGAAATAGGGCCAGAGTGCTCAGAGATAGGTGGTGAGGTCACAGTTGGGCCCTCTAGTAAGTCATGGATTCAACTGACTTAGGGTATATAGTCTGTTTGGCTATTTGTATAGGATCTCATGTAATACCACTACAGTTTCTTTCTTGTGCCCTAACTTAACATCACGGAGCTTGGGAGCTCTCTGACCTTTACGTCTCTTCTGTGAGGCCTTCAGGTCTTTGGCTTCCTGTGTGATGATGTGTTCTTTTCCCTAGCATCTCTATTCTTTCTCCCATTCCTCCCTTCCCTGCAGGCTTGAATACTCAGATTCTACCTCTTCGGGTGCAAGAAACTGCAAATCTTCCGTAATTCTGGAAAAAAAGTTGTAGTACTTGGGGTAAAAACATTTCAATTTTTGTTAGAAATCAGTAATGTGTGTGTCATTCATTCATTTATTCATTTGACAATTATGAAATTATTGAGTACCTTTTATTTGCCAGAGAACACTCTAGAAGTTGGGAATACAGGGTTAAAATCTCTGCTAGACCAAATAGAAATTGGTACTATTTTCTCCTTATTCTTCAGGCATGGGTGTGTCTTATGTCTCAATTAAAGCGGCTTGAGAGGAGAGATTGCCTTCTGTCAACCACACAGGCAGTAGAATTCACACAGGCTATGGGTTTCTCCCCATCTCCTTTAGAGTAGCTCAGGCTGATGGTAATTTTGAGGGGCCAGAAAAATTTGGGATCCTTGCCTCCCCCAAGGGTAACAGTGTATTTGCAGAGTACCTGCTATCTGGAGCCACGTGGGAGGACTGGTGTCCTGAGGTAGTATATTTAGAGTGTCACCTATTTTCTAGGATGGGCCAAATGACAATTTCATGTCATTATTTGGCAGGGAGGGAAAGGATTAGTCTATCAAGCATGTAACTAAATATGATTTCATTTTACATCTTTTAAATATTCTCACAAATAAAAATACATTCTTGTCAAACTAGGAATCCTAACTTTGGGTTTAGAAATATATGCAGAGACATAATGTAAATGTACATTGATATTTTCAGTACTATCTCAGCACAATTGACATTTAGCTTGACTTGCAATTAAATTCTGTCAGCAGTTTCCAACACTAAAATTTTGCGTGGCCAAGTACACCAAAAGGAAGCCAGGGAAAGTCTTAACCTTGAGTTTGCTTTCTGTTAAAGGGAGTGTTTTTATGGATTTTATTAAAGATCATGCTTGTAAAAAGAATTGGGTACATTGTTTTGCCAAAAAATAACTTGAAAAGTAGTTTTTCGTCTTGCCTTTCCCACTGTATATGAACCTGAGAAAGAACAAATGTGATGCTGTGCTAGGTAAGAGACATGGGGCTGCAGATGGTCTGGAGAGCCTTGAGGCTACCCAGTTCAAGTCAGATGCACCTGGATCTTTTTCAGGGGTTGGGATAGAGGGGCTTGGAGTTTTTTGGCCTGGTAACTGATGTGCTTGATTAACTAACAGTATCAAATGAAAGCAGGCCAGGGCTTGGCTGTGAATTTCACTACCCTCTGCAGACTCATCTAGAGTCCTCCCATGTTGAGTGGAAGCACAGGCTTCTGTCTTCCATGTGTCTAATCTGCTTTTCTACTGCACACTCTCTGGTTTCTCCCATCATGATCCCTGGGAAAGAAGGAAGGTCCAGTCTCTTTCTGCCCCTCAGGAACAGCCTACCTTATTCTCTCCTTGGCTTCCTGCAGCAGCCAACGCTTCAGGCTTAGAAAGAAAAAGAAAACTCTAAAGGAGAGTGACATCTGCCAGAATGATTATTCCCACATTTAAGACCTGACTTGGGTTAGCATGAATTGAAAGATCAACAGGCATATATTTTTTTTTCTGAGGAAAATGTATCTTTCTTATTCTTTTTTACTGGGTGGGGTAGTGGGATGTGTATGGGAAAATCCAAAGACAGGGTGTACAGTGTGTTTCAGAGCTGTATGAATATGAGACATAATCCAGGAGTAGAACTCATGTCTACTCCCACCCCTTAGGCCTCTAGCAGAATTTGTGGAAAATGAAAATAAGACTTGAAATATTCCAGATATGACTCACTGAGGCCACTTCTTCTTCTTTCTTCTTTCTTCTTCTTCTCACTTTGTTGCCTAGGCTTGAGTGCAGTGGCACCATCTTGGCTCACTGTGACCTCCACCTTCTGGGTTCAAGTGATTCTCCTGCCTCAGCCTCCCAAGTGGCTGGGCCCACAGGCATGTGCCACCACTTCTGGCTAATTTTTATTGGAGATGGGTTTTCACCATATTGGCCAGGCTGGTCTTGAACTCCTCACCTCAAGTGATCTGCCCCTCTCAGCCTCCCAAAATTCTGGGATTACAGGCGTGAGCCACTGCGCCCAGCCCTCACTGAGACTTCTAATGTAAGTTGCTAACCTTGACTGAGTCAGTATTAAGTACTAGGTATTGTGCATGTACTTCATGTGCATCTTCTTTAATTTTTACAGGAACCCTGGGTGGCAGGTACTATTGGCACCATTTTCCACATAAAGAAAATGAAGTTCTAAGCAGTCAAATGACATGTCAAGATCACCCAACTGGTAAGCGACTTAGGGAGGATTCCTGCCTTCCTCAAAGATGTTTGGGTTCCCCCAGTGAGGATCTCATAACATTGTTGATAGACATGTCAAGACACCCTCGAGTATACTAGCTGCAAATATCCTGTCATACATCCCTGGTGCCACATGATGGTCGGCATTGTTGAGAACAACTCCAACACCAGGGAGGAGGACATAAGGCGTATATGTAAAGAGCATCTATGATAGAATTCAAAACAAGCAGGGCACAGGCAGAGGGTCTTCTATAGTATTCTTTCATAACTGGGATACCTGTCTTCTTGTGAAGAGGGCAGCAGCTACTTTTCATTTTTCTGAAACCTTAAGATTGTAGGGAGGCCAGGGGCTTGACAAAGCAAGCATATGTGTGTGAAATGTGTGTGTGACACAGACTCAGGTCTGTGTCAGTGTATGTGTGTGCAAGGGCACTGATGCTGGTTGGAATCCTTTTCCATCCAGAACCCAGTAAACCTCAGAGAGGGAGGCTTCTTGGCTAGACTCTATCTAACAGGACAGAGAGATAATGGTAGCCATTAGAGGGGATTCCAAGATAATGATTGGAAACCCAGCTTCATAGGCTCACTCATTTCACAAACCCGGAACTATGTCATGGGCCAAAGAACACAGGGACAGAGTGAACTATGAGAAAACTTGCATATCTAGGCAAAGGCTGAGGGAATTTCCGAAATTATTTCTAATAAGATGTGAAAGTTAGGCTTAAAAGATACTTGATCTAGTATGTTCATACTTCATGTAGCTTAGAATAAGCTATTCAACAGTAAACTGCATGCTCAACTTGAGTAAGGATCTCTGCTCTACTGCTTTATAAATGAGACGAGAATGTGGTTTGTGGCATCAGCATCAAATGGAAGATTGTTAGAAGTGCAGAATCTCAGGTCCTATCCAAGACCCACTGAATCAGAGTCTGCATTTAAAAAAGATCCCCAGGTAGGTTGGATGTACAGTGATGTTTGAAAACTACTCTGCTAAAACATACTAAACAATAGCACAATGTACCAAAGATATTGATTAGTAGTCTCAACCCTGGCTGAATATTCCAGTCTTTGGGTGGCCCCACTCCAGACCAATTATATCAGATTTTTTATTTTTGGAGTAGGGGCCAGGCACTGGCATTTAAAAAAACTCATAGAGTGCAGCTAAGATTGAGAATGCCCTGATTTAGATGGTGGGTGCCCCACATGAGTGGGTAAATGTTGCTTTATTGACTGGAGTTCTGAAAGAGTTGGCCCTGTGACATGGTACTACTTAACGTGTCTGTTAGTGATTTAGGAGAGTACATATAAGACATACTGATTCCATCTGCCAATGATAGGGGATTGCACTATATTGCTAGCTAACATCCTGAAATTCAGCAGGACTAAAATGCTAAGTGATTGTGACAAGAGTGGAAAAAGTGTGGACAAGTGTGAAGGTCCTACTGATAATCAGAGGACATTCATCCAATCATAACAAGAAATTGTCCAGCGGTCAAAGTGAAGAATGGTTCAGCAATGGAGGGCTGTGATTAAAAAGGCAGAGAAAAATAAGAGCATGAGAAATGTAGAGGAGAAACAAATCATTACATAGTCTTCCCCTGGTACTTGATATTGGTTAGGACTTTCTATGGCATCACCCAAGTTAGGATGCTGGAATCGAAGTGCCATTATGATGAGCTTTGGATATTTTCAGGGGAGACTAATAAATATCAGGCATAAAAAAGCAAAAGAGGCTGCTTTTATTTAGTATGCTGAAAACAAGACTAAGGGGAGAACTTAACATTTTTCAAATATAGGAAAAGGTGCTTTTACATGAAAGATGGTGATTAGCTGATCTTTTACCAGAAGGAGAAGAGAACAGAGAATAGACGTTAGGAAGAGCTTTCTAACATCAAAAGTGGGCAGTCTCTGAAAAAGGTTGGGGAAAAGAAACCTATATCTACTAATGTTGCTTTGGGGCCCAAGAGGCAAAACATGGTCTTCATGAGAAATCTGGAATGTAAGGCCCCCTACCAGTGGGTAATAAAAGACTCCGGTAACTTTCGCTCTACATAGAAGGAAAGAGACATTGCTCTGGAATCCTGAAAACATTGATGAAGTTAGTGCACCTTCAATCTGCTAAACACCTGAGACAACTTTGATTTCTGCATATCCAGTCTTAGCCAAGTAGGACTATAAGAAAACTTCTTTATCCTAATAAAGGGCATCTACAGATGCCTTTCAGCAAACATCAGACTTGATGGAAAACATTTGAAAACTCTTAAAAATATTAATATATTATTTTAAATGGACAAATTATAATTGTATACATTTATGGGGTAGAGTATGATGTTTTGGTATTTGTATAGAATATGGAATTATTGAACCAAGCTAATTAACATATCCACCTCACTAACATCATTTTTTTTGTGTGTGATGAGAGCTTTGAAGTTTACACATTTAGCTGTTGTGAAATATATACTACATTATTATTGAATATAGTCACCTTGCTTTTCAATAAAACTCAAAAATGTATCTCTACTGTCTAACTAAAACTTTGCATCCTTTTACTATACTCTCCCGTCTCCCTGCTGCCTCTTGTAACCACCATTCTACTCTCTACTTCTATGAGTTCAAGGTTTTCAGATTCTGCAAATAAGTAAGATCATATAGTCTTTGTCTTTCTGTGCCTGGCTTATTTCACTTAGTATAATGTCCTCTAGGTTAATTCATGTTGTTGCAAATGACAGGATTTCCTTCTGTTTTTTTTTTTTTTTTTTTTTTGGAGACAGAGTCTTGCTCTGTCACCTAGGCTGGAGGGCAGTGGTGTGATCTCGGCTCACTGTGCAAGCTCTGCCCCCCCCGGGTTCATGCCATTCTCCTGCCTCAGCCTCCCGAGTAGCTGGGACTACAGGCACCCCCCACCACACCCGGCTAATTTTTTCATATTTTTAGTAGAGACAGGGTTTCACTGTGTTAGCCAGGATGGTCTCGATCTCCTGACTTCATGATCTGCCCACCTTGGCCTCCCAAAGTGGTGGGATTACAGGCGTGAGCCACTGCGCCTGGCCAGAATATCCTTTGTTTTGTGACTGAATAGTATTTTATTGTGTATATATGTCACATTTTCTTTATCCACTTACCTATTGATGGGCACTTAGGTTGATTCCATATCATGACTGTTGTGAATAATGCTGTGGTGAACATGGGAGTGCAGATATCTCTTCAACATATTGATTTCAAATCCTTTGGATATGTACCTAGACAGAGGATTGCTGGAGCATATGGTAGTTCTATTTTTAGTTTTTTGAGAAACCTCCTTACCATATTCCAAAATGGCTGTACTAATTTGCATTCCCATCAATATTGTACAAGGGTTTTCTTTTCTCCATATCCTTGCCAACACTTTTGTCTTTTTAATAGTAGTTGTTCTAATAGGTGTGAGGTAATATCTTATTGTGGTTTTAATTTACATTTGCCTAACGATTAGTGATTTGAGTATTTTTTCATGAATTGTTTTCCATTTTTATATCTTCTTTTGAGAAATATCATTCAGTTCTTTTGTCCATTTTATAATTGGGTTATTTTTTTTTTGCTATGAGTAGTTTGAGTTTCTTATATATTTTGGATATTACCTCCTCATCAGATGTATGGTTTGCAAATACTTTCTCCTCTTCTGTGGATAGTCTCTTCACTTTGTTGTTTCCCTTGCTGTACAGAAGCTTTTTAGTTTGATGTAACCTGTTCTGCCTATTTTTGCTTTAGTTGCCTGTGCTTTTGGGATCATATTTAAAAAATCAGTGCCTGAACCAGTGTTGTAGAGCTCTTTAACTTATGTTTTCTTTTAGTAGTTTTAAAGTTTCAGGTCTTACATTTAAGTATTTAATCCATTTGCATTTATTTTTGTATATAGTGTGAGATAAGGATCCAGTTTCATACTTCTGCATGTGGCTATTCAGTTTCCCAGTACCATGTATTGAAGAGACTGTCTCTCTCTCATTGTATGCTCTTGGCACCTTTGTTGAAATTCAACAGACAATAAACACATGGATTTATTCCTGGGCTCTCTATCCTGTTACACTGGTCTTTGTATCTGTTTTTACGCCTGTACCATTCTGTGTTGATAACAGTAGCTTTATAATATCTTTTGAAATCAAGGAATGTGATGCTTCCACCTGAAAACATTATCTTGAAGGTTGCAAACAAGACAAAGTTGCCTCTGTCACCACTTCTGTTCAATTGTACTGACATTCCCAAACGATGTGTAATACAAGAAAAAGAAATTATACATATGCAAGCCTTAGAAAGGAAGAAACAAAACTATAATTCACAGATGATGTGAATAACTAGGGTTGATTAGAAAACCATAATGAATCTTTAAAGAAATGACTGGAAATACTAGCAGAGTTTGACAATGTTGTTGGATATAAAAATCAATATAATAAAATCAATCACATTTCTATATACCAACTACAATTGAAAACTAGTTTAGAAAGATAGCATTTACCACAGAATAAAAAAAAAATTTAAAAACTAGAGTTTTGCTTCCAGTAATGGCTGACTACAATATTCCAGACCAATCTTTATAGAAAAGCTGGATAACATACAGAAGGTTGTTGGAAGATGCAGAGAGAATTTTCAGGATCAAGGCCTGGAATAAGAGGGAAGCTACAAGAGAAGTGAGTTTAGCATTTGGAGGTTGCTTTTCATCTTGAGGTAAATGCACATTCTGAAATCAAAAGCAATGACTGAGAGATCCAGAAGCTGGCCAGAGCTTTCAGCACTCTAACAGGACTGGAGTGACAAAAGGAGTAGGTCAAGGCCCATTAAGAAGGAGATGCTCTGATAAACACCCCAGGCTTTCAGTTGGAACCCTAAAGGATTATATGCTAGGAGTAAGAGTGAACCTGAGCAAGTCAAATCCTCACAGGACTAGAGCTCAAAACAGCCTAATTTTTATTGGATTAAGGTGATTTGCTCCCACCCTAACTGTCTGGAGAATAACAACATCATTCAGAGTAGCATATTGCTTCTATAATTTGTCCTACAAAATGTCTGGTATGCTATCAAAAATAATTGGGTATACAAAAATATAAGTGCATTAGCCCATTCTTACACTGCTAATAAAGACATACTTGAGACTGGGTAATTTATAAAGGAAAGAGATTTAATTGACTCACAGCTCAGCATGGCTGAAAAGGCCTCAGGAAAATTACAATCATGGCAGAAGAGGAAGCAAACACGTCCTTCTTCACATGGTGGCAGGAAGGAGAAGAATGAGAACTGAGCAAAGGGGAAAGCTCCTTATGAAACCATCAGATCTCATGAAAACTTACTATCACGAGAATAGCATGGGGAAAACCACCCCCATGATTTAATTACCTCCCACCAGGTCTCTCCCATAACACATGGGGATTATGGGAACTACAATTCAAAATGAGATTTGGGTGGGGACGCAGCTGAACCATATCACTAAGACCTAACCAAAAAACAAGAGAAAAAAGATACAATACAAGCATACTGAACAGAGAGATTCAGTTATTAGAGTTAACAGATATAGAGTTTAAAATAACTGAGATCAGCATATTAAAAGAGCTAAAATAAAATATGGAAGACATTGGCGAAGAATAGGAAAAAAGAGCCGAATGGAAATTCTAAAATGGACAAATGCAATACTAAATTTAACAACCAATGGAAGGATTTAACGAGTATACACAGCAGATGAGAGAATGAGTAAACTGGAAGATAGATCAGAATACAATATCTCTACTGAAGCATGAAATGATAAAGGATGGACATGGGCAACTATAGAAAGAGCATAAGAGGCATATGAGGCAGAGTGAAAATGACTAACAAAAGTTGGTGAGGAAGAATGTGGCAGAAGCCGTATTTGGAGAAGTAACAGCTGAGAATTTTCTAAAATAGATGAAAGACCTCAAGCCACAGGTTCAAGAATTGCCATAATCCCCAAACAGAAAAAATGAGAAAAAAACCGTATCTGGGTACATTTTCTTATTTCTTTGATTCCAATATTTCTTTTAGCTCAGCTGTCAGTCTTGCTATTGCTCCTATGAAGGTACTACATTTTTTTCCCTCTGACTTGCCCTACCCAATAGGTATATTGGCATACGGGTAGGAAATAGACCACATAAATAGAATAGAGAGATCATAAATGGACCCATGAATACATGGAATTTGTTATGATTATTTGGCAAAGTGAAAGCAAAAGTATATGTTTTTAATAAATCATGTGGAGACAATTGGTTATCCATTTAGAAAATAAACGAAATTTGACTCCTACTTCACATAATATTTAACAATTAATTTCAGGTACATCAAAGACCCTAATGTGAAAAAGGCGAGACTATAAAATTAATATGAGAGAATTATTGTGATATTATGCTAGAGAAGGACACAAGACACAAAATAATAACCCATGAAGGGACATATTGATGAAATTAGTTTACAATTTCAATTTCTATTCCTTAAATTACATCAAATTAAGAATTTACTTTCATTAAAAGACACCATACATTGAGTGAATATATTATCCAGAAGATACAAATTCCTACTAATCAATAAGAAAAAAACCAACATTATAGAAAAATGGGCAAATGAATTAAAGAGAAATTTGAAAGGATCAATTTCACATGAAAAACGAGTCAATGGTCAATTTCATTACTAGTCAGGGAAATGCAAATTGAAACCTACTATTTTATACTCAACTCTTTGACAATACCAAGTCGTAACTAGGACCTGCAGATACAGAAATTCTCGTCCACTGCTCTTGGGTGTAGAAACTGGTATACCATTTTGGAAATGACTTTGGCAACACTGAATTATGAGCATACCCTATGACCTACAAATTCCATGACAAGATATCTACTATAGAGGGGATCTTGCATGTGAGACACAGATATTCATAATGACACTTTAAAATTTTGAACAAAATATGTAACATATATATTTATATAGTTGTTCATCAATAGAAAGATGTATACTCATATGCTGGAATACTATACAGCCATAAATATGAAACATTCTTTATGTGCATCAACAGGGACCAATTTCACAAACATAATATTGAATACAAAAAGCAAGTCACTAAAAAGAACATATTGCTATAATTCCATAATTTTAAAGTTCTAATATAGACAGTTAAAGTACACGTTGTTTAGGGATACCTGCACAGATGGTAAACACTATAAATTATCAGAATTCAATATAGTGGTTACCTGTAAAGAAGAGGAATGGGTTGCAGTCAGTGATGTATAAGTGGCTTCTGGGGTATGGGAATGTGTGGTTTCTTGGAATGGATGATGGGTGTCCATTTTAAGAAATGCTGCAGCAACTTTTCTCCTTTGTGTGGGGCTGGATGGTATTGCTCAGTGAACCTGTAATCACCGACATCCTAGCAAAGGGTGTGCATCTGAGCAAGCTAACTTAGTTGAGCCAAATTTAGCCAAGTCTCCAATTGTGATTTTCCTTTGGTTGCACTTCTCTTAAAAATGATCAACTCCCATTCATTTGAAAACACACCTAACTCATGACATTCAAGTCGTTTGTGACCAAATTGCTGAAATATGACTTGGGTATTGCTACTTGTTTCATGAAATCTTTGGAGACTATTTGGGACACTCTTTAAAGTTGTTCTTCTCTTGCCATGCCCAATAAATTCTGAAAGATTTGGGATGATTCAGTTTTTCTAAGCTGAAGGCCCCCATCCAAGGTCAAATTATGGTTTTTGCTCCATTTGGATTCCATGAATGTCATGGTTTCACCCTTCTGCACTGCATATTGTTTTATATCAGTTCTCCTGAGCTCAAGGGAACACCCTTCAGTTCAGCTGCAGGAGCCCAGGGAAGCTCCTATCCAGAGGTTTGGAAAGCTCTCTCTGAAAGACGAGCTTGGTGTCACACAGTGTCTGTGAAAGCACAGTGGCCTTTCAGTTCAAAGGTGACCTTTCCCTCTCCTCCTAAGATCATCTGCTGTTTGTACAGGCTACTGGTTCTTCCTCTAATCGTTTGGCGTCAATGAGGGTGAAGACCTGGAGGGTGTGTGTGTTTGTGATGGGGTGTGGGAGACTGAGTTTTCATGAAGACTGTTTTATTTATTGTTTGTTTACCCCTGCCTAATCCCCTGTGATTTGTAATCCTCCCAATGAACCTTTCCCCAGTTTCCTAAAATATAGTGGATTTTAGCATTTCTCTCCTTCCTAGTGTTTTGGTGCTAGTATATACTTTGAACAAATTATATCCACCTAAAAAATCAGGGGAGGAGAGGAGGTTGCAGGCAGATCCCTTGGGTGAGGGCAGGAGTGAGTAGTGGGAGGAGAGAAGGATTGTTTGTGTTTTCTAAAGAGAGCTGCAAATGCTGCTTCTGAAATCTTTGGTGGATAACCCTTGCTTATTTCCTTCTGAAAATTTTGTGAATTACTGTGTTGTCCTTTATTATGCTAGCAGCAGTAGTGGCCGCTCAGGTTTCTAATAAGGAGGAGACATTGCCTCGTGGCCTTATGAATTTCTGGAGGTGAAAGAATGTAAACTTATGGCCCCATGTCCCCACCTCAGACCTTATTATGGCCCGACAGCTGGGAAAAGCATAGGAAGCAATTAAAACACCCTGTATTAGTCACAAAGGAGATCCCAGCCCCAGCCAACAGTGAAAGGAGCCGATCTGCAAAAGAGTGCGAGAGAGAGACAGAGACAGAGACAGACAGAGGAGAGTGAGCCAGAACAGTTAAAAATGGAGAGATCCTACCCAAGTACTTTCCCAATTAACTTTAGCACCTGTCTGGTTGGAAATGGTTTGTAAACGCATTAATTGAAAGGGGCATGTGTGTGTTTGGTTGGGGTGGGGGAGCAGTAATTCAACAATCCAGAAACCCAGAGAAGGAGAGGGAGGAGGAGTGGAGCTGAGCAGGGACCCCTGGAAAACCATCATCCCAGAGGGGGCCCTGGTGCCTCCTCTCTCTCCTGCTGAAGGGGCTTCTTTGCTGGGACCTCTGGAGGGCAGAGAGCCTGTGATAGCTACATCACTGGATGCCCAGGGAAGAGGCTTGTTTTTGCTTGGCCTGCTTCTGTTTTATAGCCTGATGGATTTTGGCTCTCTCTTTTCCTCTTCAGAGGCCTACAATCCGCACCAAATGTTTCACATTACTCAGTGTGAAAAACCTCCTATTCTTTCAGATTTTTTACAAGTTCATACATCCTTGGAAACCCGATATTCCATATTTCATTCTGCTTTGTGGATGTCATTGTGAGGGATGCGGGTTCACATGCAACAGGCCTCTTCTGTCTTTGATCAGTTTGACCGCAACTAATTGTAAATGGAGAACAAATGAAAGAAATATTTACAAATTTCATGGGAATTCAGGCGGGGTCTAAGCCTTTCCTAATGCCTCCATTCACTGTAAATGTTTATTGAATACTTTGACTCTACTGTGCACCTCAATATTTATATAGTATTAGTTTCTAGCTTGTTCCAAGGGGATCCAAAGAATTAGTAAAATGACCTTCCCCTTCTCTGCTTTACCCCCTTCCCCTCCTGCAAACTTCCTTTCTTTCGCATCACAAAATCTGTTGCTGCCTAAAGAAAACCAACTCAAATTCCAAAGCTACAGCTCTAAGAAGGAGAAGGAGAGAAAGGGGTGGGGAGGAGGTGTTAACAAAGCGACCGGAAAATTTAAAACAAATTTTGAGCTGCATAGTCAAGTTGGGAAAAATCAAATGAAAATGTTAAAGATTTGTTCAAAATAAAGTCATAAATGCCTGGAGCCAAGTTAAACAGCTGTTGGGTCAGGCAGGCTAAAGCCTGAGAGGCAGCACCAACTAAGAGCTGAATATTATGCAATTAATCAGCACTTGCCTGGTTACAAACAAACATGTGTAACCCTGTCGGAAGATTTTAAATGGAGGCCTTGCCTTTCCTAAGCACACTTTTCCAGAAGAATTTCTGTTTACTCAGGAAGCAAGCTACCTTCATGGCTTCTCCCTGGAGGTTTTGGAGAGGAGATGCTCTAAGGCTGGGAAAGGGTCAACTGACTCCCTCCAGCTCCCCTGCCTCGTGGCATAAGCTGGAAGCCCCGTCAGACATTACCTTCTTCCCACTGCTGTCATGAGCTGCCTGCACTTCCAGGGCAGCTTGGACAGACGACGGGCCAGATGCTGAAGGGAGGAAAGGAGGTGACCTCTGTCCAGAGAGTCCTTTTGCTATCACCTTCTTGGATGCCCAGTGTGTCTGGGGTCTGCCAACGTCGTCATAATAAATGCTCTAACAACTGCTCTTTTAATGAGGAACATTTCACATCTGTGTCTGCTGTACCCTGGGCCTGTTCCACCCCAGGAGTTGTAAAAGTCGGGCTAGATTCTGTTATCTGTGGAGGCTGGCTTAACCTGCCATTCTTCATCTTTCCACTCAGATATGAAAGGCAAGATTCAAGGATCACACCAACTAGAGGGTGAGTGACGCCAAACAACCCCAAATATTTGATGATACAGGGGCATGTGGCGGAGGGCAGTTGGAAGTGGCTTAGGACAGATGGCTGGAAATAGAGTGGCAAGCAGCTGAACAGAGGAATGGGACTTTGGAGAAGGAAGTCAATGCCAAAGCTGATACAAAACGAGCATGACATCCTAAAGGAGGGTTTGGAGTATTTTACTGGTACAAATTTCTTTATAAAATCCAATTTTAACTTTTACTCTTTGAGGAGACATTGATTTCACTGACATCAAGAAAGCCTTTTTTTCTGAGCACAAAAATCTGAAATCAAAGTTACTGGCTTTTAAAATCAAGGCTTTCTGTGTGTTTTGGTTTCATGGCATTGAGAACATTCTTATTCATAAACATCAGTAGCTTCAAAAACGAAAGGTTTCAACATTTCACTTTGCGGTGTTGATTCTTTTTAAACTGATCTAGAACCTTGAAGGAGGATTATGCAATATTTTTGTTTCAGAATTCAACTGTTGACATTTCCTAACATAATTATAAAAGTCAGAGAAGCATCCCAAAATTATAAATGGCAAAACTATCTATATAAATACAACATCATAATAAAACATGTAAAATGTTTATATGTATAACTATGATGCATTGAAAATGTGGCCGACATTTAATTAAGCACAACATATGCATTCTATGTTAAGAATGTCCTCATTCCCCTAGTTTTATATGAACGGACTTTCACAGTTCTGATTTTTTTTTTTTTTTTTTTTGAGAAGGAGTCTTGCTCTGTTGCCCAGGCTGGAGTGCAGGGGCCCGATCTCGGCTCACTGCAAGCTCTGCCTCCCGGGTTCACGCCATTCTCCTGCCTCAGCCTCCCGAGTACCTGGGACTACAGGCGCCCGCCACCACGCCCGGCTATTTTTTGTATTTTTAGTAGAGATGGGGTTTCACCGTGTTAGCCAGGATGATCTTGATCTCCTGACCTCGTGATCTGCCCGCCTCGGCCTCCCAAAGGGCCGGGATTACAGGCGTGAGCCACCGCGCCAGGCCGTTCTGATTTTTTTTTTTAAAGGAAATGTCTGGTCATACACAGTCTACTCAAAGACCTGTTTACAAAAATTCCTGTATTATTTCATAAGCTATAATGTGTGATATATGTGGACATTCAGATACTTTTGTCAGCGTATCAAACCGTTGGGGATGACTTTTTTTCCAGTGATGGGTGTCAGGATAAAATGACAGATTCAAGATTTTATTTATTTATTCCTGTGGTCTTTTCTGCCATAGACCCAGACTTCCAAATCCAGGGAAGGGAAGGAAAAAGATCTGGCACAGAAAAAAATTATCCCAACTTTTCTAGATCTCTTCTGTGGGGAGAATCTCTCTCTCTCTCTGACACTTTCAGAGAACAGCACCCCATGTAGACAACCTTGATCTTTCACTTCCCAGGCAATACCGTCTTCTGAGGAGCATTCTTCTCCTCATCCTAGGCTCTCAGTGGTGGAAATTTTAGGCGGCCCTCTTGAAGACCTTGCTTTCTCTCTCAAGATTTTAGGAGGACATGGCATCATGTTAAGCTTCTTCCAGGCTGAATGAAGGAGTGCCGTGCACCACTCTGCCCCTGGTTTCACTATGGTCCTCGATAGATTAGTATTGAGCAAGACTGAATGGCCATCAATAGATCAGTAACTACAGTTGTGTTAAACATCTAGAAATCAGTCCCTGAAAATCCCAAATCCGGCTAGACTGGTCCTGAGTGATGTCCATTTCACACTCCTTCCAATTCTCTTACCACTGGGGCTGCCACGTCTCGTCCCCAGGAGTCCTGTTTTTTCTTAGATACCGTCTTCCCATCAAAACATCCTCTTAGAGCCCTGTTTACCAGTAAATGTAACTGGATAAGAATAACAAACTTTTCATTTTGAAAGAAAACTTGCAGTAGGGAAAATGGACCGAACCGGAGTGGTGGGATAGTGCCACAGATCAGGGCAGCTTGGAAGAGACCTGACTGACCATGTGCAAGCAGCGTGTCCCACAGGTGGTCATTTAGTGGGGGACGGGGGTCTTGTGAGTAAGGCAGTGCTCTGTAGATTCAAGGAGCAGGAGGGTGTGGTGCTTAACAACTTCAATTTTGGAATCAGACAGCCAGGTCAAATCCTGTCTTTGTTACTTATTACCTGTGTGATGGGTGAGTTTCCCCAACTGCTGTCTGCTTTGGATTTCTTATCTATAAAACTGGGCTAAGGATAGCGCCTACCGCATAGCTTTGTTGTGAGAAGTGAATGAGTTAATACACAAAGAATATTTTGAATGGCACCTAGCACATAATAAGTGGTACATCATTTTTAGCTGTTTTTATTGTTTCAGGAGGCAGGAGGCATTGTCTTTATCAAAGCATTCATTAAATTCCTACTGCCATTTTAGCAAAAGGAATGTTTATTGAAGTTAGATTTCTTTACTTTGTTAAAGAGATCCTCTACTTTAGGACCTTTCCTGGATTAACAATCCTATTAATTTACATTTAGCACTCAGGGATTATTGGTATATAAATGTTTTAGTTATTTCTTTTGAATTTTAATCCAATGCTATATTTATTTTTAATCATACATGTATTTTAACTATGAATTTTCCTCCTTAAGAACTGAGGGGGGGCGGAAATCCACCTGCAATGCATTTGCAGAAGAATGCTCAATTAGAAAGATCTTCAAACTTGCCCTAGCAGCACAGGTATCCTTAGATCAGTTTTCTTCAATGTGCCTCAACCAAGAAAATGACCTTTTCCTTAATTACCTGTTCTAAAGGTGGTGATCAAAATTTTTAAGTGGTCAGATATCAAATGTATTGTTCCAAAACAAAATGAGAGGCTTTGTTAGTCAGTGTTAATTAATGGAAGCAGAAAGAGGAGAATGTGGAGCAGTGTTATTTATCTTTCCTATTAAGAACTTGTCTGGAATTTCATAAACGAGGTACAGAAGACACTTATTCTACTTGTAATTTGAGCTATGAAATTTGTCCTATGTCTAATGCAACCAGCATTTAAAAAAAAAAAACACCACAACTAAAAGAAAGAAAAAGAAAGCTAGCAGCTTGCAAACGGTGCCTCTTTGTACGAAAGGACCACATTCCAGAATGTGGTTTATGGGACTCCGCCTGTATTAAGCTGACCAAAATGGGGGTGACCACCCATAGACAATAGATTTCTTTATTGTATTGTTTTGACACAGAACAAGTGACATTCCTCAGGCCCCTTTTCATGTTACAGTCTGCCACAAAATACGTCTGTACTCTTTTTACCTGCAGAACTGGGTTATATCAACTCCATCACTTTTAGGCTTATCTGATGACAAATGAAAATTGATACTGGTGGGGAGGCTAATGACAACTTGGTTACCAGACAACCATTCACCTCTGTTTCAAAGTTCTTTGAGCTGTTTCAGTTTAAAACTGAAAAAATATTTATGGGCAACAATAAACTCACATTTCCATAAATATATTTATACAAGAAAAATGGGAAACCATGGACAAATGTGTTCTTTATATAATATATAATATGTATTAATGCAAAGATTAGACATTATATTATGATTATGTGTGCATACAGATTTCTTGTGTACCCCTGTTTATATGTTCTAATATGACTTTATCTGTGTATGTTTATGTGGATATAGGTATGTGTGTAGTCAAAGCATTTTTTGAAACACTCTGGAAATAATGCATATGTTGCTATAGAATGAACAAAGTGCCTAAACCATTGATTGTGTGAATGCTGCTCATATAATATGTAAGTTCTATGTGCTTCTGTATATCAGAATTGCTGGAAAAGGGAGGAGTTCTTAGAATATCTTCTATAATACTCCTAGTGATGTCATGATTTCATTGTTTTGGAATATAGCATGAAATAGATTTGTACCTTTTTCCCCCCTTGAGCACTGAGAAAATTATATGTTCTACCAAATAGTAAGGAAATAAGGATCTGTTGAAAACAATCTATTTTACATATTTTATGAATGATTACACAAGCATTATATAAGTATGCAGTAATCACATATGCTAATACATACATTTGATATATCTAAGTTTTCAACTGCAAATATTTTCTAGCATGCTTTTCTATAGTTACACTTACTCTGTATGGAAATTGTATCTTAGCTTTAGCCTTGGATAAATTTCAAAGAATCACATATCACTGCAAATGGCTCCAGATGCCACTGAATACAGAGATGGAAACCTGGCAGCCAGCATGCCAGAATTTGCCTGCAATGTATATATTTTTGGGCATTCAGTGTGTGCGTGTGTGTGCGTGTGTGTGTGTGCTGAACAGCTTTATTGAGGGGTAACTGACACAATAAACTGCACATACACCATACAGTTTGATATGTTTCAATAAAGGTAAACACCTGTGACATCCATTATTTGGATAAAGGTATACACAATGTTAAATTGTTTATCCTAAAGCTGCTTCCTTACGTATTTTAAGTTTGGCCTAAAGGTTTCTGTGTACATAGTGAACTGTAACCTACCTAGATACGGAAATAGACTGTAACCTACTCCTGTACCAATCACGGAGTTTTGGCCAAAGGTGGCCGACTATTCAAACCATGTTCAAATAAGGCAAATGCTGAGCTGTAACCAATCCGGCTGTTAACATGCCTCCCTTTTAGTTTCTGTCCATAAATCCTCTCTGTCCACACTGACAGTGCCAGAGTTAATTTGAACCTATTCTGGTTATGGGGGCTACTCAATTCTTTGCTCAGTTAAACTCTGTTAAATTAAATTGTCTGAAGCTTTTCTTTTAACAGTGGGTAAAAACTCATCACAATCAAGATAATTAACATATTCAGCACCATCAAAGTTTCCTTATGCCCCTTTGCAATCTCCTTTCCTGTTCCAGCCCCTCCAGGCAACTGCTCATCTAATTTCTGTCATTATAGATTTGTTTGCATTTTCTAGACTTTTCTATGAATGGAGTCATAAAATATGTGTTTTTTTCTCTCTGCCTTCTTTCATTCAGCATAATTATTTTGAGAGTCACTCCACAGTCATAGTAATTAAAAAGGTTTCTTCCTATGTTTACTTCCAGAAGTTTTATTATTTAGGTTTTATAATACATTAAAGTCTCTATCTATTTTAAGTTAATTTTTGAACAGTTGTCTGAGGTATTGACAGAAGTTCATTTTTTTCATGTGAATATCAATTTTTTAATTTTTTTGAGACAGTCTCACTCTGTCGCCCAGGCTGAAGTGCAGTTGTACGATCATGGCTCACTGTAACCTCCGCCTTCTGGGTTCAAGCAATTCTCCTGCCCCGGCCTTCTGAGTAGCTGGGATTACAGGTGTGTGCCACCATACCTGGCTAATTTTTGTATTTTTACTAGAGACAGGGTTTTGCCATGTTGGCCAGGCTGCTCTCAAACTTCTGACTTCTGGTAATCTGCCCACCTCGGCCTCCCAAAGTGCTGCGATTACAGGTGTGAACCATCATACCCTGCCAAAAAGACTATCCTTTCACCATTGAATTGCTCAGCATTCTTTCAAGCTGGGGCAATTGTAAGGCTCACCTCATTTTCCATTTTTCAGAGGCTACTGCCCTTCATTGATTGATGTCCGGTGCCTGGAAAGCCATGGTTTTATGCAGTTTGTGGATTTTTTATTTTTTTTCTTTATTTGAAATGGGAAGGTAAGTCTGATCCTTGTTACTTCATTTTGGTCAGAAATGGAGGTCCCCTACTCAGTGTTTTTTTTCCTGTTTTTGAAACAGTTTAATTTGTTGCCAATGGATAAAAATGAGGAGATATCATATTAAAATCTAGATTTCCGGCTTCTCTTGAAAAATCTGCAGACCTGGATTTACACTCCACCCAGCAACAACAGATTTCAGAGAAGCAGTGGTTTCCCATGGTCCTCTCCTTCCTTCATGCCCCTGGGCCTGATTAGTCCAAACCTCTCATTTTATTCAGGAGGAAACAGCAGCAGACAGGCAAAGTGGGTTGGAATTCGAATCTGAGACTTCTGACTTCAAATCCAATAGTGTTTCCACAGAGATTGAGCAAGTACACTGTATTATTAGTATGAAGCTGAGCAAACTGAAGGTCTGAATATTTGCTGACAGATTTAGATGCTCAGTGCCTCTAATGCACACTCTTTTTTCACTTTCTAATAATAACCTGTGAAGTTTATTATAATTTATCTGTTGTCATATTTGGAAAGCAAACCATGTGGCAGGATTTAACTGTTACTTAATTCTCTTAAAGGAATTGTTCATCCAGCAAAACTACCATTTGAGAATTATGTTTATTTTTTCTCATAAAAAAAGTGCCTGCAGCATTTATATTGAGTGTTTCAATCTTTAATGAGTTCCCACCATAAAAGAATACTGACATGACTACAATGTAGAGAATATGTTTGCAGTATTCCTCATCCATGCATAACTTTCTGACTTACATTGTTGAAAATGTTCATGTCAGAATAAACTGATAAATTCAATTTGTTAGCCTGGGAAATTGTGTGATAAAAAGCTGTATCTACCATTTTCCTTTCCTGCCTGATTAGCCAAAATGTTACCAAACTCTTGTGCAGTATATAGAAATACAAGTCAAAAAATAAACCAAAAAACCAGTAAGAATTATGTGAAGTAATACTTTGTAGATTTGGTAGACAGATGCATTTTTGGAAAAAACCCAATATTTAACAAAAATTGATATATTTACTCTCAATAGTTACACATGATGAAAATATAGACAATGAAGAATGATCTATAACTTTTGTTTTCATATTCTGACTTTTTCTTTAACCTAGATCCTATACGAGAAGAACTGAAAATAAAATAACTTTGACATTATTTTACTGCATTACCACAGATGACTATTACTAATTTAAAAGTGAAAAGGAATGTTGAACTATCTTATGATTTTCTTGTTTAGGATCACATTACATCAAACAGAAACTATTTTACCTTGCTTGCAAGGTAAAAGATTGCTTGCAAGGAGGTGGAGGCCTCCTTGCCCCCAAGTGTGGTGTCACTTCCGGGTTCCTTGAGCACTTCCAGGTTATCAGCCCAGCTCTCCTCCAGTTTCTGGGGCTGCTGAAGAAGCTGTTGGGGAAAGTAGGTACCCCTCTTGAGTCCTTGCTGTTGCACTGGCCTTCTCCACAGGACATCAGTAACTTCTTCCTCTTAAGCCATAGCATTATCAGTTATACAGAAATACACGTTAGGAAACTATCTTCAGGAGGACCTGGATGAGTTCATTTATACAGTCTTCACAGATCACCCCTAAGCTCTACTTCAGTTAGAGAAGGCTGTAAATTCAGCATCTGCACTGATATGAACAGGAACAGGATCAGTTTCAGAGGATTTCTAAATACATACAGATTCTGTGATCATGTCTGGACTTTTGTATTGAATGATGTTAAACTCAGAGAGATGGCAGAGGTTATCAAAGTGAATAAAGTGAAAATTGTAGCCTGTGATGGTAAAAATATAGGCTCCAAATATTACAGAATGAATAGGAGAAAAAGGCTTTTTAAAATGCTGTCATCTGTCATTCGGTATCACTTTTTGAAGAGCAGCACTGACAAGATTTAAAAAAAATTTTATTCTAGCAATGCAGAAATGGCTACACTGTGCTGCACTAATCAGAGAATGTCAGATGAGAAATGCTTACAGCTGTGGCCTTTTATATTACCTTTATTATGCAACATGAAGAAACATAACTTTTTAAATTGACAAAGTAAAAGTTGTCACCTTTCTAGAAACGTTAATAAACCCATGTTTAACTCAATGTGAATAAAAATTGGTGGAGCTATGAAACTAGCGATGGGAAGATAGTAGATAAACATTTTGAAAAAGTACCATGTTCTTTGCAAGGGAAGTCAGAAAAATGTGTCATTTCAGTAAAGTCAAGTTAGTTTTATCAATTGTATTTTTTGCCATTGATAAAAAGCATTAGCAGGGACAATAGCAAATCCCCGATAGACTTTACTTAGAAATCAATTTTTTAGAAATATAAAACCAGGGGTAACACTGGTATGACAAATCTCCTAAGAAATACAATTCTGTTAGGAAAGTGGATAATCTTTTGTGAGCTTCCCTAGCCAAAACGAAACAACCAAACCAAACCAAAACACCTGTTCCCAACAATATAAAATAGTCCCTATGTGAAATGCAAATTATTTCCTGAACTGGCCATATTTGCTGAGCCTTATACATTTTAAAATTATCTTAAATTCTACCAGTTATTAGACTTTCAATTAACACATTTTACTAAGTGTAAAAAATATGCACCTAGTATATGTGGAGACTCTTGAAGTCTTTAAGTTGAAACTTTTAATGCTTAGATTCATCTCGGTAAACAGGAACACAGTGAGTTGGAGTAGAACTCTGTGTTTTCTGGATTCTTCTTGGGGTTTTAGTAGCTGCCTTTTCTGTGATTCTCTTCAGCTGCCTTCCCTTTTGAAATAAAGGGGAAAATGCTACTATTGTATGATGCAACCCCAAGCAGAAACAAGTAACAAGCAAAGAAAATTCTCCTAGAAGTAGCAGTTGCTGACCTGCTCATTCTGGCTTCTGGACCTTCACTATAATAGGTTGAGTCCGTTGCTCCAGGGGTTCATATACAGCACTTGGAATGATATATTTAACATGGGTCTCTGAAAATTATGAAAGAAGGCATCATGACATGAAGCATCCAGCAAAGTGTGCTTCCAGACCATGGGCATTAGGAAGATCATGCAAGGCTGGGAGAGGTGGCTCATGCCTGTAATCCCAGCACTTTGGGAGGCTGAGGCTGGCCAATCCTTTGAGCCCAGGAGTTCAAGACCAGCCTGAGCAACAGGGTGAAACCCTGTCTCTGCAGAAAATACAAAAAGTAGCCCAGCATGGTTGTGCCTGCCTGTAGTCCCAGCTACTTGAGAGGCTGAAATGGGAGGGTCACTTGAGCTCAGGAGGTCAAAGCCTGCAGTGAGCTGTGAGCATGCCATTGCACACCAGCCAGGGTGACAGAGTGAGACCCTCCCTCAAAAAAAAGAAAAAGGAAAAAAAAGATCACACATCTCAGAGTCATCCTGAGGTCCAGGACTCTACCACAGTTCCATTCAAACTGTAACTCTATGTGTGTGGTCTGAGAGCCCACAATTTGAACAAGATCCTCAGATAACCCTCACTGAAGTTCCGAAGGCTCTGCTCTTGTAGTCAGTTTCACTCTCTGTAGATTGAGTACATCTGAGTTCAAATCCTCATTCTGCACCCTTTTAACTGGGAGAGCTAGAAAAGCTCTTTAAGCTCCCTGAGTTCCACTTTCTCCATCTGTAAAAATAGGAATCATGATAGTGCCTACCTCCTAGGGTCATGCTGAGAATTAAATGAGATAATGCGATGCACTTACCACTGTAGCTGGTTCATATGAAACACTTATAAATTAGAGAGGCTACTGTTATTACCATTATTATAAAAAGTTTTATGAAGGATATCCAAACCTCCACTCTGGTTTGAGAGCAATAAATAATGTATGGTTAAAGGAATGAGTACAAACTATACACTTCTTCACTAAGGGGAGCCAGTAACATGCTTAAAGCCATGGTTACCTCCCTAGTGCTATGGCTTGAATGTGTCCGCTCCCAAATTCAGGTGTTGTCAATGTGATAATATTAAGAGGTGAGGTTTTAAGAGGTGATTAGCCCATGAGGGCTCCTCCCTCATGAATGGGATTAGGTGCCCTATTAAAAAGGGGAAGTTTGGCTAGCTTGCCTTTCCATCATCTGCCCTGTGGGGATACAGCATTTCTCCCTTTTATAGGATTCATCAATGAGGCACCAATATGAAAGCAGAGAGCAGCCCTCAGCAGACACCAAACCTCTTGGCACCTTAGTCTTGGACTTCCCAGCCTCCAGAACTGTGAGAAAATAAGCTTCTGTTCTTTATAAATTACCCAGTCTCAGGTATTTGGTTATAGCAGCACAAAATGGATGAAGACACCTAGGCTTGTGGCATTTTTCTTGTCCCAGATTCTGCTGATGCTCTTTTAGATGCTCTGTGTAGTTCTTGTCCCAAAGAGTAAAAGATATAGCCCTCTGTTATTGGTTTTAAGACCATTATTCCTGAGTTTCTGCTTTTGAAGCAGCTCCAAGGGGAGTCTTTAGCAGATGATTTACAAAGAAGTCTTTGATGTTCTCCAGTGTGTCCTGCAAAATGCTGTCAGTTTGCCTTACTTGTTAACCTTGGTGGCCTTTGAGAACAAGGGCCTGCAGCTGTCTCCCTCCAACCACTTTCTGGTCCCAGGCTGCATCCTTTTTCTGCTGGGTTGTCTTTTCTGTTGACCACAGCCTGTCCTCTATAATTGTAGAATCCCGTTTTCTGAGACTTGGCAGGACAAATCACTTCCTTGTGGCCATCTGAGCAGCAGAGGGATCCCTCATGCAAATAGGATAACATTTCCTGGATAACACTACTAAATATTAAATATACTTAATTATTTTTGCAAATTATTTTTGTAAGTTCAATCACTTTAAATTTTTTGGAGCTTAGGGGTCATATTAATGACAAAGAATCATTAATTATCATTAATTCTGAGGGTGGAAAAGCTCTTGAGCTATAATTTATTTGACTCTTCTAGAAAATATTCTAGGACAAATCCAACTCTTCTAAGTACAAGAAGCATAATAAATGATAATTCTTTTTCTTTTAAGTAACATTGGCCAACACTACATGTGATGTAAACTTGAAACTGTCAAGGTTAGTTGGAATGTCCTACATTCAACATTCCTTTTTCATGACCACAGCACTAAGCCAAGGCATTAAGAAAGACAGCCTGCCTTCTACAAGAGTGCATCCTAGTTGGGGAGATAATACTCGTGGCTGGAAATAGCTTTACATAAAGGCTGGATAAGGATGTGAATAAGTGCTGAAGAATAGAGGACTTGGGGAAGAAAGAGGCATGTGTGGGACAAAATGATTTCTTGGTCATTTCCTACTTGCATTTCTTGCTCTTACTTCCAGGTGATTCACCACTGACATTGCATTGACCTTGTTAAGGTTATCTGTGGGTAACATACCCACAGTAGGAGCCTGGCAGTCTCAGAAAGTTGGCTCTCATTGGCTGCTGCATCTTGTTGGCAGAGGAAAGGGGAAAGGGGTGGGCACAGAGTGACCATGCAACTGACTCTGTGTGCAGGTGCTTTGCCTGCAATACCTTATCCAAACTTCCAGCAACCTTGGAGGAAAAGAGGTACCATTTCTGTTTAACATGCAAAAGAACGAAGGCTGGGGGTGTTAGTAACTTCCCCAAGTTATCATGCAATTAGTAAGTGGGTTAAAATGCATGTCTTTTTGATGCTATGACAAACCATCTCATGGTCTATTAATATTGAAAGCCCAGAATTTTAATGGTCATGAATTACTCTCTAGGAAAATTGGCTCAAGTTTAGCAGTAGCCTTATATGCCAGGAAGCTACCTAGGGGGTGAGCTGTGAGAAGACCCAGAAAAATCAGCTATAGACTAAACCATTCATTATGGATCCCTTAGGGCTAATGGTTTATCTCTTTCCACTTTCTCCCTTTCCTTTTTTCTGAAATTGAATGCTCTTTTAATCAGTTCTAGCTGTTATAACAGAATACCATGGGTGGCTTAAACGACACAATTTTTTTTTTTATCACAGTTCTGGAGGCTGGGAAGTCCAAGATCAAAGTGCCAGCAGATCAGTAACTGGTAAGTGCTCTCTTCCTGGTTTTCAGACCACTGTTTTCTTGTTGTATCCTTATGTGGTCGACAGAGAAATAGATCAACTCTTTTTTTGTCTCTTTTTATAAAAGGGCACTAGTTCCATTCGTGAGGCCTCCAACCTCATAACCTAATTACCTCCCAAAAGCTCTACCTGCAAATACTATCACCCTGGAGATTTAGGCTTCAACACATGAGTTTTGGGGAGATACAGATATTCAGTCCAGAGGACATTCTATAGCTACAATGAGAGTTTATCAGAGACTCTCATTGTACAACTTGCAAATCCAGGGCACTTCAAGTCTTGTAGTTTGGTTTATGATAAAAAGGCAGACTTGAGATTTCTGGTCCCGAATGGAGTAAAAGATAGAGTCCTCCTGGAGCCTGGGACTCACTGGGCTGAAGAATCCAGGTTCTTATGATGCCACAGAGGGCAGCATGAAGACCACACATGTCCTTGGTCAGAGAAGCCAGGAGACGGAACAGGCTCTGAAAGGGCAGGGGATAATGCCTGGATTTTATCATTTTTGCTGCAACTCCATCTCACATCGGCAGCTATGTGCAGAGGGTGAGAGTGTGTACACAGGCAGACTGGGCAGATTCTGACCCATTGGAAATTGATTAAGTCTATGGCCTTACCACCCTGAACATGCCCAATCTTATCTGATCTCAGAAGCTAAGCAGGGTTGGGCCTGGTTAGTACTTAGATGAGAGAAACTGGGTGAGCACCAGCTCCAAGCCAGGTACTAAACTTGCCACTTTTTTTTTTTCTATGACTTTAAGCTTTCCTGGGTAGTACCAGACAATCAACTCCCTCTTATTCACAAATGAGAGTCCTAGGAACCAGCATAAAAAATCTACAAGTTCCTTTGGGGAATATGAAATTGGAGCTGGGAGAGCTGGAAGATCTGAGGCAGATTCCATGAGGTGTAGTTCCTAGAGTCCCCTCTTTCTTGGGAGGTCTGTGCCACTTGGAACAGGGTGCCAGCATGGTAGAGTGGTAAGAACGCATGTGAGTTTTGGCGTTAGAACAATCCTGAATCAAATCCCAGCTCATCCATTTATTAGCAGCATACATTTAGGCAGCAGATAACACCCACAACTAGCATTATTGAATTTCTACCATATATATCAGACACTGATCAGGTTTAGACACCTTGCAAATTATTAACTTACACGTATTTTTCAGTATGCACAAGTAGGCTGTGGGGTACGTGCTGTTATTAATGTCATTTCACAGATGAGGAAACTTAGGCGTAGAGGGTTAAATAACTTGCCTGAGGTCAGACAGCCAAGATTGGAACCCAGTAAATGTGCCTTCAGTGCCCATGCACTTGATCACTATCTCCCATTTCTGTGTCTTTATCTGCAAAACAAGGACAAAAGTAGCTACCTCAATATTGTGAAGATGAAACTACATAGGATATCAATATATGAAGTGGGGACACACTGGGTACCCAACTGCTAGCAGCTGCATTCCTGCTTTCCTTCCTCATAATATACAGGAACACCTTTTTGGAATGAAGCTGGAATACCTCTTGTATGTCCAGCTCTCCTTTCCTTTGTCTCTGGTGCCAGCCACCCTTTTGTTTATACTCGTACCTGGAGCTCCACCTTCCTCATTTCTACCCTTCTTCATAACTCATTATGATTTCTGAGGGTGAGGCTTATTTTACGTGAAATCATTTCTAGCAAGCTGCTTCCTGGCCGTGTCTATAAGGCACCTTAATCTCTTCAGTTATTCCCTACACCACACTTAGGGGTAGATTACTTCTGGGAAGGGCCATCTCTCTGTGTGTGGCTTTCTGCTAATTTCTCTTTCAGTGAAAATGTCTTTCCTGACCTTCTCTGTTGACTCTTTTTCACTTCTAATATTCAATCTGAGGTCTGCCTAAGTAGACCAAAAACACTGCTCTAGCTCTGCACCCAGCAGCCCCTGCAGAATCTGAGAATCCACTAGGGAAGAGTCCTTCCCAAGTCCCATGCCTGGGATCTCTCTGGGTTTGACTACGTTGGGGAGGGTCCGTCCTGGTTAATTTTCACTGACAACTGAGCCTGCACCCTCCACGATCCTCTCTCCTCTGTTCTTTGCCAGGCTGTGTGTTTTCGGAGGCTGACCCCCTGTGGACTGCATTACCTGGGATCTTGTGCCTTCTGGCTTCCGAGTGGGTTTGGCCAATGGGAGGCACCAGCTGCAGATAGAGAGGAAGCAGTAGCTATGGCCGTCCATGACAGGGCCCACCTCTCAAGGGACTCCAGTTTTTCTGCCTCCTCCCCTGGCCCCTTTAGTCCCTGGGGATGCACATGGCTGCTAGGCTCTAGGTATTTTCCCACCTGTTATATATTCCCATAACCCTGCCCACACCTTTATGTGTGGGCTCTTCATTAACGCCTCTTCAATTGAATAACATGGGATGAATTCTGTGTCATTTGGGTCCCTACAGATTTGACACAGGATGAATTCTGTGCCTTTTTAGGTCCTTACAGATTTTGGGTTCTTTGCTAGAACCAAAAGGTAACTGGGGATATCTTTTGTAATTCTCACCTTTGTAAGTATAATTCTTATTCTAATGAGTGAAATCACGAAATTCAAAATAAAAACACATTGTCTCCAAGTACTTGGCTATCTCCTTACTCTTCAATGCAGGGGGGACGATTGCTATTTTATCAGGACCCTATGAAGAGCAAGGCTTAGTAGAGAAAGTTGTGTTTTAGTAAAAGCTCTGTTTTGGAATCCAAGTTTTTAAGATAGATTTCTAATTGTGTGACTTTGGGCAAATCATACATTTCTGGATATCAATTTTCTTATGAAAATGATGAAGCCACTGAGGTTATGAAGTCTAACCTCGTTCTAAAGAGGTAAATATCAGCAAAGGTGCCACTACCTGGAACATTTAGAGCTGGCCAAGGATCTTGCTTTGGGCCAAAGGTTAAGGCTGCCCCAAGCTTTTCCCACTTGCCCCCTGATTTGGACCTCTGAGGTTTCTGGTACACCCTTGACCACCCCTCAGCCTGACATGATTTCATTGCTGCACTTGTTTCTCCCAAGGTGATGTGCTCCATTTTGACACCTTCCCAGGCTTTACATGCAAATTTGTCTTTACTTTCCTACGAAACTTGAGAGGTGAGATATTTCATTTGCCCTTCTCTTTGGGCCTGCTTATGTCAAAGGTTGGTTACTCTTTTCTATTTTAAATTTTATTTTATTTTATTTTTGTCTTTTGACTGCTGGAAGAACACTCGGAAGGCTGCAGAGTCACTGCCTTGCTTATCGGGCATCTTTTTTGCTTTTTCAGAAATTGCTATAATAAGGCATAGATGAGAAATGTGAGAAACAAGATAGGAAAAGTTTCTTATACAATACAAGGCTGTGACCCGTATGGAAATGTCTCCTTCTGGAGGGAAGCCAGAGGAAAAATATCTCCCTATTCCAAGGGTCACATCCAAAGCCACTCTGCAAGTGACCCAAACCCTCTTCCATCTCCAGTGGGCAGACTGTATTAGCTTTTACTTAAGATAACATCATTCACCTTGACAAAGTCAGGTCTCTGATTTCTGCTTTCCCTCAGCCTTAACATTCTTATCCACATTACTGCTAGTTCCTTAATCTACTGGATGTTAGTTTCCGACTACTTTAATTGGAATAGTTGAGCTAAATATTTGTAATCACTTCTCAGGGAAATTATGGGCCATTTATATTAGAAAGAACTTTTATAACTCCAGTGCTAAAATTGAATTATTTCTCACTGACATTGTGGCAAAAATAACTCAAGTATGTGTACAAAATATCTTGTGGGTTATTTACCTTCAAATAGCCTCATCTAAAAATAATTACAGTAAACTCACACTTTCTGTATCTTGTGATGAAAAATATTGATATTTCACATACAGCGTGTTGGAAACAGTTGGCCTCAACAGGCTTTTCAAGTTATTGTTTACATTTATTTTTTTCTTCCAAGTAAGGGATAAGAATGACATGAAACAACTTCACTCAGCAGATGGGAATATGGAAAAATCATGACTAATGGTTAGGCTGTGTATATGTTTGGGGTTGCTTGTTTGTTTTTGTCCTACCTATCCCCTCCCCAATCCTGCCAATTACTAGCTTGTGTGTCCTTGGGCAAGTTCACCTCTCTGAACTTGGTTTTGTGCCAGTTGTGCTAACACTGAGAGCAGTGGCTCTTAAGTAGGAATCAATTTTGCCCCTCAGGGGATGTTTGACCGTGTCTGGAGATATTTTTGGCTATCACAACTGTGTAGAGGTGTGCTACTGGCATCTAGTGGGTAGAGGTCCCAGATGCTACTAAACATCCTACAAATGGACAAAGACTCTCCCACAACAAAGGAATATCTAGCACTGCATGTCAATAGTGCCAAGGTTGACAAATCTTGCTTTACAGGTCATGGTTATGCAGAAATGTTAGCATCAGGTGCTTTGTGAATTGTTCAGAGATGTATAAATATCAAGTGTTGCTATATTATCTCTCAGGCATGGGTGCTAATTATGACTGTAACTACTTAGTACCCAACTGCCCAAAGCACTGTTTAAACTCTGGGACTCCATTTCTTTATTGTGAAAACTTATTAGGCTTCAACGATCTCCAAGAACATTTCTGGCTCTGATAATGTATGTGGGAAAAGCATTATATGGTACTTTGGCCCAAAGTTGACAAAACCAATAGTTGCTAATTTCAGTACTTTTTTTTTTTTTGGCCCTCATGTAGATCACTGATCTGAATCTTTGCTCTCCAGATAATCTGAGATTTCCTAAAGCGGAGGAGGCAAAGAATTTTTAACCTTGTTCCTTTAATGAGCAGATAAGATTTATCTGTGACAGTGTTTTCTTTTGTACCACGTAGAATAATAGCAATGTTAACAGCAATAAGTAAACAATGGACAGTGCCTACTGGGTGACAGACATTTGAACACCTACTGTGTGCCAACCCCTGCCATAGCGCTGTAACTGCAAGATCTCATTTTATCATTATAGCATGGCTGGTTAGTATGATTGCTTCAATTTTACAAAAATGAGGAAAATGAAATTCAGAGAGGATGGGGACCTTGCCTAAAGTTGCACAGTTGTTGAGGCATCCACTTGCTTTAAAAGACAAACCAGGAGCACTTTCTGCTTCTCTAGATTCTTACTCAATATGGTCATTATTAGAAATTTGCAATGGAGAGTTAAGCGAGAGTAAAACGAATGCCAAGAAGGCAGGAGACAGCCCTGCTATTTTGTAAAAAGCTTTGTGCTCTGTGGGTAGATGTTTGGTATCTGGTAAATTGGAGAAAAGACTGGGGGTAAATCTTGCCATCAGCCTGAGTTGTCAGAGAGCAGTAAAGGACAGTTCAAACAAGTGGTCTTTTTCTATCCTTTTCAAGTAATTCGTAAAATAGCTCCTATGGATAGGGTCAGGGCAGAGCTCCAGGTACTAGTGGAAACATTATTGATGATAATCAAAAAAACTATGGTAATATCAAGTGCCAATAGAGAATAACATATAATCTGAATAAGGATTTCAGATTATATTTGAATGGAGTTTTGAATATATAGGAATCAGTTATTCTCCTTTGATGAGGGCAACCATTCTTCTCAATCTGCAGTTTCAGTGTTGGCTTCCTTTGGGATCTTTAACAAATCCTAATGCCCGAGCTACATCTAGGCCAATTAAATCAGAAGCCCTGGGTGGGATCCTGGCATCAGTAATTCTCAAAGCTCCCCAGATGATTTCAATGGGCAGACAAATTTGAGAACCAGAGTGCTATATCAGTGGTCCTTAGACATCTGCGTATATCAAAATCACCTGGAGAGCTTGGTAAAGCTGGGGCTTCTAGGAGCTTTATTAACTCTCCAGGTGATTCTCGTAAACATCATAGTTGAGAACTGCTTCTCTATTTCACTCTTCAGGGTCTATTCTATTTTAAAATAGAAAAAAAATAACACTCTTCCTAGTTGAGGAATTGCCTAGAGTAAACACTGCATGCAGGCGGGCACATTTGGGTCCTCACAACTCATTACTGGGCCTTGTGCCAGGCATTGGCAAGCTCCCATGTCCTGTAGATGCCAACCTTGCCCTCTGCAGCCCTTCTAACTCCTTTCTGGCAATGGCCCCTAGTCCAGTTTTGAAGTATCTCTCAGTCCTAATTTGAAAGTATGGCGAATCTGTTGTTCATATGACACGTTTTGAGACTTGGTCCATAAGAGACATGGTGGTTGCTCAGTCAGGAGCTCAAGGTAAGGCCACTTCCTGTAGACATCTTATGTCTTATTTTACCTCTGGTTGCTTTTCACAGACTTTCATGCTTTCTGAATTGCTGATTTTTTTGAAACAGTTTTCTTGGTTGTTGTTTCATGGAACAATTCCCATGTTCCAGAAATGCAGTCCCAAGCCTGCCAGGACTTGTATTGTCAGGCACTTCAGTAAGTACTCTGAGTTTAAACATCTGAATCTTTGAAGCTCAAATTATTTACATTATTCTGTAGTTTGCTTTATGTTCCTCTTGTTACATTCAGTTTTAGGGAGTTGGGGGAGGTAGAAACTGCGGAATGAGGTAGTTCAAATTTATGTGTACTTTTAATTTAATTTAATTCTTTAGAGAAAAGAGGTCTTCGTTACCTGTGATGAGAAGTTGAGCAATTAGAAATTCATGAGGGAGATATAGGATTTGGAGAACACAGCTATTAATACTGCTGCTTGTCTTTGGACATAGCCAAGAGTCCGTAGGAGTCCTGAGTGTGCATTTCCAGCCGGTCTTTCTCATTGGGCAGGGCTAAAAGCTTCCAGGAAAGCAATTTAATTGGCCTAATTGTATCAGAAAACAATATTCATGTTATAGCAATTGGTGGGTGCAATATTTAGGGCTCTGTTTCTTGCTAGAAGAGCCACATCTTAGGCCACTATATATGATGATGTGAATTGAAGGACTGACAATAGCCTCTCCAACCAAAAATAACTCTTTGGTCGTAGATGCTACAGTGTTTCAATGGACACAATTAGAGAGCTTTCCTTTGAGTTCATTTATCCAACAAACATTTACCAAATACCCCTACTATGTACCAGATTTTGTGCCAGGCACCTGGGACATAAAGATGAATAAGACCTCATCTCTCCTGCTGGGAGATTCACAGTGTAGTGATGGAGAGAGACAAACAAGTACATTTTGGAGCAAAATGGGGCGAGCACTTTCAAGTATGCATGTATGGAGTGCTGTAAGAGTCAGGTTAGAAAGGGCTTTTTTGTGGGAAAGGGCATTTTGAATTGGGTTTTAAGTGATGAAAAATTATTTTGTAAGTGAAGAAGGACTAGGATGTTTATTCTTTGAATGAAACGTCACTGAGCGAAGGATGTGCATGAAAGCCTAGGGTCCCCAAATGTTGATCAGAGAAAGTAAAAGTACGTGTGTGCCTGGACCATATATGGATGGAAATGAGTGTGGATAATGAGGCTGGATCAAATTCAGGAGCATCTTGTATACTACACAGGGAGGGTGGGCCTCTATCCTGAAGGTATTAGAAAACAAACTGAGATGTCTAAGCTGGAGATGGAGCTACGTGTTGATGAATTTTGTGAAAGAATATAACTCTTACAGTGTGAGAGATAGTTTAAACTAGAAAGAGGCTGGTTATGAGAAGTGAAGCTTTTTACAATATTTCAGGCAAGAGATGATGAGGCCATAGGCTAAGGATTTCATATATCTGCCATGTGTCCTACTACTCCTTTCTGCACCATAACAGACATTACTAGTCAATCTGTTCTGTTCCCTGGTTATCCTAGAATTTTTCTCCATACAGCACATCAGGAAGCCACTGTTTATTAACATACAACATATAAACATATAACATATAAACATAATAATAATGTTTATAATGATGAAACTTGTTTATCATCTTTGTCAGAGAAGAGGAAAAGAAACAGAATAAACATGATAACTGGCAGCTTAAATGTTTAAGCTTAAACACAATTAGAGAGCTTTCCTTTGAGGCTTAAAGAGAAAGTCAGGAATAACTAACTCTTTCTCTATTGGAAGGCTTAGAAGCATGGTGATACAACTAAATAAAACTGACCTCAAAGGACACAGAACATGCTTGGGGTGGAAGATGATAATTTCAGTTTGGGTTGTGTTTTGAGATGCAGGTACAACATTCAAGTGGAAGTACACAGCAAGTTAATAACTACAAGGTGCATATAAGACTTTAAACCAGTGTTATTCACCACATTACCCCACACTGGCTATGGTTCTTAGCCAGGAATGTGTGTCTGGAGCTTGCAAGATATTTTAGAGCTGGAAATATAGGTTTGGTATATTTTACTCTAGCATATAGATTTTGCCATTTAAGCCATGGACATCATTCAAGGAGAGGGCTATTAACTCAGAAGTCTTTTTTTTTTTTTTTTTTTTTTTTTTTTGAGACGGAGTCTCGCTCTGTCGCCCAGGCTGGAGTGCAGGGGCGCAATCTCGGCTCACTGCAAGCTCCGCCTCCCGGGTTCAGGCCATTCTCCTGCCTCAGCCTCCCGAGTAGCTGGGACTACAGGATCCCGCCACCACGCCGGGCTAATTTTTTGTATTTTTAGTAGAGACGGGGTTTCACCGTGTTATCCAGGATGGTCTCGATCTCCTGACCTCGTGATCCGCCTGCCTCGGCCTCCCAAAGTGCCGGGATTACAGGCGTGAGCCACCGCCCGGCCTCAGAAGTCTTTTTTAAAAGTGTCAATACACGTGAGAATAATATTAAATTAATTTACAAAAAAGTATTAGCATGATTTCAGATATCTTTCTCAAGGATTATGGCCTCAGGCAGTATCCTAAAATCAATGGGATATGGAAAGTGAAAAGTGATAGAGGGTTAAAAAGGGACATAGAATGTAGATGAGTAAGTGAAAGACAGATTTCGCTCACTTGGCAATTTTATCTGGGGTCGAGTCAATTCTTAAGGGAGGCAAGACTTAAGAATAGTTTTGATCTGTGGCACTGTTGAATGAAGTACTTTTACTCGGTTTTAGCCATAGAGTTATGTGCTTCCTAGCCTTATCTTAATATTTTCTTCCTCAATGAATAATTGTATTGAAGCAACTTGGAGAGAAGACCACATAATAATATGTTAAACTGATTTGTTTTCCTCCTGATTAATGTACACCAGAAGATTTTCCTCTTTGTTCTTGTTAAATCAATTAACTTGGTATCTGAAATACACCAACGGGTTATGTTGCCCAGAGGAGAAATAGAAATGTCTAATATTCTATCATTTCATATGAAAACTATAGTACTGCTTGGTAGTTGTTTGTTTACTTAGGGTTGACTATAGGAAAACAAACCATCAGCCTTCAAAACTGAGATTTACCTTCTCCCTGACCATGACTGGTAGTGAAGTCTTGAGAACTGTGAGGAAATGTTTTGGCTACTTGTTCCCCTCTCAGTGGCCTATAGTGTCTTGGAAGCATGTGGCAGGCATTCAAGGAATGTTTCAGCTTATTTTAAATCCCTGGTTGAAAGGAGTTGAGATACAGACACGGCTAGGTGAGCCACTTGCTCTGGCAGCACAGGCCAAGCTCATTTTTTCCGTCTGTGCTCAGAAAAGCTGCAGCTCCGGGCTTTCTTGGGCTTGGAGTATTCTGTCTCTGTCCACTGGTCTTGGGCCTCTGTCTCTTGGGCTGGGAAGGGCATGCAAAAGGAAAGGTTGTGTCTTAGTCATCTTTGGCTGCTATAACAAATTATAATAGACTGGGCAGGTTAAACGCAGGTATTTTTTTCTCACTGTTCTGGAGGCTGGAAATCTGAGATAAGGGTGCTACCATGTCTGAGTTTTGGTAAAGTTCCTCTTTCCGATTTGCAGACAGTCATCTTCTAGCTGTGTCCTTACATAATGAAGAGAGAACTGTCTCTCTTCCTGTTCTTCTAAGGACCCTAATCCTATTATGAGTGCTCCACCCTCATGGCCTCATCTCTCCCTAATCGCCTTCCAAAAGCCCCATCTCCAAACACCTTCACTTTCAGGTTAGGGCTTCAACATATGAATTTGGGGGGACACGATTCAGTCCATAGCAGGTTGGCTGCACATTCATAAACTTCTGGGTTTCCTGGATAGCTGGATTTACTAGGCTTATTTCATACCACGCTCTTTCCAATGTATTTACTTTTTCATTTTTTTTAATTGGCAAAAATTGTTTATATTTATCTTGTATAACATGTTTTGCAGTATGTGTACACTGTGGAATGGCTAAATCAGGTAATTAACATATGTATTACCTCACATACTTATCTTTTGTGATGAGAGCACTTAAAATCTACTTTCTTAGCAATTTTCAATAATATAATACAGTGTTATTAACTGTAGTCACCACATTATACAATAGGTCTCTTGAACTTATTCCTCCTGTCTAACTGAAATTTTGTGTCCTTTGACCAACATCTTTTCCCCTTTCCCACCCCAGCCTCTGGTGCCCACCATTCTACTCTCTGCATCGATGAGTTCAGTTTTTAGATTCCACACGTGAGATCATGCAATATTTATCTTTTTGTGCCTTGCTTATTTTAATTAACATAATGTCCTCCAGGTTCATCCATGTTTTTGCAAATGATAGTATTTCCTTCTTTTTTATGGCTGAATAGTACTCCATTGTGTATATATGCCACATTTTCTTTATTCATCCTTTAATGGACACTTAAGTTAATTCCATGTCTTGGCTATTGTGAATAGTGCTGAAATAAACATGGGAGTCCAGATAGCTCTTTGACATACTGATTCATTTCCTTTGGGTTTATACTCAGCAGTGGGATTGCCGGATCGTATGGTGGTTCTATTTTTAACTTTTTAGTGAAAATCCATACTGTTTTTTATAGTGGCTATGCTAATTTACATTTCTACCAACAGTGTGCAAGGGTTTTCTTTTCTCTACATCCTTGCCAGCACTTGTTATCTTTCACATTTTTGAAAATAGGCTTTCTAACTGGGGTGAGATGACAACTCATTGTAGTTTTAGTTTGCATTTTCTTGATGATTAGTGATCTTAAATATGTTTTTTCATATAGCTGGTGGCAATTTTTTATGTCTTCTTTTGGGAAATGTCAATTCAGTTCCTTTACCAGTTTTATAATTGACTTATTTTTTTTTTTGCTATTGGGATGTTTGAGTTCCTTATATATTTTGGACATTGACTCTTTATCAGATGTGTGGTTTGCATATGTGTTATCCCACTTCATAGTTTATCTCTTTCTCTGTTGATTGATTGTTTCCTTTGCTGTGCTGAAGCTTTTTAGTTTGATATAATCCCTTTTTTTTTAATTCTTGCTTTTACTGCATGTGCTTTTGGAATCATATCCAAATAATCATTGCCTAGACCAACATCATGGAGCTTTCCTGTATCCTTTTCTCTAGTTACTTTACAGTTTCAGGTTTTAAGTCATTAGTTCATTTTGAATTGATTTTTTTATCTGGTATTAGTTAAAGGTATAATTGTATTCTTCTGTATGTGGATATCCAGTTTCCTCAACACCATTTATTGAAAAGACTATCATTTCCCATTGTGTGTTCTTGACACCTTTGTCAAAAATCAATTGACTGTAATTGTGTGGACTTATTTCTGGGATCTCTATCTTGTTCCACTGGTCTGTGTATCTGATTTTTGCCAGTGCCTTGCTGTTTTGATTATTATACCTTTGTAGTATATTTTGAAGTCAGGTAGTGTGATGCTTCCAGTTTTCTTGTTTTTGCTCAAGATTGTTTGGCTATCTAGGGTCTTTTGTGGTTCCATGCAAATTTTAGGATTTTTTTCTATTTCTGCTAAAAATGTCATTGGAATTTTGGTAGGGTTGCATTGAATCTGTAGATTACTTTCGGTAGTATGGACGTTTTAACAATATTTATTCTACCAATCCATGAACTTGGGATATCTTTCCATTTATTTGTGTCTTCTTCAATTTCTGTAATCAATCTTTTATAATTTTCAATGTACAGGTCTTTCACCTCCTTGGTTAAATATATTCTTAAGTATTTTTTTTTCTGGTAGCTATCATAAATTAAATTTTTTATTGATTTCTTTTTTGGATAGTTGTCAGTGCATAGAAACACTATTGATTTGTATATGATGATTTTGTATCCTCCAACTTTACTGAGTTTTTCAGTTCTAGCAGCTTTTTGGTAGATTCCTTAGGGTTTTCTAAATATAAGTTCATGTCATCATAACATGATCTTATATTTATAAATAAATATGAAAGGTAACAAATGTTTGTCTTAAAAGACAAGACAATTCTCTTATCTTTTAAAAACCTAAGTCAGATCTCCTTTCATCTCTATTCAGACCCCAGAAGTGTCTTCCCATCTCGCCGAGGGTAAAAGCCAATGTTCTTACATAGCTTGCAAGACCTTTGGTGATCTGGCTCCTGAAATGCTCCCTGTCATTCATTCTTCTGCAGCCATCCTGTCCTCTCTCCTGTCCTTTAAACAATCAGGCACCTCCCTAGCACCTCAGGGCCTTTGCACTGGTTGCTTGTTCTGCCTGGAGCACTCAGATGTACACACGTCTTCCTCTCTTTCTCCTTCAAGTATTTGATCAAATATCACTTTCACACCTAGGCTAGGTGTGAAATACCCTACTTAAATTAAAATTGTTGCCTGCCCGCTTACTGGTTTGCTCAAACTAGTCACCCTGCTTTATTTTCCTCCATAGGACTTACCAGAGTCTTACAAACAAATCCTTATTTATTTTCTTTATTGTCTGCCTAGCCCCTTTAGAACAAGAGCTCTATCAGGGAAGAAATTTTAGTCTGTTTGGCTCAATGTGGTTTCCATGTCTAGATTCTAGGTAGGGCCTGGCACAGGTATTCAACAGACATCTGTTGAATAAATGAATTTTCTTTCTGTGGCAAAGAGGGGAGTCCCTGGGGATATGGTAGAGCTGGAATTTCCCCGTTAAATCCTTTTCATTTCATGCTTTTCTGTTCTGCGTTATGCTCCACTTTGGAATAACTCAACTAAATAACCATTAGGTAGAAGACCAACCCTACACATAGTGTTTTAGAAATTTCTATTCCCCAAATGAATTACATACTCCCAAACATCTCCCTGTGGGCCTACCAAATATCCCAAATAGTCATTCCAGCATATTTATCCAACTGAAACTGCCTTGTTGAGAACACCAGTGGTAAAAATAATGAGGAACATTTGTTCAGTGTTCACCACGTGCCAAACACTGGAGTAAGAACTAATGTGCATTATTAGCTCATTTCCGATAATACTCATTTTACAGTTGAGAGACTAAGAGTTAGAATTGGAGGGGAAGGGGGTTTGTTTGGGAGAAGAATGTCCCAGTGAAAGGTACAGCAAATTTGAAAGTTGAGAGGAAAGTGAGAGTACCGGAAGACATCTAGAAAGGTGGAAGTGGAGAGTGCATGAGAAATGAGTCAAGTTAAGGATGGAAGAATCATAGTTATAAAGGCTTGTGGTTCATCAGCTTAGAAGTTTCTACATAAATATCTCGGTTAAAATTTCACCAATTTTTAGACTTTTAAGCCCATGAAATTCTAATCTATCATTTTAGTCCTTCCTCCACTTTACTGGGAGTTTGTCAGTTGTTTTCATGTAAAGAATTCATTTTCTTCTGGGCATCTTAAAACTAAGGAAAAGCAGGTTCTCTTTTTAAAAAACAATGTGTTTTCCCACTCAGTATGTTCATATTTTTGTTTTTGGTGATTGTCAGACACTTTTGCTTTATAAACAAAAGCTACTGAATTCATAGTTATTATTCTGCTTGATTCTGCTCCAAAGTAGTTAAATGGAACCTAATGTCAGAAAAGTTTACATGACAATGTATTTACTAGGATTATTCCTTCACTCTAAGATCAAACAGGAGAACTAAAGGCAATAATTTTTATCAGATTGCAAATATCTGAAGCAGTGGTTCAGGGAAGAATTAGAGAAAATCACAACTTCAGTCATAAAAGAATTATACTATTTATATAAATAAAATCATTCTAGAGTATTGCCTATTTATAGCAAAGGTTTTTTTTTGCCATATGAGATGAATTGATAATTAATCTGTATATATTTTTTGTTGGCAATTTCTTTAGAAAAATACGACAAAATATAAAGTATTATAAAATAAATACAAAAGGTCTATAAAATTGCAACCATATTTATTATAAACTAAAAACATAATTCTTTTTAATACTCCAGAAGACATTATCAGACATTTACCAAATTAACATGATAGTGAAGTTTTAATGTAAACTATTAGAAAATGGACAACAGGTAGATAGATATATATCATTTCCCTGATGATAAGTTATATCATGAAGAAAATGCAAGGCTGGGTGTGGTGGCTCATGCCTGTAATCCTAGCACTTTGTGAGGCCGAGGCGGGCAGATCACTTGAGGTCAGGTGTTTGGGGCCAGCCTGGCCAACATGGTGAAACCCTGTCTCTACTAAAAATACAAAAATTAGCTGGGCCTGGTGGCATGTGCCTGAATAATCCCGCTACTTGGGGGGCTGAGGAAGGAGAATCGCTTGAACCCAGGAGGTGGAGGTTGCAGTAAGCCGAGATTGTACCACTGCACTCCAGCCTGGGTGATAGAGCAAGACTCCATCTCAAAAACAAACAAACAAACCAACAGACAAACCAAAAAATAAAAATAAAAAAGAAAATGCAAATTAAAACAATGAGATATCTTAAAAACAATAAAATCATATTTTTGCAGCATCATGGATGAACCTGGAGGCCATTACCTTGAATGAAATAACTCAGAAACAGGAGGTCAAATACCACGTGTTCTCATTTGTAAGTGGAAGCTAAATAATGAGTATATATGAACATAGAGTGTGAAATAATAGACACTGGAGACACAGAAGCTGAGAGGGTGGGATGTGGGGAGGTGGATGAAGGAAGATAAATACTTAATGGGTGCAATGTACATTATTTGTGTAATGATTACACTGAAAGCCTAGACTTCACCACTACATAATACATCCATGTAACAAAATGCACTTGTACCTTTTAACCTTATACAAACAAAAAAAACCGAATGAGATATCACCTCACATCTGTTAGAATGACTATTTTGAAAAAGAGATGAAAGATAGTAAGTGTTGGCAAGGAATCAGAGAAAAGGTTCAGTTCTGAAGATTCATTTATTCATTCATTTAACAAGTATTGAATGCCAGTTATGTGCCAGGCACTAGTATAGACACTACAGTGAGTAAAGTAAAATTTTGTGGTCATTGACTCTATATTCTGGTGGAGAAAAACAGACAATAAACAAACCAATAAATATATATCAAATATCAGATGATAACTTCTAAAGATTAGGGGACAGAGTATGCGGGCTGAAGATGTTGCTGCGGAAGTTATATATCAGAGGGCAAAAATCAGATTACCAACCAAATGGCTCACCAGGCAGCTAACAAAGAATGTAACATAGTATTTGTGGCTCTGTTACAAGTCTGGTGTCCTCTGTTCTATGTTCATCTTATACTCAATGTCTGACCCTGGGTACATAATATTTTCTGAGACCCGAATTATTCAATTGTCAAGGAGAGGGTTGTGTAAGTCAGTCCTTGAGGCCTTCTCTGGCTGTGCATTTTCGGCTCTGTCTGAAATTGAATGAATGTTTAGCTGTAGACAGACAAAGTGCTCAGAACCCTGTGCACTTAGTTGAGAAATCAGGGGAGAGGGGAGACTAAAATAGAATATGGTAGTTGTTCCACTTGTCGTTAAATACGGGATCCCAGTTCTCCTTTCTTAGGCTGAATAACGGTCCCCTATGTTATCAAGTCCTAATCGCGAGAACCTGCAAATGCTGCTTTATTTGGAAAAAAGGGTCTTTGCAGATGTAATTACATTAAGGATATTGAGTTAGGGGGATTATCCCGGATTATCCACAAGGGCCCTTAATGCAATCACATGTATGCTTATGAAACAGGCAGAGAGAGACTGGACACACTCAGAGGGGAAGACCACATGAAGAAAGGTCTGAAGATGCTGGTCTTGATTACAGTGAGGAGGGGATAATCCAAGAAATGCCCACAATGACCAGGAGCTGGAAGAGGCAAAGAATGAATTCTCCCCTAAAGCCTCCAAAGAGAGCATGGCCCTGCTAATACCTTGGTTTCAGCCTAGTGATACTGTTTTTGGGTTTTTGGCCTCCAGAGCTCTAAGTAAATAGAACTGTGTGGTTTCAAGCCATCAAATTTGTGGTAATTTGTTCTAGCAGGTTCGAGAAACTAACAGTAGGACTAGCACTTCCCTGTGCAAGTTAGATGCAGCCATGTGGTTGCTTTGGCTGATGCCATGTGAGTGGAAGTGATGTGTGTCTTTAGAGCAAGTGCCTGCTTTTCCATGCTCTCTTTTCCATTTGGTGATGGAAAGTTTGGAGATGGTGGCTGCCTTGTTGTCCTGGTAGATTAGAGTTCTCCAGACAGAACCAATAGGAGATATATGTAAATATGTATAATTTGGAGAAAAGGGTCTTTTATATAAAATTATGCTATATATAGATACATAACTTATGTGTTACATATATTAATTTATTATAGGAATTGGCCTATGTGTTTATGGAGGCTCAGAAGACCTATGATCTGCCATCTGCAAGCTGGAGAACCAGGAACCTGATAGAGTAATTCAGTCTGAATCTGAGGCCTGAGAACTGTGGGGCGCAGTTGGGGGAGGCTGATGATTTAATTTCCTGGTCCAAATCAGAAGACCTGAGGATGAGGAGTATGAATTCTCAGGGCAGGAGAAGAAGAATTTCCCAGTTCAAAGAGAGGAGAGTGAATTCGTCCTTTCTCCACATTTTCGTTTCATTTATGCTCTCAACAAATTGGATAATGTCTGCCCACCTTAGTGAGGGTGATCTTCTTTACTCAGTCTACCAATTCAAATGCAAATCTCTTCCCAAAACACCCACACAGACATACCCAGAAATAACGATTTACCAGCTATCTGGGCATCCGTTAGTCCTGCCAAGTTGACATGCAAAATTAACCATCATGCTAGGGTCTCTGAGTGACCATGTTGAAAAGAACTTCCTTGTTGATTTATAAAGAATGTAAGTGTGATTGCAAAATTAATCTTTGTGGTTTCAAGCTCCTGAGACTTGGGGATTGTTTTGCAAGCCGCTCCTAGCTGGAGGCAAGGAGGCTGACTGGCTGCTGTCAAAACATTTCCAGTAACACTTTGTTGTACCTCTTGCTCTTTGGTGGTCCTGTGGTCCCTGGAACCTCTCCTCTGGCATCCCAGTGAAGCCAGGACAGTCACAAACCAAGACCTCCATATCTAGTATTCCCATGTGATGATAATGCATAATTCAAGGTTCTGTAGTCAAATACACAGAGAAATGCTGGGCTATTCAAGGTGAAATGGTTTAATCTTCCTACAAGACTTCTCAGAGGCTTCCGCGTACAGTGCAGCTCCATAGGATGAGGATATAGTGTACGATGTTTCAAATCTCTTTTTGTCAGAGTGAGGCAGATCCCAGGTGAAACTAGTTCCTTATTGCACTGGGCCATGACACTTCCCGTGTGTATCTTGAACACACCACATTCCCTCACTCAGCTGACCCAGGGACAGCATAGGCGTAGGATAGCTTTAAAATGTCTTCCTGTTCAGTATGAGATGGACTGTATTAGACTGTTAGGATAGCAGATTAATATATAACTTGTAGACTATTACCTGACAGATGAGGGGGGCAGGATTTAGGTGCAATGGTGGAGTGATTTGCTTGAGTTTTCCTTATTCTCTGCATTTGCCCCTTTGAGCCTGCCCCAAAGCCTGGCTGTTTGAAGGATGCATCCAAGGGCTTGAACTTGTAAGGCCTCCTTTCAGCTGTTATTTTGATTTTGGATGGATTCCACCTCTCAATTGTCTCAGATATTTTTCCGTCTCTGCAATGGTTGCGATCCCAACCCTAGAGTTCTTGGAGCTCACAGGCACTAAGAAACAGGTCCCTGATTTTTTATTATCCATAGTCCTTGGAAAGACTTAAAGTGCCCTTTTAACATTCAAGACCACATGAATCTTTATGAGAAAAAGAATGTTTGCCAAAATGAAGAATCAGCATAAAAGTTCAAGTGACCTGACTAATAAAAAATAAATAAGTAAAAAGGGGACTTGACTGGTCCCACACTTTGTGGAGCCTGGCAAAGTAGTCAGTTCTTCTGGCATTGTTGAGTACCTATTGTAAATTCCAAAAAAGGGTTCCAATTCTTCACCACTCCCCAAATCTACTCCCTTTATGGAGCCCTTCCCCTTGGTGTGTTGTTCTTGATTCCTCCTTCACTCTGACCTCAGCCATGTGGTTTGCTGTGGGCCAGTGGCACACCAGTTCTGCAGTTTCCATTGTTATAAATGTTGTTGCTAATATTCAGAATCAATAGGTAAGAAAAATCCTTAAATGATGTGCTTTTAAATCAAATGGGAAAGGGAAGAATTCCTATTCCAACTTTTGAGAGTATATACACTTTTAAAAAGGATGGAGATCCTACCAAAAACCTAAGCCCACGTAAGAGGAACTGGAGGAAGAAAAGAAAGTTGAAAATGCTGCTCATGAAGACAAAGGAAAGGGGAATAGACCAGGTGGGTAGACCACAGGCTCCCCCAAGGCTCATGTGAACCTGCCAACCTGCACAAATGGTAACCAAAGGCACAATGTTGGATTAAATATATTATATTGTCATGCATGGAAGTATCTTGCCTTATTTCATCTGATAGGGAAAGAGCATGTCTCTATGTTTCTTGAAAGACTGAAGAGTTTTTGTTGGGGGAAGGTTCTGAAAGGCATTTTTGAGGACACTTTTAAGTAAAACCATGGGTCAGGATTTTGTTTTTCAAACAAAACTGACTGAGGGAGTTCAATTTCTCCATCCTTTCTTGAATTATGTCCCTTTCTCACCACCAGTGTTGCAAAATAAGATGTGAGAAATGGGGTTGTAGATGTTCTCTTGAAAAATATACCTTTCTGTTTCTTAAGAAACCATCACATTCCTTTTTCACTTCAACCTCAGATTATACCAAAGGTAGGCCCATCTTTAAAATGTACAAAACGGCCCAGATGTGCGTTTACTGTTTTCCCCTTTTATCTTTCATTATGTTGTTATTTTGTGGTCATAAAGCCTTAATGCTTTGGTTTAAATGGTAGCTAAATTCAAAAGTACCTTCTGCTGGATTTGATTCCAAGTTCACAAAATTAAGTTTTCATTATATTTATGCCTAGACACTGTTTTTCTTCTCCACCTGTCAGTTATTTTTAAGGACTGAATAATAAGTGTGTGAAGTGTGACATCAAATTATGAGATTACTGTTTCAAGAGGTAAACTGAATTTGAGTTTGAAAATGTCATATTCTCTGGAAGTCAGGTGCCATTTCAGTAATACTGCAATTATTCAAAAGACTTTCAGATTCCTTTCTTATATTGCTTTCTGGTCTGACTTACTAACCTTAAAAACAAGGGATAAATTTTTGTAGACACTTGCTTGATAACCCCTTGTAGCTTTCCCTACTAGAGTATCACATGTGTGAGCGAAGCAGATTGGCTTCCAGACCAGCCCATTTTAACTGTGAATATGACTAAGCAACTTCAATTGACACCATGTAGAACGGAAGAATCACCAAGCAGAAACTTGCCAGAATTCTTGACCCACAAAAGTGAGAATGACAATAAAATGGTTGTTGGTATAAGCCAGTAAGCCTTAGGGAAATTTATTATGCAGGAGTGAGTAACTGGAAAAGAACTCCTGAAAACAAACAATTGCTAGAAGTTCATTTTCTGTGTTATGCAACTTAAAATGGTTTATCCCTCAGTCAAGACCTAGGTGTCATTGGTTCATTGCTCATATCTACTGGCAAAATCACTGTGAGACTCAGAGACACTTGTCTCTGTGGAGTGCCTGACACAAAGGTGGTCAATTGTGTCCATCCACATAGGCACTGCCTCATGCCAGATATTGTAGTACCTGGCATGCGGTTCACTGCCATATCCCTAGTGCCTAGTACCCTACATCTTTCTGTGGGATGCAGACAAGATATGAACAAGGACTATATGTTATTTCAGTTGGTAATAAGTGTTGTGGAGAATACTCAAGCTGGACAAGGGGACTAGAATCTTGGGGAAGGTTTGAGAGGGGCAGGTAGAGGGCCCTTGTCATTTTAGAACAAGCAATTTTTTTCTGATAAGATGACATGTGAGCAAGGATCTGAAGAAATTATGACGGTCTGGAGAAAAACATTCCCGAATGAGGGGACAGCTAGTGCAAAGGCCCTGGGGCAGGAGTGGGCTTTGCATGTGCCAGGACAGTATGGAGACCATCGTGGTTGGAGTGGAGTGCAAACAGGGGAGAGTCACAGTAGTTTGTTTGGAGAGAGAGCAGGGACTAAGTCATCCACGGTCTTGTGGTTACTGCAGTGGCTGTCACTCTGGGTGAAATGGGTACCGACGGAGGCATGGAGCACATGAGTCATATATGTGGTAGTTGTTATTTTTCATTATTAGAATTCCTGTTAGCGGATGATAGGTCTAGAATTAGGCTCTGAGTCCATTTAGCTTCCCAGTCCATGCTTTGACATTCCACAGTGCTGTCTTGTTACTTGTGATGTCTGTGGTCTCAGAGTCTTTGTGGTATAAAAGGACTCCCACTCTGCAAGAGTTTACCATGGAAGATAAAGAACCTGAGATTCTAAAGACCCTCTTACCCCTCAGGACTGTGGTATTTGCCAACCTGTGAGTTTTTTCAGCCTCTGTTTATCCCTACTGTTCTTCAGTTTCGCCCAGTTTGCAGGAAGAATTGAGAAATAGATAGACTTCTCCTAAAGGCAAAGAATTGTCCTTGTAGAAAGTTTGAGGGTTTTTTTTCCTGCCCTCCTTCCTCTTCCTGGGACTAGAAGAATATCTAGATGAAGAATATCTTATTTCTCAAAGGGGAAACGATAATGATATTTGGCCCAAATAACCTTTCTTGGCCTTGCTCCTTCCACTGAGCTCATCACAGGAGGAACACAATTTACATAAGAAATGGATCTGTAATAAATTTCCCCATGAATTCCTTCCAGCGGCATGCAAACCTTTTTAGTTCCATGGTGTATGCTCATATAATGATCCTCCACCTGGCTCGGGACCTTTTTATGTGGGAACATTAAACTAATTTTGTTTGGAATGTGGGATGGTTTCTCAAGATGGCACACCTGATTCTAAATCGCAGTTCACAAGGCTCTTTGGGAAGACGGATGGATCCCCGGAGGCTCTTTAGGCTTTTCGTTGCCCTTAGAACTTCTCTCAGAGCCCAGCTCATCTCTGAAAACCTTCTGCTTCACATTTGGTATCCTTGTGACAGCCACCAAATGATTGGGTAGGGTCAAGAAGTCAAATGACTTCCTCATATGCTTCTGCCATCACTCCATGCCTGGGTGGGGGCGGGAGCCAGCTGAGGTGCCTTGGGCTTCTGTAAGGGTGTGAGAATGACTGGGATACTGATGGGATTATTATCAGTTAGAATTCTTTACCGGGAATGGGTTAAATGGCACATTCCACGAGTTGCTTTTGTCTGGCAGCAGCGAAACTGAGTGATATGATCTCTCCTCCATTGTTTATGACATGAGGATATGCTCTTCTTCTGGGAACAAGCTGATTCTTAGAGGTGCATAGAATGGTGCTACTGGGAGACCTAACAGGCGGTTAATTACTGGGGTGCTGTGAATACAGATGACGTGCATTAAAGTATTTCATCTGTCAGCCACCAAATGCTACTCTGTTCAGAAGCTAGGGGTGAATCTGAGGGAAGCTTGGCATGAAAGGTCTAACTTAATGAAAAGAATCTAAGAAAACATGAAAGTATTATGTTTGCAACTAGACAAAAAGCTAAACTAGAGCCCTGTGGTGGTTGTTGCCTAAATGGTAACTCCTGCTGCTTTCTTAACTTTCAGAAAACCTCAGCTGAATCTAAATCTCCTGCTTATGCTTTGTGGAGTATCTCAGCTTAAAGCAAAGCCACATTATCCTGCTTGATATAGCTGGGATGATTGCGGGGTTATGAGTGTAGTCAGAAAACCCTGGCATGAAAGAGATTTTAAATGAATAGAGCAATCAAAGGGCCATCCAATCAGATCTAAGCAGATTAGAACTTCATGCAGCCTCAGACAGAAATAGATAGAGAGTGCTCTGTGACATATCAAAGTCACTCATCTGAGATGCTCATGTTGCCCTGACCATCAAAAGCTGCTCTCAAGGCTGACTTCAGCTCCATTTTCACAGGTATCAGTCAAATAGTCTCCATGGAATGGGATCCTGACTTTTATTATTGCTGCAATTTGTCTCTTCGTGTTTTTCATTTAAAAGTATTTCTATGTTTAGGTTTGGATCAAGCAGTTTACAATTATTATTAGGATTATTTTCCATGTCTTTTACTTACTGTTTTTTATTTAAAAGTATTTCTATGTTTAGGTTTTAATCAAGCATTTTATTTTTCAAAATGCTTTGATAAAATTTCATTTCAAAAATTTAGCAAGTTTTATCACAAACATTTTCCATACAGTGGCTCTCAACCTGGGGCGATTGGAGACATTTTTGGTTGTCACAACTGCAGGGGCAGGGGCACTACTGGCATCTGATGGGTAGAGGCCTGGGAAGCTACAGTGCATAGCACAGCCCCCCAACCAGTGAAGAATTATTCAGACCCAAATATTAATAGAGCCAAGGTGGAGAAACCCTGGGTAGCAAATTTCTATAATTTCATGTTGCCTCAACATCTATTTGGAATCTAAGTTGGGCTGTCTCATACCAGAAGCAGTGCGCAGTCACCCCAACACAGTTTCCAGTTCTCTGTTTCCTCCCAGTTCCTCAATAAGGTCAGTCCAGATATTTGCCTTATACAACTGCCTCATGGTGACCACCTCCTTATGGGCCAGCTTAGATACAACCTTCTTGACTCCACCCATTGGCCCTCACACCCTGCATGAAGAGATAGGCAGCAGCGACACATTCCCAGCCCTCCAGTCACAGTGTGACTCCACAGAACTCACGCCTGCTTGCTATAAACCCACCAGTCAAATCTCCTGAGAGAAACCTGCTTGGGTAATGCCCTGGAATCTAACAAAGGCTTTGACCCCCATCTGTCCTGCTCCCCACCTGCTGGTTGAGGCTGTGTGTTTCTTATGGACCCCTCCCTGCTGCCACCTTCTATAATAGTTGGCCCTGTGGGGCATGCTGCCCACTCCTCTCGGGATCTGTGAGTAATACACAGCTTGTTATTTCATGTTTTGTTGATTTGCCTCCTCTGTGTCTCACTTGAGTGACACACCTAAACCTAACTTCTTTCCCAGTCAGGGCTCTCTGAGAGAGTGGCTATTTTGGTAGAAATAAACTGGACGCAGGTCAGACAAGAGCCACAAGAGCATCTGCCAGTGTCAACAAGTTTCCAGTGAGAGGGACAACTTGGCACAGGTCAGACACGAAGGATGAAGTCATCCACCAGGATAAAGAAGCATCCATCCCCTGAAAGGCACACTGAAAAACATCCACAAGCACCTTTCCTGGAGCCCTGCCAGGGCAGGGCTAGAGTTCACAGGCCTGAGAGAGACCTCAAGACCAAATCAGAAAAAAAAAAATACGACACCTTGATTTAGAGTGAGGGCATTGGCAACCTGGCAATCTTTGTTTCCAAAACAAAACAAACAAACAAAAAAAGCAAGCCCCCAATAGCTATTGACTTAGGCCAGATCTACTACTTATGTCTTAAGTAGACATTATCCGTAACTTTCTATTTTTAATGATCTGATTACATCATATTTCTGCTTAAAATCTTTTAATGGCTTTATGTCCCTTACTGTGTATAGTCCAGATTCCTTAGCATGCCAGAGCGATCTCCACTCACTCCACCAGACTGAATTCAGCCTCCAGATGAGTGGGTTCTGCCTTTGTCATGTGTCTCCATCCCCTCTAGCATCCTAGCTAGGCAGTACTTCTCCATTATGATAAAGAACCACAACTTTGAAATTGACCTGAGGGCCAAGTCCTGGCTCCTCTGTTGACTAGATCTATGACTTTGGACAAGTTCTGTAACCTCTGTGTTTCTCATTCCTAAAATCAAGATAGTTATAGAACCCACAGGGTTGGGATGAGATAACGCCTCATGCACCTCATGCATGACATGTGAACGCTGAGCACCATTTTATTAGCTCAGATGTTAGTCATTTTCAAACCAAGACTATTGCAAAAATTTCTTGACTGGCCTCTCTTCCTCTTTCCTTAGAATAACCTAGGAAGGTATGCATACTTTAAAAAATAAAGAGTAATTGAAAGAAACCTAAAAAAAGTTATTGGTCAAAGTTTTCTTACTCAAAAAAATAAACAGCTTTATTGGGATTCAAGAGGGTAATATATGGGTTCTTACAGTTTAGATTAATTGCTTTATGAAATTAAAGAACATCAATGAGAAAACTGTCATTTAGCCTCCATGTAATGGCTGAATATTGTTTAAACAAGAATAGTGACATGAAAGTGGCTTACTATCCTTTCAGCCTCAAATGAGATCACAGGTTTTATTACCAAGCTAGGGCAGCTCAGTGTGGCCCCAGGGTCCTGGTTACTTACTACTCATCTTGTCCATTCATCACACTGCTGGCTTGGACATCACCCTTAAACACAGGTTGGAATGTGCTAACGTCCACTGCAAAAACCATTAATAGCGCTTCAATTTCTCATTGCTGTGTTCAGTGTCTCCATTATGCAGGTTTGTCCTGCTTATCCAGTTTTCTCCCACTTTCCTTCTTTACTGACCTGCTCCAGCTACACAGAATGATTCCACAAACATGCCCTGCCTTTTTCATATGTTTATGTGTCATTGCTAACCAAAGCTATTCTCTCAGCCTAGAAATCTGCCACATTTCTGCCTGTAGAAATCCTGCCCTTCACTTCTGTGATGCTTCTTTGAATTCTTCCAATCAGACAGGATCACTCAGTTCTCTGTGCTCCCATTGGATTTTACTTGTGTTTTGGTTAAAGGATTGATTTAATTCTCCCAGGGATTATAAGGAGCTCTTCATTTTCACATTAGTGATGATCTATATTGAATCAGCATTGCCTTATTCTTCTCTTCCATCTTCTACCTTTATGTCATAATGCTATGCAAATTGTTGCAAAGCAACCATTGCTCATTAATCTTTTTTCCTAAGGAAAACAGAAAAAAAGCACATATTAATATGTTACACCTTTCTCAAGATGGTTGGGATCAAGTGACCTAATGTGTATTAAGACATTTTATAACCTTTACAGTATATTTCAAATAGTATTTTTTGCTCTAATTATTGCACTATGGTAAACCATGGATACTCTTGATAGACAGACTCAAGTTCAATCTTGAGTCTGTCTATCATTTCCTAGGTGTCATATGCAGGCACTGAAAGCTTTGGGGGCAAGTTACTTTACCCTCTTTGACTCCCCTTTAAAAAAATTTCTATGATGGGGGTTTTTATGAATAATAAATGAGATGGTATCTGTTATTTTCTTAGCCTAGTACCTGGCACATTGAAAGTACTCAAACATCATTAATTGTCATTATGACAGTTAAATATATAAGTCATTGTTCAGCTTGGCAAATGAAGACAAAAAGTTGGAGAAACGTGTTACCTCTCTTCTGCATGCATTTCTCTAAAGAAAGGGTAATGTTTTAGCAGCAAATGAGCTGTTGACTTAGAACAGTTTCCAATATAGAATTGGACAGTTTTCTTTTTACCCACACTATGGCCCTATTTGCTCAGGGCCCCTTCTCTAGCTTAGCACTGGAAAGTCTGCCCTGTTGGCAGGATAAGGATGCTCCAATGTGCTTAGATAATTGAATTCTTTAGAATTGGGCCAACAGTAAAGAAAGATTCTGTGTAAGATTGAGTGAAGAAACATGATATCTCTTCGGGTATACTTTTTTGTTACATTTCTTTATTACAAAAGAAATATGTGTTCATCCTTACCCAGCATGGATTATTACATGCTACTTACTATCTGTCCCATTAAGTGTGTATGCCTTCATACTCATCTATAACTATTTTTTTGAAGTTTTGTTTTATGTTGCCAATATTATTAGATTTTATAAGTTTTTCAAGGCATTAGCTATGTCTTATGCTATTTTTTTCTTTCATAAATAAGCCATTGATTGATTCATGCGAATTCCTGAAATAAGTATAACAAAAAACACCTTTTCTATTACAGTTTAAAATATGTGCATAGGTGGAGCTTAGAGTTCATAAATCCAGACAACCCTGGCCTCAGTTATGGACCTTAATTTCTACCTATTCTGATATTTTTCACTGTATGGGATTCTTAACTCTGCCCAATGGGTGAGCCACTACCAGCCACAGATAGTTGTTATGCACAAATGCAAGCCAGGGTTGCTGGACATTTTGATTATTTAAGAAAAGGTGGGAATCAAGAATTTTGACTCAAAGTGCCTGGAACTTAAATTTGATGTTTACTTCAATTATTTTTAAAAACACTGGACCAAACAAGATATGTCTGTGGGGTACTGTGGGCCTCTATATTGTGACCTTTGGTGGGTGTGTTTGGACATCAACTTAATTTTCAATTTAGGAAGTAATATGGTTTGACTGTGTCCCTACCCAAATCTCATCTTGGATTGTAGCTCCCATAATTCCCATGTGTTGTGGGAGAGGTCCAGTGGGAGATAATTGAATCATGGGGGCAGTTTCCTCCATACTGTTCTCATGGTAGTGAACAAGTTTCACGAGATCTGATGGTTTTATAAAGGGAAACCCCTTTTGCTTGGTTCGCATTCTCTCTCTCCCCTGCCACCACGTAAGATGTGACTTGTTCTTTCTTGCCTTCCGCCATGATTAAGAGGCCTCCCCAGCCATGTGGAACTGTGAGTCAATTAAACCTCTTTATAATTACCCAGTCTTGGGTATGTCTTTATCAGCAACCTGAAAACGGACTAATATGGTACGCAAATTAAAAATTTGGAGCAGAGCAAGGGAGTGACCCTTTTCTAATGAAAAGCAAACTTGAGAGTATCTAAATGATATTCATGAACCATAGGAACTAAGTAAATACCTAGGAAAGGTGATTACTATATTATCAGGCGTGTCTCTGTTAATTTCTCAATTACCCTAATATGTGTAATTATGACTGGGAAGCGGGAGAGAAGGAATAAGCCAAGTAATAGCCCTGATCATGGCATTTTCTTTAAAAGCTCCATTTTGACCTATACAGCTTATGAGCTGTCTTCTCTAAATAGTTCAACACTTACTCAGGTAAATAGATGGTGGATCCATCTAGTTCACTAAAAATATAATAAAACATTTGCTTGTGATCTTTTATAGTTAAGGTTACTAGCTGAGGCAAAGGGCTGTTTTTCTCAAGCCACTAATCATTAGTAAATGGAGATAACTCTATTGCCTGAGGCTGGATTAGAGATTTACGCTGATGTAGACCCTGCTGGTTGCCTACCCAATGTGCTTTTTTCCATTCTTCATTAGTATCAGAATGGGGATTTGGGGTAGGAGGATATTAATGTGTCCAGAAAAGGAACAACCACCCAATAAAAGAAACACTGTACTTCTACTTCTTGCCTCTCAAGTGGTCATTTGACTTGCTCTGGCCAATAAGAAGTCAGGAGAAATTGCTGGATGAGGCTTGTAGAAAATGTTTTTAAAAGGAGACAGATTCACCTGACACGTGCCGTTTGTCTCTCATCTGTCTTCTGCTTTCTGTCTGGAACCTGGACATGATAGTGATATAATATTTGTATTCATTTATTTCCTGGTACACCTCTCCGATATTTTTTCCTCCTACATTGGTTGTCTGCATCTTTTGGTTTTCCTTTTCCTGTGGTCCTACTTTTGTAATACTACTTTCTGCAGGGAGAAGGGAATGTTTTCAGTCTTACTTAGAGAATGGCTGATCACAAATTGATTATTATAGGTAAATTGTAACCATAAACACAGACTTCCGTGACTGCATACAGAGATAGGCTCCTTCTTTGCAGTACTGATCAAGATTGTGTCCCACACACCCAGAAATTCTGTTGGATTCAACTTCATGTGACTAACGTTAAAAAAGAACCAAAAATTTCTGTTGTTTATGATAGCATCAATATATTATAAACTTCATTCCTGAAAGCTCATTCCTCAAAACTTCCATTTTGACTGTGCCAGTAAGTACCTAATTTTCTAAACCTCTGTTTATAATTTTACGCATTTGATGATCAGTGGAATATTGCATGAAGCAACTTCTCAATCGATATTTTCAAACAGTGTCTCTCTTCTCTTTCCTGTTCATCCATTCTGGACACGGCGGGGCATGTTTGTATTGTGACACAGCCTTGGGCCCTGCATCTCTGTGTTGCTATGTTGGGTCAGGTGGTATTGTGGGCTGTGGGAGAATTCCTGACAGTTGCACTTATACCAGGATGGCTAAAATATCTAGATGTGGAAGTGACTGCAAATCACATAAATATGTCTATATGATCCAAAGAACATCCATGCCTATGTTAACTTCCCTTTCATCAGATCCCTAAAATGTCAGTGGCCACACAGACTCACCCGACAGGAGGGGAAGTGTGACAGAGGCATAGCTAGAGAGGAAACAGATCGGACCCTTACCCTACTACAGTGAACATAGGATGCAAATTTTATTGTGACTTATGACATGTCGACACAAAGGTGGAACCCCTCCTGGGGCATTGGAAGGCAACTGTGCAATTGAGTGTAAGCTTTGTTAGCTTCCGGGTAAATCTGCCTTTGCTAAAAACTTGCCCTGACTTTAGACATGTCTGCTTTTAGGGGTAGTGACCTAATTAATATCAGTGGAAAGATAAATTTCTGTCCTGCTCTCTTCTCACAGATACACCTGTGGGTAGACAGCCAGAGCAAATTATAAATTTTAAAGCAATTTTTTAGTTCTATGCTACTAAAAGGTAGACTTGGAGGTAAGAAACTATGTTTTAGCTAAGAATACATATGCATATTTAGACAATAAACAGGAGGGACTGAGTGTAGAAGCAGAGAAACAAGCTATCCTGCATAATGAAGAGGGAAGCATTTACATTATCACTGTGGAACAAACCATCCCAAACATAGAATACAAAGTCATTTATTCTCTTTTGTGATTCTGTGGGTTGACTGAACTCACTCGGAAGTTCTGCTCCATGTGAGATCAGCAGGGGCTGTGTCATCTGGTGGCACAACGGTGCCAGCACATCCAGCTTGGTTCACTCACACGGTGGCCAGTTGATGTTCCCAGAAGGGAACTCAGCTGGGGCTGTTGGCCATAGTGTCTTGGCCTTCTTCCATGTAGCTTGTCTGCATTGGATAAGGTTCTTACACCACGGTTTTCAGAGGTTCTAAGAGAGCGTGTTGGAACAAAAATGGAAAGTGTAGTTCTTTTAGGGCCCAGTTTTAGAAAGTTATATAGCATATTTCCAAAACATCATATGGATCAAAGGAAGTCATAGTCCAACCTAGGTTCAAGGAGGGGAGGAACAGAATCCTCTTGTTGGTGGGATGAGTGGTAACAAATTTGTGGCCACCAGAGGAGATAAAGGGATCCAAAGGTTTGCATTCATATAGGGTCATCACTTACATCTGGATTATAAAAATAGAAATAAACAAAGATAAGAAGACAATGCCTAACACATAGTAAATGCTTAAAAATTGTTCATTGATTTAGAATTTATGGGCCTACAACTTTTAATGTGCGTGATCTTGCATTTTCATTTCTTGAAAATGTTTATATTTTCAAATATTCTGTTCTAGGCTGAGCAAAGTGGCTCATGCCTATAATCCCAGCACTCTTGGGAGACTGAGGCAGAAGGATTGCTTGAGTCCAGGAGTTCAGGACCAGCCTTACAATATAGCCAGACTCCATTTCTACAAAAAAAAAAAAAAATTAGTTAGGTGTGGTGGCACATGCCTGTAGCCCCAGCTACCCAGGAAGCTGAGGTGGTAGGATTGCTTGAGCCCAGGAGTTTGAGGTTGCAGTGAGCTATGATTGTGCCAATGTACTCCAGCCTGGGTGATAGAGATCCTACGTCTACAAAAACAAAAACAAAAACAAAAACAGAACAAATATTCTGTGCTAGTCTCACAGCATCCATCAAATAAAATCCTCCATTTTGCTCAGAATATCTGATCACTGTAGTTATAGATCATTTTTCTGTGGTCTTGATCCTATAGATCTATGGGATTTGGGTTTTGTGGGATAATTTACAGCCCCCTTTGCTTTCTTTTTTTACTTTTCTTTGCTCCATTAGCTTTTGTGGATGGTGATGGGAGAGATGGTCTCTATGGCGAGGTCTCCTCTAGTGCATAGGCTCAAAGGCAATTTTCCAGTGTGAGACAATCTGCCACAAGAGGTGAACAATATCACCATGCGAGTGTTATCCCCAACCATAGCACATGTTTGCCTCACACCACAGATTCTGACAATTAAGAGGGTGGAAAACCAGTTTTCCAAAAACAAAAAAGTTTGGACAGTGGAAGAGGGAAATAAGGGGCTTGCTCGTCCACATGAAATATTAGCTTGAACACAAGAGGAAGCCAGGAGAACCATAAAGATGAGGTGGGAATAAAAACCCCTGATGCATGCACAACTCACCTGGGATTAAAACCCAAGGCCATCCTGGAACCTGATATAACCATTCCTGTTGTAATCTAAAGCCTTGTCAACGTATTGCAGGTGCACACCACATGACCAGGTGGGGAAAAAAGAGGCGAAGCCAACTGGGAAGAGATGTGTCAGTTTCATCTTCATAATACGTACATCCCAAGGTGCATGTGTGCATCTGGTTTCTATTTCAGAACTTTTTACTAGTAGCTTTACAAAAACCGGGGCGGACAATTCTGTGAGTTAAGGAGACCATATGTTAACGAGGGGTTGGGAGGGACGTGGCAGTGTTGCTGAGGGACCTAGCGGGGCTGCTGGGGACCAAGAGGAAGAACTCAAGAGACCTAGGAGGGGGTACTCAGACTTGAGGTTGGGCCACCTAAATGGTCATATGTTGCTTGGCAGTGCTGAATCTTCAGAGTCCAAATAATTTTGAAGACACAAATTGAAAAAAATTGTTTTGAGGCTGATTGCATTTTGGACACAGTGAAAATCCTTTTCTGATGTGGAACAGATTGAATTCTAGAGCTGGAAGGGACTTTAGAGTCATTCTAGTCCCAATCTTCATTGACAGGCGAATCCCTCTTGAAGGCCTTGTGTGACAAATGGGATATTGGACCTGCCCAAGGTTACAGGATTTGTGTTAGAGGCAACCCAGAGACCCATATTCATGAGCCAATCCAGGGGTCTTTTCTTAAATATGTTCTGCTCTTATGGAGCACTAGCCTCATGAATGTGTTAAGACCCCTCAAGTCCCAGGTTCCTGGGCCATTCCTCTCCCTCTAATGATCAACTACATTGCATTTGTCCAGTGGTCTTCGCTGAAGATCACAGTTGGAACATTTTTCTTATTGTTAGGTAAAGAGATGCCATAATGATACTCTTGCTGTAAGTCCTTCTCAATGGTTTGGCCACATAGGAATTTATTAATTTTCCTCTTGAAAGCTATTGTCTCCACTTTTATAAAGTGGTACCTGGGTCCCCCCCACTGCCATCAATATGCCAGCGCACCCATAGAGTTACTTAAGACCTCTTAATTCGTTCTCATTTATTCATTAATTTGTTTATTGGAGAGAGCTTTATTGAGGACTTATTTTAGGTAAGGCACTATGATGGATCCTATAGGGGCAACATATAAAATGGATATAAACCCCAAACTCAAGAAACAGACTGCTTAGTAGGGTTGAAAATGTAATACTATTTTTTTAGAAGAAGTGTTTAGTCAAAAATGATAATAGGAGTTTGGTTTTACAGCTGAAGTTCTTGATCTGGGACTTAGCTGGGTCAGATTTGGTTGTGGAAGAGGGAGAAGAGGCATCTAGATGGTGGAGGCTATGTGAGTAAGGGCACTTCCTTTGTCTTTATTTCATTCTCATCTTTAGAAGCTGGGATCTTGAAGAAGAGAATGACTGGGGTGCTCCTCTGCTGTTGCTACCCCTGTCAACAGTTTTCCCAACTCTTTCACTAAGAAGATGATAATTTTTTGAATTTCTCTTTGGTCTTCTTTCTTCCTATCTCTGATATTTTGATTGGGTATCAGAAGAAACTGGGAAACAAATAAACTGTTTCTTAATACTTACCATCATATTATCGTCAGACTCTCTAAGTGTCCCATAAAAAAAGAAAAGGGACCACTCATGCCTTGTAAATGTCAAACTAGACTGTTTCCCCTGAAAACATCTACCCTTGTAGTCTCTGAGGCTTTTCCCATGTTCTGCTTTGTTTCATTTTTCTTGAAACTTCCATGATATGCTTCTGAACATCTAGCAAACTCAAAAACATAGGACTGCTTCTCTGAGTGGGGAAAGTCCAGGGAACTCCTTTATGTTGTCCCAGTGAGTTCAAAAGGGCCCATTTCACTTTTCCTGGAGGGACACCCAAGTGAAACCTTCAAGTGATGTGCCAGGGAGCAGCAGGCCCTGATGTGTGCTTATTCTTTTGGCAGTGTTGAGCTGACATGAGCATCTGTCAGGGCTGCTTTTTTATGACTCCCGCTAGACAGCTTGAAAAGAGATGAAAAGGTTTATAGGATCTGAGGAAGAAAGTGGTCAGAAAAGAGCATAAGATGGGTGGGGCTCCTTGCAGATCTGAAGTTCCCTTCTGATTTCTGAGAATGCATGGTTGTTTTTGCTAGCCAAATAAGGTATGTGGTTTGTGTTCTCTCTTTCTCTTTCTCTCTCTGGGCCATATTTGCGAAATATCTTAAAAACCTCTTGCCTTATATTTCTTTGTTTTTCAGGACCTGGAGTCAGCCTGTGAACCACCTTTTTTGGTATTTCACATGGCAGCAATCTCCTTAGCCCTGTGTTTTTGGAATCCTTTCTGGAAAATGCAAGAGGAAGAGGAGAAGATGATTTAAGTGTCATTTCAATCTTTGTGCAAGCCCCCTACCCATCTCTTAGAACTTCTTGAAGCTGTTTGCTTTTGTCTTATGTAGCTAACAGTACTTCTTTGGACTCTGTGGCCTAAGGCCTCTTTTTGATGCTTATTTTAACCAAATTTTACCTATCTAATCACTTGGTCCCTACCTAAAGTCTTAGTCTTTTTCTATGCTCTAAAGCCAATGCAGTCTTTGACTGGTTTAGCTTAAGTTTCTCAAAATAAGGTCTTTTTGTTGCCATTTGAGATCTGACTCTGTGACTCAATTTTGTTCATTCATTTGTTAATTTAGCAAATATATATTGACTACCTACTAGTCTCAGACACTGTCCTAGTGTCTGGGAATATGGTAGGGAAAAAAGCAGACAAAATGTGTATCTTCAAGGGAGGCCATATGACAACTCAATAAGCAAGTGAATGGTGCATAGAGTACATTAAATGGTGTATTAGGCCATTCTTGCGTTGCTATAAAGAAGCACCCAGGACTGGGTAACTTATAAAAAAAAAGAGGTTTAATTGGTTTATGATTCTGCAGGCTTTATAGGAAACATGGTCCTGGCATCTGGCTGGCTTCTGGTAAAGCCTCAGGAAGTTTTCATTTATGACAGAAGGTGAAGTGGGAGCAGGCACATCACATGGAGAAAGCAGGAGCAAGCAGGGCGGCGGGAGTGGGGGTGGGGGTGGGGGTGGGGGTGGTGCCACACACTTAAATGACCAGATCTTATGAGAATTCACTATCACGAAGACAGCACCAAGCCATGAGGGATCCATCCCCATAATCCAAACCCCTCCTACCAGGCCCTGCCTCCAGCATTGGGGATTACAATTCAACATGAGGTTTGGGCAGGGACAAATATCCAAACTATATCACATGGTAATAAGTTTTACAGAGAAAGATGAAAGTGTAAAGGGGTAAGATGTGGCAGTAGGGGAGAACATTACGGTTTGTAAAGAGTAGCTAGGGAATTCACTGATAAGGTAACATGTGATTAGTTGCCACATAGAGACCTTGAAGAAGAACATTCCAGGAAGAAGGAACAGAAAGGACAAGTTGCCTGAGAGTCTATTTAGACTGCTTGAGGTTTAGCAAGAATGTCTGCGTGGCTGGAGTGGGATAAGCAAAAGGAAGAGAATAGTTGGAGATGATGGCAGCATGGGGAGTAGAGGCTGTCAGATCTTGTGGGCAAGTGTAAGACTTTTTAGCTTTTGCTCTAAGAAAGATGGGAAGGGTCTGAAGGGTTTTGTTCAGTGATAAGAAATGATACAATTTATATTTTTAGGGTATTATTTTGACTACTGTGTTGAGAAAAAATGATTAGAAAGCAAGAAAGAAAGCAGATTGAAGGTTTTATCTAGGAGCAAGTTGGTGTCTTAGACAAGGGTGGTAGTGGCATAGGTGGGAAGAAATGGGGGTTGGATTCTGGATATACCTTGAAGGTTGAGACAACTGTAGTTGCTGATGGTTTGGATGGGATAAGTGAGAGGAAGAAAGATGTCAAGGACAATACCATGGTTTATAACCTGAGCAGCTAGAAGAGTAAAGATACTGTTTGCTGAGATATCACAGAAGGAATAGGCTTCAGAGTGTGGGGAAATATCAGAAATTGGTTTTGAGCATGTTGTTGGAGATGCCTATTAGACATCTAAGATGTCAACTAGGAATTTGATATAAGAATATAAAGTTTATGGAAGAAGTCAAAATGGGATATAATTTTGGAGTATATCATTTTATATATGCTACTTAAAGCCACGAGACTGGCTAACGTCACCAAAGAAGTATGTGCAGAGAGAGGAGAGAAGTCTGAGGACCAAGTCATGGGATATCTCAACATTTAGAGTATGTGAGAGAAGAAGGAACCTACAAAGGCAGATGAGAAGTAGTAGCCAGTGATGTAGTGAAATAATCAAGAAAGGTGCCCAAAGCCAAGTGAAAAGTATGATCAACTGTTTCAAATGTTGCTGATGATTCAAATAAGATGGAGACTAAGAAACTGGCCGTTGCATTTATCAACGTAGTGATTATTAGTGACCATGACTGTGCAAAATCCTGACTGGAGAAAATGGAAGGAGACATATCGGTGATGTAAAACTCTTTGTAAGATCTCAATGAAAATGGAAGATGAAAATTTAAACCTTAATTGGAGAGAGATTTTGGGGTCAAGGGAGGTTTTTTATGTTTGTTGTTTATTTGTTTTTGAGTTTATTTGTTAAGATAGGAGATAGTACACCATATTTGATGACAATGATAATGATGACGTAGAAAGGGAAGGATTCATATGGACTGAAGGGGAAAATTGTTGGAGTGAGTAGAGGAGAGGGGCTGAGACTTGTGGAACAATTGGAGGGGTTTGCCTTTGATATGTGCATGGAGAGGAAGACAGGAAAGCACTAGAAAGTAACCATCCTGAGGGCAGAGGTTTTGTGTGTGTGTGTGTGTGTGTATGTGTGTTTTACTGAAAACTAGTTTTATTTTAAAATTAAGTGCATAGCACTCATCTAATTCCATTGGTGTAGACTTTAGCACCATACTTGTTTTTTGCAATTAATGTCATAACACAGATACATTTTGGTTTGCAGTCTGTACTTGAGTAGTGTTTATTTGGTGGACTTTAGTGAAGCCCTTCATACATATTAATCTCTTCACAGTTGTGTGTTTTTTTAACTGCTCTCTCTCGGCACATGGAAAGTAATCAGTTGCTGACTGAATGAATAGAACAGATGCAGGATTTGGCTTAATATCCCTCCATGTTTCTCATTGCACCTAGAATAATATACAAATATCTTAACTCCACATAAAATTTAACTTGTGATCTGTCTCCAGCCTTACTCACTAACTCCTCCATTCTCCTTCTCACCTACTTACACTGTCTTCTTCCATTTCTATGAACTCTTAATTATCTTCCTTATCTCAATTTCCTGTCCTAAAATGCTTGCCTTTTTCATCCCCCACTCTCTCCCCTTAAAACATGGCCAACATCTCCTTATCCTTCAGCTCTCACCTTAAATTTCACTTCTGCAAGAAGGCCTTCCCTGCCTGCCCAATGGTTTCTCCTGTCAATCTCTCTCATCTACCTTCTTCTTCTTCTTTTATAATGTATATGTGTATTTTCTGTATCTTTTCCATGACTTTAAGTTTTGTCTTGTTCACTGTTATATAGCTCAATCTAGCACAGAACCAAGGTCATAGTAGGTACTCAAAAATATCTACGTTATAAAAAATGGGGGCTTCCATGTCAAGAGGGCAGATTAAACCATATTTTCCCACTGTTTTCTAAAACCCCACTAAAATGAAAATAAAGGAATAAAAATATAAAAGCATAAGAACAAAGAACAAGGGAAGTGAAAACAGTGGATAACAGATAAATTTTTGGAAGATGAGAAACAGATGGAGGATAGGTGACTGATTTAGTGGAAAAGAGGAAGTTGAAAATACCTCTTTATAGAGGAGAATATATTGACAAGAAGTTAGCCATTCCTCCCTAACAAATCATGAAAAGTTTCTAGAATGTTAGATGCCAGGCTTATGGCCTTCTGGATAGGGGGTTAGAAGATTCTTCTCTGGAGAAACAGGTCTAGAAGAAACATATAAACAGATATTGTCATAGGAGAGGAGGCCCAAAACAAAAGCCCCATCATCCTAAAATAAAGCCCAAAAGCTTACAAGCCTAGCTCAAGCAAACAGAGCTTTAATTTTTTTTAAAAAGGCATTGAAATGACTATTTATTTTTTGTTATTTTATTTTAGATTCAGGGAGTACATGTGCAGGTTTGTTACATGGATATATTGCATAATGGTGAGGTTTGGGCTTCTAGTGAACTTGTTACCCAGATAATGAACATTGAACCCAACAGGTAATTTTTCAATCCTCACTACCTTCCCACTCTCCCTTCTTTTGGAGTCCCCAGTGTCTATTATTTCCATCTTTATGTCTATGTGTATGTATTGTTTAGCTCCCACTTATAAGTGAGAACATGCGGGTATTTGATTTCTCAAACAGAGCTTTTATTCTTTACTTTTCATTATAAATGGATGGTCAAAGAGCAATGGACAACATGAAATACGGAGACTATAAAAATATACTATATGCTGAGAACACAAAAAGAAGAAATGTGGAAGAAAGAGATGATTCAGAGACTAGAAGAGGGATGGGAAGATACTGCATTTATGAAATGAGAAAACGGTACTCCAAAAAAGAACCAGAGAAAAAGATTAGTAAGTAATCCCACGAGAGGCAACATTAAAACTAATAGAAGGGATAGGCATGGAAGATGAAGTCAAATTGCTCCTAGAAAGCAGACAGAAAGATTAAAAGATACTCATAGGAGAGAATACTTAAGCAAATTAGAGAATTGGTACAGAAATCAAAATGACCTAAGATAGTAGGATGTCCAGAAAGAGAAGTGGGGGAGATTTTTCTTTCAAAGAAATAATACAAGAAAAAATTTTTCATAATGAAAAGAACAGGAATCTCCATACTGCAAAAGCCCACTTAGTTCCTAAAATCACGACCAGAGCCAGGATACATACTCATGACAAGAAAGAAGGGGAAATCCTAAAACCTTGCAGAGAGCAAAACACAGCTCACTTACAAAGATGAGAAACTAAGATAACATTGTTCAATAGCAATGATGGAATAAATACAGACCATAATAGAGCAAAGCCTTCTAAATTTGGAGAGAAAGTGATTTCCAACATAGAATTATATACCTGGGGAGATTCATAATTAAGTATGAAAATAAAATAAAGACAGAAAATTTCAGGTATGCAAGTTTGCAATAAATCTACTTTCCATGCTTCTTAGAAGCTACTGGAGGAAGTTGTGGAGTCTGGGGAATAGAAATTGCAATACAGTAAAGTGGTGAGGGGAACTTCCAGGATGGCAGGAAGGAAAACCTTGGGACATCAGCTCTGTGGCAGGACTGGAGAACAACAGTGTAGTCTGGAGCAAGAGAAGACAAGAAAAAAAATGTGATTAACAGATTTACCTAATATTTGAAGATATGAAAAATTAAACTGAGGGCCTCTAAGAGAGGGTAGGAATATCTGGCCATAAGTGCCTAGACGTCTAAACAAATCCCTCGAAAAGCAAAAGTTTCTATGCTAAAGGTAATCATGCTTAATACTTGTCACACAGGTGAGCAACATTCAACAGTCACAATAATGTATATGTGAAATGATGATGAGCCTGAACAGTGCATTATATCAGGAAGGTGCAGAAAGGGTTAGTGAAGGTATGAGGAAGAGTGCTGTAAAAGAGCTAAAGTCTCCTCTACCACAATGAGAAGTCAACATTTAGTGGTTAAAATTGAAATCGGGAAAGAATGACATAAGCACAATATTTAAAAATATTTAGAAAAACTGAAAAACTGCTAATAATGTTGAAAGTGGGTGTTTCTGGGAAAGAGGATGGTGGTGAGGAAGGGAGGAGTGAGTCAAGGAGCTGTTGTCTTTTGTTATATACCTCACAGCATGAATACTTTTTAAAAACTATGTATATGTATGACAAATAAGTAAGCATCGACTTCGGGAAAATTAAAAATGAGTGAGTGAGTGAGTAAGACACAGAGCAGAGGCTCATGGCATCTCTACCTTGGGATGTGAGTGGGGGAAAATAAAGGGAATCGGCAGCTAGTTTCCCCTAGGTCAGTGCATCTGATTACAGGAGTTGACTCCTGATTGAGCCCACTGGGTTAAACAATGATGTGTCTCCTCCTCTCTTGGGAGTAATGTACATCCCCACACTCACCAGAAGTTCTGCAGGATATTTTCACTTGAGTAGCATGATACCAACTATGATTTTTTATTCTTTGTAATTCAAACCTTCGGCCTGGATTTAAACCCATACAAAAGTTCTTCTCAAATCACGTCCTCAGCATTTAAAAATGTTATAATCTGGATGGGAAAACCCGAGCTAACTGTTTGCAGGGAGGTCAAGGGGAATTTATTTACAGTCTTGTCTCTACTCTCACTTGACCCACATACTTGGGCCTCAATCCCCTGTACACTCTTATTGACTTCAAACAAAGAAGGTGCACCTTCATCTTCAGGGATCTGCGAGGTAACCAGATGATTGGCTTATTGGAATAGTGATTCATCTCTCAACTAGGAGAGAAGAAAACTGCTCTAACGATATAGGACATAAATGGAAACCAGAGCCCTGTTAAACTCACAACCTGAGTGAGCATTCTTATCTCTTGTGTTCCTTTTAAATCAACATGCCCATTAAAAATATATATATTACATGTGATATCATTTGAGGAGAAGAAACTTGATTCTTTTAACAGGTCTGTTCTTTGCTAGGTGTTATACTCAGTTTTTACAAGGGGCTCCACATTGTATTTCTGGACACCTTGTATATGTCTGATAAAGAGTAAAAAGCTAACATCATTTGTAGACTGAGGACCCGAACTGTGATGCCGAGTGTGGATATAATCAATAGGACAGTGATGAGTCTGGTTAGATATACCGTCTATACTGATGACCCCATTTCAATATAAATTATAGTTCAAAAATGTGGTAAATGGGGCAATGTGGTGATCTCCATGTGTGAGTATGTAGAAGTGTGTGCATACTTATACACACATATGTTTAGAGTAAATATGTACACATTTATGGCAAAGATAAAGCCATAGTTAAGAAGAAAAGGACGTAAGATCAGTGGTGTAAACCAAGGACAAGAACTTGGGATTGTGGTAAGGGAAGGAGATTAGAAGTTAGAGGATTCATGCTGAAAGGTGAAAGTAAAGCCATTTTGTAGGGCTGGAAGGGTTTTTCTGCAACTCCCTTCTGCTTATAAACAAGGAAATGTTGCCCTGGGAGAAGGAACTGACATATTCAGGTCACACGGTTAGCCAGTAACAGAGTTAAAACTAGACCATGACACTGGACCCAGTGAACTTTGCAATTTATTCTGTTCCTTGCCTGGTCAAGTAGTGACAAGAGTCAGAGGTCATGGTCAGGCTTTCTTGTGACCATAGGATGGTTAGAGTTCACATGGGAAAAGGGTGAAAAGGTTAAGCATCGACTGCAACAGAAATGACCTGTCATTTGCCAGAATTCAGGCTAAGAGGCTAAACAGGTTAGAGATGACTGAAGATGAAAAGAGGTTCATCTTGAATGCATGTTTTATGTGTGAATCCATACCAAGTGGGAGCTTCAGACAAAATGGACTGATAAAAATTTTTCTAGTTGCTTTTTATATCTCAGAAATAACCACAGTATAGTAAATAAGAGGTGGCTTTCAATAACTGACTGAGAGTGTTAAGACTGGCTGATGGCAAAGCATGTAGAAACAGATTGGGAGAAGGCATTGGGCTTAGGGCACAGTGTCAGGGTCCAGTCATGGAGAGGAGTCAGGCACTCTTTGAATAAAAAGAACCAACATTTATTTAGCTGTTGTATCAGAGTCCCAGCTGGAAATAGATGGCACACTCAAACTGAGTAATAGAGAATTTAATAAAGGAATGATTTTCAAAGGTGTGGCCAAGATTTAGGGAAAGCAACACTGATATTTCCACTCTTTAGGGCTGGCAGCAGTGGAGCCCTTAATACTCAAGGCCAGAAGAGACAAGTGGGTCAAACAGGCTCTGGAGCCTGGAGGCAGCAGCTGCAGCTCTAGGAAAGTGTTACTGGCAAGAGATTTTGATGTAAGGATGTAGCCAAATTATGGTGATCTGATGGGAAAGGAGTCAGAGGGAAACAACAACCACCACCCTCATTTCACTTTTCTCCAGTGCTCTGATCTCGTACCACTATCTCTCTTTATCAAAACCTATAAGAAACTGGAAGGCATTGGGGTTCATTGATAGAGTCTCCATGGGTCAACCTCTTAGGGAAGAGCAGGGAAGAAAGGGAATCAGAAGTGGCAAGTACAGGATATCCAACACAGGGGGCTTGAACGATTATGACACATTTCCCGTAAACTGGATATTGATTTATTATCTGGATAGACCTGTTTCTTGAGTGCTGTGGTCTGAATGCTTAAATCTGCCCAAAATTCATAACCTAACTTCCAAATTGATAGTATTAATAGGTGAGGCTTTCGGAGGTGACTAAGTCATGAGGCCAGTGCCTTCATAAATGGGACCAGTGAAGGTCCTTTAAAAGAGGCCCTGAGAGCTTATTTGCCTCTTCCACCAGATAAGAAAGAAGCAAGCAAGCACCATCTGTGAAGTAAGGAACAGGTCCTCAGCAGGCATCAAATCTGTCTTGATCTTGTACTTCCCAGCTTCCAGACTGTGAGAAACAAATTTCTGTCATTTACAAGCTACCCAGTCTATGGTAATTTGCAATAGCAGACCAAAAGAACTAAGATATTGAAAAACAATTTTTTAAGAGAGTAACTTATGCTAACATCACACAAAATTACCAGGCTTTGGAAATGATGGAAAAAAGTCAATTCTGAGAGTGCTCCTTATCATGCTTCCATGATTATTTTTACTGTGTGCCACTGTCCTTTAACTTAACATGGTAAGATGGCTTTCTCAGGTGGGTTGATAGATGGAAGAGCCTCACTTGACCTTATATTCTTTCAAAAAAATTCAGCTCTCTTGACTGAATGGAATATATTAGTCACATGACAAAGTCTACTGTGATGACGCAGTCTCCTTACCTTTAGTCCTGATCCATGGAAACCACTGTGGTTTCCAGGTGTAGAGGAATATGAGACTACTTAATTTTGAAAGTGCATGGATTTTAGTGGAAACAGGAGCACTTGTTCCCCTAGAGCCATTTCCTGCAATATAAGGCTAAATCTTCCCTCACTGTTTGTGAGTTTAGTAAAACATTTTATGAGCTCACCGTGGGGTATTGAGACCTATTAACAAGTAATTGGCCTTATAAGACCCTAATGAATAAAGTAGAATAACAAATAACTCATATACACTAAGAAATACAACTGTCAAATGAACAGGAATTATTAGTTGAACATTTGATGGATTCTCATTGTTACCGGAAAGGCGTCTCTATCCAGACCCCAAGAGGGGGTTCTTGGACTTCATGCAAGAAAGAATTCAGGGCAAGTCCACAGAGTAAAGTGAAAAGAAGTTTACTAAGAAAGTTAAGGAATAGAGAATGACTATTCTACAGGCAGAGCAGTGGCATGGGCTGCTCAGCTGCTTACACTTGTTGCTACTTCTTGATTATATGCTAAACAAAGGGTAGATTATTCATGTGTTTCCCAGGAAAACGGTGGGCAATTCGCAGAACTGAGGGTTCCTCCCCCTTTTTAGACCATATATGGTAACTTCCTGATGTTGCCCTGGCATTTGTTAACTGTCGTGGCACTGGTGGGAGTGTCTCTTAGCATGCTAATGCATTATAATTAGTGTATAATGAGCAGTGAGGATGACCAGAGGTCACTTTCATCATCATCTTGGTTTTGGTAGGATTTGGCCAGCTTCTTTACTGCATGCAGTTTTATCAGCAAGGTCTTTGTGACCTGTATCTTGTGCTGACATCCTATCTCATCCTGTGACTAAGAATGCCTTAACCTCCTGGGAATGTAGCCCAGTAGGTCTCATAGTTATTTTACCAAGCCCCTATTCAAGATGGAGTTGCTCTGGTTTGAATGTCTCTAACATCATCACAGTAAAGAAGTGGTGATGATATAGACAATGATGTTGATGCTAATGAAGGTCAACAGTTCTGGAGTCCTTACTATGGGTAGAGGAGAGTTTCACATATCAACAACCAATGGGTAAGTCTGTATTTTACATAGAGGAAACAGGCATGGAGAGGTTAAATACCTTTTCTAAGGTCACACAGCTAGCAAGTGATAGAGGCAGAATTCTTCGTTCTAAATGTGATTATTTCATAAATTAAGTGATGAACAGGAGATATCTTACTGAACAAAATATTAATAAATGTTTGGCATTAGTTTCTTTCTCTGTAAAGTGAGGTTAATAACAGAACCAGCTGCTTAATGGATAAATGATTCATGTAGGAAAAGTACTTAAAACACAACCTGATACATTAAGGGAAGCAGCTTCATATAGTGGTTAAGAACACAAATTACTGGGGTTCAAACACCAGCTCTGCTACTTACTGAGTAGTGTAGCTTGGCAAATAATTTAATCTCTCCAGATCTTGGTTTTATCATATAAAAATAAGGACAATAGTAAAGGCCTCATAAGGTTATATATAAATTAAATGAGTTAGTATTTGTAAAGCTCTAGAAGAGTACTTGTTGAATAAAAGTTAGCTTTTGTGGTTCAAGGCACCCATTTACTGCTACAGTGCTTGAAGCACATTGAAAAATTCACACTCCTTTCTTCTTTTTCCTTTCATTATATATTACTTCATTAAATCTTCTGCAAGTCCTTTACCTCCTGAATAACATTTTATAATTCCTCAGATTATAGTTCACGTTAAATTCTAGGAACTTTACTTTCTTGGATAGTGTAGTGTATGCTGTGGTATAAATCCAGATTCCTTTTCAAAACAGAGACACTCCTTCTTCCAACTCCCAGGAATTTAGGCTGCCAAAGACTCATGTCCAGCTTCCTCTCTGGGAATTGCCCTTGGCCAAAGGGAGCTGTCTCACACAAGGTTACATCCTTTCCTGAGGGAAGCCCACATCTAAAAGCTGGTCTAAATGGGTTTAGGAGGGCATAGCCCCATGCTTCAGTTAGGGACATCTTTGAAGAACCATTTCAGCTTTAGATCTTCCCATAAGACCAGCTGAGGCAGCAGCTGCAAACATATCACAGTTCAACTTCTTTCTGTACTCAATCCTATTGTCCTTGCTCCCACACAGGTGTCATGCCCAAAACAACTCCCCAGTAAATTTACTGCATGCAAATCTTCATATTGGAGTTTGTTTCTGACCTGTGACAGTTTGTACCAGGAAAAAACCTCAGAAGCAGATATTTCAAAATGGAATTTTGGAGCTGGATTCTGTCAGCTGGCTGTGAACGAATCTCCATTTAGTGGTGGTAGATGGAGGATTGCCAACTCCTGGCATGTGTTTGCAGAGCAATTGTTAAAACTTTCATTGGTGTTGAACTTGGATGAGACACAGGTGGAAAGGACTACACTGCTGATTGCAGTATTTCAAGCTTTTGAGAGGGTCATGTAGTATTTATAAGAACTATAAAATTGGATAGTTCTTGTTAGGGCCTATGGAGATACTGGAAAAAGACAATGATAGGCTGAGGGTTACTAATTACCAATTTAGGCCTGAGTGTAAAAGCCAGAGAGCCCATGGTAGCATATAAAGAGACTCATCTCTTGCAGTTAGAGAACAAAAAGAGTGGATGACCTAGGGCTTTGTTCTAGATTGTTAAGGGTAGCAGAGCACCAGGGAAGGCCAAAGTCTCCACGCCAGTAAGTCTGCTCTGCCAAGCTTAGGACCCTCATTGGAAAAAGTGAGACCTTGAGATTCAGCATGGTGACAATACACTACAAAATTTTGTATGCTTTGCTTTCTCCCTGAGCCCTCTGGGCCTGCAGATGGCCTGCTCCTCTCTGTTATAGGCTAGTTCTCCCTCCTTTTTGCAGAAGGTGCAGAAGTATTTGTCTTGGATGACAACTTGTAGCCCTTTTAGGATCTACCCTCACCACCTTCCTGGCCATCAGACCAATGATTAGGGTCATATTACAACATAATCCAGCAGGGAAAGTGCTTTTATGCTAAGAGAGGAAAGGAATTGTACCTCTAAGAAGCTGCAAGACTAACCTAACTTATACCAGCAGGAGCTGGGAAAGTATGGCTCCTATGGGTGCTGAATCAAGTGTGTATGTGTTGGGCAGGGGGAAATATAGGAGAATATAAAGAAGTTTATTAACGTGGGATCATTCTCCTATAATAGAGGATTTAGCACCTGGGAAGGACGTAAGAATATGATGCTAACATGCAGCTAGAATTGCTTTTAAAAAAAATTTTTTTTTTATTATACTTTTAAGTTTTAGGGTACATGTGCACATTGTGCAGGTTAGTTACATATGTATACATGTGCCATGCTGGTGCGCTGCACCCACTAACTCATCATCTAGCATTAGGTATATCTCCCGATGCTATCCCTCCCCACTCCCACCACCCCACAACAGTCCCCAGAGTCTTTAAATTGCTTTTAAAGATTGGAGGAGGTGATGGTCCACACTAAGTAAAGCAGAGATGCCAGAACTGCCATGACAGATGGTGGACAGAGAAATTAAAATGCTCAGAGAAGAAATCATGCTACAGTGGGAATACTATATAAGTCTGAAGAACCTATCAGTCAACTATATTCTGTGTGAGAGTTTAAAGGACACTCCACTTACAAAAGTGATAATGCACTGGTGAGAGGGGTGCTGGCATTGTTGAGAGGCTCAGTGGTAGCTATCCTCTGGGGCCAGGGCTGATAGAAGGGACACTGTTATAGAATGGGGCTCTAATAAATTGGGTTGATAAGAGCCTGATATATAGGCCAAGTGGTGGCACTTGCCCATCAGAGCAAGGTAGGAGCACTTCTTATAATTTACAGCAAGATTGGAATGGCAGCAGGTGTGCCTGATTCACAGAAAGCTAGGGAGATGGTTAATAGCATACAGAGTCCCTGAGGTAAGACAGATGGGAGGTCAAGGATAGTATTACTTAAATAAATCAAGAATAGATGATTAGAAATCTGAGGGCAGATTCCTCAGTAGAAAGTCGCAGTTCCTAGACCTGCTTCAAGACCTGAGCTAGACCACAGCAGTAGCTCACACCTGTATTCCTACTACTTAGGAGGCTGAGGCAGGAGGATTGCTTGAAAGCCCTGGAGTTTGGGACCAGTCTCGGAAATACAGTGAGACCTCATCTTTTAAAAAACCAAAAATAAAAAATAAAAAACCTGAGCTACTCTTCACACCTGACATCTAAAAATTCAAGATGGGACTAAGTATTCAGGAAGAAAGACTTATGAAGACAAGTATATACATTAATTATGCTCCCACTCATTTGGCAAAGGGACCTGTGGTCATTTACTTGGGAAACCATACACTGGGAACAGGGTGTGAATCAAATATTTTGAGGACTGTTGGACACAGATTCCAACTTGACATTGATTTCCAGGGCCCCAAAGCATTATTACTGCCCTGCTATTAAAGTAGTATATATGGGGGCCAGGTTATAAATGAGATACTGGCCAGGTTTTGCTCATGTTAGGTCCACTGGGCCCAGGGACCCATCCAGTGGTCATTTTTTCATCACTGATTGTATAATTGGAATGGAAACCTTTGGTAATTGAAAGAACTCCCATATTAGTTCCATGGGCTATGTGGTAAGAGATTTCATAATGAGGAAGACTAACTGGAGGCCTCTAAATCTGCCCTATGCCTGCTGTCTAGGAGAGCAATAAAAATAATAGCACTTTGCAGCAGAATTACAGAGATTAGAGCCACCCTTCAAGCCTTAACTAATGTAGAGCTGGTGGTCTCCATAATATTCCCAATTAACTAACTACTCTGGCACTTAATAAACAAATGACCCTCTAGTTATGGTAGTGGATTTCCATAAACTAAACCAAGTAGTAGGTCTGATTGCATATACTTTGTCAAATGAGGTAATCTTTACAATTAATATGACCTCATGCACATGGTATGTGTCGATTGATTTGGCAAATATTTCATTTTATATCCCTATGAAGAAGGAAGGCCAGATGCAGTTTGCATTCACATGAAATAGTCAACAATATACATCTATCATCTTGTCCCAAGGCTATCTTCACTCTCCAACCCTCTGTCATAATACGGTCTAAAGGAACACCATTTGCTTATTCCATAGAACCTCACATTGGTCCACAGTATCGAAGACATCCTGTTAATTGGACCAGATGAGAAAAATGTGGAAAATATGTTGGAGGTGAAAGAATTGGAGAAATGATTCGAGGTCCTGCGATATTAGTGAAATTTCAGGGGTCTCATGATCTGGTACATGCCAGGGCATCCACTTTAATAAAAGGAAAAAATATTGCATCTTTCTCCTTGCATCATGAAGAAGGAAGCATAACGTCTGGTAACTGGTTGGGTTTTGGGGATAGTATATGTCACATTTGAGAATACTACTCTGACCAGTTCACCAACTGACTGCCAGCTTTAAGTGGGGCCAAGACCAGAAAGATTTATGCAGTAAGCTGAGAGTGCCTTTAGGTCATACAACCTGCTACATCCTGTGGTATTAAAGGTAATTATGTAGGAAAAAAGAGGCCATGTGGAGTTTATAGAAAACTGCAGGAACTCATTCAATTCCATCTGTAGCAGAATACAATAAACTTTTGAAAAACAGCTCCTGTATACTACTGGACACCCTATCAGTGTCCGTAGAGATGGACCACCTGAACATGAGTCATGATGTGGCCACCATGAGCTCGGTTCTCAGACCCACCATGTCTTAGGGTCAGGCAGGCCCAACAGTAATCTATTATAAGATAAAAGTTGTACATCCAAGATATCATGAACATGGTTGGGAGTGAAGTTGCTGAATCACATACCCAGAATGCCATGTAACCTACCACTGCCCCTGCTTCTCTATCTCAGATCCTATCTGTGTGGGGAGGGTCCCAATATCTAGCTGACAGGAAAGACAAGAGCCTGAGTTTGGTTCATGCATGGAGTGGCTCAATATATAGGAGCTGAGAATCGCTTATGGTTGGACGGCAGCCCTATTTATCTGTGTCCTGGAGAGAAAGCAGTAAGAGAAATCCTCCCAGTGGGCAGAGGATTGGCAGGTGCATCTGGCATCCACATAGTGTGGAAAAAGATGTGACCCGATGTAAGAATATATATGGATTTATGGGTAGTGGCAGATGGTTGGTAGTTTCCAAAGAGCTTGGAAGAATATTAGAGTCAAGGAGGTTTGAGAAGTAACAGGCATGTGAATGACCTATGAGAATGGGCATGAAATTTGAAGGTCTTTGCATCGCTTGTTATTTACCACCAAGAGTATCTTTTGAGGAAGAGGCACTACGCAGAAAGAGTCGAATAGCTGATGTCAGCCAGACTGTCACTGGCCACTCCATCACTGGCACAAAGGACTCAAATGGAGTATCCATGATGACAGGGGTGGGAAGTCCTGAATGGTCCAACAGCATGGGCTTCCACTCACCAATGTTGTTCTAGCTATTACTGTTGCTGAATGTCCAAATTACCAACCTGTCCAACCTGAGCCTCTGATACAGCACTACTTTTCAAAACCAAGCAGCCACCACTGTGGACCTCTTTCACTCAGAGGGGGAAGGAATTGACATAATTTTAGGTTTGGGGACTGCCTTTCTTAATGGAAGGACCATGAACACCATCACTATCTGATGCCTTATATAGTGTTTCATTCACTGAAACAAGGTATCATATAATATTGCCTCAGACATGAAGCTAACTCATATCATCAAAAGAGGCAGTGGCACTTGACTACAGGGTCCACTGGTCCTATCATATGCCACACCACTCAGAAGCCATCAACCTGCTAGAGAAGCGGAATCACCCTTTTGAAGGTATAGTTGAGGTGCCAGTTTGGAGGTGGTACCCTGCAGGGAAGGAGTACCATCCTGCAAGTTGGAATATGCCCCATATTAATTTACAAAGGCTCTAGGGTCTAGGAACTAAGCAAGGATTGGATGTTAAGGGTAGCCTATCTTATTTGTGATTTACCTGGAGGAATTTATGCTTCATGTTTTTGCAACTCTAATCTCTTCAGTTTGATCTTAGAGACTCTCAAAGGCAGAATATGTGCACTGAGGACACGACAAGGATCCTACTACATTTTAAACTAGGCTGCCACCCAGTCACTTTGGGCTGCTTGTGCTAAGAGATCAGAAGGTGAGAAAATGAGTCATCGTCCCAGCAAGAGTAATTGATCCTGAACCTTAGGATAAGACAGGGCTGCTTTTATACAATGGAGGCATGTCAGAGTGCCTTTGGCATCCAGGTGCTCTAATGGGATGTTTCTTGGTTCTCTCCTATACAATTTTAATAGTAAATGGACAAGTGCAGCAGCTACAGCCTGAAAAGGACATGTGGACCAGGGGTTCAGACCCCTTAGGGATGAGGGCCTGTGTCTCCGATTGGTAAACCATCAAACCCTGCAGAGGTGCTAGCAGAAGGTAAGGGGAATTTAGAACGGATGGTGCAGAAAGGATACAGTGAGTACCAGGTGTACACCCCATGACCATCTACAATTGCAGAAGTTCTAATTTGTCTCAATAACTGCCAACCTGAAAGTGTCCACAGGAATAGGCACAAACAAGAAAGATCCCATGGGAGTTGTTTTCTGATGGAGTATACTCACTATAGGAAGCTATTGGTTTTGAGTGACAAGGTGTGGTCCCTACTAAATCTGTGATGTACCCAGGTTTGACTTTAGGAATGAGGTACTTATTTCTCCAGCTGCCACAAGTGATGGCTGCTGATCATTTGTGACTGAGCTCCTTTTGGAGAAATGCCCTCAGCTGAGTAAAGCTGCCTCTCCCAGGTTTACACCTCTCTCTGGATGCAGGTTGCACTCAATGACTGGCCAAGGGGTGGGGACAAATGTCTAGCCTCCATTGCTTCAATTTGGAACACCATTGATGGGCCATTCCAGCTTTAGAAACTTCTGAGGAATTGGCTGAGGTTGTTACTACTACTCTATAGTTTAACTCTTCCTTTATCCAATTCTGATTTCCTGCTTCCTCAGTGAAGTTATTCCCCAATTAATTCCCTTCATGCAAATCTTCATTCCAAAGTCTGTTTCCTGAGGAACCCAAACTACACCAGATAAGCAATCTTTAAACTGGAAAATATAAGAGATGCCTACACTTCTAGTCCTGCAGGGAGTTTAATTAATTTCAATGTTTTTACAGCAGGGCCTTTTCCTAACATTGTTGTTGGATTTTAAGTGTACCCTACATGCATTCTAGGAGTCCTCTATCCCCTTATTGCATTAATTAGTGACACAGAAATTCTATAAATTCTTAGCTACAGGAAAAGTGTCCACCCTGGAAAACATGTGGATTTGCAGTTTTCTATGAGCTTAGTTACTTGGTGGCCATGCCAGCTGTTATTTTGCCCTCTGGACGCTGTTAGAGAAAAATTTGATTCATTATTGTGTGCTTGTTGTACTGGCTCGACGTTTCCACACAGATTGTTTTATTTAGGTCTCAAAGTAAGATTGTGAACTACATATGATGCTCAATTAACAGATAAGGAAAACTGACCCTCACTGAGGTCGAATATCTTGTCAATACAAGTAGCTAGCAAGTCTTAATAGTCCAGATTCAAAGTCAGATGGTGACCCCAAGTCTAGTATTGCCTTCTCCTTTCTCACCTTAATAACATAGTCTCTCCATGTGTGTTGATTTATATCTGGTTGTGGACCATGCCTGAGTGACTCTCTATATTAAGCAATCACCTGCAATGAAGTGGGATATCTTGAAAGCCTTTGGAACACTCCATGTCCCTTACTAACTGGCAAGAATTCACTCTAAGTCATGGATGTTTCCCCCACTTTTGGCGAGCCCCTAAGTCCTGGCTGGGAGTTGCATCACCACTCTTGGCTAAATTTCTCCCTCTTAGATGAGAATGTCCAGTGAAATACTTATTTATGAGGAGCAATAAATATGCAGTGGAAAAGCTCACCAAAGACTTTGTTTGTTTGTTTTCTTCTATAGTCAGTATTACCTGGAAAGTCACCCAGTTTAACTATGATGTAAATTTGCAGTCTTGGCTGGGAGAAGTCTTGTTGGCGAAGTCTGATACTGAAAAGTAATCTTCTTCAGGAAATGAGCACCAAAGAGCTGTTATTCTGTGTAATAAGAAAGAAACAAAAAGGATCCCAAGAGAAGTAGTTTGGCAACTGATGTTCAATGGTCATTACAGACTGAGTGCTCAAATAAAAATATCTTCAAACCCTGAAGAGTGGATTTCTGTGTTTTAAATATAGATTCTTACTTTTCAAATGGGACCGTTTCCAAATGACCTCCTGACTTGAAGGGGGTAGAGTTAAAGAGCAATTGAAGGCACTCGTGTGGTGGGAGGAAATGAAAGAAGACTAGCTGTGGAAATGGCAGAATACATCTTTTGGTGTTTTGTACTTGAAACAAAAAATCCGCAAGCATACACGTAGGACTATGTAATAGTAAATGTGTTGTATCCAACTGATGTTTGATGGCAAATTATCATCAATTTCATTGGTTCAGTGCAGAGGACTCGGTAGGACTCATAATGAAGCTGGCCTCTTTGGAAGGTGATACACGGCAAAACTCCGAAAAGTCCATGTGATTATTCACTTAGAAAATCTCCACACCTATGAATTGTCTAAAGAAAGAAATCACTTTGCCATACAGCATTTCATCTGTGTAAGTCAATTCATTTGGCTGGTGGAGCTAAACTCACGAAAGCAGCTGGTGAGACTGATCTCACCAGGATGGCCAATTCCTTGGCTTTTCTTCAAAACACATTTAAAAAAAGAGACATTTTTGCCATTTGCCCTGAAAGTGTGACGATTTTATATGGCTTCCAGGAGAAGAGAGGATGAAGAAATAGCTCCCATTAATTCCACGCATGAATGTTTCCAAAGCATTTGAAAATTCTATATCATTGTTGCAACTGAATTTACTTTAAATAGCACCAAAAACATAAAAACGAAACCCTTTTCATTGGTTGCCTCATTCATTACATTTTCACTTAAGCATAGCATCTTAAAAAGATTCGCTTCAGCCTGATCTCCCCCTTTTCCTTACTTCTATGTAGGATTTTATTTTCTTTTTGCAAAGTTTTAAGTTTAAATACATCGCTTTTTAGTGACTAGTTACCTAAACTAAAAATATCTTTCAAATAAACAGGCATCTTTTGAGTGTGGTTAAACATTTAAAAGTTATTAAAATACACATTTATTGATCCTTTCAACTTGTTAAAGTAAATTAAAACGGAGACCAGGCCTGAAGAACCCCCAGAGTAAGCTCAACCTTGCTTGATTTGCAAACAGAAACAAAACGAGTTATTTCTCATAAGTGCCTATATTAAAGAAACTTAAGCTCAACCAATCAGAAGCTGCCAACTAACTTATAATTATATCACTAGGAACTTTCCAGTGGGAGAGACCAAACAAGACAACTATATAACTATAACCAATCAAATACATTCTTTGCTTTACCTCTGTGAAAGCCTCCCACTGTGTTCTCTTGGTGGTTCTCCCAAACCACTTCTGGTTTGAAGCTGCGTGATTAATGAATTGTCATTTGCTCAAATAACTCTTTTTAAAAAATTTTTTATTGTGCCTCAGTTTACCTTTTTAAAAAACTCAATATGTGTTGGGTTACTACTCTGGCCCAGGCACTGCTCCAGGTAATGGGTGTCAGCCTAAGGTGAGAAAAGTGTTGAAAACATGGTAGGAATTTTAACATTTGTTGAACTTCCCTGTACATCAAGTTCTGGTCTTTGAGTGACTGCCACTGCTGTGGGAAGTGATGGGAAAGATGAGGGCTGTTGGTGAACTACAACATTTTGTTAAAGTGTTTAGTTTCATTGGTGCCTTACTTTAAAGAGGTATCTTAAATGTTTAAATGGAGCTGCATGAACTAAAAACATCTTGAGTAATCTTAAAGCATGCACCTCCTTAAACTCTTATTGAGCCAATTCCCTTAGAAGAAATTTCCATGTCTGAAATATGTTGGCTAATTAAATATGATAAGAATGTGTAAAAAGTATTAGTTTTGGTTATAATCAACAGACTAATGCCAGATAGCTGGGGAGTAAAAGGAAATGTATTACCAGGAAATATGAGTTTTCTCAGGAAATCCAAAAATGAGCTTGCAGCTCGGTGTCAGGAATAAACTGAAGGAAGGACTCACTGTCAGGCTTCTTTCTCCATCTGTCATCTCTGCGCTTCCCTCTCCGCATTTGGTCTCTTTGCAGACTGGCTTTCCCTGTTTCTCCAGTTTCTGTGGTGGAAACCATGGCAATTGAGAAGCCTCCGGTTTCATTCAACACAAGAACCTCCACCAGTTATCAATGGAAAATATCCCTCAACATAAGAATTCCCAATTCTCTAACCCAGGTTTGGCCACATGATCACCCTGGACCAATCAGCTGAGGCTGGATGGGCGGGGTCACATTAGAAGAACTGGACTGTTAGGAGCCCAACCACGTGGGTAGTTAAAGGATGGGGAAGTCAGTTCCCTAGTGTTTAATCCCAAGAAAAGGTGGCTGGAGGGCCTTTGGAAGAAACTATGCTGTCAACAAAATAATGCCACCTTGTCTACATGTATTACATATACATTTTAAAAATTATTGTGTGAGATATTTTGGCAATAATCATCTATGGGCCAAATCTGTTTCATGGCCTGTTTTTGTAATAGTCCATAAGTGACATTTTAAAATGTAAAAAAAAAAAAAAAAAATGACAACTATGCAGCAGAAATTATCTGTTGCCCACAAAGCCTAAAGTGCGTATTATCTGGGCCTTTACAGAATAACTTTGCTGACCCTTGCTCTACAGCAGGTGGATGAGCATGCAGTCTCTGCATGTGGTTCCCTGGGTATTAATCCTGGCTCAGCTATCTAGAGGGAGAACTAAGGCAAGTTGTAAAACCTATCTGTGCCTCTATTTTATCATTTGTAAAATAAGAATAACAAAATAATGCCTATTTTATGAAAGTCATGCAGCATAAATACATGTAAGTAATCTATAATAACGGCTGATAGTAGTTATGAATGTTAAATATTATGTCCAATCATATATAATCCCTGATGTTTATATATAGAACATGTTCATATATATAATATCCCATACATATTTATGTATAAATAAGTATATATCACAAATGAATAAATATATATTCATATACACAAATATATACAAGTATATGCATATTATATTTTTGTAAATATAATTGCCCATGAAATGTACTCCTGGAGAATACTATTAGAAGGAAGACTGTAATGTAATGATTTGAGAAGGAAACAGGTTTTTTTTTAAAGTGAAAATTCCCAAATCTCCCTCTCTCTCAATATATATATGTAATATTATATATATTATATATATATATCTTAAAAAGTCTTAAAGCAAAACAGAATTATATTTGGACATGGTCAGAGTCAAAACCATATCTAACCAAATGATGTAAATTTGATGTTGTCCTAAATGTTATTCCCTCCTTTAAAGGCAAAATTTACTTTCCAACACTAAATGGGGACATTCCTATTATGGCAATACTAATGTTTCAAAATTAAATTTAAAACATTTACAAAACTCCACAGATTCCACTTCAAATGTTTTTCATAGTTCTCATTCAATATAATAGTACAATATAAATATCTAAGTATGGATGAAAATCTCCATGAATATAATTATCTACTTTATATGAGTGCATTTTATCCAGAAACAATCCCAATCTCAATCTCTCCCCCTTGTTCTCTGTCTCCCCCCCATATTTACATAAGTCTGTATACATGCTGTATATAACATATTAGGGAACAAGTAAAGCAAAAAAAAAAAAAAAGAGGCACAATGTATATTTATCTGTGACCATATTTTACATCACATACTGTCTGCAAAAAATCACCCTTGTAATATTTTTATCAGGAATAAAACCTAGGGGTGAAAAAGTATATCTTATTGACTTTGTGGTACTTCATTTAACACATATAGCATAAAGGCCCATTTGGAAAAGATCTTTCTGAAAAAGAGGTTATCTCATCAATCAAGCGCTTCCTGTGTATGTACTGTAAATAATAAATGTATGCCACATGTGTGGCTGGAAGAATGCTGGAAAAAACTCTACTGGCATGCCGAGAAAATGCAGCTAAAATAACCTCTCCTACCAACCCAGTTCATTCTACTCCGCAAAAATTGGGGAAGCCAAATTCATCAATATTGATTTCAGGTTTCATCAGCAGGGATTTTTTGAGTAAGACGCTTTTAGTTACATTTTCCATTTGACATTTCTCATTAGACTCAAAGCTTTCTCTGTGTATAAGTCTTTTCATGTAATTCAAAACCTAGCTCATCAAGCAACCTTTCCAACAGAAAGAAACAGGAGACTCGTTTGCTGCTTGAAGAAGTAAATTTCTATATTTAGACAGTCTTCATATGTCAATCCAGAGTCCCTGCTTCCTCCTTATCCCGTATTTTGAAATAAAGATTTTATTTGTTTGTTTTTGTTTTTAATCAGTCACAAAGAAAAGTACCGTCTCCTCATCAGACAATACTGGAAATAGCATGAGGCATGGATTCGGAGGGATCACTCTGCTGGGAATTTAGTGGAACAGAATGCTCTAGTCAGGGCTTTTGGAGTAAACTCATTCTGTCCTGTTGACTCTGGAATTCCGATCTGTTTATTATTCTAAGTGACTTTTACTTATCAGTCTCTGTGTCCATAGGCTGGAAAATAAATCACAAAGTATCTCAGTGTTCAGATGAGCGTAGACTGTCACGTTGTTGGCTATGCTCATCTTCTTTCACACCTTTGCACCTGTCACCTTCCTCCCAAGCAGTCCCCATAGTTGCGGGTTTTTAAAACATTTTTCTGGCCTGGCGTGGTGGCTCACGCCTGTAGTCCCAGCAATTTGGGAGGCCGAGGTGGGTGGATCACGAGGTCAGGAGATAGAGACCCTCCTGGCCAACGTGATGAAAGCCTGTCTCTACTAAAAATACAAAAATTAGCCGGGTGTGGTGGCATGTGCCTGTAGTCCCAGTTACTCGGGAGGCTGAGGCAGGAGAATCGCTTGAACCTGGGAGGCGGAGGTTGTAGTGAGCCGAGATCGCGCCACTCCACTCCAGCCTGGTGACAGAGCGAGACTCTGTCTCAAAAAAAAAAAAAAAAAAAAAAAAAAAAAAATTAAACATTTATTTTAGGTTCAGGCAGATTTGTTATATAGGCAAATTGTGTGTCATGGGGGTTTGGTGTCCAGATTATTTCATTGCCCAGGTGATACACATAGTTCCTGATAGGTAACTTTTCTATCCTCACCCTTCTCCCACCCTCCATCCTCAACTAAGCCCTGATATCTGGTGTTCCTGCCTTTGTGTCCATGTGTACTCAGTGTTTATAGCTCCCACTTATAAATGAGAGCATGCAGTATTTGGTTTTCTGTTCCCATGTTAGTTTGCTTAGGATAAAAGCTTCCAGCTCCATCCACGTTGTTGCAAAGAACATGATCTCGTTCTTTCTTGCGGCTGAGTAGTATTCCATGGTGTATATGTACCATATTTTTTAAAAACCCAGTCTACTGCTGAAGGTAGTTTAGGTTGATTCCATGTCTTTGCTATTGTGAATAGTGCTGTGATGAACATATGCGTGCATGGGGCTTTATGGTAGAACAATTTATATTCCTTTGGGTAAATACTGCAATGAAAATTTTTTTTTGTAAATTGACAATTTATAATGGTATGAATTTATGGGGTACAAAATGATGTTGGAACTTATTAATATAATATGGAATAATTAAATCAGGCTAGTTAACATATCCACCATCTCAAATATTTTTTTTTTTTTTGTGGTGAGAACATTTGAAATTTACTATCTTAGCCATCTGAAAATGTACCATACTCTATTATTAATTATATTCACCATCCTGTGCAATAGAACTGAAAAAGTAAAAGCTATGTTCCTCCCGTCTGAGATTTTGTACCCTTTGACCCTCTCCACAATCCCAATCCCCAGCCTCTGTAACCACCATCGTCCTCTGTTTCTATGACTTCAATTGTTTTAGATTCCACAGATAAGTGAGAACATGCAGTATTTGGCTTTCTATGTCTGTTTATTTCACTTAACAAAATGTTCTCCCATTCCATCCATGTGGTAAATGACAGAATTTCCTTCTTTTTAAAGGTTGAATAGCATTCCATTGTGGATATATACCACATTTTCTTTATCAATGTATCTGTTAATGAACACTTAGTTATCCCATAACTTGGCTACTGTGAATAATGCTGCAATGAACATGGGGGTGCAGACATCTCTTTGACAAACTGATTTCAAATACATACAGTAATTACATTCTTAGTTTTCTGAGGATCCTCTATATGGTTTTTCATAATGGCTATACTATTTTACATTTCAGCCAACAGTGTAAAAGGGTTCCCTTTTCTCTACATCCTCACCAACACTTATTACTCGTTTTGTTTTTTTTTTTGAGACAGAGTTTCGCTCTTGTTGTCCAGGCTGGAGTTCAATGACGCAATCTTGGCTCACGACAAACTCTGCCTCCTGAGTTCAAGCAATTCTCCTGCCTCAGCCTCCCAAGTAGCTGGGATTACAGGCATGTGCCACCATGCCTGGCTAATTTTGTATTTTTAGTAGAGACGCGGTTTCACCATGTTGGTTAGGCTGGTCTTGAACTCCTAACCTCAGGTGGTCCACCCACCTCAGCCTCCCAAAGTGCTGGGATTACAGGCATGAGCCACCATGCCCGGCCTATTTGTCTTTTTGACATAGCCCTTCTGAGAGCTGTGAGATGAAACCTCATTGTGGTTGTAAGTTGTGTTTTTTTATATCCAGAATAAGTCTCAGAAAAGAATCAGTGTGGTAAACTAAGAAACTTAACTCCTTAAACAGAGTTAAACAGCTTGGGTAACATAGTAAGACCTAGTCTCTACAAAAACATTTTAAAAAAGAGCCAGCATGGTGATGTGTGCCTGTAGTCCCAGCTGCTTGGGAGGCTGAGGTAGGAGGATTGCTTGTGCCTGGGAGGTCAAGGCTGCAGTGGGCCATGATCATGTCACTGCACTGCAGCCTGGGTGACAGAATGAGACCCTGTCTCAAAGAAAAAAAAGATAGTTAATATTTAATATTTTAATAACTTACTTTAATGCAAAAGATAACTTCTAGGTTTACAAGCATTCACTCCTCTCTGCGAATAGGCGTGATGAATACCGATCCTGCTCTTGTTCTGGGGGTAGACACTTGATCCAAATTGGGCAAACTGGGTTCTTGCTCCTGGAAATGTGAGACAGGGACTGAAGTGTTCAGGTACCTAGGGCTGCTTGAAGCCAAGTTAAGAGTAAATTAGCTCTTTAAAGAGAGCACAGTCATGGAGACTTTAGGGATGTCTTGGTGTCTATTTTCTCAAGACTTCCCTGTTCAACAATTCCTTTAGTTCCAGCAAATTACTACTCTTTGCTTAAATTAATCAGAATTAATTTCTGATGCCTGCAGCCAACACAACAATAACAAACATATCTTTTATTAATTGATAATGCATACAAGGTAATCAATTTAATATTAATTTTAATGTGGATACATTAGGAATACGAAGGATGGAGTAATTGAATGGGAAATATTGATGACCTGAAAATGTTTGCGTGATAAAAGTAACACAGAAGTGGATCTAGTCCAGCTATAGAACTGTACAAATGAAAATATGCTGATTTATAACCACCTTCACCTAAACTGGAGATTCGTCAGCTTCGTAGCTCCTTGACGTTCCTGGATCATTCAGAATCAATAATCCCAAATCCTGCTACTGAGATGGCTCTCTGTTCTGTATGCAGGTGGACAGTGACTCAGAATCTTTTGGTGCAGTAAAGCAGGAGAGTGGGAGAGAAAGATAAAAACTAGGCTGACTCTCATGCAGCCATCAGCAAAACCTAGGGATTTTTGTCAAGGTATTTTCTTTCCACAAACGAGTGTTCATTCCCGTCACTTCTGTTGTACTTATTTATGAGATGTGATTCCATGAAGTATTCTTATGCTAAGGTCTGCATCTTATTCACCTGTGTACGTAGTGCCAAACAGTTATTGGCACACTATGGGCTCTCAATGAGTGTCGAGACAAATTAGTATATGTGATAATACAAACCAAGTTACTTCGCTTGATATATTACTTGAGGTTCTAAAAGTTTTATGAAAACAGAATTCTTGTTCATTTAATTAAATTTTACATATATTAATGTCAGGTATTATTAAAGAGAGTCTTATTATGAATCACTGTGGGATGAAAATCATCATCTCCAATTTATACTCCTGATAGTTTGGGTTGCCATGTCACAGATTTGCTTATGTCACGGTACAAGTGTAAACACTTCTCACTTGAAACAATGGAAGTTATCTCTTGAGACAATGGAATGTGATTATAGCTCACTGAACTTCAGGTTTGCATCTGTCAAAAATTAAAGTAGGAAATTCAGAAAAGCAAGGGGTTGGTGGAAGAGAGGAGAGACCCATCCAGTAGGGGACTGTCTCATAGGGGACTTAATGAACCAGATGGGAAGAAAGCCAGTTCCTTTTCTTTTCATCTTATAGATTTGTAGATAGGCATGACATGTTTCATAAAAACAAAGTGAAAAACTTAAAGCAAAGGAGAAGTTTTACTCTTTTCTAATGATCTTCGGTATTGTTGGCATGCAAAATCTAATGGCTACATTTGATTATATTTATGAGATCTGACTACACCTTTTTCTAAAATTGAATTCCTATTTGTTTGCTTTCCTTTCAGAATAACAATGAATGTTCTAATTGTGAAATTTGGATTCACCTTTGAGTCCCTCATAAAAATTAGGATACCATTAAAATGTACTGTACTTTAAAAATATTTTAAAATTTAATTTCAGGCTCCTTAATAATAGTAGGAGGCAAAAGTGCTTTGTAGTGAATCTGGCAAAATGGGTGAATAGGAGAGGCTCCAGTCTGCAGCTCCCAGAAAGACCAACACAGAAGGCGTGGGATTTCAACATTTCCAACTGAGGTACCTGGTTCATGTCATTGGTACTGGTTAGACAGTGGGTGCAGCCCATGGAAGGCTAGCAGAAGCAGGGTGGGGCATCACCTCACCCAGGAAGTGCAAGGGGCCGGGGACCTCCCTCCCCTAGCCAAGGGAAGCTGTGAGGGACTGTGTTATCCGGCCCAGATACTATGCTTTTCCTATGGTTTTTGCAACCCGCAGATTGTGTGCCTACACAACCAGGGCCCTGGGTTTCAAGCACAAAACTGGGTGGCTGTTTGGGCAGACACCAAGCTAGTTGCAGGAGTTTATTTTCATACCCCAGTGGCACCTGGAACCCCAGCGAGACAGAACCGTTCACTCCCCTGGAGACGGGGCTGAAGCCAGGGAGCCAAGTGGTCTTGCTCATTGGGTCCCACCCCCACAGAGCCCAGCAGGCTAAGATCCACTGGCTTGAAATTCTCACTGCCAGCACAGCAGTCTGAAGTTGACCTGGGATGCTGGAGCTTGGTGTGGGGAGAAGCATCTACCATTACTGAGGCTTGAGAAGAGAAGGTGGTTTTCCCCTTATGGTGTAAAGGAATCTACCGGGAAGTTTGGACTGGGTGGAACCCACTGCAGCGCGGCAAAGTGGCTGTGGCCAGACTGCCTCTCTAGATTCCTCCTCACTGGGCAGGGCATCTTTGAAAGAAAGGCAGCAGTCCCAGTCAGGGGCTTATAGATAAACTCCCATCTCCCTGGGACAGAGCACCTGGGGAATGGAGCAGCTGTGGGTGCAGCTTCAGCAGACTTAAACCTTCCTGCCTGTCGGCTCTGAAGAGAGCGATGGATCCTCCAGCACAGCACTTGAGCTCTGCTAAGGGACAAACTGCCTCCTCAAGTAGGTTGCTGACCCTCGTGCCTCCTGACTGGGAGACAACTCCCGGCAGGGGTTGACAGACACCTCATACAGGAGAGCTCTGGCTGGCATCTGGCAGGTGCCCCTCTGGGACAAAGCTTCCAGAGGAAGGAGCAGGCAGCAATCTTTGCTGTTCTGCAGCCTCCGCTGGTGATACTCAGGCAAACAGGGTCCGGAGTGGAGCTCCAGCAAACTCTAGCAGACCTGCAGAAGAGGGGCCTGACTGTTAGAAGGAAAACTAACAAACAAAAAATAATAACATGAACATTAACAAAGAGGACACCCACGCAAAAACCCCATCCAAAGGTCATCAACATCAAAGATCAAAGGTAGATAAATCCATAAGGGTGAGGAAAAACCAGCATAAAAGTGCTGAAAATTCCAAAAACCTGAATGCCTCTTCTCCAAATGATTGCAACTCCTCACCAGCAAAGGCACAAAACTGGACAAGGAATGAGTTTGATGAATTGACAGAAGTGGACTTCAGAAGGTGAGTAATAACAAACCCCTCAGAGCTAAAGGAGCATGTTCTAACCAAATGCAAGGGAGCTAAGAACCTTGATAAAAGGTTACAGGAACTGCTAACTAGAATATCCAGTTTAGAGAAAAACATAAATGACCTGATGGAGCTGAAAAACACAGCATGATAACTTCGTGAAACATACACAAGTACCAATAGCCAAATTGATCAAATGGAAGAAAGGATATCAGAGATTGAAGATCGACTTAATGAAATAAAGCATGAAGACAAGATTAAAGAGAATGAAAAGGAACGAACAAAGCCTCTAACAAATATGGGACTATGTGAAAAGACCAAACCTATGATTGATTGGTATACCTGAAGGTGACAGGGAGAATGGAACCCAGTTGGAAAACACACTTCAGGATATTATCCAGGAGAACTTCTCCAACCTAACAAGACAGACCAACACTCAAATTCAGGAAATACAGAGAACACCACTAAGATATTCCTTGAGAAGAGCAACCCCAAGACATATAATCGTCAGATTCACCAAGGTTGAAATGAAGGAAAAAGTATTAAGAACAGCCAGAAAGAAAGGTCAGGTTACCTACAAAGGGAAGCCCATTCGATTATTAGCAGATCTCTCGGCAGAAACCCTTCAAGCCAGAAGAGAGTGGGGCCAATATTCAACATTCTTAAAGAAAAGATTTTTCAACCCAGAATTTCATAAATGAAGAGAAATAAAATTCTCTACAGACAAGCAAATGCTGGGAAATTTGGCAACACCAGGCCTGCCTTACAAGAGCTCCTGAAGGAAGCACTAAATATGGAAAGGAAAAACCAGTACCAGCCACTGCAAAAACATACCAAATATAAAGATCAATGACACTATGAAGAAACTGCATCAACTAAAGTGCAAAATAACCAGCTAGCATCATGATGACAGGATCAAATTCACACATAACAATATTAAGCTTAAATGTAAATGGGCTAAATGACCCAATTAAAAGACACAGACTGGCAAATTGGATAAAGAGTCAAGACCCTTTGGTGTGCTGTATTCAGTAGACCCATATCACTTGCAAAGAAACACATAGGCTCAAAATAAAGGAACAGAGGAATATTTACCAAGCAAATGGAAAGCAAAACAAAGCAGAGGTTGCAATCCTAGTCTCTGATAAAACAGACTTTAAACCAACAAAGATCAAAAAAGACAAAGAAGGGCATTACGTAATGGTAAAGGGATCAATGCAACAAGAAGAGTTAACTTTTCTAAATATATATGCACCCAATACTGGAGCATGCAGATTCATGAAGCAAGTGCTTAGAGACCTACAAAGAGACTTAGGCTCCCACACAATAGTAGTGGGAGACTTTAACACCCCACAATCAATGTTAGACAGATCAATGAGCCAGAAAATTAACAAGGATATTCAGGACATGAACTCAGCTCTGGACCAAGCTGAACTAATAGACATCTACAGAACTCTCTACCCCAAATCAACAGAATATACATTCTTCTCAGCACCACATAGCACTTATTCTAAAATCAACCACATAGTTGGAAGTAAAACACTCCTCAGCAAATGCAAAAGAAAGGAAATCATAACAGTCACTCTCTCAGACCACAGTGCAATCAAATTAGAACTCAGGATTAAGAAACTCACTCAAAACCATACAAATACATGGAAACTGAATGGTCTGCTCCTGAATGACTACTGGGTAAATAATGAAATTAAGGCAGAAATAAATAAGTTCTTTGAAACCTACAAGAAATAAGTAAGTTCTTTGAAACCAAAGAGAACAAAGAGACAACGTACCAGAATCTCTGGGACACAGCAGAAGCAGTGTTTAGAGGGAAATTTATAGCACTAAATGCCCACAGGAGAGAGCAGAAAAGATCTAAATTCAATACTCTAACATCACAATTAAAAGAACTAGGGAAGCAAGAGCAAAAGATTCAAAAGCTAGCTTGAGCCAAGAAATAACTAAGATCAGAGCAGAACTGAAGGAGATACAGAAATGAAAATCCCTTCAAAAAATCAATGAATCCAGGAGCTGATTTTTTTAAAGGATTGACAAAATGGATAGACTGCTAGCGAGACTAATAAAGAAGAAAAGAGAGAAGAATCAAATAGACACAATAAAAAATGATAAAGAGGGTCTCACCACTGATCCCACAGAAATACAAACTACCATCAGAGAATACTATAAACACCTCTATGCAAATAAAATAGAAAATGTGAACACATACACCCTCCAAGACTAAACCAGGAAGTAGTCATATCCTTGAATAGACCAATAACAAGTTCTTAAATTCAGGCAGTAATTAATAGCCTACCAAACAAAGAAAGCCCAGGACCAGATGGATTCACAGCTGAATTCTACATAGGTACAAAGAAGAGCTGGTACCATTCCTTCTGAAACTATTCCAAACAATAGAAAAAAAGGGAATCCTCCCTAACTCATTTTATGAGGCCAGCATCATCCTGATACCAAAACCTGGCAGAGACACAACAAAAAAAGAAAATTTCAGGCCAATATCCCTGATGAACATTGATGTGAAAATCCTCAATAAAATACTGGCAAACCGAATCAGGCAGCACATCAAAAAGCTTATCCACCACGATCAAGTCAGCTTCATCCCTGGGATGTAGGGTGGTTCAACATATGCAAATCAATAAATGTAATCCATCACATAAACAGAACTAATGACAAAAACCACATGATTATCTCAATAGATGCAGAAAAGTTCTTCAATAAAATTAAGCACTCTTTCATGCTAAAAACTCTCAATAAACTAGGTATTGATGGAACATATCTCAAAATAATAAGAGCTATTTCTGACAGACACATAGCCAATATCATACTGAATGGGCAAAAGCTGGAAGCATTCCCTTTGAAAACCGGCACAAGACAAGGATGCCCTCTCTCGCCACTCCTATTCAACATGGTATTGAACATCCTGGCCAGGGCAATCAGGCAAGAGAAAGAAATAAAGGGTATTCAAATAGGAAGTCAAATTGTCTCTGTTAGAAGATGACATGATTGTACATTTAGAAAAGCCCATCGTCTCAGTCCCAAAACTCCTTAAGCTGATAATCAACTTCATCAAAATCTCAGGATACAAAATCAAGTGCAAAAATCACAAGCATTTCTATACACAAGTAATAGACAAACAGAGAGCCAAATCATGAGTGAACTCCCATTCACGATTGCTACAAAAGAATAAAATACCTAGGAATACAACTTACAAGGGACATGAAGGACCTCTTCAAGGAGAACTGCAAACCACTGCTCAAGGAAATAAGAGAGGACACAAACACATGAAAAAAAATTTCATGCTCATGGATAGAAAGAATCAATATTGTGAAAATGGCCATACAACCCAAAGTGATTTATAGATTCAATGTTATTCCCATCAAGCTACCACTGACTTTCTTCACAGAATTAGAAAAAACTACTTTAAATTTCATATGGAACTAAAAAAGAGCCCTTATAGACAAGACAATCCTAAGCAAAAAGAACAAAGCTGGAGGCATCACACTACCTGACTTCAAACTATATTACAAGGCTGCAGTAACCAAAACAGCATGGTACTGGTACCAAAACAGATATATAGACCAATGGAACAGAACAGAGGCCTCAGAAATAACACCACACATCTACAACCATCTGATCTTTGACAAACCTGACACAAACAAACAATGGAGAAGGGATTCCCTATCTAATAAATGGTGCTGGGAAAACTGGCTAGCCATATGCAGAAAACTGAAACTGGACCATTCATTACACCTCATACAAAAATTAACTCAGGATGGATCAAAGACTTAAATGTAAGACCCAAAACCATAAAAACCCTAGAAGAAAACCTAGGCAATACCATTACAGGACACAGACATGGGCAAAGACTTCATGACTAAGGCACCAAAAGCAATGGCAACAGAAGCCAGAATTGACAGATGGGATCTAATTAAACTGAAGAGCTTCTGCACAGCAAAAGAAACTACCATCAGAGTGAACAGGCAACCTACAGAATGGGAGAAAATTTTTGCAATCTATCCATCTGACAAAGGGCTAATATCCAGAATCTACAAGGAACTTAAACAAATGTACAAGAAAAAAACAAACAACCCCATCGAAAAGTGGGCAAACGGTAGGAACAGACACTTCTCAAAAGAAGACATTTATGTGGCCAACAAACATATGAAAAAAAGCTCATCATCACTGGTCATTAGAGTAATGCAAATCAAAACCAAAATGAGATACTGTCTCACGCCAGTTAGAATGGCAATCATTAAAAAGTCAGGAAAGAACAGATGCTAGAGAGGATGTGGAGAAATAGGAATGCTTTTACACTGTTGGTGGGAGGGTAAATTAATTCAACCATTGTGGAAGACAGTGTGGCGATTCCTCAGGGATCTAGAATTAGAAATACCATTTGACCCAGCAATCCCATTACTGGGTATATACCCAAAGGATTATAAATCATTCTACTATAAAGACACATGCACCCGTATGTTTATTGCAGCACTATTTACAATAGCAAAGACTTGGAACCAACCCAAATGCCCTTCAATGATAGAATGAATAAAGAAAATGTGACACATATACACCATGGAATACTACGCAGCTATAAAAAAGAATGAGTTCATATAGTTTGCAGGGACATGAATAAAGCTGGAAACCATCATTCTCAGTAAACTAACACAGGAACAAAAAACGAACACTGCATGTTCTCACTCATAAGTGAGAATGTGAACACACGGACACAGGGAAGGGAACATCACACACCAGGGCCTGTTGGGGGTAGGGGGCAAGGGGAGGGATAGCATTAGGACAAATACCTAATGCACGTGGGGCTTAAAACCTAGATGATGGGTTGATGGGTGCAGCAAACTACCATGGCATATGTATGCATAAGTAACAAACCTGCATGTTCTGCGCATGTATCCCAGAACTTAGAGTATAATAAAAAAATAGTAGGAAGCTAATTTAACTCAATGGCTTATAAATGCCAATGGGTTGGTATTTTGATGGGCATTGTAATTACTACAATATCCAATCAGATTAAAAATGGCAAGTTCTTTTTTATTCTCTAAATATAAATATGACCTATTTCCACAGCACCTTTAGAATGTACAATGTTTTCCTGCCCCCTGTAGCAACACAAGCTTTCGGAATCTATTTATATAGAGATCATGTATTCCTCTTAAACATTTTTTAAAAAGCTTTGACTCCATGGCCAACACCAGTTAATGACCTCTTTTTGTGAAAGGATGATACATGCTGAGTGTACAGGGCCTGCTGTAACCTAGAGATTGTTTTAATATCACATTGAGCCTCAGTGCAGAGATAGAACTTACTGTTTTTGAAAGATGGTGGATAGAGGGTTCACAACTGCCTGGACAGAGTTAGGATAATCTTTCACACTCCTGCCCTGAAAATTAAATTAAGATAAAAGAGCAACCTTTGCAAGAATAATTTTTGTCATTTGTAAATTCAGTAATTGTATTAGTTTCCTAGTGATGCCTTAACAAAGTGCTGCAAACTGGATGGCTTAAACAAGAGCAATAAATTCTGTCAGTTCTGGAGGCTAGAAGTTGAAATCAAGATGTCAGCAGGAGAATCTGTTTCTTGTGCTTCTGTTTGTTTGTGGTGTCACTATCAATCCTTGGCCTGCGCTATATAACTGCAATCTCTGCCTCCCTCATCACAGGGCTTCCCCCGGCCACTGCCACCACCTCGTGTCTTCACATTGTGTTGGTACAAAAAAAACAGTCATATTAGATTAAGAGTTTACTCAAGTATGACCTCATCTTAACTCATCTGTGCAAGCCCTACTTCCAATTAAAGTCTCATTCTGAGGTACTCGGGGTTAGGACTTCAACATATCTTTTTGAGGGACACAGCTCAATCCATAAGCCATTACTGAATTTTTTTTAAGGAAGTGAAGTACCTCCGTTTTATTTTTTTAATTATGTGAGGAGAAGTGTTTGATGAATGCCCTGGAGTCTAGGGAGAAGTGTCTCTTCTCTGGAAACACCTGAAGGTTTCCAAGTGAAAGAGTGAAAGCTATTAATGTATTGCATGTATCTACTCCAAGTTAAACCCATTTCACCATGGGCTTCCTGGAATCCTAGACAGTGGTACTGCGAACAGCATAGAGGACGCTTAGTCCTGGGCTTGTCAACCCTTATTGCTGGGTTTTGAGGTTTTTTTTTTAAATCAAGCTTGATCTTGTGGGGAGCTTAATCTTTAAACAGAGGAAGACTGAGCTGCTTTCCTCAATGCAGTGGTGGAGGTGGTAAGGCCCTTTTCACATCCACCCTCATCCTCTCCAAAACTTCAGAGGCACCTCCACAATCCCAGAGTCAGAATCAGCCAAAGAACATATTAATAATTTAGATGGCTGAGTCCTCCTTCCTCCCTGACCTATGGAATGTGAAGCTCAGGGGTAAGAATTTGAATTGTGAACACACTTCCCAAGTGATCCTTTATGTTCACTAAGGTTTAATAACCTCTTTCTTAAGAACTTCATGGAGCACAGTCGGAAAACCTCTGATCTAGTCCAACCTTGAAGATGAAGAAACAGCCCGCAGAGGAAGCTGTCAGGCAGATGAGGATGGTTAGAGACAGAGCCAGGGCTCCCCCATTTGGCTGGCCTCCAGCATCTCTGCAACGGCAGTACAAGAGGCAGCTCTTTATTTTCTAGCGAAGTGGGGGAGAAAGCCCACCTCTGAACTCTTTCAGAACGTTTCCCACACATTAATTATCAGTAAAGGGTATTTATTTCTTTACTTCGATGGTGGAAAATAAATCCGTTACTCGTGTTTTCACCTAATAGAACACCGTATTCCCCAAGGTCAGCATTTTAAAAACATAAAAGTCGATCTCCAAGAGCTAATGGCTTCGACGGGGAGGTAAGGATTTTGGTTCTAAGCCCTTTCTGTTAACTAATGGCTCAATAACAGGACTGAAATCATTTGGGACTGAAAGGAATTCCTAATGATGAAGGAACATCCTAATAAGAAATGAGTGGGATGGTGCCATAACCCCGAAATCTTGGCGCTTTTAGCCTCGTAAACCTGCCGAAGTCCATGAAAACAGCCTTTGTGCCTCCTCTGGCACCACGTGTGAGAGAGATCCCAGATTTCTTATGAAGCGAAGTGGCTGGAGCAATGTATCTGACCGTGTGAGGTGACACACACCAGGTCTTGGAGCTGCCTGTAAATGAAGGTCCCTCTTAGTGTTTGGTATTGAACTCTGGGCAGGCGAAGTCAAGAGGACTTTCCCTTGTTTTTCATATTGGTTTGTTGTTAAAGGTATGCAATGTAACTTGGAAGTGGATTAGAGAAAGGGGAACCCATGTCCATTACATGCAAGTGTAACTTGAGTTTTTAGTAGAATGTAAAAGTAAGACAGGGCCCTAAAGCCTCTTAATTTTAAACAATTTGAATCTCCACTCAAGTCTCACCAGGCTGTGTGTACAATGTTTTAGCACAATAAACTAATGTTTTTGTGCTGTGTTTGTTCTTCGGGGAACTGTCTGTATAGCTAGTCCTATTTCCATCTTTTGCTTGTTGGGAAGTGGCCCAGTGGTCTCACAAAAGATAGACCATGTTTTTCAAGACTCAACATTGTACCCAATCTTGAAAGCTACACTCATGACTGTTCATAAAGAATCTGCTACCATTGTGGCGTGTGGGTATGAGCTGAAGAGAAAAGTTTCCTTTTTAATTTATGGAGGCTATCAGCTTCCTCACTGACAAGAATGTAGCTGCACCTTTCTGATAACAGTGCCACCTGGCACCTTCCTAAAGATGGATGCTCCACCTGATGACCCATTTGTGACAAAGAGAAATATAGCAGCTGCATGTCTTGGAATGCTCGTGCCAGCATGGGGAGTGTGCCTTCTCTCTCTGTGGGCAGCTTTCTAATTGCAAGCAGTGCCAGCTCCATAATTTATGAGGCCCAGTGCAAAATGAAAATGTGAGTCTTCTTGTTCAAAAAGCAGGAAAAAAATTTCATTAAAGGAACTACATGGTAAGGCTTCTCCCTGTCTTCCTTTGTATTTCTCTCAACTTGGTATTTTAAATTTACAGTTTAATGTCATTTTAAGTGAAGAACAATAAAAAATTATTAACATGAATTTTGCTGTTTATATTGTACAATGCTAGTTTTATAGGCAAATTTAAGATCATTTAACTCATATAGGAATCATGAAAATTACACAACGGGTATTTCATAGCTCACGCATGCATATGTATTTTGTTCTCACAAGAACAATGGAATAGCTGCACAAAACTAACCCAATTGTTTTTCTTTCATTTCTTGATTCACCAGTTTGTACTAACACTCCTCATTTTGGGCTTACTAAGGAATAAGGAAGAGCTGAAAGGAAAAAGGAATTATGGGTTTCCCTATATGTTCCTGTCTATGCCATATTTTTCAGCATAAGTAGTTGGGCAACACAGAGAAATAACATGGGTAAGAAGATATACAATAGGGTTCCTTGGTAGTTCTTGTTACTTAGAACATCATTGCATTCTTTCTGCATCTGAAGCAAGTTCTAGTTAGAATGGAGAGCATGGCCACTCTGGGCTATCAGTGTCCCTGCTTATTCAGTTGTAGACATAACATGCTTACATTAAACTCCCTTTGGATTGTGCTGAATGCCCATGAATTAGAAGTCCACCAGACTTCTGGGCTCACGGGGCATTGCAAATGCTGTTTGTGAATGGACGAGCATGCACGTTGCCTGTATCTCCTTTGTTCGTGTGCCTGCTCCATTGTCCTATTGGATTTCAGTTACAAAACACAGATTCAAAGATAAAATTACTAAGAATTTCAAGATGGCAACAGCAGAGCATTAAACCACACGTGGGACCGTTCTGAGCATGGAGACTTGTGTGGCTGCCCAGGTCTCAAAGCCAGGAAGCCATCCCTGATGGGAAGTTATAATCAGAGAGTGTTTGGTAAGCATGAAATAAAGATCAAGGACTTCAGGAGACCTTAAATGACCATTATGGGGCATTGAGACCAGGGCATGTTCTAGTTCAAGTGACCATTTGGGTCATGGCTCAGATGTCATCTTCTTAGAGTACTCCTAATCATCCATTCCAAAGTAACTCTCCCTTCATCATTCACTATTACAGCAATGGGTCTCAAATTTCAACCTGTATGACTGATGGTCCCACTCCCAGAGCATCTGATTCAGAAAGTCTTCTGTGAGGGCTGAGAATCTGCTTTCCTAACATGTTCCCCGATGATGCTGATACTGCTAATTTAGGGATCAAACTCTGAGAACCACTGCTCTGTTTCATCACCCTGCTTTTCTTTTATACAACATTTTCCTGGAATTATGTTTGTATTTTAAAATTTGCCTATTGTCTGGTTCCACCACAAGAAATTAAGCTCATCGCGAACAGGAATTTAGTCAGCAAAGTTTAACTGCTATGTTTCTAGGATTCAGAATATGCCCAACTTGTTATAGGTACTCAGTAAATATTTATTGAATTAACAAATGGACGCATGGCCAGGAAGTTCAATGGGTGAAAGATTTTTTAGATGGTGGTGATTGGAGTGGGTCTGGGCCACAGAAATACTTGTATCCACACCCAGATAGGGGGCGGTGCTCATCAAATTTGCTTCTAGGCAAATAAAATACAAAGTTGCAAATCTAGGGGCAGGGAGCAGTAATCATGAAACATGATGCTAGTGAACCAACAGGATAATTTCAATAGTAGGGATAGGAGGGCTGCATAATTTCCTCTAAGGCTTGAGTATGTGGCCATTGCTAAAACAGAATAACATGCAAAGCTCCCTCCTGTGCCTAGGTGAATTCTATAGCCTCAGCATCTCTGTACATGAGGGGTCCCTGCATGTCTTCTGGTTGACAAAAGCAGTTATTTAAGCCTCTTGGGAAGAAGCCCTTGCTGTTGGTTCTTAACCCCTGGTGTATTAAACTCACTCCTCCCTCCAGCCTCTAGTGAATCTGATTTGCTGTTCCTAGGGGAGTGTATTTGGTCTGCATAAATAAGTACCACAGACTTTTTGGGGGGTGGCTTAGACAGCAGACATTTATTCCCTTGCAAATCTGGAAGCTGTCAGAGACCAAAAATTCATCAGGGTTGGTTTCTCGGAAGGCCTCTCTTCTTGGCTTGTAGCTGGCCATTTTCTCCTCTTTGTCTCCACATGGTCTTCTTTCTGCGCTTGTCTGTGTCCTAATCTTTCATTTTAAAGACACCAATCAGATTAGAGCCCACCCCAAGAGCTTCATTTAACCTTAAGTACCTCGTTAAAGACCTTGTCTCCATATACAGTCATATTCTGGAATCCTGGGTGTTAGGACTTCAACGTATGAATTTCGAACGGATGCAATTCAGCCTTAACAGGTGGGACCCCAGGAAGTTGTATTTCTAGCAGTGTCTCCAGGTAATTTCGATGAAGCCAGGCCTAGAGCCCATGTTTGGTAGCTACTACAAACACCTGCTAGTTCTGCAGCCTCCTCCACTGGCATGACCCTCTCTTTTCACCTTTGCAAATGAGAGCTTCTCTGCCAGGCCAGGTGACTTTCAACTAGATTGTCACAGATATGCTCCGGAAGGAATCAGTAACCCAATACCTTGCTGCCTGCAAACATAATCTGGGTTTGTTTGTGGCTGGGCTTCTGGATATCAACCTAGAGACATTTCATTTCCAATGAACTATGTTCTCAAAAGCAAAGTAGGTTTGCTCTTTGCAGAAAAACCTGAATCGGAAGACGGGTTGTAAGTGAAGCTTAGTGTGTTGGAAAATGGATCAAATGTAGACCTAATTGCCTGTAACTTATTGTCTGTGGTCACAATTTAGTCTGCTTTCCAAGAATCCTGATTAAATCCTCAACCTCAGGATACCCCAAGGAGTGGTGCAACACTAACAAGCATTTGCCTGAAAAGTCAATCTTTAGTATATATTTCCCTCATATAAATCCTTCCTTTCTTCCACTCTCAAAACTGTCCATATGAATGCAAATAACTCATCTATAGTAGGAGCCACTCTCTCTGCATGTGTGTTTTGGATGTAGGGAGTATGGGGGTGAGGTAGGTTGGGATTAGCCTCCCACCATCTGTGTGAAACAGTTTAATTTTAAAAGCACACTCTATTTGCCATTTTTTTTTTTGAGTTTATGAAGTGGTAAGTCTGCTCCTAGGTGGAGACAATATTTTCCTTTGAGTTTTGTGGAGCAAGAGCAGTTTTTGAATTGTGCCTTGCATGTCTTAGGGATAAAGTGATACATTTTCTTGACCAATCCTGCTATATTAACAGCGGTGGCGCCAATATCACAAGTTAAATATAGAATTTACTATTGGTGTGGGATGTCAAGGTTCAGCTGTCCTCAGCTTTGATTTTGGACCAAAAGGAGGCCTAGATACAGGGGCTCTATCATTCTTCTAGAGGGTTTGAAAATATGTGGAAATGTGTTTTAGGGGTCACATGTTTGGGGGCATTCCTGAAATGCAGTGGAAGGAGGCAGAGAAATGAGACATCTCATTGTGTTCAGAGCAGTTTGGCACAATGAAGACTGATGCACCCAAAATGCTTTTAACAGGCCTCCTGGGAGCCTCATGATGGATATCAAAGCGTGAGTTTTAGTAACAGCAAAGATGGAATGAAAATTGATGTGATGCTTCCCTTCAAACCCTCAAGCACTGAAAACAGGCTGAGGGAAGAGGCTGGCCTGGCTTGTCCTACCTAACTTGTTCAGGAGGAAAGTGGGAGCCGAAGAAGCCAGTAGATCTTGCCTGTGCCTTGATCTCCAGGCCCTGCCTGGTTTGTACTTTGCACAGAACCTGCAAGCTCAAGACAGTGCCCCTGAGCGTTAATGCTGCTGGCTTAGGAGAGAGGTGAGGCCACCCAAGTAAGTGTTATCCCCACTCAGAGAGAAACGTAGTCCCATGAAGGCAAGTCAGCCAGGCAGGGAGGAGAGTGTTGGGTAGAGCGAAAAACTGAAGTCCTGAACTTCTCAGAAAGGACACAAGAGTTTATGTGGTTCTGTTTACTAAGGGGCATGAATGGAATATAGGAGAACTATTCTTCCTTATTTTTTGCACTTCATCTGTATAAATTAATACAAGTATTTTCCTCATAACTTCTTCAATTCCTTGGCATCATCCTCAAGGGATATAGGACTTCCTCTTTGATTCCATTTTATTTTTAAACTTGTTTCTCCTGGAGTGGGTACTTTTTTACCTTTAAAATAAATACTATAAACTTTTAGTTTAATTCGACATACTGTTACATTTCACCAAATGGTTAATAAGTAAAACATACTTTTTAAAATTCATTTTTATTTCCTTTAAAGTTTTCAAAAATGATTATTTAAAAAAGAAACAATTGCTGTTGCAAGCACCCTTTCTATTTGTGGGTTGTAATAAGACACCTCAAATAAATTTGGGGATAATTTTGAAAATAATCCTTTCCAAAAATGACTTACAGTTGAAAATAAGATTACTTCTCAAGTAATAGAAAGCATATATTATTTTTAGAACTTGAGGTTCAAGAATATCTTATTTTTATAGTAATTGTTGGCAGTGTGAGAACAACATGCATCACTTACTATGGATATAGTTATTACTAAAGTGTTATAATCAAGAAATGTGAAAAATCTTAATTTGATTTCATTATTTTTCAGAAATTTTCATTCTGTATGTGTTGCTGAGACTCTCCAAATGCATTTTTTCCCTTTGTGAAGAATAAACTAGATCTTACTAAATTCAAAACTTTCTTTTTATTTTATTTTATTATTATTATACTTTAAGTTTTAGGGTACATGTGCACAATGTGCAGGTTAGTTACATATGTATACATGTGCCATGCTGGTGTGCTGCACCCATTAACTCATTGTTTAGCATTAGGTATATCTCCTAATGCTATCCCTCCCCCATCCCCCAACCCCACGACAGTCCCCAGAGTGTGATGTTCCCCTTCCTGTGTCCATGTGTTCTCATTGTTCAATTCCCACCTATGAGTGAGAACATGCGGTGTTTGGTTTTTTGTCCTTGCGATAGTTTACTGAGAATGATGATTTCCAATTTCATCCATGTCCCTACAAAGGACATGAACTCATCATTTTTTACGGCTGCATAGTATTCCATGGTGTATATGTGCCACATTTTCTTAATCCAGTCTATCATTGTTGGACATTTGGGTTGGTTCCAAGTCTTTGCTATTGTGAATAGTGCCCCAATAAACATATGTGTGCATGTGTCTTTACAGCAGCATGATTTATAGTCCTTTGGGTATATACCCAGTAATGGGATGGCTGGGTCAAATGGTATTTCTAGTTCTAGATCCCTGAGGAATCGCCACACTGACTTCCACAATGGTTGAACTAGTTTACAGTCCCACCAACAGTGTAAAAGTGTTCCTATTTCTCCACATCCTCTCCAGCACCTGTTGTTTCCTGACTTTTTAATGATTGCTGTTCTAACTGGTGTGAGATGGGATCCCATTGTGGTTTTGATTTGCATTTCTCTGATGGCCAGTGATGGTGAGCATTTTTTCATGTGTTTTTTGGCTGCATAAATGTCTTCTTTTAGAAGTGTCTGTTCATGTGCTTTGCCCACTTTTTGATGGGGTTGTTTGTTTTTTTCTTGTAAATTTGTTTGAGTTCATTGTAGATTCTGGATATTAGCCCTTTGTCAGATGAGTAGGTTGCAAGAATTTTCTCCCATTTTGTAGGTTGCCTGTTCACTCTGATGGTAGTTTCTTTTGCTGTGCAGAAGCTCTTTAGTTTAATTAGATCCCATTTGTCAATTTTGGCTTTTGTTGCCATTGCTTTTGGTGTTTTAGACATGAAGTCCTTGCCCATGCCTATGTCCTGAATGGTAATGCCAAGGTTTTCTTCTCGGGTTTTTATGGTTTTAGGTCTAACGTTTAAGTCTTTAATCCATCTTGAATTAATTTTTGTATAAGGTGTAAGGAAGGGGTCCAGTTTCAGCTTTCTCCATATGGCTAGCCAGTTTTCCGAGCACCATTTATTAAATAGGGAATCCTTTCCCCATTGCTTGTTTTTCTCAGGTTTGTCAAAGATCAGATAGTTGTAGATATGTGGTGTTATTTCTGAGGGCTCTGTTCTGTTCCATTGATCTATATCTCTGTTTTGGTACCAGTACCATGCTGTTTTGGTTACTGTAGCCTTGTAGTACGGTTTGAAGTCAGGTAGCGTGATGCCTCCAGCTTTGTTCTTTTGGCTTAGGATTGACTTGGCAATGCGGGCTCTTCTTCGGTTCCATATGAACTTTAAAGTAGTTTTTTCTAATTCTGTGAAGAAAGTCCTTGGTAGCTTGATGGGGATGGCATTGAATCTATAAATGACCTTGGGCAGTATGGCCATTTTCACGATATTGATTCTTCCTACCCATGAGCATGGAATGTTCTTCCATTTGTTTGTATCCTCTTTTATTTCATTGAGCAGTGGTTTGTAGTTCTCCTTGAAGAAGTCCTTCATGTCCCTTGTAAGTTGGATTCCTAGGTATTTTATTCTCTTTGAAGCAATTGTGAATGGGAGTTCACTCATGATTTGGCTCTCTGTTTGTCTGTTATCAGTGTATAAGAATGCTTGTGATTTTTGTACATTGATTTTGTATCCTGAGACTTTGCTGAAGTTGCTTATCAGCTTAAGGAGATTTTGGGCTGAGACACTGTGGTTTTCTAGATATACAATCATGTCACCTGCAAACAGCGACAATTTGACTTCCTCTTTTCCTAATTGAATACCCTTTATTTCCTTCTCTGCCTAATTGCCCTGGCCAGAACTTCCAACACTAAGTTGAATAGGAGTGGTGAGAGAGGGCATCCCTGTCTTGTGCCAGTTTTCAAAGGGAATGCTTCCAGTTTTTGCCCATTCAGTATGATATTGGCTGTGGGTTTGTCATAGATAGCTCTTATTATTTTGAGATACGTCCCATCAATACCGAATTTATTGAGAGTTTTTAGCATGAAGTGTTGTTGAATTTTGTCAAAGGCCTTTTGTGCATCTATTGAGATAATCATTTGGTTTTTGTCTTTGGTTCTGTTTATATGCTGGATTACATTGATTGATTTGTGTATATTGAACCAGCCTTGCATCTCAGGGATGAAGCCCACTTGATCATGGTGGATAAGCTTTTTGATGTGCTGCTGGATTCGGTTTGCCAGTATTTTATTGAGGATTTTTGCATCAATGTTCATCAAGGATATTGGTCTAAAATTCTCTTTTTTGGTTGTGTCTCTGCCCGGCTTTGGTATCAGGATGATGCTGGCCTCATAAAATGAGTTAGGGAGGATTCCCTGTTTTTCTATTGATTGGAATAGTTTCAGAAGGAATGGTACCAGTTCCTCCTTGTACCTCTGTTAGAATTCAGCTGTGAATCCGTCTGGTCCTGGACTCTTTGTTTGGTAAACTATTGATTGTTGCCACAATTTCGGAGCCTGTTATTGGTCTATTCAGAGATTCAACTTCTCATGGAAAGTGAACAACCTGCTCCTGAATGACTACTGGGTACATAACGAAATGAAGGCAGAAATAAAGATGTTCTTTGAAACCAACGAGAGCAAAGACACAATATACCAGAATCTCTGGGGCACATTCAAAGCAGTGTGTAGAGGGAAATTTATAGCACTAAATGCCCACAAGAGAAAGCAGGAAAGATCCAAAATTGACACCCTAACATCACAATTAAAAGAACTAGAAAGGCAAGAGCAAACACATTCAAAAGCTAGCAGAAGGCAAGAAATAACTAAAATCAGAGCAGAACTGAAAGAAATAGAGACACAAAAAACCCTTCAAAAAATTAATGAATCCAGGAGCTGGTTTTCTAAAAGGATCAACAAAATTGATACACCGCTAGCAAGACTAATAAAGAAAAAAAGAGAGAAGAATCAAATAGACGCAATAAAAAATGATAAAGGGGATATCACCACCGATCCCACAGAAATACGAACTACCACCAGAGAATACTACAGACACCTCTACGCAAATAAACTAGAAAATCTAGAAGAAATCGATAAATTCCTTGACAAAACTTTCTTTTGACCACCAATGGGGTAATAAATTCAACTGTTCAATTTTGTGAATCTAGTGCATTTAAAGTAACCTTGTAGGTACCTGGATGGGAGATGTGAAAATTAATAAGATGTATTCTTATTTACTATCTATTAGGAAATAGAAATGAGAATTGACATAGCTGGAATCTAACCAAGGCAGGCTTCTATCAGTACTGCAGTAAATCTGTGAGGAAGAAATGATGTGCTATGGAGTGCACAGTTATTCAAGCAATGTTTTTAACACTTGCCAAGCCAAGATCTCTCCTGTGTACTGGGAATACAGTGGTCAAAAAAAAAAAAAAAACATATACTGTCTCTGCCCTCTTGGAGCTTATAGGATAGGGAAAGCATATGTATCCAAAAGAGACAAATTCTGGCTGGAGTAACGAGGAGTAATTTCATTGCAAAGACCATACTGGGATTTTTGTGAGAAGGAAGGTAGTATCTTAACATAGAAACATCAAAGGGAAAAGCATTCCTGAAACAGAACAGAAGCTCAAGGTAGAGACTTTGGAGAATGTATCTGGAAGTGGAAAGTAAGTCTCAGATGCTGGATCCCATACACTGGAGCACAGGATTAATCTAGAAAGATTTGGAGATTGATTCCATGCTGTGAAAGATTCTCAGTGAGCACACTTTACTTGCTATTTCATGAATCATGAAGTGACAAATATCTCTCTTAATGGTGGAAATATTTCCCATTAAAGTTTGTAAGGTAAGCACTTTTTCCCTTCTTGTTGTGAGTAGTCAAAAACAAACAAAAAACAAACCATGGAGAAAGCATTTTTTTCCCTTCTTGCTGTGGGTAGTCAAAAAAAAACCTTGGAGAATTTTGATTAGGAGGATACTGTGATCATATGAGAATGGCAGTGGCAAGAGGGCTGTTTCACAGATCTCTATTATGACTACACTCCACTCCTGACTCCCAGTGAACAGGCCATGGTAGACATATCCCCCATGGGCAGATAATGTCTAGAACATCAGCTTACCTGTGGTGCAGCAGTAGGGCCAAAGTCTTGTTTTTGTGAACTTGATCTGTAAGAAATTTGCCATGTAACTGAAAGTGAAAGGAGGCCAAGAAGTGGAGTGTGAGCCACTGCAATACAAAGGCTTGTATGAGCCAAAAAATGGGTAGCTGATGATGAAGCCAGAAGAGGGATTTGAACAGTGTAGTTAAACAGAGAAGAGCAGAGAACGTGAATAAGAAGAAGACACAGTGACACCAAGAGTGATTTATATTCATGACCATGAGAGTTAGAGGGGTAGTTAGGAAATCCATTGAGGCAGAACATCTGTGTTTTGGTAACTTGAGGGATGTGGAGAGGGGGATTTTGTGATGGGAGAAAGAGTTTAGGAGAACTCATTAGCCAGGCATGGTGACAGACACCTATAATCCCAGCTACTCCGGAGGCTGAGGCAGGAGAATTGCTTGAACCTGGGAGGCAGAGGTTGCAGTAAGCTGAGATCACGCCACTGCACTCCAGCCTGGGTGACAGAACAAGACTCCGTCTAAAAAAAAAAAAAAAATTGCTCTAAGATTTCAACACTGAGTGACTAGATTGGTAGTGATTCTCTTGCCTGTGCTAGAATGCAGGTGTAAAGGAATTTTGTAGAGGCAGAAGGTGCTGAGTTCTTCCTTGGGCAAATTGGGTGGATACTTGTGGAATATCTATGCAGAGATGCACAGATGAATGGTCCCGTGAATTTATGATTTGGAAGAGAAATCAGTGAAGGGGAAGGGAGGCAGCATTTATAGTATCTTACTATGCATCAGGTACAGTGCTAAGTGCTTTACAAATGGATCTTCATTTAGTTAACGTTCTCTGGGCAGACCATGTCATTTGCCTGTTTGTTCTCAAATCCATCCCGTTTGTTTGCTCTGTGTTGCACTGAGAAAGGCTGTCCTTGAAAATGGCTTCTGGCTTGATTTGACAAGCGGGAGGGATGGTGGGAGATCGGAGGGCTGGAGAAAGATATTTCTCTCCTCTCTGCTTCCAGTTGCATCTCCAGTAGCAGTAGCTGCTTTATCTTTTCTTTGGTACCCTCTGTAACTGGACAGAAAAAGAAAAGGGGGAAAAAACCCCACAGTCTGTGTGCTAAATTTGGCTGCATCTCTTATATGCACAAATGTGATAAATTTGTGCATATAAGAGAAAAAACTTGCCAAGAAGTGGCATATATATATTTATTATATAAAAGATAGGCAGTTCACACCTATTATGGTAGATTTGCAATTTATTTAGGGACCTAGTCATGTATCTCTGCTCAGCCATATCTTACATGTGGTTTCTACTCCAAGGGTCTCCTCATGGTCCAAAATAGCTGATGAAGCTCAGCCATCATATCTGTGCTCTAGGCAACAGGAGAAAGAAAAGGTGGAGAAAAGGATTATCCCTCTAATGCCTTCACTTGTATCTCATTGGCTGAAACATAATCACATGGCCACAGGAAGCTGAAAGAGAGGTTGGGTAATGGTGTTTTAGGTTGGTTGTAACTACTCAGCTATAAATCCAGGCTCTTTTGGATTTGAAATTGGATCTTGGATTTGGATAAAAGAGGGGGGATAATGGACAGTACACAGCATCTAGAAGTCCCCGTTTCAGCTATGAGGTCACTATTATCCTCATTTTAAAGATAGGAAGTGGTCCTAGAGAGCCTAATGAGGTCTCACAAGTGGTACATGGCAGTGCTGATACTTCACCTCAAGCTTCTCTGACTCCAAAGTTCATGAGTTTTTCTCTATAGTAAGTGTAGGGCTGGAGACGAAATGGAGAGTCCACCACATAGAACTGATGACTGAAACATGTGAGAGGATGGATGCAAATTCCCAGGAAGAACATGGAAATAAAATAGAGGGGCTCAGGAGAGAAATAAAGAACCAGAGGGGCTGGGGAGGGCCTAGAGTTAAAGGTGGAAGATGAATAGCCATTTGGGGAAAGTAAGAGGAAAGGTTGAAGAGGAAGGAAGAAAGCCAGAGAACCAAGGCCCTGAGCAACCAAGGAAGCAGAAGACTGGGGCGGCAGTTTCACAGTGGAGGAACACTGGCCTTGGAGTCAGGGAAGCTGGGTTTTGTTCTGAGCTCTGTCATTCTTTGATGAAATGACCTTGATAGTTCTTCCACAGCTTGAACCTCATTACGCTCATTTCCTGGTAAACAGAAAACATGCCCAGGTCATTAGTGGAGAACATCAGAGCCATTTATTTTCGAATACGGATACAGGTCATATTGAGAGGGTTGTTCTGCAGGCTATGTACTCTAAGTTTAGAAACACTACTTGATAAAGTCTTGCTCTTTTAATAGTTTCCACTGCCTTGGATGTGGCCTGGGTATAGGATTGTAGTTTATGGTGCATGTCTTAATTCCGGATCACTGTTTCTACCTCTATTTACAAAACAGTTGTGAAATAGTCAAAGGCAGGGAGAGGTCAAGCTATTTCCTCCTCTAATTCACTGCAGAATAGAGGGGCTGTGATCTATCAGAATATACCCACACCTATAATGGGTCTGTGACACTGGACAACTTCAGCTGTCCACCTGTCTCCCTGCACTCCTCTCTCTTTGGAAGCCTCTGCCCATGGACTTGACTAGTGAGTTCCTCTCTGTTCCTTAGGAGAAGGTGCTGTTATTGCATTGGCCCTGTCTGTGATATTGTGCAGTACTCTGTGCATTTATAGCTTGCATAAATGTTGAATAATAATAAATAACTACAACAGAGGAAGAATATTATAGGCTGGGGAGAGTAAAAGATGCTGAATTCATTATTTGAGGGCCAATCTCAGGCCTCTTGGCTATCTCCTTCAAAGAGATTTGTTTGCCAGCTGTGTTGAGAAATATACTTTCCATATGATGAGCCCAGAGAAGCAGCCAGTTTCCCTACAGAATGCTTTTGGAGTATCCCCAGGAGCATCCCCAGGAGGGCCTGCAGAATCCTTAATGGTGTTTCCGAGAGGATAGCCCCTCACGCCTCCTTGGCAACTGGGTTAGTGGAAAGCCCTAGGGAGAATGGCTGTAGCAAGATGATGAAATTAGGGGAATGGGCTAGATTCTTTTTACTTCATTTTGTTTTCTGATTCCATGTGCAAGCAGGGCAGCTTTCCAACCATTTTATGGATGCATCATTGGCTGAGAAGGTCACTTGCTTTTCACTCACAATGATCTTGGCTCAAGGAGGGCACTTCTTGTTTAATACGTAATCCAGGTTCAATGTGTCAATCAGATGCTATCTCCTCCATCTCAAGACATTTTTTTTAAATTTGATGTTTATGAATGAGTTAAGGCAGACAACTGAATTCTTAAATTTGAGGTATGTTAAAATATTGAGTAAATATTTACAGAGCTGGGAGACTGGAAATACTGTAATAAAAAAGGGCAATATGCAAACCAGTTGGGCTCACATCCTTTGTAGTTCTGACTGGCTGCAGCCCAGCCCAGCAATGGGGGTGTTTAGTAAATAAAACTAATACCTCCTTTATAGCATGATCAATGTCTGCATGTTGTACTGAAAATGCTTCCATTGAACAGATTGGTTTGGTTTCATTCACTCAGAATTTCACATTGTATTCATCTTGTGATGCGAGAGAGGTTTTCCCAAAATCTTGAAGAAACAAGAACTACTACTTGCCTTGCTCATGTGTTCCTTAGCCTTATATGTCAGTGAGCCCTTGCGATCACCCACTTAGCTGGTGAAACCCAGTGGGAGCAGGAGGAGGTGGAAGGTGAGCTGGACCGAAGTCAAAAGCAGGGGATAAAGGTGGGTAGAAGTTGCAGTTTTAAGAACAGCAGCTTGATGATGGTCTTCTCAAGATATCAGGGCTTTGGAAACCCCAGTGTGTATTTGGTTCCCACTGGTAGCTGGTAGCAACTGGCAGCACAACTGTATGAAGTGGGAGACTTTTTCCAGAGACCAAGAACTGTTTGCAACTGAAGACTTGGAGATCAGATTTTAGGACTGCAGCTTTTTTTCTAGCAAATAGTAAATGATACAGGATAAAAACTTTTCTAACTTGTGTCTCAACTGCCCTGCTCTCCTTAAAGAAAGACTCTTAAGCAGAGACTGTGGGACCGTTTTCTTATCCTAGAAGACTCATGCCTGTAAGTGAACTAGGGAGACGTAGAAGGGGCCCTCTCTAATCACTCTGTGTAGGAGGACTGACCAAAGAAACCATGACGGTTTCACACAGAGAAGAAAATGATTGTCCCTAGCTAGGCCTTCTTTGCCTTCAAATGTTTGAAGAAATATTACAGGGGAGAGAAATCTCTCTTTCAGAAAGGCCTTTCCTGACTTTCTTATGATAGGCCTCTCCTATATATCTATCTGCCTTTGGTTGGTTTCCTTCATAGCAATTCTTATGATTTGCACTTATTTTATTTCTTTGTTTACTTTTTACATTTACTTCCCTTTCAGGAGAACAGGGATCATATTTATATAATTTATATGAATATGTTTTATTATGTCACAATTCCCTTCTTTCTCTTTAGCCCTGGGTGTGGTACTGCACATAGTTAACATTCAGTAAATATTCGAGCAAAGGATGAGTAAGAAGGACAGCTCTGGAGACCCAGAGTGACGTTGTTGTTCCTGAAGGGACAGACTGATCTGAGGGTGTCTGCTTTCTGTCCCAGAGTTACAAGTTGCTCCTAATTCCACTACTAATCCTGCCAGTTGAAGTATAATTTCCCGCTGTGGGTCACCTGGGGGATCAGTAAGAAAAAAATCAGTGAGTTGATACAAATTTTCATTATGTATTATGTACATAAAAAGTAACATAAACTTAAGAGTGTATCTTAAGAATAATTTTCTTTTTTTAAAAAATAAAAGCCAGAATGTAAAAAGTCTCTCCCTCACCCACCCCTGCTCCTCTCTAAATACACACAAAGAAAGAGTGGGCAGTTCCTCTTTACTTTCAGTTATTACTGGTAGACAGCATCGGATTGTAACTTCAGCCTGCAATCAAGCCGACTTTGCACCTGAAATGCGAGCTACTTGGTGAGATGCTGAAGAGTTGGTTATCTGTCAGTTAGCTTCCTTGGGTTAATATGACAAGGGGCTTCCACTATGTTGTGAAGCAAAACAATGACAGTGACAACCCTATTCCCCCCACAAAAAAACAAAGATAGTCTTCAGTAAAACAGTTCTCTGCCCCTAGCTGTTTGTTAATTTCAAATGTATGACGTGATCTCTTCCAAACCAAACGTTTGAAGAAATTGAGGCTTTGTTGAACCAGAATTGTGCTATCTTTCTCAAAGCGACAATTTTGTGAGAGTTCTTTGATTGAATGGTATATCATGGAAGCATCCTCTATATGGATTCAAAACTCAGGTCCCCAACCCTGCCTTTGACAGATGCATTTTCAGTAATCCAAGAAATGGCTCTGCTTCATCACATACCACAGAATTGAAGGGCAGCTTCTAATAGTTACTCTGCCCCAACATGCATGCCAAGGGAGTTTCTCAACAGTGAGTAGAACACAGGAAACACAAGTTGTGTAGCACTTGAAGATCTGACTGAACCCATCAATGTTTATTCTGGATGCAGAAGTTACATCAGTTTTCTTCCTGAAAATGCGAGAAAACAACATGCACATTCTGCAAAAGAAAAAGCCACTGAACAGTCAGTGGAATAAAGTCCAAAGTCCGGGGCCTGTGGGAAGAGTTTTCAACACTGGTATAAAGGACTCTCATTATTTTCCTCACTACAGATTCTAGAAATTTAGCCACATTTTGAATTCAAGACAACATGCCCAGAATAGTCCAGATTGACAGCTCTTCCTAAGCGGCCCATTGGAGGTCATGTTCTCGAGTGTTTGGTCAATATTCAAGAAAGATACCATCCTACTATTACAGGAAAATGGCAGCTGTCTCTCCTCTTCCCTGTCCGCTAAAGGGAATTTGGTATTGTCTGCTGGGTCCCTCATGCCTTCTTCACTGGGCAGATTCTGGATAATGGATGAAGGGAGGAACTGAGGAGAATCAAGAGAGGCTTCATTTGATTTTCATTAGAAAGCACCAGAGAGAGAGAGATAGGAAAAGGGTGAAAAGGTGAAGAATCATTGAAGTTGATGTAACCAGATTTGGGGGAGAGTTAGAGTGGAGAAATAGTGAGTTTTGGGGAACAATTCCTCTTACCGTGAGAAGTAAGGAGGCATAGAAAGAGGATTGTAACAATTTGGTCATACCTATGAATGAATCTTTCTTTGACATTTTTTCAAGATATTGCACTACAATACCACATAGCTCTACAATAACTTTTGGATCCCAAGCTGATTGATATTTGAATGCAAATCCAGGTCCAAACTGGGCCACATGGTAGCTAGGTTTTTTAAGGGTTGCACAGTTATAAACATACATGTGAATGTGCACAGTCATTCTATTCTGGACAAGATCTCATGCATCACTGCAGGGAGGAGGCACAAAAATCCTCTTAATTAGGAAATAGATCAAGATTCAAGACATTGCTGTCACCATGACAGCCTAATTTGATATTTTCATTTTCTCAGAGTCAGTGAAGGACCTGAACTTTCATTGAGGCAGTCAATGCTATTCTATTTGGTTTTCTGTATTATCCCAGTTGTTTTAAAAGTTGGAAATACACTTCATGCTGTAAAGGAAAAAATATTAATATTTTTAAAGGAGACTCAACCATCTAATTAAACCAAATGGCTTTAAAGTAATCATTCTTTAATCGGTGGGCCAAACAAATTCTGCTAGTAAGATGACGTTAAAAGTGGATGATAAAGAAGTCAAATAGCCACAATATTAAAATTGCTAGGACTTAGCAATCTATCAATTCCTTATCGGTTTCTTGCAGCAGGCAGGGGGAAAGTTTTGGTGAAGACCTTTTGGGAAGTTTTTTGTTTTCCATTAAAATTTCTTTTGCCTATGACATTTTTAAAGACTTTATGGGAGTTCCATTTTCTAGGATTTCAGAGTAGTGCCATTTATTAATGCTTTACTGGCATGATATTAGGAGAGGATACAATTCTCAAAAGAGCAGTAAATCTTACCTCAGATATTTTAGTTGGGGTTACAAAATCCCCATAAATCTAGAACTTCCAGTGCTAAGTTCTTGGCCTACTTCTAAAGTGCTTTGGAATTAATTGCTCCCCAATGTGAGGTAGATTCAACCTCTTGGGATGTATTCCAAAATCAGTGCAAGTCCTTCTGGCTTCCCATGGCTTCTCAATATCTATTCTATATTCCTTCCATTCACTTCCGTCACTGATGAATCCTTTAATGTCTACCATCCATCAGAATGAGCATCACTTACCACTTCATATCTTTTATGTTCTGACTTAGCATGTAGGGTCTTTGCCTAGCCTCAAAATACCAGATCCTACAATGTATTTGTCATCTTTACTGTATGTTTAGCATTTAAAATGCACTGGGGTAAAATGCATGGCAAATTTCCAAGACCAGTAAAAGGGAAGATCATCTCAGAATGATTCCAAGTCCTCTACTCCCATTTATGTCTTAGATCTCCGTTTTGTTGGTCACTGCTTTATATCAATTATTTATAAAACTAGGGTTTTCTAGGCACGATGTTTCCTAGTAAAGTTTCCTCATTCAGCTCAATCAAACCTAATGCATTTGTGTTTAGGAACCCAAATTAAGAACCACTGTGTCTTTCCACTTTGAGCAAAGGAACAAACTTAGAAGAATGATACAGTCTACTGAGCATGCCTAGAGAAGTGGATGAATAGAGGGGATTTATCAGTAAGACTTTACAGGTTTGTTATTTGTCAACCTGTCATTCCATTTGCAACAACAGTCTTCCCTGGTTTATGTAAATCACAAATGTCATAACATCTCCACCCTTATCAAGACTTCATTGTGACTTCAATTATGATTTTTAAATTGAAAAAGAATAGATTAGAGATACTGCTCTGTTAACATTTGTGCTTAGCTCATTTTAATCACAAGGGCAAGTCTTTGCTGGTTAGTCTGGGTTAGGTTACAAATCTAGAAAAATTTCTGGAATTATATATTCAAATATGCTTTTTATATTTTCTTCTGGAGCCCTCTTAGCGTTATGTTTGAGCTTCTTGATGTATATTTTATACATTAGCTTCCCTTTCATAATTCTCACCTCTTTGTCTTTCTGTGTTGTGTTCTGTGCGACTGAATCAATAGTATCTTCCAACTTACTAAATATTTATTTTCTTTTCTTACTTTTTTTATTTTTAGAAGTAGGGTCTCACTGTCACCCAGGCTAGAGTGCAGTGGTACTATCATAGCTCACTGCAGCCTGAAACTCCTGGGCTCAAGTGATCCTCCCACTTTGGCCTCCCGAAGTATGTAGTGACATTATCCTCCTCTCTGAAATTTTTAGCCATTAAAGGTAGTAAGGTAATAGTGTTCTGGTTGCTTGGCCAGAAATCTGAACCTCAATTTAGGGATAGGGTAAGAAACTTATGACACAGCATATGACTTCTTCAAAACTGTGTATTGAATAGGTGCAAAGGTAATAATTTTATATACACTAGGTCTTCCGGCTTCTTTGAATACAGTCATTCATAATCCTGCAAAGTTGATTATAAGTTTTCCTATCTCACATAACAAGCGTTCAAATGAGTCGCCTCTGGTTCCATTATTTCTTGGGTTGGATTCCTACCTTGTGACACTGTGAGGATTCTCCCTATAATTTCCACTAAATAGTGATGTATGTAAGCAAGAGTGTGTTAAACGATTGTGGCCAAATGAGTGTGTGAAGCAAAATGTGGCCCTTCGTTATACATAACCACTGCTCATTCTCCCTTGCTTCTTCTGTAAATCATCAGTAGCAGCTTGATTCCATTCAAAACTTCAGTTAGGTGAAAGAAATAGACTATCCATCCAGCTCAAAGCCCTGAAAGAGCAGAGAGTTGAATATGCAAAATGCATGAGAGAGAGATAGTGAGATCCTTCATCCCTTTGGGGGAGATCAGGGAGCCTTAAAAAAAAGCTATTTTGTTTATTATTAGATTAGATGTTGCATTAAATACATTAAATTGGGGGGTGGAAAAGTAGGCATGTGTATTTCATGTATTGTTGCAAAATACATTAAGTTGTGACAGGCACACTTTGTCTTTGGAACCTCCAGGCTCTTTCCTACCCCAGCCTCTAGTGAGAAGGGCACCTTCTTCTGTCCTCAGTATGCACACCTGAACCATAGAGTCTGATTTTCACCTTTCATTCTATCTACTTATAAGGTGGGGCTGGTAGAGTTATTGAAAACAAATGCTAGGGACACATGGAGCCTTCCATCAGCAGAGGTCTGAATTCTGGAGCATAATCTGGCTCCTGCATACCTGTTTATCCTCCTGAACTGCCACACACTCTCTGAACTTCATGCTGTAGAACTAAACTCTCTCATAATCGCAGGTGTCTGTTCATACGCTTTGTTCACGGTCTTCAGACTTCACTCCCACCCTTCACATCCCCACACCAGTCTGGCAGACACAGTCTGGCAGCACTTGTCCTTCAAATGTGCCCCAAGCACTACTTTTTCCAAGAAGTTTCCCCTAATTCCACTGGGTGGATAGAGGCTCTGTCCCTCATATGCACCTGGCTCATTGCAGTCGCCACTTCTAGTATGACTTTGCCTGTTGGTCTGGGCCCTCAGTAAGGACAAGACTATGCGGCCTCACCTTTTTTCCTCAGGGGATAACACAAAGCCTATCCCTGGTGGTCAATACAATACTTGCTGAATGAGTGACTGTGAGCCATGACATCAGGAGGAACTGCCAATGTGACACATCAGAGCCAGAGATTGACTTTCAGAGAAGAGGTGAGAAGGGAACGAAACCTCCAGCTCAACTGTTTACTTTTGTCATGTCACAGGCATCTCAGCATCTCAGGCATAACTTAGCATAGTACATCGAGCACCAGAGAGAGATGGATTCAGGTTATTGGTAAAGAAGCAGCTGAAATTGGGTTCAATTTTGATCCAATAGTCTCAGTTTACCAAATACTAAGATTAAATGTTTACCAGATACTGAGACTTTTTTTTTAAATTATACATTAAGTTTTAGGGAACATGTGCACAACGTGCAGGTTTGTTACATATATATACATGTGCCATGCTGGTGTGCTGCACCCCTTAACTCGTCATTTAACGTTAGGTATATCTCCTAATGCTATCCCTCCCCCCTCCCCCCACCCCACAACAGACCCCAGTGTGTGATGTTCCCCTTTCTTTGTCCATGTGTTCTCATTGTTCAATTCCCACCTATGAGTGAGAACATGCGGTGTTTGGTTTTGTGTCCTTGTGATAGTTTGCTGAAAATGATGGTTTCCAGCTTCATCCATGTCCCTAGAAAGGACATGAAGTCATCATTTTTTATGGCTGCATAGTATTCCATGGTGTATATGTGCCACATTTTCTTAATCCGGTCTATCATTGTTGGACATTTGGGTTGGTTCCAAGTCTTTGCTATTGCGAATAGTGCAGCAATAAACATATGTGTGCATGTGTCTTTATAGCTGCATGATTTATAATCCTTTGGGTATATACCCAGTAATGGGATGGCTGGGTCAAATGGTATTTCTAGTTCTAGATCCTGAGGAATCGCCACACTGACTTCCACAATGGTTGAACTAGTTTACAGTCCCACCAACAGTGTAAAAGTGTTCCTATTTCTCCACATCCTCTCCAGCACCTGTTGTTTCCTGACTTTATAATGATTACCATTCTAACTGGTGTGAGATGGCATCTCATTATGGTTTTGATTTGCATTTCTCTGATGGCCAGTGATGATGAGCATTTTTTCATGTGTCTTTTGGCTGCATAAATGTCTTCTTTTGAGAAGTGTCTGTTCATATCCTTCGCCCACTTGTTGATGGGGTTGTTTTTTTTTTCTTATAAATTTGTTGGAGTTCATTGTAGATTCTGGATATTAGCCCTTTGTCAGATGAGTAGATTGCAAAAATTTTCTCCCATTCTGTAGTTTGCCTGTTCACTTTGATGGTAGTTTCTTTTGCTGTGCAGAAGCTCTTTAGTTGAATTAGATCCCATTTGTCAATTTTGGCTTTTGTTGCTTTAGACATGAAGTCCTTGCCCATGCCTATGTCCTGAATGGTATTGCCTACGTTTTCTTCTGGGGTTTTTATGGTTTTAGGTCTAATATTTAAATCTTTAATCCATCTTGAATTAATTTTACTATAAGGTGTAAGGAAGGGATCCAGTTTCAGCTTTCTCCATATGGCTAGCCAGTTTTCCCAGCACCATTTATTGAATAGGGAATCCTTTCCCCATTTCTTCTTCTTGTCAGGTTTGTCAAAGATCAGACAGTTGTAGATATGTGAACATTATTTCTCTTCTCGAGGAGTATCTTTGTGGTGTTCTCTGTATTTCCTGAATTTGAATGTTGGCCTGCCTTGCTAAAATCGGGAAATTCTCCTTGGTAATATCCTGCAGAGTGTTTTCCAACTTGGTTCCATTCTCCCTGTCACTTTCAGGTACATCAATCAGATGTAGATTTGGTCTTTTCACATAGTCCCATATTTCTTGGAGGCTTTGTTTGTTTCTTTTTTTCTTTTTTCTCTAAACTTCTCTTCTCGCTTCATTTCATTCATTTCATCTTCCATCACTGATACCCTTTCTTCCAGTTGATTGAATTGGCTACTGAGGCTTGTGCATTCGTCATGTAGTTCTTGTGCCATGGTTTTCAGCTCCATCAGGTCCTTTAAGGACTTCTCTGCATTGGTTATTCTAGTCAGCCACTTGTCTAATCTTTTTTCAAGGTTTTTAACTTCTTTGCCATGGGTTCAAACTTCCTCCTTTAGCTCGGAGTAGTTTGATCGTCTGAAGCCTTCTCTCAACTCATCAAAGTCATTCTCCATCCAGCTTTGTTCTGTTGCTGGTGAGGAGCTGCATTCCTTTGGAGGAGGAGAGGCGCTCTGATTTTTAGAATTTTCAGTTTTTCTGCTCTGTTTTATCCCCATCTTTGTGGTTTTGTCTGCCTTTGGTCTTTGATGATGGTGACATACAGATGGGGTTTTGGTGTGGGTGTCCTTTCTGTTTGTTATTTTCCTTCTAACAATCAGGACCCTCAGCTGCAGGTCTGTTGGAGTTTGCCGGAGGTCCAGTCCAGACCCTGTGTTCCTGGGTATCAGCAGCGGAGGCTGCAGAACAGCAGATATTGGTGAACAGCAAATGTTGCTGCCTGATCGTTCCTCTGGAAGTTTTGTCTCAGAGGAGTACCCGGCCATGTGAGGTGTCAGTCTGCCCCTACTGGGGGGTGCCTCCCAGTTAGGCTACTTGGGGGTCAGGGACCCACTTGAGGAGGCAGTCTGTCTGTTCTCAGATCTCAAGCTGTGTGCTGGGAAAACCACTACTCTCTTCAAAGCTGTCAGACAGGGACATTTAAGTCTGCAGAGGTTTCTGCTGCCTTTTGTTTGGCTATGCCCTGCCCCCAGAGGTGGAGTCTACAGAGGCAGGCAGGCCTCCTTGAGCTGCGGTGGGCTCCACCCAGTTCAAGCTTCCCAGCTGCTTTGTTTACCTACTCAAGCCTCAGCAATGGCAGGTGCCCCTCCCCCAGCCTTGCTGCCACCTTGCAGTTCGATCTCAGACTGCTGTGCTAGCAATGAGCGAGGCTCCATGGGCATAGCACCCTCTGAGCCATGCGCGGGATATAATCTCCTGGTGTGCCGTTTGCTAAGACCGTCGGAAAAGCGCAGTATTAGGGTGGGAGTGACCCGATTTTCCAGGTGCCATCCGTCACCCCTAGGAAAGGGAATTCCCTGACCCCTTGCACTTCCTGGGTGAGGCGATGCCTCGCCCTGCTTTGGCTCAGGCTCGGTGCACTGCACCCACTGTCCGACAATCCCCAATAAGATGCACCTGGTACCTCAGTTGGAAATGCAGAAATCATTCATCTCCTGCGTCGCTCACGCTGGGAGCTGTAGACTGGAGCTCTTCCTATTCAGCCATCTTGGCTCCACACCCAGATACTGAGACATTAAAACTCGTTAGCAGGCAGGCAACATCTATCTAATAATTAACAAAAAAGCTTTTTTCCCCTAAGTTGTTGAAACATTTGGGGCAAAAGTCCCCTCCCTCAGTTATTTCTAGCTCCTGTTCCTTTCTTTTGCTTGCCAGTGTTGACATTTAACTTGGTTGAGTCACATTTGGAAACACTGTCACAGGTGGGTACTGTTTAGCACAGAGTTTCCACTGGTCTACATCCAAAAAGATTATGGATAACCAAACTCTGAGTTGCAAGAGGAAGGATGTGTCCCTAAAATCTCCATTTTCATAGCAATCTTCCTGGAATCAGAGACAGGGCTGTGCTGTCTAGCCTCTATGCTGGGTGGGTGCCCCATCCCCTGCTTTGGAAAAAGGACTCTAGAAGCATGAATGTGATTTTAGGATCCAAGTGGGCCTCTGCACAGAGACTTTCTCAATTTGGCATTGCTGGGGTTAGAGGGTCAAGGTGATCAAACCTGCAGCTCACTTGTGATATTTGCTGGCAGAAACAAGGGGATTTTGGCTTGCTTTTGCAGTTGTTGTGGATTTTTAGGAAAGCTCTCAGAATGTGGAAAATAATTCTGCCTTCATTTTCCCTCACTTGTATCTTCACTTTGCTTTACTTATAATTTAGGTATGATATTTATCAAAAAACATTAGTTCTAGTTTTAAAAAATGTGTTAAAATTTGCCCCTCTTGTTATACATATTTTTTAAATGTGCCTAGCATATTAGAACAAAAATGTTAAAGCTTGAAGGCCCCCAGAGATCATCCAGTTTTTCAGCCTCTTTATAGATAGGGAAACTGAGGGCTGGAGGTACTGTGACTTCTGGGATATCATTTGATAGCATTGTGATTCTAAAAGTGCATTGATCTTGGTCTCTGTTGTCAGACTACAGAGCTCTTTTTAGTTTACCAGGTCACCTGATATGTTTGTGGTCATAGAAAGTCTTAGGTCACAATCTCTGTGAAACAGAGCTCTTCAAAAATATTTAATTAAATCAGTTTGTACTACAAACAAATGAGTGTTCTCTCAGAGTGTAACTTCCCTTTAGTTTTCATTTATGGTCTTTGCAGCAATAAATATATCTGTAAATAGCTAGGCAGCCTCAAAGAAAATATTTTTAGTGGAAATAAATTATTTTTCTTCCACCAATTTCCCTAGGTGAGACTGAATTGAGAATAAGGAAAATAGAAAGGATGTCTGCAAGCCTGTGAATATTCCATATAGGAATATGGAGGGTGATTCTGTGGTTGATAATTATGCTGCCTTATTTTCTGACAGACCGAGTTTCAGGTCCTAAAAATGTAATATAATCATCAATCTGAAACCTTTTTACAGCATTTGTCAAATTCATCTCTTTTTTTAAATTCAGAAAAATAAATTTTTGATGGATAGAAATCTCAAGGCCCAGAAAGCAGGCATCCTTGGGGTTAACTTCCTCTGTAGTAGGCACAGAGCTGTACATGAGAATTTGAATTAATATTTTGATGTTTCCCAAGCTTCATTCTTACTTGAGTAAAGGGGAGAAGGGGAGGACTGGGGAGGTCTTTAGCAGTGGGAATCCCTTTTCAAACAGAATAAGGAAGACATCACTTTTGATACCTAACCCCAAGCCAAACACAGAATGTTCTAGCAGCCTTAAGATTTCTGGTTTAATTGCTCTATCTAAGAGACTAACTTATATGCCCATCCCCTTGAAAGCTGTCAATCTGAAATTCTCTTTGAAAGTCAGGTGGCTTGCTTTATACTCAGCAGGCATGTTCCATGGTAGCTCTGTTGTCCAGAGCTCTCAGCAGAAAAGTTTATGCTCTTTGTAATTCTATATCTCCTCTTCAAATCTCTTTGTAATTCTACATTGATCAGTTGGGACATGGAAGCTGAAAGAATTTCAGGCCATGCTGCAACTCTGTGCATTCTGAAAATTCTCTGGAGGAAATTCTTACTTTGCCCTATTTGTTTACTATAGACAAAATATACATATAATAACATATTTTTATTATAAATATAAATATTTGTTTATTATATAATAATCCCAGATAAAATAATCTCAGAAATACTCTGGTGGCAAGTGTAGACTGGCTTTTAAATATCTCTAATTATCTGAGCATCTAGGGACTCAATCTATGTAACTTGTGTCATTGGTGCTGAAGTCAATCATTATAATGTGGAAAGAAACCTCTTTTCCATCAAAGTCAAGAATGCCTATCCTTGCACTCTGGGAAAATAATATTTATTATAAAGGCAATTGTGACATCCCAAACCACAGTTGTTATCAAGTTCCTCATACTCTAAGATCTTTTATGTAAGAATGGAGGGAATAAATTTCATAGTTTCATTCTTTCGTAGGTACTGGAATTGCCATCTCCAATATACGTGTTATTAAAAATTATCTTGAAATAATCAAACAGTCAAAGGGGACATTGGAAATGAGGTAGTGAAAAGACTACGGGACTCCCAAGTAGGTAGACTTGGGTTAACACACTGCGGGTGGTAAGGTGGTTGACTTGGCAAGTGAGTTGTCTAACTTTTCTAATCTCAGTGGTTTTACTTGTGAAGTGGGACTAATACAATTATCACAGTGTTGTTCTAAGAATTCATTGAGACAATGCGTGTAAAGTGTCTGGCTTATTAGGAACTTAATAAATACTGATGTTTCTCCCTGCTGAAGACTTTAATACTGCTTTTGATTTATGTGCTGGTTTTGTCCTGAAAGTTGTTTTTAGGTCCACTAGTTTTTGTTGGTTCACTTGGGAGCTCTGAATGAATGAAAATCCCAGGCAACTCTGACACTGGGCTGGGTGAAAGATCCATTCCCAAGAAGTTCAAGGAAATCAACACCTTCCTAATTTCTTCACTCGGTGTAGAGTTATAGGTGTTGCCCCAAATTCTGATACTCAAGTCTGATAACAGTGTGGTGGTTTCCACTGTTAGAAAACCTACCCAATGTTGTATTACTCCTTGTGCCCAACATCTTCTTAAAAAAGCTGTGGATAAACTGATTTTTTGAGAGGCTATGGAAGTTTGACAAACTGGTATTCTATTGCCTTGGGTAGAGATGGTTAAGTGTGGGAGTCAAATGAAGAAACACCACCATCAGGGAGGACACTAGAGATAGGGGCTCATACACACAGAGCTCACGGCTTGTGCAATGATATTGTGAAGTCATGTTTAAGTGGAGACTTAGACACCAGATGTGTACAGCTGCAGTAGAGGAGCCAACCCAGTCAAAGCCAGAAAAGCCCCATGCTGGTTGTTTTACTTTTGAGTGAGAAGGAAGGGGAAATAAATCTGTCACAATAGATAAAAAGAAGATAGTTCATGTTTTTTTATCACCTTTTTCTTTTCCTTTATTTTAAAGTCTAAATGGGGCCATTTGTCTTTAATGTGCTTTACCTATCAAGAAATACGTGAGCAATTCTATATCAATTAAAAAATGTGAACAGTTCTGCAGAAAAATGTTCAGTTCAAGTGGCTTAAGACAGGTTCCATTTGTTCAACAATCTATACTTTTTAAAAGGCTATACTTTTCTTGAGAGTTCCTTAAGTTCATAGCATGAAGAGGGATGAGTTGCTGATCCTATATACATAAGTATTGCCTTTATAACCGTATTTTTTTCCTCTTTGGGTAAAGATTTCATTTAAACAATCATCAGCAAATGTCTTTGCTAATGGTATATATACAGTGGGACTAACTTTTCTCTGGGGAAGTTAGTCCATTGAAAATTATTTGCTGTAACTTATTCCTTGCCGCAGACAGTATCATGGTCCAACAGAAAAGCATTTAAAACTTTGTTATGTGTTATTAAGGAATATTTACACTTGTGGGGCTATTCTTAAGATAGCCAGAGCACTTTTGTAGCTGAGTTACAAAAAGAACACATCCAATCTTGGTTTGTTTATTTATTTATTTAGGCTACTCCTTGCAGAGCAGGGCTAACTCCTAAGCAGTGTCCCCAGCCTAGTCTTTCTTAAATACAGAAAAGATAAAGCCCAGAATCCTAGTTTTCAGAGTTTATATCTACAAGTCTGACTTACCTGTGAAATTGGCTAGAGCTAGAATATACTTGATTACAACCCCTTTAAAACTGAGCTTCCCATTTTGTCTATACACATATTGAAGACTGTAAAGAAGGAAAACACATAATGTTTTCTTAAAATTGTCCTAAAATGAGACATTTAAATGTCCTTAAAAATGAGATTCATCGTTTGTTATCTTAACATACTAGTATATCTGAAACTTGACAATGCAAGTTTCAGATATACTAGTATGTTAGGGTAACAGTAAAAGAAAGATTAGACTAGCAGGGGAATAAAATGCACAGCAAAATCTCCTCTCCCTTCCTGTACTCTTATTTGAATGAAAAGCCTGGAAAAGATGCTTGGTTTAAACCACATGGGAAAAATATCTTTTCAGCTGCAAACTGCCTTTTATATTTTAGCAACGTAAACACATTGTATGGGAATATAAGGGGCTGTGCTGCCTCCCTGTCCAAATACTGCATGCAGGTAACACCGAACAAGAGGTGGAGTGATAACATGGAGAGACTGCCGGGAACACAGATACCATCTCCCAGGGCCCAGGATTCGGAGGCCTAGAGGTAACACTGGTGTTTCTAGGCTTTGCAACGGTGAAGGACCACTGCCACCTGTGGACAGCAGCAAGCATTAGCGACATGCTGCAGGCCGAGTGAAGTGTCAGTGTTGTATTTTTATAGTGACAACAAGGCAACCTGGTGAATCAGATATTCCAAAATTTTCCCAATAAGTGTTTTATGAGTACCTCCATGGCCTGGGGTGGGACTTTTCACTGCAAATCAATAAGCATCCTTCAGACCATATGTATGTAGGACATGGTCATCATGTGTTAATATAAAACCACAGAGAAGGCATCTTAAATTCTAATGCCTTTGAGGGGCAGTTAGATCATGTAGATATAAAAGAATAAGAGTGATCAGGACAGCAAATTGGAGACCGCATGCCCTACCTAGATGCATTCAGTTTTGTTTATTTATTTACTTTTTAAAGAATGTACTCCATCAAGCAACATGCGTTTGAAGCTCAGATTCAGCCTGCAACCATCTAGCACCAGAGGTCAGTGAGTGGATGTATGAGATCCCAGGTTACATTTGTGTACCCAGAAGCAAAGGTCTAAGCATGCTTCATTCACTCATTCATTAATGTAGAAATTCAACTTATTCACCGAAAAATACTTATTGCATCTTTGTCCTATTCTAGACATCACTCTATCTTGATAGACAAGTTGGGAGAATAGATATCAAACAAATAATCACACAAATAGAATTACATTTGTAATAAATGAAATGAATGAAAATCCCAGGCAACTCTAAAAATGTGTATCATATTTCATAATATGTGCTTGCTTATAAATCACATCACTACACTATATACCTCTAAAAAAAAGAAAACCCTGCCAATTAAGTTATAGCTCTGTGCTTTTTTATACATTTTGTCTCATACTTACGGAGTGAATTCATTTTTTACTTAGCGCAACATAGAATTTTTATCACACATTCTTGTGCGTACATACAAAGGAAAATATAAATTGAATAAGACATTTCTAAAACCTTTTCACATTGAGAGTTGAACTCATTTGAAGCACTTTTTGACACAGAGTCATCAACATCCATGCTGTTGTATGCACTTTAATTTTCTGGTCAGCAAGAGAGACGGACATCAGCATTTTTTGAGAGTGCTCTACTGTTGTCTGTGAGGTGTCTTCCCAGCAGCTGACACTAACTCTTGAAGTTTAGATGCTGATGCTTTGTTATTTTTATTTTGTAGACATAAGGTCTCTCTCTGTTGCCCAGACTGGAGTACAATGGTGCAATCATGGCTTACTGCAGTTTCAGCTTCCTGGACTCGAGAGATCCCCCCACCTCAGCCTCCCTAGTAGCTGGAACTAGAGACGTGTGCCAACATGCCCAGCTAATTTTTAAAATTTTGTGTAGAGATGGAGTCTCACTCTGTTGCCCAGGCTGATCTTGAACTCCTGGCTTCAAGGCATCCTCACACCAAAGTGCTGGGATTACAGGCCTGCGTCATTGCACCCCGCCACTGGTGCTTTCTTGATTTTACCAACAGGTGCCAACAGAAGCTTTTCAGACATTAACTAGGATGTCTATACTTTCCTGGAACAGTCCTTTCATAGTTTATTGATGAAAGAGGGAAGGGGGCAGTATTTGCGGAATCACACTGCCAGAGCTAACACATTCACGCACGTGCCAGCAATGATGATCATGTCAGGATGCCCACTGATGTTGAGTGGAGGAAATTGGAAGACCCCATGGTTAGAAAGTCACGTCTTGATTTCAGAGATGTAAAAATATGAAAATAATGATTAATGAAAAAGAGTCACTCTATGATCCGACTTGGTTTTCTCTTGAAGGAGGTGACATTTAGGCTTAGATTTGAAAACTAAGAAGTTATTCAGAAGATGAAGTGGGAAAGTGTGATCCTGGTAGAGACAGGGCTGGATTACAGGGCAGATGAGCTGCTGGACAGGAATGCTATAATATTTCCAGAGTAAATGTAAAATGCGGTAACTGCCATCTCAGGTTTTTGTACATGAAGGCTCACCGTCCTGAAGAAATGAAAGTAGGTCTCACCCTCGCTGAGGTTGAGAGAGGATTTGGGAGTGCAAAATAAAATAAAACCATCACCGGTCTGTTTCTTGAGTACTTTTAATGTGTAGTTACCCAAGTTGCTTGGCACAGCTACTATCTGAAACTGGCAGTCATGATGATCTGAAATTCCAAAACCACATCATGCATAGGGTGGTGATAGTGTGCTGGTATAGTGTTGTGCATAGTGTATGATAAGTGATAGGATTTGTGATCTAAATGCAAAGCCCTTCAATACATTTCCCACCCCCTAAGAAGTTGTCTTGTTTAATAATTGACAAAAGAAACAAATGAAGGTTGTGCACATTTTTCAGAATATTGGTTTTGCTTTAACCAAGTGAATTGAAGTGTTTATAAATCTATTTCTGTAAGCAATTTTTATTAATAGAAAACTAGGTTTACCCCGCTCTCACGAGAGAAACATTGAACAAATATTTAAAGACTATCGGTTTGAAGGAGCTCCAGACACTCAGTCCTCCAGGGCACGGCCATGTCTTTAGCTGTTGCTGGCTTGTGAGGAGGTTAGTAAGTTCAAGGAATCAAAGGAAGGGCAGGGCATCTGGGACATGGAGTAGATGATGAGGAGAGTGCAGGGAGGAAGGCAGAGGCTCATCCAGGATCATGCCATGGAAACTCTCTGTTAAAGATTTTGGTCTTCATGTTATGGGAATTTTGGAGTTGTCAAAGGGTTTTAAGCAGTGAAATAACATGATCATATTTGCACATTTACTGTGTGTCTCCTGCAGAGCAAACAGTCTGTTGGGAGCAAGTTATTTTCTCTCCGGGAAAGGCAGAGTTCTTTCATGCAGCAATCTGGATTTCAAACATGGGTGAACCTTCTTTCAGGTGTTGCCTAAAAGGGGTATGTGAAGATTATTAATCACTCACAGCAGACATTTGGAAATTTTGCAGAGCAAAAATGAACAAACTACATCAACAATAATAAATCTATAAGTAATCAGATCCCAGTTAAGTGGAGCCTTCAATGGTTTTATTTCTTTTTTTCTTATTTTCATTTTGGATAAATGAATGAAATAATACTTGAACAAAATCAGAATTGGGGACCAAAATAAAATTTCCTTGTGCCTCCTAGGGTGAGAAGAGATTCAATTCAGTCTATACCATATGAATAAACCTCTCAGGTAACATACAGTAAGTTGAGTCTCAATATATATGAAAAAAGTGGCTGGGCACGGTGGTTCATGCCTGTAATCCGAGCACTTTGGGAGGCCGAGGCGGGTGGATCACCTGAAGACGGGAGTTTGAGACCAGCCTGGCCAACATGGTGAAACCCTGTCTCTACTGAAAATACAAAAATTAGCTGGGCATGGTGGCTTGTGCCTGTAGTCCCAGCTACTTGGGAGGCTGAGGCAGGATAATCACTTCAAGCCAGGAGGCAGAGGTTGCAGTGAGATGAGACCCGGCCACTGCACTCCTGCCTGGGTGACAGAGCGAGATTCAGTCTTTAAAAAAAAAAAAAGTAATGACGATGAGGCATTAAACTGTTAATGACAGTTTTGATTTATTTGGTGGCAAATACTTTTTTTGTTAGAGAATGGTCAAATTCATTTCGAGAACACTCAATGACAAGAACTTATGATAAAGGTGGGTTTTGGCTAATTAGTAATTCCTCTTAAATACTTCTGCACATAGCATTTGAGCTAGGTACTGTGATCATTTGTTCATTACCTTTTTTTTTTTTTTTTTTTTTAGACAGAGTCTCACTCTGTCACCAGGCTGAAGTTCAGTGGTGTGATTTGGCTCACTGCAACCTCTGCCTCCTGGGTTCAAGCGATCCTCCTGCCTCAGCCTCCCAAGTAGCTGGGACTACAGGCATGTGCCACCACGCCCTGCTATTTTTTGTGTTTTCAGTAGAGACAGGATTTCACTATGTTGGCCAGGATAGTCTCGATCTCTTGACCTCGTGATCTGCTTTCCTTGTCTTCCCAAAGTGCTGGGATTACCGGCGCGACACACCACGCCTGGCTTCATTATCTCTTTTAATTCTTTTAAAAACATTTTGGGGCAAACATATGATTCTCATTTTATACCCTTTACCTGCACATTGCATTTAAATGAGAATAATTTTCATAGTAATGATGAAAGCCAACATTAACACAGCACTTATTATGGGCTAGGAACTCATTTAATTTTCATAACAGCCATCGGAGCAGGCACTATTATATTACGACCTCACTTTTGGAGATTGGAAAATGAAATCACAGAGAAGTTAAGTAACTTGTCCAAGGCCATACAGCCTGTAGGGAGTGATGGATCTGGAATTAGGGCTCAGAGCGCCTGGTTCCAGAGTCTGTGCACTTTACCACTATACATATCAACTCTTTAAAATGAATGCTTTTTGAAAAGTCAGTTCATGATATATAGATATGTACATACACAACACTTTTCTTTTGAACACTTTCACAAACTCCTTTAACTGGGTCATCCCAACATAAAAAATATGGGAGATTTTTGAAACCTAATCCAACTTTATGGTATAAGATGAGTAGAGTTTAAAAGCAAGCAGATGTTTGCAAAGCATATAAAACTCAAAATTGCTCTATACTTGATGTTATTTGGAACACAGGCATAATTCTTTTCAAATATGATTTTTATCTAAATGGTGTCCCTTAAAACTTCATTTTAACACTCAAACGATCCCCAGCTGTTCGGGTAGATTGGCCCCTGCTGGGTCTGTTTCCCAACACTTCCCATATTCCACCATAAATATTCATGATGCAGTACTCCTGCCACCCAAAGGGGGGCCAGGATTCATTTTTATGAACTCCTCTCAACTGGGATTAGCATCTTTCACCTATTACCAACCCCTGAGTTATGGTTTTGTTCTGCCGTGGTCTCCGTTTTCTTTATTTTTGCTGATATCTGAGAAGCCTGAAGAGAATGTGAAGTGTTAAAGAAACTTCTAATCCCAGGAAGTTGGCCTAAGGAGTATAGAAAATCAATTTTTAAAATTCAATATCTTATTCAAACTGTACACCCAGACCAGTGTGAAACCACTGTTTTCTTACTTTGCCAGATTTCCTAGGCAACAGCACTGCCTCTGTAAGAGGTTTGTAAACTTAATTTGGGGGCTGGGAGCGGGGAGGATGGAGAAGCGAAATGGAGGGGATGCTATTTCCGCAGACAACACATGCTTGGGCAACAAAAATGATAGATTTTTTCCATATGATTTATGTTTGAATGTGTTTAGACCTCAGAAAATACTAGGAATAAATTTTCTCCTTTTTTCTTTTTAGTTAAGAAAACAACATTTGGGATCGTGAGGTGGCAGGAGAAGTGTGAATTTTCCCATCTCTGCAGTTCTTTCTCTTTCCCTCTCATCTTTAGTAGGCTTTGTAAATCAGACCTATTGTTTACATATGCCATGTTTATAATATATTGTTATGCAACCCAGAAGTGCTCTTGATCTCATCCAGACCAAAATCTGGAAACTGTGACAATTTGCCTCATCAAGGAATAAACACTTGATCTTTGATGTTAAACTTGAGTTCTTATAACTGCTTGGCAGTAATCAGTCAGGTAAACTTGGACACAATGTTTAACACTTCTTGAAATCTCTACTTTTCCGTTCTTACATAGGGAGGAATATCAGTCACAAAGGCTTCTTGTGAAGCAAAGTAAAGTATGTAGATAGAATACTCAGCACAGGCCTAAATAAGAAATGTGGGTTCCATTCCCTCTTGCTTTAAGAGACAGCAGCTACTTTGATGTTGAAAGAAGAAGTGAATAGTGAAAGATGAATAGTTGGACCTTACCATACTGGGGTACAGTAGTCACAGTCCACTTTTCATGGCTTTGCTGCATTGTGAAATGGCAAGAGGTTGGCTTCTGAACATCTTGGAAATACCATCCAATTCTGTAAATGTTTCTGCCATAATATGAGTGAGTTGTAAGGAGGGACAGACTGAATGGACTACACTTCCATGGTTGATTAACTACATAGTAGAGTGGGCAGTATTTTCAACCAGTCTTTCTGCAAGGGCTATTCTACTCACTTGAAAACCCATTGGAGCCAACTGATTACCACCAACTACTCTTTTCAGCTCCGCCAAGACTACTTCAAGGAGGAGATGCTGAAAGAACCATTTACTCATTGACAAGGATGGATTATTGTCTACCTTGACATGGATCCCATTAAAAAACAAAACAAAACAAAGAAAAAAAACAAAAAAAACCTACTGATACTGATACTGTTCCAGTCAGAAGAACTGGCTGGAACAGAGTCAATGACCAAAAAAACTGGAGGCAGTACATTGGACTATTTAAAGGATAGAAGGATAGTATGGATTTGTAGTCATATTGCTGGGGTTTGACTCCTGTCTTATTGCACCTAACACTATGACATTAGGCAAATCACCTAACTTTTCTGAACCTGGGTTTCTAATAGCAGTAGGACCTGCCTTATATGATTGTGACAGGGATTAAATGAGATAGTCCAGGCAAAATATTTAGCACACTAACAACAGTGTTGGCATGATACCCAATTTATATTAGCTTCAAATTGTTTCTGAAGCACATAGCTGAGAGTAAACATTAGATTCCCATTCCATATTTCATTCATGGGACAAAGGAGCTAACCACGGACACTTAATGGATCATGCTGGCAGAGATTTGGGTGGAAATGCAACAAAAGTATTGAATGTCCATTGAACATAGAAAATAGTTGGACCTTACCATACTGGGGCACAGTAGTCACAGTCCACAGTTGTCAAAGTCCTTGACAACACTGAAGGTTTTAAACATATGTACTGGTACCTACATTTTGAAGAGTGAAACTTGGTGGATTGCTCTGCTCTGTCTTTCTAGGTGTCTCTTTGTGTGCATTTGGAAGGTGCAAGCATGCTTTCCAAGGTGTATGCATGGAATGGTCCTTTTTTGATACGAAGTGGCAGTTACTATATGCAGAGCCTGGTGTCACCTGTGATTGCATTTCTTAAGTATGACTGTCACTCACCAGGCAGATCTATTGGCTATTTCAATCTCAGGCAGCTTCAGGCTTGCCATATTATTTTCAGCTGTACTTCAGCATGTATTTGGAGCATTTCTTTAGCTTCCCTTGCTTCCAGTTACATCATTTGGTCCCTCTTGGGCTGTCTCATGGTCTGCTATGCCACTTAGGAGTCCAGCGCTGTGGGGTAGTGAGTATTGTTTAGATGCATTCTGGTACCATACTACTGATGGTCGTTTTGCATCAGTTAAAATTCACTTAGCTGATTAGTACCAATAATAACATTGTTCAAAGTACTGTGTATAACATCATAGTGCACTTTCTTTTTCCTTTGTTTCTGAGACAGAGTCTCGCTCTCCTGGCTGCCCAGGCTGGAGTGCAGTGGCACAATCTCGGCTCACTGCAACCTCTGCCTCCTGGGCTGAAGCGATTCTCCTGCCTCAGCCCCCCAAGTAGCTGGGATTACAGGTGCCAGCCATCACCCCCAGCTAATTTTTATTTTTTTTTTAGAGATGGGGTTTCACTGTGTTGCCCAGGCTGGTCTCGAATTCCTGATTTCAAGTGATCCACCTGCCTCGGCCTCCCAAAGTGCTAGGATTACAGGCATGAGCCACTGCTCCTGGGCAACATCGTAGTGCTTCTGATGTGACATACTTGGCAGAGTGGGGTCAGAAACTGATAGGGAGAAACATCATCACGACCCTTGTCCACTCACTCACCCTTATCTGTTTCCTCAAAAGATATACATTAAAAGAATATTATTTGGCTGGGCATGGTGGCTCATGCCTGTAATCCCAGCATTTTGGGAGGTCAAGGCAGGCAGATCACGAGGTCAAGAGATCGAGACCATCCTGGCCAACATAGTGAAACCCTATCTCTACTAAAATTACAAAAATTAGCTGGGCGTGGTGGCACATGCCTGTAGTCCCAGCTACTCAGGAGGCTGAGGCAAGAGAGTCGCTTGACCCGGGAGGCAGAGGTTGCAGTGAGCCGAGATCGTGCCACTGCACTCCAGCCTGGTGACAGAGCGAGACTCTGTCTAAAAACAAAAAACAAAAACAACAACAATAAAACAAACAAAAAACAGTGTTTGAACAAGAAGTGGAAGTGTTGACGAAGAGCGTAGTACATGTGACCCCTTGAACTGGGGTTAAGCCTCTTTTGATAGAGCGTGAGAGGGAGAAATTGACTGAGTTCATTGAAAACTGTGGGTCTAGGGTGGCCTATTTTGTGCTCAGGTCAGCAGGTGAAGCAACACAGGAGAACACAGTCTTGCCAACTGTGGTCGGAATTGAACACTATTCTGGCTTGTGAGGAGCTGGCAGTTCCTTGTCTGCTCCAAGCATCATTGCTCAACACTGGCACTATCAACATGATCTAGGGGAAGCTCCTGCAAGCAGCTTCAGTTGACATTGACCAGTTCAGTTGGAATAGGAGGGGAAAAACTGGAGGCCAAGAGTAACTGTGGCTAAGAAAGTGGTTTACTTTGGGGACCCCAGAACATTCTGGGAGAAAGTTCAAGGAAGTTTCTCAGTTCCTACATGGTAGATCTAATAGGTGGTAAATAGAAACAGCTAAAACTATTGTAACTTGGGTGTTTAAATTCAATGTTGTGACCTTAATTTTCATAACAAAACATTTTTTTGTGAAGGAATGTATAGGTGGAACCACTTTTGGAGTAGCCCCTTAGATTGAGATAGAAAAGGATTCTAGGGGAAGGTTGCAGAGTTAGTAGCCCACAAAGAATTTCTTTACTATATCATCCATAAGTAAGTTTTGCACCCAAGTAATTGAAATCAAACATGTACAACTTTCCTTATAACATTATTTATGTGTTTGATTTTATTTTTTAAAACAATTTCAAATAATGGTGAATCTTTACAATAATCTGTAATGAGGTTGTTAGTGATCCGAAATAATATCACCCCAAGCTTAAATGTGTTGGCTATTAAAAGAACTGTTCAATTTTAAGACCTTTCCTGATCTGTTTTCACTTCTAAACATATGTTTTTGTGAGGATAAAAGGAAAAATTGCCATAAAGTGCCCAGCATGATAGGCCCGAAATAATTGGTAGTCTATTATTTCTATAAATTATGAAGGGCCTTACTTCATACATTCTGTCAAGGCAGGATTTTGGGTGTGGGCATTCTGTTCTGAATATAGAGACATCTTAATGAGAATAGGATTTTGGTAACAATGTGTAGATGTAAAGGGGATTCTGAATGCATGTTAGAAATGCACCATGGTGAATTAGGAGGCCATATTATGCCTTTCTGCCCATAGATCTTTATCTGGGAGCTACTCCTCCATAAGCCTTGATGATAGGAAGGCCCGAGGAGCCGTGCAATTCCATCACCCAGTCCCCTAATTCCAGAAGATTGAATGATGAATGGTCATATGAACCAGATCAGGCCAATCATACTACCTCTGCTAGAGTTTTAATTTGGGCCACTGAGGGAGATGAGGCATCTTAGTTTGGTTTTCTCTAAAACTCCAAGGCGAAGATTTAATTGCAGCAGTTTATCTGAGAGAGGATCTCAGGAAACATCTGTAGGGAAGTGGAGAAGTGAGATGGGAAAGGAAAGATAGCAATAAAAGGTGAATCATCAGCCGGGTGTCGTGGGTCATCCCTGAATCCCAGCACTTTGGGAGGCCGAGGCAGGCAGATCACCTGAGGTCAGGAGTTCGAGACCAGCCTGGCCAACATGGTGAAATCATGTCTCTACTAAAAATACAAAAGTTAGCCAGGCGTGGTGGCAGGCGCCTGTAATCCCAACTACTTGGGAAGCTGAGGGAGGAGAATTGCTTGACCCTGGGAGGTGGAGGTTGCAGGGAGCTGAGATCATGCCACTGTACTCTAGCCTGGACAACAGAGCGAGACTCCTTCTCAAAAAAAAAAAAAAAAAAAAAAAGACTCATTAAACAAGTGACAAGTTTGGAACTAGAGCTTAATCCAGCTAGGAGACTCTGGTAGCCCATTTGGAATATGTGTCTCAATTATTCCATCCTAGGGGCAAAGGAGCTAAGGTATTTATGCATCATTTAGTATGAGTTATTTATTAAAGGAGTTAAGGTATTTATCCATCACTTGGTATGAGTTATTGGTCACAGACTGCCCCCAGAAGGTGTTAATTCACATGCATTTCTTGTGGGCAGAGGAGACCCAACCCCAGAGATAACACTGGGGTTAGGAGTTGCCGGTGCTGGCATGGCAAATTGAGCCAGCAGTATGGAAGTTTTCAGGGCCAAGGGGATATGAGGAGGGTCATGACAGAGCATGATATAGATTCAGTTTGTTGCCAGGTGATGAGCCATTTAAACAGAGTGTCTGAAGGCAAAGTTGTAGGCATGTGTAGGCTAATGAACAAGAGAAAACTGGTCTTCAAACTGAAGCATGTAGTAGGTACACAGACAAATAAAGAAGAGGGGGGCGTGTGGTCTCTGAAACATGGCAAAGGCAAATTCTGCCAGTGAAGACGCTCCAGTTCACGAAAGATTCAGCTGTGTTTGATTTTTCTGTTTCTAGATTGCATAAAAATACCTGGGCCCAGCCCCTCTTAATTTTGCTAACTCAAGTGTTAATTATTCATAAGATGTGGCAGAATGTATTTTCCAGAAATGTCTACAGAAGTACTTTCAGTCTCATACACTCTTTCAGAAATGTAACACTCCCCCATCAGAAGGCGGAGTCTATTTTCCTGCCCCCCACCCACCCTGAGATTATGTGGGCCTTTGTGGCTGCCTTGGTGCATAGCATCTTGTGAAGAGCTGCTGCATGAGTTCTGATGCTCAGTCATAAAAGGTGGATCTTCTACTGGGCTCTCTTTCTTGGCATGCTCACCCTCAGAATCCAGCCCCCATGTTGTGATGGAGCCCTGGACATATGGGGATGCCACGTGTAAGCATTGCAGCTGAGTGTCCCTGCTGAGGTCTCAGCCAGCAACCCGCATCAGTCCCTAGATATGTGGATGACTGATCCTGGAGATAATCCCAGTGCCTAGATTTTGAGCTGCTCTTGTCAACACCATGTGAAGCAGAGATGAGCCATCCTCACTGAACTTCACCGTAACTGCAGAATTGAAAGCAAGTTAAATTTTTTAAAAAGTCACTAAGGATAACTGGAACACAAAATAAAATAACTTATGTGGATTCATATGAGATCTTTCAAGTGGTTCAGGGTAGTATGAATCCATGCTTAGGTGGTTACCCATTTGTTAACAGTTAAGAACAAGGAAAGGCTGAGAAATGGGCACACAATGGAGAAGATGACTGAGTGCAATGTGGTAACCTTGATTAGATCCTAAAACAGAAAAAAGAACATTAGTGGAAAAATTGGCATGCTGTCCTCCGAGCCCATCAGCACTACTGGAGTCTTATATGGGGGATTTGTCATAACTCTCACTGGTTCATAGTACCAAACCCAGATCAGCAAACTCTTATCCAACCTAGTATGTCTTATTACTCCATTACAATCATACTCTGGACTCTGAAGGAAGACTTAGAGCCTGAAGCTCAAGAAGACTTGGGGCTTTTTGTACATGCCATATTTTGTTCCTATATTTTTTCAGCAACTGTGCTTTCCATGCATTGTCTCACCTAATTTTTGTCAAAATTCTGAGATATAGATATCACCTGTCATTTATAGTTGAAGACTCAGAGATTCAAGATTCAATGACTTGCTCAAGACAACACAATAAATGTCAGAATTGGGATTTGGACACAGTTCTGGCTGATCTCACAGCCTGCATTCTTCCCTCTGTGCTGCTCTGCCTTCGTCTTGGGGTTTCAAAGGACTTGGGATTCACAGTTTGTATTTATCCCATATTAGCTATGTTTTGCACTACACAGACTTTGAGAGTTGGCATGGTAACATAACCAATAGTTACACCTTTGGTTTATGAGAAATTACTTTCTGAAGTTAAAAAATTTATCACATCATAAATAGAGGTGCTCTGCTTATATATGTGTGTGTATATATACATACATATATAATAATGTGTACATAATACATTATATAAAACATGTATCATTACATATATAATATATATTACATATTACATATACAATTTTACATATTACTAGATATGATATGTCTTTACATATTATATATAGAGAATCCATGTTTGTGGTAAGAATTAATAATTTATTTGTGCTGTTCTATGAGAAATGAAGCACTGCCTTATATATGGCTTATAAATTACTGTCATTCACCTAATTTATTCAAGATTTATTGATTGCTTGATTTTATAACCTTTTATTTTGAAATAATATTTAGATTTACAGAAGAGTTACAAAGATGGTACAGAGCTCACAATATCCCTTTACTCAGCCTCCCAAAATTAACATCTTACACATGAAATTAATATAGGTACAATATCACTATCTTAACTATACGCTGTGTTAAAATTTCACCAAATTTTCCACTAGTGTTCTTTTTTCTGCTTTAGGGTCTAATCAAAGTTACCACATTGCACTCAGTCATCTTCTCCATTGCATGCCCCTTTCTCAGCCTTTCCTTGTTTTTCATGAACTTGGTACTTTTGAAGAGTGCTTACAGGTATTCTGTAGAATGTATTTCAATTGGGTTTGTGTATTGTTTTCTCATGAACAGACTGGAGTAGTGGGTTTTCTGGAAGAATGCCACAGAGGTGGGTGCCTCACTGACCTTCTCATTGCATCACAGCCTGGGTACCTGGCATCAACATGACTTACTTCCGATGATGCCAACCTTGGTCACTGGGTTCAGGTGGTGTCTACCAGGTTTCTTCACTCTATAGCTACTATTTTTTGCTTTCCACATTCTAGAAGTGAGTCACTAAGCCTAGTCCACACTCAAAGGGAAAGGAATTAAGCTCCACCTTGCAGAAGAGAAGTATGACCTGATTGGTTTTTTAATGTGGCAGTGGGAAAGAGTGTTTTCACTCCTGGAGTGGTCTGTGGATCCACAATATTAGTGGACCTCTGGCTTGTGGAAACACTTCTGGGAACTTAAGCCTTGAGTCATCCACGTCTGTAGTTTCTTCATCATCGGAAATATACCTGATAGAGCAATGCCTGTTCTTATTTGCTGTGTGATTAAGAACCAAGTTGTAGGTCTTCTAAACATTCCCTTTTCACCCCTGAAAGAAAGGGCTCTGGTTCAGTTTTGCCTCTTAAATCTTGAAATCTGTAATGTTTGATATAAAGCATACAGAACATTTTTATGTGTATAGGACTTCTTTTCCCTGAAAGGAAGAGAATATATTTTTTACTTTTTTTGAGACAGGGTCTCACTCTGTTGCCTCAGTAGGAGTGCAGTGGCACAATCACTGCTCACTGCAGCCTCAACCTCCCTGGGCTCAGGTAATCCTTCTGCCTCAGCCTCCTGAGTAGCAGGAACTACAGGCACATGCCACCATACCCGGCTTATTTTCGAATTTTTGTAGAGATAGGGTTTCACCAAGTTGCCCAGGCTGATCTTGAGCTCCTGGGCTTAAGTGATCCACCTGCCTCAGCCTCCCAAAGTGCTGGGATTACAGGTGTGAGCTACTGTGCCTGGCCAAATATGTCTTTTTTATCTATTAAGTTTCCTTGACATCTAGAAAATAATAATAATCATTATAAATCATAAAATGTATAAATATATAAACATATGTATACACATATTTATATGTTCTATATTATTTGCATTATTATTTTATAAATACATATAAATTTGTTAATATAAAGTTGTAAAACTTATAAACATTATTAGATAATAACAATAATTTCCATTAAGTACCTCCTATGTGTTTAGCATTATGGTTGATGTCATACAATCTTTATTTTTAATCCTTGCAAAAATATCTATGAAGGAAGTATTACAATTCTCATTTTACAATAAAAAGAAGCTGATGTTCAGGTGGAGAAATGATCATTCCCAAGATGGCATAGTAAGCAGCAAGGCTGGGATTTGAATTTAGGGCTCCTTTATCATGGACTGTGAACCCAGTAAATGTTTGTAGATTGACTGATTAAAATTGGTTGGAGGAAAAACAGTATTTGAAGATTGGGCTAGCAAGAAGTATTTCAAAAATTACACACCATCACACATGACTGAAGAAGACAGACGTTAGGCTGTGCTGGCATAAAGAGGAAGTGCCACTTCAAGTCAGTCAAAAGAATCACAATGACACTCAGGTGGATGTGTGAAAACAGCAGCTACGTTCTGACTTCTATGAGGCCAGAATCCCAGCTTCCACTGCTTCCTGCAATCATGGATAGTGTATTAGTCTGTTCTCATGGTGCTAATGAAGACATAACTGAGACTGGGTAATTTATAAAGGAAAGAGGTTTAATTGACTCACAGTTCAGCATGGCTGGATAGGCCTAAGGAAACTTACAATCATGGTGGAGGGGAAGCAAACACGTCTTTCTTCACATGGCAGAAGGAAGGAGAAGTGCAGAGCGAAGGTGAGGAAAAGCCTCTTATAAAACCATCAGATCTCATGAGTATTCACTATCATGAGAACAGCATGAAGGTAACCTCCCCCGTGATTCAATTACTTCCCACTGGGTCCCTCCCACGACTCGTGGGGATAATGGAAACTACAGTTCAAAATGAGATGTGAGTGTGGACACAGCCAAATCATATCAGATGGATTATATTATTTAATCTCATATCCTTTACATGCCCCATAAAAAATGATTCCTCTATCTCATGTGGAAGCAGGAAGTAAGAAAGATAATTTTCTTAAAATATCTTCAGAAATCATAGAATGAAAAGAGAAAAAAGTTGATAGAATTGAAGCTCTCACAAAATTATCAAAGAACGATACTAGATGAGATATAATGGAAACAGGTAAAAACCAATCTCTCTCTCTCTCTGTTTCTCTGTCTCTGTGTGTGTGTGTCAGAGAGAGAGACAGAGAAAGAGAGAGACAGAGACAGAGAGAGAGAGAGACAAAGAGAGAGAGAGAAAATGAGAATGTATGAATATGACTCTCCCAAAACTTTAGCATAAGCAATATTCCATATCTATAATTCTGGAAATAAGTTTAATTTTTATTTTGTGCCCCTTCACTACTATCCTGTGGGATACTTCACATTGCTTATTATTTGGCATTTTCCCCAAACTGCCTCATGTTGAAATGCCTAGAGATCTTAATACTGACCTCTCCACTTAGGACCCCATGGAAATATCCAACGTCTGGCCATAGTGTTCCTTTGGGTTAGGACATAAACTTCTGTACCCTGTGTGGATTAAAGATACCATCACGAGCCCAAATGCTTTCAACTCAAATGACCAGGGACGTCCAACCGTAAGGGTTAGAAAACCCTAACAATCTTGTTTTACAGAAATGGAAACCTCAGCTCTGGGAGGAATGTGTGGGCACTGGTGGCTCAAGGTTTCATGGCCTGAACTGCCTGAACTACTGCAGTTCCAATGGAACAGAAAGTTGAGGGCACCAGAGCGCAAGTCTAGCACATGCATGTCCCATTAGAGAAATCCTAGTTACCATTCTGAAATGAACTTGGGGATTCCCAGGTGTTTCTTTCCATTTCTCTTTCTTGGTCACTTGGTTTAATATTTCAACTCCAGCCACTGGGAAACACCAAGAACCTCCTGTTTTCCTAGGCTACCTGGGTCTGCTCTGCTGCTGGAGGAAGAGTTGAATGGGCCATGCATATTGACAGCCACCTTTCCGAGCAGGTGTGGCCCTCGTGGTACCCAAGTTGCTGCTGTTCCACAAAGACTGGTGCTGCCAAGCTGTCGGCTGAACACAGGCCTTTTAGTTTAGCCATGATGAGGTGTGTGTAACTGAGCCCAGGGGACAAACACATGAATCTATGCATGTCTGCTCCCTCCTCGACACCCAGTAACCACCCTCCCCCTTTCCTTTCTTTTCTGTCTTCATTCTGTATTTTAAAGTGAAAACAGAATTTCTACTCTGCTTTCTTCTTTCCAATATCCTTTCTCAAGGATTACTGTCTGTTTCTCTTTCTTCCTCAGTGTCAACAGCACCAGCCTATTTAAGCGTTAGTTTGGGAGACAAACCAGTTCTCATCTGTACTTCCAGGCTGATCTTGAAAGTGTTAAAAGACTTCAGGTTACACTCAGCAAGCCCGTGCCCGGTGGGTCGAAAGGGTACACAGGGCTGTCCCCTGTTTCTCAGCTCTGAGTTCATTGATTTGATACAGCTTCTTCTGTTACTGCTGAAATGGGGGCAGGGAAGATGTGCATTAATAAAAGCATGAAATAGAATACATGTGTAAAATGCAGTAAATAACAAGGAAGGGTGGGGGTGAGGAACAGAGGGCAGAAGAAGCTTGTTGTGTAAAAAGGAAAGTTTCTGTGGTTGATCCTGTGGTTTATTTGGGAAATCATGGCGTGGGCACCTTAAGAAATTCACTGAGGACAGTTGACTGATGGATTTCCAAATGAAAATCATGCATGAGAAATGAACTTCCAGGTGTGCATGACCACTTAATTTAGATTTCTTTCCCTTGTTAATGTTGCCACAGGCACAACTTTTATAAGGTAATAAATATATCTTTTGTGTCACTCAGGTTAGGTGCTCTGCATTCAATGGGCTGTGAAAGAAAATGCTCAACTGGTGCAAGCAAAGGCCTTCTTCAAGGATTATTTTGTCTTTATGGCAAGACATGCCTAAACTGTTTGGAAAATACTAAAGAACTTGATAATGGTCCATGGAGGTAGAGTATTATATAAAAAATAATGATTCACTAAAAATATCTATATAGTTGTTATTATTTTGTCTATGTTTGTAAGAAAAAAAAACACTTCCGTGTTTGATGAAAACAGATGCTACATTCTAGTTGCTGTGGTTTTGATGACTGCTGTCATTATAAAGCAGTTATGACATATCTGAGCTCCATCAGAAATTGTATAAAGAGACACAGGACCAAATTCCTGACTTTGATCCCAAATAGATGCATCACCTTTTACAAATCTATCAGTCAAGGCCTCATATCTGTGAAGAGAGTAAGTTGGTCTAGATAATTTTTATTTCCTTTTTATTTATGAAAATTCTGTGATTCTAAGTCACAAAGATTTAATAAGCGTTGATCTGAAGCAACGCTGTAAATTATTTATATTTTGTCTGACTGTCCATCCATGCCTTTATGAGTGGCAAGGGAGAAACCTTATAACTTAAGCTGTGATGGGGAGGAAAAAATCCAATTGCTGCCTCTTTAGCCTTTTCTTACTAAAAGAAGGATTAGACTTTCCTCGTCCTATAAAAGTCATCTGGAGAATGTTCACTTTAATTACATGCAATTTAGTTATTTTAAGTGGCATCCTTAGACAAGGAAAAGTGAACTGAAATTCCTTCAGGATAGACTAGCACATAGCAGTGCACAAAATCTTGCTCGATTGTAGGACAGGCCTCTTCCAAAGCTCCCTTATCAGATGTTCTTAACTGCTAAAGCAGGTCATCCATTGCCTTCATATTTTCTAACTGCCAAAAAAGGCTTATTCAGTCGGCCTTTTAAAAATTATCAGAAGGCATCACAGTTATTCAAGATTCACAATATAATTCACTTGTTACTTGCTTACAAATGACCTTTCCTTATAATGTATTTTTATGCCATCTTATATTTTTATTTGCTTCTTCTTATACAAATAGTGTAACATTACAGGGAATTTAAAAGCAATATCAAACTCCCATAATATTTTAATCTTCAACAAATTTCATTTTGCATATTTATTTCCAGTCATCTCAGTGGAAAATCTGTGTTTACACAGTTATCATCATTCTCTTTGGGCAGTGTAAGTCTCTTTTCATCACTGTCAGTGTCAGTAATTTTGATGCTTACTGGGCTGAAGGGTATTTATACAGTTTTATGTGTGTGCTCGAACTTTCTTCTTCCTCTTCATTTTTTGATATTTCCCTTTTGAAGAGGTAGATTCAGCACAAAATAAAAAGAAAGACTAAATAGTAAAACTGAGTAACTCTGTATCCAAGTGAATAAATTGGAATGCAGCCTCTCTCCAGAGCTGGAAGTCAAATGGGGAAGGAAGCATGTATTGCCTAATCATTGTTAAAAGAGGAAGGAAGGAGAGGTCTTGTTCCATGTGGAAACAAGGAATTTTTTTAGCTTGCTCTGTAGCCATCATCTGCCTTGTGCCTAAATTGTTGCTTTTGGCTTTCTTCCATTAAATAAAGATGATCAAATCTCTTTCACTTTGAGTTCTGTTCATGAAGATGGTACCTGTGTCTATATTTATGAAATGAATGGCCTCCTGTTTGGCCAATTGATCATTTGTCAAATGCTGAGAATGACTTCATTACTTATTGGGCTGCCCTGCTATGGTTGGAATCCAAGGACTTCCAAGATTCTAGAATCACAGGCATTAGAGATCATCAAACACAGCCTCGAGCCCAAAGTAGTATCCACAACACAAGATTTCCTTCCCATTGAGTCATTCACCAACTTTCAGTCTTCTAGGGGTAGGGGGCTCACTACCTATGTATTGGGCTATTCTTTTAGAGATACAAATTCAAATACCTATGGGAGTTGATCAGGTAACATAGATGAATAAAATAGTCCTGGAATAAGAAAATCAAATGCAGAAATGGGTTCAAACTGTTTTTATTATTACTGAACTATGACATAAGGATGTAACATGATATAAATATGTAAATGTGTAAATGTTTTAAATCCAAGGTAGAAAAAAATACAAATTGAAAATAGAAACATTGATTCTTTCAGCACCGCATCCTATGTATGCATATTAAACCCATATGCCTTCTCTCCTTTTTCTTGAAATGTGGCTTTTTCAGTCTGTCTTTTATTTTCCTACACTTGATATAGATGCAGATTCAGAGAAATTATTCTCTACTGTAAGGAAAAAAATGGGTGAGCATGATGCTAAGTGGCAACTGATATTAAACCCCCAAATCAGGAAGGCAACAGTCCTGTAGTGGGGTCTGTGGTGACCTGAAGAGCTTATGCTCCCTCCAAAATGGGCAGCCGCTACTGAACTCCAGATAATTGTTGACATGGGCTGACACGCAGGAATGCGGGCCGTGGTTACCAATCTTCCCCCTTCTCAAGAAAAGCCAGGAGTCTGGATTTTTAGTAGAATCCTCTAACTTCTAAATGTGTTCTATTTTAAAACTCTAATTGGGCCAAATAAAACCCGTCTGGGGTCTATGTAATATTTGCGAGCTGCCATTTTGCCTCTTCTAGCTTATGCTAGGGATTGGAAAATTATGGCCTGTAGGTCAAATCCAGCTCACAGCATGCCTATTTTTATAAATAAAGTTCTATTGGAACACAGCCATGCTTATTTGTTCATGTATTGTCTATGGGTGCTTTTGCACTACAGTAGCAGAGTTCATCAGCTGCCACAGAGATCATATTGACTGTAAAGACTAAGATACCTACTATCTGGAACTTTACCAAAAAAAAGTTTGTTGACTCCTTGTCTATATTGATCTGGTTAAAAAAAAACAAAACAAAACCCTAACTGTTACAAATCTCTTCATTGTTTTTGAATTAAAATCTGCCTTTCTGTAACTTCATTCATTGATCTTGTGTTTGTTCCTGATCACCTTTGGACATTTGTAGAAGATATTTGAATCCTACTGAGGCTATTTATTCATAAGATCATCCAGGATGCATTGAACATCTTTCTGGCCCAAAAGCTGTTACCCAAATTAGACCAGACTTCTTGAACAAGTGATGTATTTTGGAATAATTCAAGACATGACACATTTATCCAAAAGGTGGGTAAAAGTTGTTGGAAAATTGCAGGACTAAAAAGAGCCCAAGAGGTGGTTAATAGGAAGACTGGATCAATCACCACACGCTATGTGAATTCAACCTATGAAAGGTTGACTGATGGCATGTCCCCTATGTAGTCTAAATTCCTCATTGCTCCTAGAATAATATTTGCATTTTGTTGTATGGCCACCATGTTCGGCACTACTAATCCAGCCTCTCCATTCTCTCTGCCATACTCATATTGCTTTAGTCACATGGCTTCTTTTGTAATTGTTCAGACTTTCTAGCTTTTTCCTGCCTTAGGCTCTTAGCTTTTGCTATTTTCCTACCTGACACACTTGCCCCCGTCTCTTCAAGGTGGAAATTCCTTTCTTTTGGATTTAGTTTAATGTCACCCACTTAAAGACACATTCCCTGACCACCATCTCTAAGATGACACATCTACTTCTAGAAATTACCTCTTAGCATACTTACTCATTAATCAAATTCCTCAAACTTATTTGTAGTAATCTTATTCATCTGTACTCTAGTTTACTGACAATCTCCTCTATTGGAATTTAAGTATCTTAAGCAGGACTCTTCTAGTCTTATTCAATGTTTTTTCTTAGGACCTAGCAAATTGTAGGCACCCCAAAATATTTGAGGAATAAATAAATTATACATCAGCAGTAGTTTGGTATTATATAAATTACACTTCTGATTATTTTGACGAATGAATTTGCAAACTCCATCTGCAGCATCTTAAAGAATAACCTTCTTAACTTTGAAAGAATGCTTTGAATTAAATTATGTCTGCTTAGTAATAACTCAACATTTCTATTTTGGGTGGGCAGTTTTTAGGTGTACCCATAAGTGGAAACCAGTAAGCACGCACTAACATGTTGATTATTTATACATTATTAAGAGACTATTTTCTATCTGATGCTTTGTCATACACAAAAACATGTTGCCAAAAGCTCCTGTTTGTGCTTCTCCCACAAAATGAAAATCAGAAGGACTTAGTGGTTTTTCACCTTATTTTACAGATGAGAAACTGAAGCCGAAAGATTTCTCAAGGTTACATAGCCAGTTAGCTGCAGAGCCAGGAGGACAAGTCAAATTGCTACATTCCCACCTTCTGTACATTTAATATACTGTATTTCTTTTTCCCTTTGATGGATATTAGTTTATTTTACACATGTTGGTGGCAGTGAGAACACCCTATGTCTGAATAATAGCACTTTTTTCTTGTTTTTAAATTTTTAGTTCTGGGGTACATGTGCAGAATGTGCAGGTTTGTTACATAGGCAAACATGTGCCATAGTGATTTACTGCACCTATCCACCCATCACCTAGGTATTAAGCCCAGCATGCATTAGCCATCCTTTCTAATACTCTCCCTCCCCAACCCCAACCCCCGACAGGCCCCAGTTTGTGTTGTTCGCCTCCCCATGTCCATGTGATCCCATCGTTCAGCTCCCACTTATAAGTGAGAACATGCAGTGTTTGGTTTTGTGTTCCTGTGTTAGTTTGCTGAGAATAGTGGCTTCTAGCTTCATCCATGTCCCTGCAAAGACATGATCTCATTCTTTTTATGGCTGCATAATATTCCATGGTGTATATGTACCACATTTTCTTTATCCAGTTTATCACTGATGGGCATTTGGGTTGATTCCATGTCCTTGCTATTGTGAATAGTGCTGCAATGAACATACTTATTTATGTATCTTTGTAATAGAATGATTTATATTCCCTTGGGTGTATACCCAGTAATGGGATTGCTGGGCCAAATGGTATTTCTGGTTCTAGCTCTTTGAGAAATAGCCACAATGTCTTCCACAACGGTTGAACTAATTTACTAATTTACATTCCCACCAATACTGTAAAAGAGTTCCTATTTCTCCACAACCTCACCAGCATCTGTTGTTTCTTGACTTTTTAATAATGGCTATTCTGACTGGTGTGAGATGGTATCTCATTGTGGTTTTCATTTGTATATCTCTAATGATCAGTGATGTTGAGCTTTTTTTCATATGTTTGTTCACTACACGAATGTATTTTTTTTTTTGAGACAGAGTCTCGCTGTGTTGCCCAGGATGGAGTGCAGTGGCGTGATCTTGGCTTACTGCAAGCTCCGCCTCCCGGGTTGACACCATTCTCCTGCCTCAGCCTCCTGAGTAGCTGGGACTACAGGTGTCTGCCACCACACCTGGCTAATTTTTTTGTATTTTTAGTAGAGACAGGGTTTCACCCTGTTATCCAGGATGGTCTTGATCTCCTGACCTCACTATGCGCCTGCCTCAGCCTCTCAAAGTGCTGGGATTACAGGCGTGAGCCACTGTGCCTGGCTCTGAATGTCTTCTTTTGAGAAGTGTCTCTTCATGTCCTTTGCCCACTTTTTAATGGGGTTGTTTGTTTTTTTCTTGTAAATTTGTTTCAGTTCCTTGTAGACTACAGATATTAGACCTCTGTTGGATTGATAGATTGCAAAGATTTTCCCCCATTCTGTAGGTTACCTGTTCACTCTGATGATAGTTTCTTTTGCTGTGCAGAAGCTGTTAGTTTAATTAGATCCCATTTGTAAAGCAAAAAACCAAAATTTTTGTTTTTGTTGCAATTGCTTTTGGCAATTTCTTCATGAAATCTTTGCCTGTGCCTCTGTCCTGAATGGCATTGCCTAGGTTTTCTTCTAGGGTTTTTATAGTTTTGGGTTCTACATTTAAGTCTTTACTCCATCTTGTGTTAATTTTTGTATAAGGTGTGAGGAAGGGGTCCAGTTTCAATTTTCTGCAAATGGATCGCCAGTTATCCCAGCACCATTTGTTGAATAGGGAATCATTTCCCCATTGCTTGTTTTTGTCAGGTCTGTTAAAGATCAGATGGCTGTGGATGTGCAATCTTATTTCTGAGTTCTCTATTCTGTTCCATTGGTCTATGTAACTGTTTCTGTTTTAGTCTGTTTTAGTCTGTTTTTGTGTCTGTTTTAGTACTGGTTATTGTAACCTTAGTGTATAGTTTGAAGTCTGGTAGGGTGATGTCTCTACCTTTGTTCTTTTTGCTTAGGATTGTCTTGGCTATATGGGCTCTTTTTTGGTTCCATATGAGTTTTAAAATAGTTTTTTCTAATTCTGTGAAGAATGTCAATTATAGTTTAATGGGAATAGCATTGAATCTATAAATTACTTTGGGCAATATGGACATTTCATCATATTGATTCTTCCTATCCATGAGCATGGAATATTTTTCCATTTGTTGTGTCTTCTCTGGTTTTCTTGAGCAGAGGTTTGTAGTTTCCTTGAAGAGGTTCTTCACTTCCCTTGTTAACTGTATTCCTAGGTATTTTATTTTCTTTGTAGCAATTGTGAATGAGAGTTCATTCATGATTTGGCTCTCTGCTTGCCTGTTGTTGGTGTATAGGAATGCTTGTGACTTCTGCACATTGATTTTGTATCCTGAGACTCTGCTGCAAAGACAATTAGCTGAGTGTGGCATGCGCCTGTAATCCCAGCTACTCTGGAGGCTGAGGCAGGAAAATTGTTTGAATCCGGGAGGCAGAGGTTACAGTGAGCCGAGATCATACCACTTCACTCCAGCTTGGGTGACAGAGAAAGACTCCATCTCTAAAATAAAAACTAAAAAAAAATTTAAAAAGCTATGTACAGTGTGATTCCATTTGTGTCATATTCTGGAAAAGACAAAACTACAGGGACAGACAAGAGATCAGAGATTGTCAGGGGTTTGGGGTGAAGGAAGGGGTGACTCTGAAGGGGCAGCAGGAGGAAATGTTTTGAGTTGATGGAACTGTTCTGTGTCCTGGTTATGATGGTGGCTACATGACTCTGCATTTGTCAAGCTTGTAGAACTGTATAATTAAAAATCAATAAATAAGTTTAACTGTAAAAATAATAGTACTTTTTTCTGTATAAAGTATGCATGTCCTGCTGGATCACATGCATGATCCTACTAGATCCACATTAATCCCATGAGAAAATTAAAACAACCTCTATTCTAGTTTTTAAAATTTGAGAAATGACTAAGTATAATTTGGACAGCAGTAATGACACATGACAAAGGTCTCACAGGTAGAATGTGGCAGAAATTGAATTTGAATCTAGACCTTTTACTAGATGTTCTTTCTTATCCTTTGATATGGTACTTGCCTGTCCTTGTTCTTCTTTTAATGTGGGGTCTGGAATTATTTTCATGTGAGCTCAGTATTTACTAAAATGTTATGTGTTTGCAGATTCATAATGATGGCAAAAACTTTATGTAGTGATTAATATATATAGTCATGATTCTACGTAATTTACATTTATTAACTCGCATAATCTTTGCAAAAATCTTATGAGATAGATGCTAGGCCTATGCCCATTTTAAGGTAGGGGAGGCATCAACAACCATGCCTAAAGTAACACAGATAGTGAGTGGTAAAGCTGTGATTTGAAGCCAGTCAGCCTGGCTTCAGACATTGCCTTAACAACTATGCTGGAGTGCTTACTTTCTGGCCTAAAAATGTATAAAGCTGAAGTAATGGGCATGTTATGAAGGCTGAGCTTAATACCTGGAGAGCTTGGATCAATAGGGCACAGCAGAATTCTAGGCTACTGGGGTTATCCATCTCCTCTCCTGCAATGCTGTCCTGGCCCATGGAGAGGCGACCTCTGCTCCCTTCTGGGGGAAAAGCTGAAGAAGATGCTTTCCTCTTCACATAACCTCCTAATTGGCTTCTCTCCATGGAGTAGGAGGGATGTGTTTGGCTGCTGAGATATTCAAAACCTGCCCAGCCATGCTAATCGTACATAACCAACCTGGCTCACCAGGGTGAGGTGCCTCCTCCAGTTATTACTGGCAAGCTCTCTGTCCTCACTCTGTCCTCACACTATAAGGCCGTAATAATCAGCCTGCCATTTGCTGTTGCCCCCACCTCTTATCTGCCTCATGAACTACTGATTGTCCTTAATGTTGGAAGAGGGCTCAGGTGTTTGGGAATTTGATCAAATATCTTTCCTTTGCATCAAACAGAACAGCAGAGGCAGTGAGGAGAGGGGATTCAGTGTAGTGATGCTGAGGAAAGGGAGGTCACTTTGGGGCTTTGGCACTCACAGATGAGGGAAGAGCAAGGACAGGTCCTCAAAATAGGCAGTTTTGTGACTATTATCAGGGAGTGGAATGCAGAGTAAGAGCAGATTTCATTTACTGAACAAATATTTGTTGAATCTTACTGGGTGCCCAGGTCTTGGGCATTCAGCATTGAACAAAACAGACATTGTCCCTGCTTGTGCAGGCCTCACATTCTAGTGAAAAGAGACAACAAACAAGTGAGTAGATGAATGGGATAATTTCAAAGAGGGGGAAGTGCTCTGAAGGAAAAACAAATTGTCACACTGATCAGTGAGGGGTAGGAGAGGGGTGACTTCAACGTAGGTGGCCAGGGGAGCCCTTCCTAAAGAGGTGATATTTGAGTGATGAGGAGTCAGCCTTGTGAGCTGCTCGAGAAGAGTATTCTTGCAGAGAAAATTGCACCATGACCTGCCTCTCCCTTCCCCTCCCACTTCAGCCATGTGATCAATTTCCCAAGTGCCTCTTCCATCTTGAAGGGTGTGTCTACTCTTGTCTCTCCTAGTTGGCCTGATTCCACCAATGAAGAAAGCTCTGGCATTAGCAGATGTCAGTAAAGACTATCAGGGGCTGAAGCAACAGCCCCTGTCTCCTGTGAATTTCTTAGTCCAATCAAAAAAGAAATGAGGTTAGCTTGGCATGGTGTGTTTTTAGTGAGCCCACGATTTCCTTTGCTAAGAACTCAGAGCCATCTGTTTAATAATCTATTTTTGAAATCACACAGAGATTGATGTTATGCGCCTTGGGATTGAATCTTTGAAATTCGCCAGTCCCCTTCTTTTGGAAATCTGGACAACATTTGTAAGTTTGCAATCTTCTGGAACCACGCCTGCTTTCTATGATTCCTCCAGGATCACTGACACTGGTTCTGTGACCACATCTGCAAGTTCTTTTAATACCCTGGGATCTTGATGTGCGGCACAGGAAACTTCAACTCACTCACTGCAGCCATTTCCTCTGTCTATCCTCATCCTTCTTTGGCAACAACCCTTTCCTATGAATATGTTTGTTATATGTGGTTTTCTGATTAGGAAAGTAATGCATGTTATAGAACATTGTGAAAGATAAAAGCAGAAAAAAAATCACTCATGTTTCCAGTACTTAGTGATGATGACTTATAGCATTTTGGGATATGTCTCTTTAACTTTCCTTCCATCACTGTCCCCATACGCATATATATGTACTCACACACAAATATTCACATACATGCACATACATGTTCAAGTGTGTATATTTTAAAAATTGGGATAGTAATGCGTGATCCACATTGTAATATGATTTTTTTTTCACTGAAAATATATTATCAGCATTAATCTTTACAGGTTGAAAATTGCTTTTTATGAAACAAATGATGCAAGGAAAATAGGATTGAAGAGCTCCTTTACCTCTTGGCCATAGAGCATTATATCCCTTGTCTCAAGTAGAAGTAATTCACCTATTCTGCACTTTCTCACTTTCTGTGCTGACCATAACTAAGGAAGCTGTGGGTGGCCCCTTGTAGTAATGGTGCCTTTTCTGGAGATTGAGCAAAGAAGAAAGAGCCCATTTTCCTGTCTCTCCTGGGACTTTAAAAACTCATATTATCCTTGGAGTAGGACTGTGACACTGTCTTGCCTTTGAGATTGTGTAACACTCGAGGCAGTACATTTGTTTAAGTAATTTACTCCAGGTAATTAGTTTCATGCCAGTTAGCAGAGCCTTCTTTCATGGGTCTCCTGGGAATATCTCAGAGAAGAGATCAGCATCCCTTCCAAAAACTTATGTTAAGACTTGCAATTTGCAGAAATTGGTATACAATGTACACATCCAACAATAAACAAGGAGATGTCTTACAGGTATTGGAGATTTGTCGGCCACCTCAGGCTGCAAAACCCAACCAACCCCTGATTCTGCTCCCGAACTGATGGGCAAGATTATGGGCTGTGTTGGCTTTGATGTGGAGCCTTCCAGCTTCCTGAGTCTTCCTGCAACCTCTGTCCCCTGAAACCTTCCCAGTTCAAGACTGCATGGTTCTCACTGAGCTCTTCAGTGCATTCCTGTACTGAACACCCCTTGCTTCCAAAACACACACCCCAAACTGGAAACATTAATAGAAAACCCTCTGTGCTTCATTTAAGTTAAATGTTCTTCTTTTTGACAGGAATCCAGGAGCTCCTGATTCTGTGCACAAGCTGCACATTGGAGAACGCTTGTCAGTGTTATGGAGTGAGTGAAGTGGAGAATTTAATTTTTTTTGAGGGGAAGGGACATTTGTTTCTGTCCTCTCCACAGCTCTTTGAGGAATTGTTTCAGGTCTTCCTTGGGCTATTCTGAAAGGCTGACCCTCTAATAACCTTTCTCTGTATTACGTTCCTATGTTGCATCTCATTATACCCTTTTCCCAGTTTCCGTAAACACCAGGCATCAATCTGAGTTCATCAGAGTGGCCCTTTTGTAGCTTACATCTTGTAGGCTCCAGGAGGGTAAGGGCCATGTCTGCTGGTCATGCTAATTCTCAGGGCCTACCAGAATGCCTGGCATTACAATATTAAACCTGCTTCATGCCAGGCATTCTGTTAATATTATTCACTAGCTTGACAAGTGCAACTTGATTACTTACAACATGCCAGGGTATGTTTCAAAAACTGGGAGTATCCTAGTCAACAAAACAGACAAAAATCCTTTTATGGAGCTTAAATTCTCATTAAGGAAGACAGATAATGAAAACTGACTATAATAGTTAGATATTATGATAGTACATGGTAAGTGCTATTCAAAAACTAAAGCAAGGTAACCAGATTGAGATGATGGAAGTTGGTAATTATTAATTGGGTCATCACAGGATGCCTCATTTCAAAAGCTGATATGCGAACAAAGACTGGAAGGAAATGAAGGATTAGCTATGTGGCATCTGGGAGATATATACAAGCAGAGAGCATCTAGGCCAGAGGCCCTGGGGAGGATGGGAGCTTGTTTGGCAAATTCAGGGAATAGCAAAAAGACCAGCGAACGTGCATAATTTAAAGGGAACATATTAGGAGATGAAATCATAGTGGTAACAATTACAAGTATGAAATTGCCATCAGTTGAGATGGGGAGGACTGCAAGTGCGGTAAGTTAGTGTGTATGTGTTGCGGGGTGGGGGGGAGATAAAAAATACATATGGGGCATGTTAATTTTGAGATGACAATTAAATATCCAAGTACAGAGGGTGAGTAGGCAGTTGAATATGTCAGTCTGCAATTTGGAAGAATAGGGAGATTTCAGTAGATAGCTGGTTTTAAAGCCAAGAGACATGATTTCAAGTGATTATACAACAATAGAGAAGGGGAGGGACCAAGAGTGGGGTCATGTCATGGTATCCTCTACTGGTCGGAAATCTAGGAGAAGACAAGAAACCACCTGAGAAGGAGTGACCAGTAAGGATGGAGGAAAACCAGGACATTGTAATACATGGAAGCGAAGGGGAAAAACGATTGAACAAAGGCATTTAGTGTATTCCTTTTGATAGATTTTTAAAAACTCATTTACTTTTCTTGTAGGTTATACCTTTCTCATTTCAGCTACTCCTTAATAATGGCTTTAACGTTCCTCTATTTCTGATTATTTTTCTTTCTGACATCCTGTATTACCATCATGGATCATTTGTAATACAGGTACTATCTATTCCAATAGCTACTCCTGCACCTCATTCTATTTGTGCTAACGTTATCTGGCTTATAGGGAAGTGAAACAAAGTATGAGCATAAAAACCAGACTACCTGAGGCACCGACACAGGGCACAGTGATAACTATGAACATTAAAAGAAACCTGGAAGCATTATATCTGGTATCATTTTATCCAAGTCTCTTAATGTGATATTAACCTTCATGCATCAGATCAATTGCTCACTCTCAGGAACTGAAGAGTGTACATCAGAACAAAACCATCAATCAACTTAAGATTTTTATATTGATGAATATCAGTCAAAATAAGAAATAGCACTTTCTATGTAATTCACTATAGTAAGTATAATTAGATTTAATATAAAATTCTAGAGCAGTAATTCAACTCAAAAGACTCATTTAAGCAAGTTTATTATATAGATTGTTATGGCCAATGGGATAACTCACAGAAATAAAAGATGTAATCTCTACCTGTGTTATTGGTAATGGCTAAGCTGCCAATAACTTGAGACTGTCAAGATAACAATATGAGAATAACAATTACTTAAGTAATATACTAATGATAGTTTAAAATCCTTTTGTCTTATTTGAAATTTACAATGACCCTGTGAGGTGCAACCAGTCATTTGATAAAGGAGAAAATGGTTCCAAATAGATGAAGTGATTGATCAATCTCATATAACTTGTTATTAGCTATTACGACCAGAACTCAGATCTCCAGATGCGCATTTTAATTTCTTTCCCATAAACTATATGAACTCAATAAATACTTGTTAAATATACAGTGAAAGAATGCAATAGGAATAAATTCTAACAAAACTTAGCCGTACTTTTCAGTTGGAAGCTGAGGGATTGGGCTCAATGGAATCGTTTTAGCTGATTTTATAATACCGTGATCCTATGTGGTAACTGCTGACAGAAACTGGGGTAGATCAACTCTTTGATAACATGGGAAAGTGCTCCCTATCTTAGATTATGATTGCTATTAGTTTCAGATTAAAATGTGGGGTATTTACACAAGACAACTTAGTGCAACCATATTTGAGTGGTTCTTAATGACACATTTATGACCACTTGGTGGCTGAGTCATGAGGGAAAATTACTCCGTGTTGCAGCAGATGTCATTGTTCATATTCCCACTTGAGGTGATGAGTCATAAATTGGGTTGGAATTTAAGATTAAGGCAGAGCATATGGGTGAGACCTCACACAGCTCATAAATTCAGTGTCCAGAGAGGCAAAAGTATGCCAAAGAGAATACTTAATGAACCTGTTATATAATTGAACTTAGTGGGTTCAACACATATAGCATAAGCAATGACCTTCTAATCCTCTTCCTTAAAACTATACAGGGTTTTACTTGATTTTTGAGATAGGGAGAGGAGAACAGATATATCTATATATATGTATATATATCTACATCTATCTATCTATATATATATTCTTTGGCATTTTGATGTGGAAATTTAAAATTAAAAAATCAGCTGTAACATACTTAATATTATTGTTTTTAGAGATGTAGCCTACACAATGTTTTGGACTATTTTGGGGTATAAATTTTGTCAAAAACAGAGTAGTTGTGGCATATAGAGTTTGCATAAATAAGTTGAGAAATTCCTTGGATGACATTGTACAGCATAACAATTATACACCTGTTGGAGGGCCTAGACGCATGAGTGTGCTTAAGCTATAATTGAAGGTCCATGCATATATAGGGGTGTGGTAAGCATTTCATGGGCTGCTTACAATGGGGCTGGGTTAGGGTGGGGAGAAGAAATCAGATTTCATGGTGGGGCTCAGACTGTTGGAAAAATCCAATTAACATGTGTGAAGCGTTTATTGAATTCAAACAAACAATTATCCAAGGTTGTATAGATATTGTGAAGTGCTATGGAAGAAACAGGTTGAAACCATGGGTGATGGGGGAGGAAGAATACCTTTAATCCCATCACATCATCTATAAATTTCCCTCTTAAAGAGCCTGGTTAAGAAACAGCAGACCTCTGGGGGGCCTGAAACTAGCACAACCAAAAGAAATTTTATACAGTATCATTGTTGGCCACGCTTTGCATAATGACCAACTCCAAAGAGTATATCATAAGCTAGCCCAACCCCTCCTATCCAGACCTTTTAAAACAGCATAACGCAAGCACATACATTCGATAAGATAATGTATTTCATAATACATTTAATTTAATTAAATAATACTATCCTGCCATAGCACCTTACTAGAACCCAGAAAACAGAACATGCTGGTGCCACTCTTCACTCCTAACATAGATTTAAAGAAGGTGGTGATAGTGACCATTTGTGGTCGCTACGACACGTCCCTTGAAGGGTCTTACTCTTTCTCTCCAGCGAGGTTATAAAAGCGCCCAACCACACACAGTACTTTTCCCAAGAGGTGCTCTGATAAATCTACATTTTTCTATCTAGTGCACTATTTAGCCAGTGATGATTTAGTGCACCTTATAGTAACAAGGCAATTTCCCAGTTGGCCTGCTTCTTAAAAGTGCTTTTTCTACAAGTTCTCTTATATGCATACTTAAAAATTGCAGTTTTCAAATTCACTTTACGCTTTCTCATTAACTCCACAGATATTTGAGGACTGTCTGCAATTTAAATGTGCACAGAATGAGACTCAGAAAGGTGGAGACTCCCAGGTATGATGGGAAGAAGAGAAATGGAAAGTAGGCTGTGATCCTCTTTACCACTAGGGGGTCCTCTTGCACATCCGGTGAAATGCTTTGTTTAATTTGCAAACATCCTACTGGTTCAGAGACCAGTAGAAATGGACGAGTGAGGGTTTAAGGCAGAAAGGAGTGAGGCGTGGATGTATTTTGGGGCCCCTTGAATGCTGCAGACAGCAGAAACAAACAAACAAAAAACCTAATAAGAGGATAAAGCTTTTTAGGGTATTTTCCTTATCAGGGTATGCTCTTGGATAACATGCCTTGAAGGCAGCAGAAGGAGCCTATGCTTTGTGCTTCAGCTTGGTGTGGACACAGAGCATGGGGAAACACTGGAAGGAATACAGGAAGAAAAGCAGGCGGGGGGTGGGGGTCATATTTAGCTTTGGGCACTCTAGGCGTGAGGAGCATATGGGACACCAGGTAGAGATATCCCATCCATAGAGATCTGAGGCTCGAGGGAGCTGGCCTGCAGTAGATGTATTCATTCAGGGGTCATTGGCCTTGAGGTAGAAGTTGAAGTGGTGAGAGTGGAAGAACTTTCTAGGGAAAGATGGGTAGAAGGAGAAAGATAACAGAACGAGAACAGACCTCATGGGAACCTTGCACAGTCCAGGCTAGGCAGAGGAAGGGGAGGAAGCAGAAAAGACTGAGAGGAAGAGGCGAGTGACTCAGGAGGCCACCTGACTCTCGGTAGACCAAGAGGTCTGAATTCCACAAAGTAGGTTGCTTAGGGATGTTAAAGTGCTTTATAGAAGTCAAAGGGCAAAGGGATTTAAGTAGTAGCTATTGGATCTGTCAATCAGGAAGTTATAGAAAACCAACTGATACCTTACAGTCTACTTCTTGTGTCCAGAAATGGCACAAAAATGTATCAGACCATGTGTCTCAGTTTTCTAACACAAAGCCCCCAGTACACACGTATGAGATAGAATTATTGCTCCTCTGTGCCCCCTTCCCTGCCCCCCGCCATGCCTGAGCTGCCCTTTGTCTCTTCTCTCTAACCATTTTATTTTTACTCCTTTCTCAAGGTGTGACTCTCTCCTCCCTCCTTCTCCGACCAGCCTCCTGGCACTTGCTACTAACACACTTGTTGTCTCTTAGCCTTTGTGTGCTCATTACCTCAATTAAAGGCCCATGCTGATCATCATCTATTTGAGGACAGGAGCAAGGTTTTCTTTCTTATTCTGTTTGCCCCAGCTTTCAGCATGGAGCCTGAAATACAGGGAAGATTCAGAAATTATTTGAACGATTGTTAAATATTTGCTGCTTAGATTAGCACAATTAATACAATCTTGGATTATTAGAATTTGAGGGGCCCTTGACATCATAAGAGACAACACATTCATTTTATTTCAGTTTCCAAGAGAAAAATAGAAACTCTGAGTTTAGTAACAAGACTTCACAGCTTGAAAGTGAAGTAGTGTGAATTTGAATCCAGGCCTGTTTAATTTCAGAGCTCATGTTCTTGCTGCTACTCAATGCTGTTGTCTCACCAGCAGCCAATTATTTGTGCATTTACCAACTAAAATAAAACGTGCGTTTAATGAAGTTCAAAGTTCAATTTGGTGGGGTGCACGTCTTTCTACCAAGGTCACCTCATGCATTCTCATGCATTGTTTCTCTTGGTTGCATTTCTGCCATTTCCTTTGCAAATTAGAGTGGCACCAGGGAGATAAATGTCAGGCTTCTGTGGCAGGCTGGGAGGTCAGCAACTTGGTGTCTGCAATTCACACAAACCACAATAATGGGAATGCAAAGCGCAGATGTTTGTCTAACAATTATTATACTGAGCGGGAGTACAAGCAGCCTCATCTTTGCAAGAACAGTGTGTGTCTGTAGATCTTTCCAAAGGGGGAGTAGATTTTTCCCCTGAAGTTTTTCAGATCAGGAAATAAAAGTGGGCTTCCCAGAATCAGCAAGGGAAAATCTCCTGTCTTTCATTAGCAGGCACTTTGGTGTGAAGAGACAGTCTTCTTGGACTGGAGTGGGAGTGGATGGACAATAATTTCTGGACAATGTAAATGTTAAGAAATGAGGCATTTGGACACTACCTAGAATCATGTCGTCCTCAGATGACCCACCTAAATCATAGGAAACCCTGGAGCTGGTGCTCAGTGGGGCCTAACAGCTGACAGCTGGGCAGTAACTCAGGTCAACTGACGGGGAGAAGAAGGTACAAACTCCTACTCATCCCTCAGGACCCCACGTAAGCCTTTTTTTCCTCTGTGAAGCCTCCCCAATAACCCCAGGGGCAGCGTGAATTATCCTGAAGGGCACAGATGGCCTTCCACTGTGTTATGCCTTGCACCATATTGTATTTATCCATGATTAAGTATCTCTCCTCCCTAGGACCGTGAACTTTCCAAGGCAGGGCTGACTCTTATTCACCTATGCCTACCCAGTGCCAGCTACTGTCCTTGGAACACCAGAGGAGTTCAGTAAATGTGTCAAATAAATGAATGACAAATCTTGAGGTGCTGAGAGCTGACGTTTGAATGAACTGTGGCACGTATTTTTATGAGCTGTAAAAAATGGGAAACATTTGTGACACTAAGCTTGCCTTTATTTATCCAACTCAGCGTTGCTCACAAAGCATGTTTACCTACATTAGTTCATTTAATCCTCCCATAAATCTTGTGTGGTTGGGAGGGACAACGCTTTCCTTATTATATTGATCATAGAACTGAAGCTCAGAGAGTTGACACAATTCATCCAAGGTCACACAGCTAGCAAATTACACAGGGAAAAGGAGGCAGAGGGGTGTAATATGAAAACCAGTGATTTATTCCCTCCTTTTGGCCTCCTTCCCTTCATGCCTCTTCTCCTTCCCTCCCTATATCCCTCCCTTTCCCCCTCCTTCCTTCCTCCTTTCCTTCTTCTCTCCCTCCCTTTGTTCTTTCCTTCCGTGGATCAATCCTATAATTGAATCTTGGTCCAGTTTTCTTTATCTGCATAAAACTGAGAGTAATCTTTTCCTCTCTGACCTCACTTTCCTTATCTGTGAAGTGGGGATAAGGATAAGCAGCCTTTCATCGGAGGCAATGTAATTATAATAGATAATAAGTAACATGTATGGGTTACCATTTGCTTTGCAGCCTTTTTTTTTTTTTTTAACTTTCAGAACAGTTTTGCATTTACAGTAAAAACTGTGAAGATAGTACAGGGAATTCTCTTATACCCCACACCCTTCTGGCACTATTTTTGAGTGTTTCACACATATTTTATTCACTTAAAGCCCATAATAACCCTGTGAAATATCAGCCTCATTTTATAGACAAAGTCATTCAACTGAGAGGTAAAGTAATGTTGCACCGACTGCTAAACGGCATTGGAGAGGCCAAGACACAAACAGGCTTGGAAGTCTGACTCCAGGTCCATGCTCTTAACTGCTGTGCTCTCCTGCTCCCTGGGAGGTGAGAGCATAGGCCCGGGCCTAGCCATGCTGGGTGTGTCATTAGACTTAGGACCCCAGTCTTTAAAAATATAGTCTAATCTCCTCCTACCACACCCATGGTGTTGCTGACAAAACTGATAGAATCACCTTTTGTCATTCCTACCTACCATTTAGTTTTCAACATTTAAAGTTGCCTTTGTATTTATTTAAAATTGACTTTTCTCAAATGGAAATTTTAGGAACAATAGAACTCATCATAGATTTTTTTGGCATCTCCCTAGGGACATATAACCCATAAATCACCCAGTTTTCTAGTTGTCCTTAAGAATCTGTAATGTACATTGAACCCTGAGTGCAGCATGCTGAAAGGGAGTCTTTTTGGAATGTAGTGAAGTCAGGGCTATTGAGACATGTGTTTACGTATATGTACCTTCTCTCTTCCAGTAAAGGATGACAGAGGGCACAGAAGGCACCAGCAGATTCTTTGGAAGGAAGTAACAGGAGTGGAACTTCATTTTCCCATGGATTGTAAAGGGTGAGAGAAAAGCCATATAAACCCCTAGCCTTCCTAAAATGCCCTTTAAGCTTGTAGTGAATGATAGTCATTCCTGGCAGCAGAAACTTATTTTCAAGAGGGTCTTTCAGGTTTGAGAAATGAGGTAGTGGCTATGATATTTCAGGAAAAGGGAAAGGAGCATTTTTTGATATTTTGGGGAATATTTTGATGTCAATCATTTTTAACTGATATAAGAAATTCCAAGGGGAAAGCTGAACTATTTTCAAATGACTGTTGTCTTTTGAACTATGCTTTTTGAACAGCCTGCTACTCAGAAACACAATGTGTGGGATATACTTATATTTCCATTATACAGAACTTTTATTGCAATGGTCAGATTAAATAGACACATCCTACACAGTTTTATTATAGTAACTGGAAAGGTTGTTTAACTGGGACTTTGGAATAGCAACAAAAATTGTGTAGAGAAAAACTTACCTCACTCTGCAATAAAAACTATATACACTTTGGAGTTGATTTAGTATAAGCATATAATCCTGTTTTGAAGAATATACAGGGTGGTCCTGCTATTGATTTCCAGATTCTTCTCACCCAGTGATAGATGAGAACCTGTTTTACTCTGGTTTAGTCCAAAATCTTCTGCTGGCTTTATGTTAATTCTCATGACTAGTTGTCTTGTGTTCCATCTTGTCCCTACTTGCTGTGGTTAAATTTTGTATTATCCTAAAATGTGTATGTTGAAGTCCTAAGCCTTGATGTGATGGTACTTGGAGGTGGGGTCTTTGGGAAGTAACTAGGTTTACATGAGGTCATGAGGATGGGTGCCCTGTTTTGGGATTACTGTCCTCATGAGAAGAGGAAGAGAACAGAGATGTTTTTCTCTCCCCTATGTGAGAATACAGTGAGAAAGCAGCCATCTTCAATCCAGGAAGAGGCCTTTACCAGGAACCAAACTTGCTAGTACCTTGATCTTGAGCTTCCTGGCGTCCAGAACTGTGAGAAATAAGTGACTGTTGTTTAAGCCACCCAGGCTATGGTATTTTGTTACAGCAGCTTGAGCATGCTAAGACACAAGTTAAACTGGTCTATGCCAGGAATGACAGCTTCTTGAATCAGGCATCTTACTTTCAGTGTCTCCTTTTGACATCCCAAAGTTCATCTTCAGTAAAGTATTTAATAAGATCTCACGAAAAATTGTCCCTGCAAATTTTGATTTTGCTTTCTTCCAGTATGACTGCAAACTAACAACTGTACCTGCAGCAGCCTTTGTTCCACACAATTTCCTTCTCTGCATTTTGCTCTAGCTGCTCTGAAGGGAGGGGGTGATGTTGTTTAATAAGGAGCAATTACTTCTCCAATGGACTCGGCAGTAAAACTGGCTTTTACAGCTGGACAGAAATATGTAAGCCATGAAGTTTCCTATGTAACACCATTAAGTACTCTGGAAACAGCATGACTTGGTGGAGTGCCACAAATTAACCACTTCATATCCAATAACCTATGGTCTATAAGCATTATTACTTAAACAATTAGAAATATTAGGGGAGAAAGATATTTCACCACTTCTATCCTAAGTATTGAATTGAGCCTTTTCCTGATACCTCGAGAAAATGTGCTAAATCATAGAGCAGAGGGAAGTATGTGATAAGTACCTTCATTCTTAAAGAGAATGCCAAGGATCTCCTATACATTTGCTCAAGGCTCCCTTACCACCCAATGCCCCGTATCTCAGACTATTTCAAGTGAGGAATAAAATGGGAAGAGGGCTCATGGAGGTAGAGAGCTTTAACTTGTCTAATAGAAACAACTAATTACTTTTTTTCTGGTTGGAGATGGTAAAGGAATGCTGTGTCCTAGGCCCAAACCAGGTCCAAGTGTGGGTGGTTCAAGAGAATCACTCATCATTGACATTGTAGATGACAATGTAAAAAGCCTGCAGGAAGGGGAGAGAGCATTTCAATTTCAGGCTGTTTACTGAGGAGGCAAAAGTTGTAGGCCCACTCACGGCACCAGAGCAAAGCATGGTGAGAGAGATATTAGGAGAACTTGTGTCACCTGCATGTACACAAAACATGCCTCTTTCCACAGAATTGTAAAGGCAGCAGTTTGGCTAGAAGAGCCAGTGATGGGAGGGCAAGGGAGAGTCAAAGTAGAGCATTGCATCCTCTTATTGGTTGATATGGCCAAGATGTGGAGTTTCCTAGGGCCCAAGTGGGTGCTGCAGAATGTGACCAACTGTAGCTGTCTTGTTGAAATCCAAACCAAGAGCACAACTTCTAGAGCAAGGGGACTTCAGTAAAAGAGACTGTAGAGTGACCCTCTGGGGCAGGAGCTGGGAGTGAGGAGTATCTTGAGGTCAGCAGAAGAGCACCTCATCTATGTCAGGGAACAGTAGTGCAGGTACCTAATGGATCTCTGAAGCACCCCAGAGCTTTGTGTCATGACAAGGCCAATGTTTAAACATGCACTACACATTTGCTGTTTTCCATTTCCTCTCCTTTCATCCTGAGGAACCCATTACAGAATGGGAAGAATCAAGGAGAAAAGGAAAGAGTGCACCTCATCTCCTTTCAGTGTAGGCACCTGAGCATAGGTCAAGCCTGCGTTGGAGGAAGGAGGGAGGGTAAATTTTATGTGAAATCAGAAGTTCATTTTTTAATATCTGGGAGTCAATTTTAATGAAACAGGATATAACAAATGTAAGACTGATGAAGAACCTGAAACCTAGTCTAGATGAAAACATTATTGAAGAATGCCTCCTGCTATTAAAAGAAAAAAATTGCAAAGGCTGAAATGTCTGAAAATAAATGGCTAGATGTGATGAACAGCTAACAACAAATTGAGAACCAAAATCTATACCATATTTTATATAATAAATCTATGTATAAATTTAATGCATAGAATATTCACGGAAAAAAATTAAATCATGATGTAAAGGAATAACCTGCAATAATTATAGTGAATGCAGCATAAAAGTAAAAAGAGAAAAAAATTAAAAAGAAGTGGATAGATATGGAGAAGCCAAGTATAGTCCAATAAGTATCAACTGACATTCGTAAATAATAGAATCTAAAAAATTCAACCATTCAAAGACATAATGCTGGAAAAATCATCTGACATAAAAGAAGAATTTCACAGGCAAAGCAAAAAATTGAGTGCCAGGAACATTTGATTCAGAATGATAAATATCTAGACATATTCTGGCTAAAAGAATTAATGTAAACAATGACAAATTTTTTAAAGAAAATGAGTAGAAAAATAGGTCATCTACAATAAAACAAAAATCAGGCTTAAGTCTTCTTTATAGCACTATTCTATGGCAGAACACAAAGGAGAAATGTCTACAAAGTTCTGAAGGAGAGAAAATAAAAGCAGACCCAGGAATCTTGCATCCATCTACTTGTTCAAATATAAACAGAACTGTCAATCTCAAGTATACAGGAAATCAAGGAATATAGCACTCGTTAGCACTTCTTAAAAATCAACTCTGCAATAACATCTTGCCCCAAAAAAAGATGAACGAAAAGAAAGAGCTCAGGAACAGAAAATACTTGGTAAATCTAAATATAAAATTAATTTAAATTTGAATATAGTATAAATTTAGTAAATTGAGCAAAGATAGCTAGAGAACAAAATGAAAAAGAGTTAAACCATGGCAAAGTAAGTGTGCTATATCATCCTATATGGAGAGAGAAGAGAGGGTGACAGGAAATGGAAATATTTTAATCTGGTGGTAGTGGGAGAGACAGTACTTCCTAAAATATTTATCTAAAGTTCAAACAGAAATTACGAAACAAGTAAGAGATTGGAAATTTTCTTTTTAAACTTCCTTAAGTCTCTATTTCAGACAATATAGGTGGCTACTTTCTCATAATGCATCTGAATGTATAAGACATACTTACAAAAAAACTATTAATAATTATATTGAACATGGTTATCAAGTTATTAAAAAGAATTGTTTGATATCAAAATAATTTTGCTTCTTTATTAATGCATTAAATAACCAAATCCAATAGTGGGTTTAATAAATATTATAATTTTAAAGAAGTGACAAGTGTTAATGGTGTTTTGAAATATCTGAAACACATGTAACGTGATACGAAAATGTCTGTCACAGGTACTATCAATGCTACTATGATTTGTAGTCTTCCTTCATAGTTGAATGAAATACTAAATTTCAATTAGAGATTAGCAAAAATGAGGATGTGATTTTTTTTTTTTCTCATTCAGGTTCACAGACCATCTGAATTCTTTCTTTCCACAGGTTTCCAGGCATCCTTAGACTTTCATATTAAGAAATTCTTTTCTAATGCTAACATAATTTAGACTCTCATAATTTTTTCATACTTGAAAAATAGTCTTAAATATATGAATAGATGAAATTATTTTTTCCTCTGTCCTTAAACAGTGATGAAGTGAATCACTTTTCCTCTCATTATATTCAACTTCCAATGATTGATTTGTAGGTTACAGTATCAGTTTTAAGTGTCCTTATCTTGATACATTTAGATTATGAAAAGAAGAAAAGGCTGGGAGAAAATTTTGTTTTCAGTCTGAATTGCCTTAGGTAGGTATGAATATGGGAAATAAGAGATGTGGCATTTGCTTGCACACAATGCCTTCTTTCTGGTTTCTTGGTGCTCACTAGCACTATATTGGGTGAATGAGAAATTCCCAAAGAGTTGTAGTTATGGCCTCTATAATTCCTAGTGGCATTAAACATTTCAACACAGCAGAATTTGAAAATAATACATCAATTATCATTTGCCTACCTGAAACCATTGAACTTTGTCAAGTAGAAAAATACCATATGTTCAAACGACTGACTCTACTGAAGCTGCAACTTTAGAGACAAACAGAAGGAAACGCAAGTCTGGGGGGAATAAGGTAAACCTTGGCAAAGTGACTTTTTTCTAGGATGAGAGCCTGGGAGACATTTAGATTGTTTTATAACTAGGATTCTCTGCAGGATGTGGGATAAAAACAATTTTACTGCCTGTCCAGTGAATGGAACCGGTTTTTGATTCATACATTTTTCAGGTTCACTTGAACTTGACTTTGTCCTCCCACTCCCGTGGCCACTCTGGCTTCCTGTTATTATCAGCCAATGAGTCCAAAATGTATCCTTTTCTTCCTTATTCCCAGATGCTCTGTATATGCTGTTCACTCTTATACTGCATGTTGGGCTTGCTCTGTCAATCAAAGAGAGACTATTTCTTCCTAAAGCAGCCTGCTTGGGTGGTCAGTTGGCCTCCGGGTTTCTATATAATAAGGTAAGATGAGAAATTACTCAACACATGCTGAGTTATATGAGGAACATTAATGGGACGCTTCCTGGGATAGAAAACTATGGCCCCTTTTTTGCCTTTGAGTTCTTTAAAGGTTCCACTGAAAACACTTTAATAAATGTAGGAGTCAGGCAATAAATGCCTCATTTTTAAATAAGCAAACTCCATTGTGATTTAGACAGCAGACATCTCACAGTTCTTAGGCAAAAGTATCAACGTCCAGGAATTTGTTTTCAAGTATTCATTTACAATAGCAAGAATAAAATATGCTACTGGATGCCAGGCACTGTGTATTGCAGTGGGTTTCTGCCAAAGCAATAATCATAACCTATTTGCCAATAAGGTTCCAAAATATATAATAGATTTCTAGGTAGTTTGGTGTGCAGTGAATATTTATAATTGGCAGTGTCTATGTCTATGGTGCAGAAGTCTGTGTCGTGTAAATAACAAAGTTAGTTACCAATGAATAAAGTAGCGCTCAACTCTAGGAGTGGCTGGTATCTTCTGCATTCGTGAGAGATCAGAGGAGATTAACAGAGACTTTCTGAAAACAAAGACAGGTATGACAGACTTTGAATTCACAAGTATTGCACTAGACTCTTCTATAGCAATATGTAAATTACCTGCCTGTGTCTCCTGGTGAGTAAGCATATTCTAAGAAGGCAGAAGTAGACTCATTTTTCATGAGAGAAATCTAGAAAAGAAACAAAGTCATGAGAAAGTAGAACTCCCTTGAGAATAAAAGAGAAGAAGGTGCAGAAATGGTGACTTCATAAAAAGATGAAACTAGCAAGCACTATGGAGTGTCCCTTTATATCTGCATGTAAGAGTTTGGCCAATGTTGCAAGAGATGATATCTTCTGAGTTAGCAAACATAGTTTGTTGGAAGCATTCATATTTTAATTAAAATCTTGCATAACTTATATCAATTTCCTACTCTCAGTCTTCCATGTTGTTGTGAAGGTATTCTTTAGATTAGATTAACATTTAAATCAGTAGACTTTGAATAAATCATATTACCCTCCAATCAATTGAAGGTCTTAAGAAAAAAACTAATTGAGCTCTCCCTGAGGAAGAAGAAATTCCAGTCTGGCAGCAGACTGGCTTCAGACTTCAGCTGCAACATCAGCTCGTCCTTGGATTTCCAGCCTACCTAACTACTCTGCAGATTTTGAACTTGCCAGCCTCCACAATCATGTGAGCCAATTCCTTGAAATAAATTGTTCTCTCTGTTTCTCTTTTTTGTCTCTGTCTCTTTCTCTCCCTCTCTTCACACACACACACACACACACACACACACACACACACACACACACACACACACACAATTAGTTCTATATCTTCGGTGAACCATCACTACTATAGGTCCTTACCAGAGTCTCTTTCAAAATGATAGAGGTCTCCAACTCCAGAATACCCTCATGATATGTTTGGGGGACTGGGCAAAAATTGGAAATGCTAGTGAGTGCTTTTGTATTTGAGGCCTGAAATGGGAAGTGGCCCTAGCCCAGGACAAGCAGGTTAAGGCAGGTTCTATTCATTGGCAGAGGTCTCAGCACAAATGGAGCCTATGTTCCGACATCAGCTTTTGCCCAGGAAGTAACTGTGTATATAAATGGAGCTGGCAGCAGCTAGTGTGATGCCATCTCTCTATGCCACCTCCTATCTCTTATTATTGCTGTCATCTATTTACCAGTGGGTTATGCCACTGCAGCCCACCCTCAGTTCCCTGACAACTTTGGCTCCTCACCCTAAATCTATTGCCATTTTTTGTGACTTCAACATCTACAACAGATGACCCGTCCAACACCTGGTTCTCATTCCCTTACTTCCTTATATCCAACAACATACTATTTATTTTCCACCCCACCACAGTCAAGTTTCATCTTGGACCTTATCATCACTCGTGACTGCTCCAATTCCAACATCTCAATTTCAAATTTCACTCACTCCACACACTTCTTTCAGCTGACTTGTTCTAATATCCCTCTTCTACAAGTCTTGGACCCAGAAGACCCACAACTCCCTTGATCTATTGCTTTCTCACTCTCTGTCCTTGTCTTCTTGTTTTGCCTGCCCCCATTCTTGTTCAATTTATCATCATCTGGTTCCCATTGTGCTAACACCATGGCAAATGCCTTCAACTATGTGGAGGAAAAATGCGTGCATCTCACTGAGCATTTGAACCTAGGGATTCCTAAAAGACTAGGCCCTCATAATTTTGAAGGGTAGTATATTCTTAGGAAAGGTGATGAGGTAGCAGGGGCACTGAAAGGCCTTCAGGGAACTGGTAACAGATTTATCAGCAAGTAAATTAAAAGTAAAAAGCATTTTTGTTTGTTTATTTAAGTTTATTGGGTTGGGGGCTCCTTGTAGATGGCAAGAATTAACCTTGACTTTCTGAATCCCCTCAACTGAAGTAACTTTATGCAGCCACCAGATCTGAAAATCCTTCCCTTGTTCTAAATGCAAACAAATAGAAAGATTTTTTAAAAAATAACATTTAGGCATTTTGTAGGACTTTTTGTTTCATATTGAGTAAAGAAATATATCATCACAGTTACATTTGCTGGTGGCTGACTGCTCACTTCCAAAATCATCTACTCGTATTTATTCCAAGGGGTTGGTAGTTCAAATAATCTGTAAATTATCTGCTCATGTTGGTGAGCTAATAGCCACATATAACTATTTAAATTAAAAATAATTGAAATGAAAGAAAATTAAGAATTTAATATTTTGGTCACATGAGCCATATTTCATGTGCTCAGTAGCCATATATGTCTAGTGGCTACCATATTGGACAGTGTAGAGAAACTTTCCATCATCACAGAAAATTTTATTGCACAGGAGTAGAGACTACGGCCCCAGGCCAAATCTGGCTCCTGGCTTATTTTTGTATAACCTGCAAGCTAGCAATAGTTTTCACATTTTAAAAAGATTTTAAAGAAAAATATGTGACAGAGACTGTATGTGGCCTGCAAAGCCCTAAAATATTTCCTATCTGGATTTCTACAGAAGAAAGATTGTCAACTTTGTCTTAGATAACAAAGCACTTAAATGTGGATGTTTGTATAATGCAGTTTGGAATGTTACTGCTCATGGTCAAGAATTTTATTTGTCAGTATATGGTATGCAATTTAGCATAATACATGGTTTATGCTATTGAGCACTAATTCAATTAAATACTGAAAAAAAATAAAACGTCAGTTGCTAGAAATGCTTAGATGAATAATGCATTCAAGGAATTCACATTTTATTGGAGTAGGTAGATGTTCAAAATTCTAACTGTATCACTAATTAGACTATAAGTACTACTCATAATGGTATTAGACACAATGGTATTCGAGAGGAGAGCAGGGAGTGAAGAATTCTGACTAGGGCTGTGTTGCTTGGATGTAAAGAATGCAGCATCTAAGTGGGACTTAAGGATGAGTATGAATTAAGTAGGGAGGCAGGGAGAAAGGAGTTCCAGGCTATGGAAGCGGCAAAAGCAAATGTGTGGTGTGGTGAAAACACGTGGGGCATCTGAAGAAATGTCAAGTAGCTGAATGTGATTAATCATAGGCTGAAGAGTAAGTGATGTACCAGGGAAACAAATAGGAATCAGAGTTGGTATTTGATGAGAGATGCTGCTTTTCTATTACTAGGCAGTGAGTGGGCAGACTCACAGGTCCTCAGAAGAAAGCCCTAATCTGTTGGGTATCTGAAGTATTACAGAAAATGATATAACCATTTTTTAATCCCTCTAGGTTTGGTATCTGTATTTACCAGATGTGATCAAGGGCTTTGAAGCCGCAGGAATGGTAGATGCAGGGACATTGTAGCAATAGGAAATTGACACAGCCACCTCTAATGATTTAGCTTGACTTAGTATTTTTCAGTTTCCATGTTGCATTGGGCACAGCAAGTCATGTTTGGTGGGAAGAAGGATTGTAATGGTGGTCACAACCAAACAATTCTTAAGGTACAACCATAAAAATGTATATTTTGCCTGAGACTGCAGAAAAAAAACTGAAAAAAATGTCCCCCTCTGCACAGGAATTCTGCACTGTTGAATTCCCAGGAAACCAAGCTGAGTGACAGAGTCAATGTAAGAATCATAATACTATCTAAGAATAGTATTATGAACAGAATGGCATTGGATCTGATGAACTTATACCCCTTCCACCTCCATTTTCTGGAGTTTTATGATTGTGAACATTTGACAAAGGGCTTAACTGAGCCCTCTGAAATTCTAGTATTTTGTTTCTGGGAGCAAAGCAAGTAGCCTGTGAGCTTCTTAAATAACATGCATGGTTGATCCAAAACTCATGAGAAAGAGTTTGGATCTTTCCCTTTGCCGCATGATGACATCCAATGTCTTATTATTAGCTGCATTTGTTTAACTTTTTCATTTTATTTAAAACACAAGAGACTATCTTCTTTAGCCAATGGCCACAACGATCAACTATAGGATAGGTTATGCCAAGTTTAGAACCTATTCAAAATTCGTGGATATGAAGTTTCAACCTAAACTCAAACCTTTTGGTGTCTGTGTTAATTTATATCTGGCAAACAATAATTTCCAGATTTTAAAAAGGAAAAACAAAACAAGAGAAACCTTCCTTGGAAGCATATATTAAGGCCTCTTGGATACTGTATACTTCTGAGGAAAAAAAAAAAACCCACTGATGTTTTAAGAGAAAGCCAATAAGAAACATATGGATTAAATTGCCCTCAAAAGAAAACTTCAAAAGTTAGGAGGGAATAGGACTTTCCAAAAATCTGCTGATGTTTTAATGACCCCAAAGTTTGTAAGAAAAAGGAATAAGCCCAACATATAACCATAAAGTGAATGTTTTTATTTCTAGCCAAAATTAATAATCACCAATTTGTTTCCCATTATCTCTGCTTCATGGATGATGAAATTGAGAGAGTACGTTGCTAAATCATGCCACAGGGAGATATAGGATTCAGATATCAGATATGATGTCATTGCCCTTGTTTTTGAGTATGAGAAAAGGAAACTGGTGGAATGGTTTGCCTGGAAGTCCTAGACATAGCGACCTGGCATCCTGGTGAACTTCTCCAATCCTTTGGTCAATTTTCCCACAGAAAAGGACAAAAGAAACACTGGTTATCCATTAAGTCTAGATTTTGGGCCACACGCAAGGGATTATAAGGTATACTCTTTATATCTTGATGTAGTAGTGCTGCATCACCAATACATTTAGTGTAGTAAACTCAACTCTGAATGCAGTCCAAAATGTAAACAGAGAGAGGGGGAGCGAAAGAACAAGAAAATGCAGGTAATTCCAATGCCATTCTACTCAGTGAGCTTGAGATGGGAGACCAATCTCTTCAACCTCAGGTGATCTCAATTCCTATGTAACTTTCCTAGTGAGCTCATCTTGCTTCACTGAAAGTAATTCTAGTGATTAAATAAACAGACATAAGTATTTATAGAAAATGACCCGAGTGTAAGCCACCTACTACAACTGCAGCTTGACTAAAGAAATGGTGATTTATTTTCCAAAGATAACTGTAATGGATTCACTGAGAAACTGTACATTGACTTGCCATGTGGCCCCTTTCTAAAGACTTTTTCAATAACAATTTTGATATCCTGCATGTTCCTTTTCTTTCACCTTGACTTTAAAATTAAGCCCCTGCATAAGGTGGTGTGACAGATTTATTTATTTATTTATTTATTTATTATTTATTTTTTTACTATAGTTGCTGCTTCGGCATTCATTTCTAGGCCTAACATGAGTTTTTTGAAACCCAGTAGTACCTTTGGACTAGTTAAAATTTCCCCTCTCTGTGCATTTGTTTGTGAGATAGCCCACTTGTTCCTCATCCCACTGACAAAACACCAAGACACCTCACAGCTGCTGACCACAAATATCCCAAATGATCAACACCAGAGTCATGTAAATAAATTCTCCCCTTCCCACGTGTTTCTGTAAACTAGCCAATCCACAACCCCTGAGGGAAAAACCTAAGTGTTATCACACGTGGACCTTAATAAGGGCATAGTCCCAAATGCTTTTATTGAGAGGTCCACGGGTTGTCTTTTTCTCTCCCCTTACCTGCAGGCTGGGCTCCCTTCCACCTCTTCTCACTGGCCTCCTGTTTGTACCCCTGACCTCTCTGGGATCTGTAAGTAATATATTTATTCTGTGTCATGCATTTTGGGCTTACCTCTTTGTGTCTCAGCTGACTGACACACCCCAATCCAACTTTTCCCCATCAGGGCTCTCCTAGAAAGTGGTTATCTTGGCTTATGGCCCCCTGAGGTCTAGGAAAGACTAGAAGACCAAATTAAAAATAAACCATAACAATAAAAATCACAGCAGAAGGAATTTTTCCACTATGACCCACCTGCAGAAGCCCAGTAACTGGATAAAGACGAAGGAAATTCAGAGAGATGGGAAACTATACCCATGGTATAGCATTTTCAGTTAATGTTCGATAGAAAACATTAAAGGATAGAAGATAGAGCTGCTTACGATAAAAACACGGACAAGAGGCAGGCTTTGCCATAGGGGTTTCTTGTATATATTATTTGTCTCCCAGATATTAAGCCTAGTACCCATTAGTTATTTTTCCTGGTCCTTTCCCTCTTCCCCCTCTCCACCCTCAAATAGGCCCCAGTGTGTGTTGTTCCCCTCTATGAGTCCATGTATTCTAATCGTTCAGCTCCCACTTATAAGTGAGAACATTCAGTATTTGGTTTCCTGTTCCTGTGTTAGTTTGCCGAGGATAATGACCTCCTGCTCCACCCATGTCCCTGCAAAGGGCAAGATCTCATTTTTATGACTACATAGTATTCCATGGTGTGTATATACCACATGATCTTTATCCGGTCTATCATTGGCTGGCATTTAGGTTGATTCCATGTCTTTGCTACTCGGAATAGTGCTGCAGTGAACATACACGTGCATGTGTCTTTATGATAGAAGGATTTATATTCCTTTAGGTATATATTCAGTAATGGGATTGCTGGGTTGAATGGTATTTCTGGTTTTATGTCTTTGAGGGATCCCCACACTGTCTTCTGCAATGAAAACCCTGATTTTCTATATCTGGACAAAAGACTAGGACATAAAGAGAATTTTAGCTGAAGGAACTGAGGGAGAGAGATTGCACAGCAGACAAGGACAAATAAAGGGAAGGTGGAAACAAGGGTAAGTGGACTTGCCAAAGAAATAGGCTTAATAGGAAAGAATTGTTACATGGGTATGTTTATGACTTTTAAGCATTTGACTTGCAATAAGAGTGCAGTTACTGTTTCTAATGGAAAATGGCAGACACTAAAAATACTGAAGATCGGCCAGACGCGGTGGCTCACGCCTGTAATCCCAGCACTTTGGGAGGCCGAGGCGGGCGGATCACGAGGTCAGGAGATCGAGACCGTCCTGGCTAACATGGTGAAACCCCGTCTCTACTAAAAAACAAAAATTAGCCGGGCGTGGTGGCGGCGCCTGTAGTCCCAGCTACTCGGGAGACTGAGGCAGGAGAATGGCGTGAACCCGGGAGGCGGAGCTTGCAGGGAGCCGAGATCGCGCCCCTGCACTCCAGCCTGGGCGACAGAGCCAGACTCCGTCTCAAAAAAAAAACCAAAAAAAAAAAAAAAACCTGAAGATCAGTTATGAAGGTGAGCAGTGATTGAGATTAAAAAACAACACAGGGTTTGGTGTGAGATAAAGAAAGTGAGATTTATAATGATTTTTATCTGCAAAATGGCTATAATAATAGTGCCCAGCTCACTGGATTGTTAAAAGGCTTAAATGAGGCCCAGCATAATGCTCGGCAAATAGGATGCAGAAAAACCTAATCCTTACTTGGGGGTATTCAGAAATTCTCTACATTTAGATATCTTCCCAGATCTCATAAGACCTTGCAATAAAACTCCATCTTCCTGGATATAGAAAGTAAGACTGGATGTAAGGCTTTGGGGTTAAAATAGGCTTGAACTTGAATCATTTTTACATCTCTAGCTTCTTGATACCCCTCAGGCAATAACTCGATCTAACTTTCACAGTTCTGGTGAGGATCAAATGAGGTAATACATACATTAAAAGACTTAACACAGGGTTTCCACTTAGAGAATCTTTGTTCCTTTCTCCTTCACTTTTTGTATTTTTGAAGTATCTTAAATAGCTTTAATAGGACTTTTTTAAAAGTTAGAATTACTTTTGCTCGTGATAAAGATCTGACATTTTTAACCGAAAGATGGCTTCAAATATTTTTAATTAGCGTTTTCTAAAACTACAGATTTTGAATTTATAACAACCTTTATCACTATGTTTTCAAATATATTCCATGTTTTCACCTCAGATTTGTTTGACTACCTAATATTTGTGTGCGTGTGTGTATATAAATACATAAATTCAAGGGCAAAGAAAGTACTTTTGTTAGCTTTACTGAGGTATAATTTACCTATAAAATCCATCAATTTTAAGTGCCTATACAATTCAATAAATTTTGACAATTGCATAAAGTCATGCAACCACGGGCACTATTCGGTTATAAAATATTTTCAGCACTCTAATATGCCTTCTGGCAACCCCTTTGGTGTCAATGTCTTTGTGCCACTACTGGGTCTCTGGTAAGCACTGATTTCTTTTCCTTAAAATATTTTCCGTTTTCTAAATGTTTATATTACTGAAATCATAATGCATATAATCTTTTTTTCACTTAGCATGAAAATGACAGGATTTCATTCTTTTTACGGCTGACAGTACTCCACTGACTATATATACACCACATTTTGTTTATGCATTGGTGGACACTTAAGTTGATTCATATCTTTGCTATCATGAATAATGTTTCAGTAAACATGTGATTGCAGGTGTCCCTTTGATATACTGATTTATTTTCCTTTGGGTAGATATCCAGCAGTGGGATTGATGGATTGAATGATAATTCTATCTTCAGTTTTTTGAGAAATCTTCATACTGTTTTCCATAGTAGCTAAACTAGTTTACATTCCCACCAACAGGGTATAAGTTCCCTTTTCTCCACATCCTTGCCAACATTTGCTACTTTTTGTCTTTTTATTCATAGCCGTTCTCACTTGGGTAAGGTAATATCTCATTGTGATTTTGATTTGTATTTATCTGATTAGTGATGTTGAGCATTTCTTCATACACCTATTATCTGTTTGTATGCCTTCTTTTGAGAACTATCTATTCATGTTCTTTTCCCACTTTTAAATTGAATTATTTGTTTTTTGTACTGTTGAGTTTCTTGTATATTCTGGATATTAATCCCCTGTTGGATGTATAGTTTGTAAATATTTCCTCCCATTCAACAGGTTGCCTCATCACTCCATTGATTATTTCTTTTGCTTGAAGAAGCTTTTTAGTTTAATTATGTCCCATTTGTCTGTTTTTGTTTCATATGCTTTTGAGGTCTTAGTAATAAATTCTTTGCCTAGACCAATGTTCTGAAGAGTTTTCCCTATGTTTTCTTCTAGTAATTTTATAGTTTTAGGTCTTACATTTAAGTCTTGAATCCATTTTGAGTTGATTTTTGTATGTAGTGAGAGACAAGGATCCAGTTTCATTCTTGCGCACGTGGCTATCCAATTTTCACAGTAACACTTAATGAAGAGGTTGTCCTTTCTCCAACTTAAGTTTTTGTGTGTTTTGTCAAAGATCAGTTGATTGTTAAGTATTTTGCTTTGTTTCTGGATTTTCTATTTTGTTCTGTTGGTCTATTTGCCTACTTTTATACCAGCACCATGCTGTTTTGGTAATTAGCCTTGTAGACTTGACGTCTGGTAATATGATACCTCCAGCTTTGTTCTTTTTGCTCAGGATTGCTTTGGCTATTTGGGCCCTTACTTGCTTCCATATGTATTTTAGGAATGTTGTTTCAAATTCTGTGAAAAATGGTGTTGGTACTTTTATAGGGATTGCATTGACTCTAGATTGCATTGGGCAGTATTATTTTAAGTATATTCTTCTGATCCATAGCAAGGGAAGTTTTTCCTTTTGTTTGTATCATCTTCCATTTCTTTCATCAGTGTTAGGTAGCTTTTCTTCTAGAGATCTTTCACCTCCTTGGCTAAATTTATTCCTAGGTATTTTATTTTTGTGGCTATTGTGAATGAGATTGCCCTGTTGATTTCCTTCTCACCTAGATTCTGATTGGTGTATAGAAATGCTATTGATTTTTGTATGTTGATTTTGTATCCTGCAATTTTACTAAATTCATTTATGAAATCTAAATTTTTTAGGGAAGTATTTAGATTTTTCTAGATATGAGATTATATCATTAACATAGAAGAACAGTTTGACTTCCTCTTTTCCAATTTGGATACCTTTTGTCTCTTGCCTGATTGCTTTGGCTAGGACTTCCAGTACTATGTTAAAATAGGAGTGGCAAAAGTGGGCATGCTTGTTTTGTTCTACTTCTTAATGGACAGCTTTCAACTTTTCCCCATTCTGTATGATGTTAGAAATGAGTTTTTCATATATGGCCTTTATTATTTTTAAGGTACATTGCTTCTATGCCTAGTTTGAGAGTTTTATTAATCACGAAAGGGTATTAAATTTTTTCAAATCCTTTTGCTGCTTCTATTGGGATGATCCTATGGTTTTTGTCCTTCATTCTGTTAATGTGATGTATCGTTTTTATTGATTAGTGTGTGTTGAACCATCCTTGCATCCCTGGTATAAATTTAACTTGATCATGGTATATTTTCTTTTTGATGTGCTGTTGGATTGTATTTGCTAGTATTTTTCTGAGGAGATTTTCATTTGTTTATTCAGGATATTAGTTTATAGTTTCCTTTTTTGTTGTATCATTTTGTTTTGATAACAGGGGATGCTGGCTTTGTAGAATGAGTTAGGGAGAATTTTCTTTTTTTCTTTTTTTTTTTTTGGAATAGTTTGAGGAAAATTGTTATTAGTTCTTCTTTTTATGTTTAATAGAATTTGTCTGTGAATCCATCCATTCCCAGGCTTATCTTTGTTGTGAGATTTTTTTCTTTTTTTTAAATTTAATTTTATTATTATTATACTTTAAGTTTTAGGGTACATGTGCACAATGTGCAGGTTAGTTACATATGTATACATGTGCCATGCTGGTGTGCTGTACCCATTAACTCGTCATTTAGCATTAGGTATATCTCCTAAAGGAGATTTTTTATTACTGATTCAACCTTACTACTCATTATTGGTCTGTTTGGGTTTTCTTTTTTCCTGGTTAAATGTTGGTAGGCTCTATGTGTCCAGGAATTGAATTTTCTCTAGGTTTTCCAGTTAGTCAGAATATAGTTCTTCATAATAGACTCTGATAATCTTATTTATTGCTGTGATATCAGTTATAATGTCTCCTTTTTAATTTTTCCTTTTTTTTTTTTTTTTTTTTTTGAGACAGTCACACACTGTTGCCCAGGCTGGAGTACAGTGGCGTGATTTCAGCTCACTGCAACCTCCACCTCCCAGGTTCAAGCGATTCTCCTGCCTCAGCCTACCAAGTAGCTGGGATTATAGGTGTGTGCACCCAGGTAATTTTTGTATTAGTAGAGATGGGGTTTCACCATGTTGGCCAGGCTGGTCTCGAACTCCTGACCTCAGGTGATACACCCACCTTGGCCTCCCAAGTTGCTGGGATTTCAGGCTTGAGCCACCATGCCCGACCTCCTTTTTAATTTCTGATTTTGTTTATTTGGGTCTTCTCTCTTCTCGGTTATCCTATCTAGAAGCTTATCAATTTTTTCTATCTTTTCTAAAACACTTTTTGTTTCATTGTTCCTTTGTAATTTTTAGACTCTATTTCATTTAGTTCTGCTCTGATCTTTGTTATTTCTTTTCTTCTGTTTTGGTTTTCTTTATTTTTGCTTTTTTGCTTTAAGTGGATTGTTAGGTTGTTAAATTGTAATCTTTCTACTTTTTAAATGTAGGTATTTGTTGTTATAAGCTTTCCACTTAGCACTGATTTGCTGTATCCCACAGGTGTTGTTTCCATTTTAATTTGTTTTAAGAATTTTTTTGTTGTTTTTCATAATTTCTTCATTTACCCAGTGGTCATTCATGAGCATGCTGTTTAATTTCCATGTGTTTGTATAGCCATCTTAAAATTGATTAGATAATTCCATTGTATTGTCAGCTCATAATTTGTTTAGACATTAACAGGTTGATAGGCATTTGCATTATTTCATTTTGAGGATATTGGGAATAAAACTGCCATGCACATAAATGCATAAGTCATTGTATAAACATATATTTACATTTCTCTTGAGTAAATATCCAGATGTGGAATTACTAAATCTCATAGTAAAAGTTTGCTAAAATTGATAAGAAACTCTTAAACTGCCCAAAAATGATTGTCGCATTATGCTTTCTCACCAACAACATAGAATAAACTTTAATTTCTCCATCTCTCTCAGAATACTTGCTGTTGTCAATTTTTTAAATGTTAGTTTTTCTAATGGATGTGAACTACAACACAGTGCAGATTTTATTTGTATTTTCCTAGTGACAATTATGTTGAACACATTTTTACATGCTTATTTACCATTCACATTTATTCTTTAGTAGGGTGACCATTCAAATCTCTTACCCAAATTTTTTAGTTGTCTGTCTTACTATTGAGTTATAAGAGTTTTTATAGATTATAAATACAAGTATTTTGTAGGATATATATTTTGCCAACATATCCATGTGTATGTACATAAAGAGTTTGCAATTTTATTTTCTTGATACTATCAAAGAGCAAAATTTATTAATTTTGGCAAGATATAATTTCTCCTTTATATGTCATACTGTTTATGTCTTATTTAAAGAAATATTTGCCTAACCCTAAGTTTTACTGTTCATCTCCTACCTACTTTTTCTTCTAGAAGTTTTATTGTTTTAGCTCTTTTATTTAGAGTCTCTGATCCATTTTGACATATTGTAGGAGGTGAAGGTCAATGTTATTAATTTTTAAAATATGGAGGTACCATCATTCTAATACAATTTGTTGAAAAGAATTCCCTTTGCAATAGCACTATTTTGGCACATTTGTCAACCATCGATACCCAGTATATGTGTAGCTCTGTTTTTGGACTTTTTCATTGGTCTATGTATCATTCCAATACCAGCCTATCTTTTTTACTGTAACTTTAGAGTAGACATTGAAATCAGTGTGGATCTTCCAACTTTGTTCTTCATTTTCTTCATTTGTATATTCTGGATCACTTGGGTTTCCAGTGGATTGTGGCATCAGCTTGCCAACTTTTACAAATAAATCATTTGGACTCTGGTTTCTCCTCAGATCATATAAATCTTTCACCTTTACGAATAAATCAGTTGTGATTTTGCTTAGAAATGCATTGAATTTATAGGTCAGTTTGGAGAAAATAGACATTTAGCAATATCAAAACTTATGATCAGGTGAATGATATAGCTCTCCACTTTTAGATCTTCTTAATTTGTCTCTGAAATCTTCTACAGTTTTCAGTAAATAGGACTTGCACATATTTTATTAAATGTATTCCTGTATCTTGTGTTTGATGCCAGGGTAACGGTATTTAAAAAATTTCATATTCTATTCTTACTAATTATTGGCCTGTTCAGATTTTTAAATTTCATTATTTATTCACATGGTAGGTTATATTTTTCTAAGAATTTATCCATTTTTTTAGGTTATCCAATTTGTTGATACATAATTGTTCATAACAGTCTTTTACGATCCTTTGTACTTCTGTGGTATCAGCTGTAATGTCTCCTTTCATTTCTGATTTCATATCTTTGTGTCTTCTCTTTTTTCATAGTCTAGCTAAGCACTTTTTTGCTTAGCTTTTCAAAAAACCACCTTTAGTTTTGCTGATATTTTTAAAGGATTTTTTTGTCTCTATTGATATCTGTTGAAATCGTTATTTCCTTCCTTCTGTTAACTTTAAGCTTATTCTTTTTTAAGTTCCTTGAGGTGTAACATTAGACAAGTTTCTTGATCTTTTTTGATGTAGGCATGTAATGCTATAAACTTTCCCCTTGAGCTGCTTTCGCTGTATCCCATAACTTTTTTGTGATGTTTCAATTTTCTTGTCTGAAGGCGTTTTTTAAATTTCCCTTTTAATTTCTTCTTTGACCCAATAGTTGTTCAGAAACATATTGTTTAATTTCCATGTATTTGTGAATTTTCCATGATCTTCCTATTGTTTTCTAGTTTCATATCATTCTGATCAAAAAAGATATCTGATATGAATTCCAATCCTAAATTTGTTAAGGCTGGTTTTGTGGCGTAACATATGATCTATGCTGGAGAATGTTCCATGTGTGCTTGAGAAGAATGTATTATGTTGCTGGATGGAATATTCTGTAGATTACTAGATTCATTTGGTCTAAAGTGTAGTTTAAGTCCTATGTTTCTTTACTGATTTTCTGTCTGAATGATCTATTGTTGAAAGTAGAGTATTGAAATCCCACACTATTATTGTGTTGCAATCCACGTCTCCCTTCAGATCTCTTAATGCTGGCTTGATATGTTTAGGTACTCTAACATTAGGTGTAATATGTAGTTATAATTGTTAATGAAATTATATGTATACATATATTTACAATTGTTATATCTTCATAATGAATTGACACCTTTATCACTATATGACATTTGTCTCTTTCCATAGTTTTTGACTTAAAGTCTCTCTTGTCTGATATACAGTTACCCCTGTTCTCTTTTGGTTTCCGTTCCCATGGAATAACTTTTTTTGCCCCTTTATTTTCAGTGTACAAGTGTCCTTTAAAGTGAGGTGAGTCTTTTCAGGTAACATACAGTTGGTTCTTATTTTTATTAACTCAGCCAATCTATATCTTTAGTTTGAAAAATTTAATCCATTTACATTCAACATAATTATTTATCACGTAAAAACTCACTAGTAAAATTTTGGGTCTTCTTATGGTTCTTTTGTAAATCCTTTGTTCCTTCTTCCTCTATTGCTTTTTTCCTTTATGGTTTTATGGTTTTTTATAGTGGTATACTTTGATATCTTAAGTCTTTTGTGAGTCTACTTTAGGTTTTTGCTTTCTGGTTAACCTGACGCTTACATAAAACATCTTATACTTAAACGGACTATGTTCAGCTGATAACAACTTAATTTTGATTACATATACAATTTCTACACTTTTACTTCATCTTCTGCCATGTTTTACGTTTTTATGTCACAATTTCCATCTTTTTATTTGTATCTGTGAAAAATTGTAGCTATAGTTGTTTTTAATACTTTTGTCTTGTAACCTATACAGATAAAATTGATTTACGTATTGCCATTACTGTATAAGATATTTGAGGCTAATCTATGGAAATATAATTGAGTTTTATGTACTGGCCTAGTATCCTACAACATTAATAACCTCACATATCATTTCTAGGAGGCTTTTTGTAGACTCCTTAAGATTTTCTTCATAGATGATGATATCCTCTGTAAATGAAGACAGTTGTAATTCTTCTTTTCTGGTCTGTGTCTGTTTATTCTTACTTTATTGTGCTGGCCATGATTTACAGTATAATGTTGAATGGAAATCATTAGAGCAGACATTCTTGAATTGCTCTTTATAAGAGGGACAGTGTTCAGTTTCTTCCCATTAAGTGTAATGTTAACTGTAGGTTATTTTTAGATGTCGTTTTTCATATTGACAAAGCTCCCTTTTATTCCTCATTTGTTAAATTGTAAAAATCAGGAATAAATATTAAATTTTGTTAAATTCATTTTATGGCTATTGGGGTGTTCATATGTGTTTCTTTTAAAGACACGTAAAATGAAGAATTATATTTATAGATTTGCAAATGTTAAACTCGCCTTGAATTACTGGGATTAACCTTAATTATTCATAATGTAGTATCCATTGTGTATATTACTGGGTTTAATTTGCTAAATTTTTGTTAAACATTTTTTGCGTCTACTTCCATAATAGGTATTGTTTGGTACTTTTCTTTACTTGTAATTTCTTCTTTTGATTTTTGTCAAGGCAATGCTGGTCTCATCAATGAGTTGGGATGGGTTCCCCACTGTTGTACTTTCTGGAAGAGTTTATATAGAGTTGTCATTATTTATTTTTATGTCTTAGAAAATTTTCCAGTGATGACATCTGTGCTTGGAGTTTTCTTATGGAAAGTTTAAAAATAATGGATTCAGTTTTTTAATAGATACAAGGCTTTTCAGATTACCTATTTAGAGTTGAGCTTTGGTAGTTTGTGTTTTTCAAAGAATTTGTCAATTTCATCAAGTTATTGGATTTATTTTCATAAAATTGTTCATAGCATTCCCTTTTTAATATATGTAGGATTTGTAGTGATGTGCTTGTTCTTCCTACTGATATTGGTAATTTCTATCTTCTTTTTAGGGTGAGGGTGGTCTTTAATTTTTATTTTCTTCACAAAATAATATGTAAGCATTAAAACTTTTTATTTTTACTTTATATAGTCCTATGGAACTGAATATAATTATTTTGTAACCATAAACATTTTCAAAATCTATCTTTTGAAATAAAATTAATAGAGATTTTCCTATATATGTAAGTTTCTTTAAGATGATTAACAGTCGTTGATTTCCAATCCCTATTTAATTGCTATTTTCATTTTACAAATGAAGAATTGGTGGTCAGTGTATGAGCCTTGAACTGTTTTGTCCCAAGTTCATGATTTCTCCAAGAAGCAGCAAAACTTTTTTTGACACTTACAGAATATGTAAAAATAACTTTGATTACTCTCATTTTAGACTAAGGAACATAAGAAATGTGTCCTAGAACATGAAAGAAATCAATGACCAGATCAGAAATAGAGCCTATGCTTCATGACCTTATTTCTTTTTCATTTTTTAAGACAATAAATAATTTTTCTTTTTTGTGTTAGCGTACTGGTTTTGTCTTAAAATATTTACAGGTCAAATGATTTACATCATATTATTTTATGTAACAGTCCCTCTTTAAATTTAAGTCTCAAGTTGTATTTTTAAAAACCACATCATTGAGGTATAATTGACATACAAAAAGCTGTACATAATTAATGTATACAGTATTTGTTGAATTTGAAGATAAGTATACACTTACTATCTCTTCATTAGTGTTGCTAGAGGTTTATCTAGTTCATTGATTTTTAGAACAGCTTTTTGATTCATTCTGTGTTGTCTGTTTTGTTTCTAAGTACTGTTTCAGCTGCGTCTGACAAATTTTGATATGTTGTGTGTGCCTTTTCATGTAGTTCAACTGTTATTCCCTTTGGTTTCTTCTTTGAGCAAGGGTTATTTAGGTATGTGTCATTTAATTTTAAATATATTAGGATTTTCTTGTTCTTTCCTATTAATGACTTCACATTTAAGTATGTTTTGATCAGATAATATACTTGTATAAAGTTCTTTTAGTTTACTGATACTTGTGTTATGGCCCAGAATATGGTCTATTTTTGTAAATGTCCTCTGTGTTCTTGAAATAATGTCTTGACAATTACGTATATTGCAAACAGTGTTCAATAAACGATGATTATGTTCAAGTCTGCTATGTTTATACTGATTTTAAGCCTACTTGTTCTATCAGTTATTGAGTCAAAGTGTTTAATTCTCCAGCTGTACACTTTTAGATTTTTTCTTCTTTCAGTTTTATCAGTTATGCCTTACTATATTTTAAAATTCTGTTTTTAAGTGAATATACTTTTCAGATTGTTATGTCTTCTTGATACATGACATCATCATTATTATAAAGTGATCTCTAACACTGGCAATTCTATTTTATTTAAAATTCAGTTTATCTGATAATAACATAACCACTTCATCTTTCCTTTGTGTTTATATGGTGGTATTCTTTCCATTTTTTTAGTGTTAACATTTGCCTCTCTTTATATTTAAATGGGCTTAATGTAGATAGAATATAATGAGGTCTTTTTAAAAAAAAAAAAATCTGGACCCTGAACCAGTGTCTCGTGCCTGTAATCCCAGCACTTTGGGAGTCTGAGAAGGATCACTTGAGGCTGTGAGTTTGAGGCCAGCTTGAGCAACATAGTGAGACCAGGTCTCTATTTAAAAAAAAAAAAAAAAAAAAAAACCAGCTGGGTGCAGTGGCTCACGCCTGAAATCTCAGCACTTTTGGAGGCCGAGGAAGGTGGATCACCTGAGGTTGGGAGTTCAAGATCAGCCTGACCAACATGGAGAAACCCAGTCTCTACTAAAAATACAAAAATTAGCTGGGCGTGGTGGTGCATATCTGTAATCCTGGCTACTCGGGAACCTGGGGCAGGAGAATTGCTTGAACCCGGGAGGCGGAGGTTGCGGTGAGCCAAGATCACACCATTGCCCTCCAGCCTGGGCAACAAGAGCGAAACTCTGTCTTAAAGTCACCTTTGCTCCAGTTCCCAGCAAGTTCCTCATTTCCATCTAAGACCCCCTCAGCCTGGACTTCATTGTCTATATCACTATCAGCATTTTGGGCAAAGCCATTCAACAAGTCTCTAGGAAGCTCCAAGCATTCCCACATTTTCCTTTCTTCTTCTGAGCCCTCCAAACTGTTCCAATCCCTGCCTGTTACCAAAATCTTACACATTTTGGGGTATTTTTGGAGCAGCACCCCACTCTACTGGTACCAATTTACTATATTAATCAGTTTTCATGCGGCTGATAAAGACATACCTGAGACTGGGCAATTTACAAAAGAGAGAGGTTTAATGGACTTAGAGTTCCACGTGGCTGGGGAGGCCTCACAATCATGGCAGAAGGTGAAAGGCACATCTCACATGGTGGCAGACAGGAGAAGAGAGCTTGTGCAGGGAAACTCCTTATTGTAAAACCATCAACTCTCATGAGACTTGTTCACTTTCGTGAGAACAGCCTGGAAAACCAGCCCGCATGATTCAATAACCTCCCACCAGGTCTTTCCCACAACACGTGGGAATTCAAGATGAGATTTGGGTGGGGACACAGCCAAACGGTATCATATAATTTTAGGTTAACAGTTGTTTAAAAAGAAGTAATGGTATTCTCATATGACTTGAGGTGTTTTTAATGTGAAATCTCCTTTCAGTCTTGTCTTTGTTTCTTTGGCTGCATTTCTTTATCATTTGTTTTAAAAAAATTTGGTTATGATATGACTTGCTGAGGATTTCTTTGGGGTTTGTTGCTTGGGGTTTGTTGACTATTTTGGATCTGTATATGGTTTTCTTCAAGTTTGGAAAAAAATTGTCATTTTTTCAAATAGTTTTGCTTTCCCATCCCAACCTCCTTCAGGGGCTCTAATTGCACATATATTGAAATGTGTGATATTGTCCATAGGGCTATCACTCAGCCTATCTAATCTCTGTTTCACTGTGGATAGTTTCTATTGCTATGTCTTCTGGTTCCCCAACCTTTTCTTCTACAATGTCTTCTAATTTTAATTTTTCACTTCATATATTGCATTATCTATAAAAATTAGTTGGGTGACTTTTTACTACTTTTCATTTCTGTTTTAACACTCTTGTCTGCTACTTTCTGTCATGTCATTTCTGATTCTATTTCTTTTTTTTTTTTTTTTTTTACTGGTTAGAGGTCACATTAGTAAAAATTTTTTTTTTTTTTTTTTTGTGACAGTCTTGCTATGTCACCGAGGCTGGAGTGCAGTTGCGCCATCTCGGATCACCACAACCTCCACCTCCTGTGTTCAAGTGATCTGCCTCAGCCTCCCAAGTAGCTGAGATTACAGGTACGTACCATCACACCCAGCTAATTTCTTGTATTTTTAGTAGAGATAGGGTTTCACCATGGTTCCCAGGATGGACTTGAACTCCTGACCTCAGGTGATCCACCTGCCTTGGCCTCCCAAAGTGTTGGGATTATAGGCATGAGCCACTGTGCCTGGCCAGCAACTTTTGATTTGGATGAAAAAGAAATCTGAATTTCACATTCTTGGATGCTAGAGGTGTTTTTTCTTTCATTTCTTTAAATATTGTTGGGGTTTGTTTTATAATCCACTTAAAATGTAATCAGTTTGATATTTCTGAAACTTGCTTTTAGTTTTATGAAAGCAGGTCCAGGAAATATGTTAGTTTAGTATACATTTGGCTCGACTATCGAGGATTCACCTGATACATTTTTACTCCTCAGGTCTCACTCCTCTGTTCCTTAGCTGCTTTGTGTTAGAAGATGTTTCCATTCAGAGTGTTAGGAATCAGAACTAGCTCACTGGTTCTTGGATTGCCAGAGATTTCTGCCTCCTCTTTTCCAGCAGAATTTCTGTGGTATTGTGGCTGGGAAAAAGGCATAATGTAATCTTGGATAAACAGCAGACAAACTGAAATTGAGGAGGACTCTATAAAAATAATTGGCCTATATTCTTTGAAATGTCAAGGTTATGAAATCCAGAGGAAAAACTGAGGAATTTTTTCGATTAAAAAACTGAAGATATAGGACAACTAAATGCAATGAATAATCCTGGATTGGATTTTGGACTGGGGTTTAAAAAAAGCATTTAAAGGACATTGTTGGAACAATTGTAGAAGTTTGAGTATAAACTGTGGATTAGGCAATAGTAATGTAACGATGATAAATTTCCTGATTTTAATGGTTGAACTGTGGTTGTTCTTGTCTTTAGGACATACATGCTGGAGTATTTAGGTAAAGGGGCATGATATATGAAACTTAACTTCAGAGGGTTTAGGAAATCACACACTCCACAAGCAAGCAACAATAAAGCAAAATGTAAACAAGTGTTGAATCTGGGAAAAGGGTATATATAATTTATAATTCTTGTAACTTTTCTGAAAGTCTTAAAATTATGTGAAGAAAATATTACCAAAAATGGGTTGGCTCAAACACACAGGATTGAGTTTCTTTTTATTGCTAGGTACACCTTGCTCAGCTTCCTGGAAGAGTTGATGGTTTCAATCTAAACATAGAGAAAGTAGAATGATTTATAATTATCTCCTGATACCTCTTTCTTTCCAAATCAAATTGACCCACAGTTCAGCAGCCCTCTGTTGCCAGGACTGACGTGATGGTAGCTTATCTTTGTCAGTCAAAAGAAAGTTTGCTGCATGCCTTCATGCCACTCCCCATTATCTAGGGAATGGAACTGACACTGAAAGAGAAGAAGCATAAGAAATAGCAACCCTTTCTTCCTAGAGTCATTCATCATGAGCTTGAGTAGCAAAATGTTCCCAAATTGTAAGTACAGCCTCATGAAACTAGAGCTGACTTCTTGCTAAATTCCATTATTAGTCACAGTTCTGTGGTCACAGTGCTTTTTGTTTGGTTTTTCTGTTTGTTTTTGTTTGTTTAATAAGACATTTTTCATGACTGTAACAAGTTATTATGGGTGGAGGCAGTAAAGTTTGGGGCCGGGGAGAAGAGGGAAGCAATTCTCTATCATCTCCATCACAGGTGATCACAGACAGCACAAGAGGGGCAGAAAATCTCTCAGAAAGTGGTGAGAGTTGTCCAATTTGGTCAAGCAGGAACAATGTGGGCAGTGTTACACGCGAATGAAGACTTTTCAGCGAGAGTGGAAAGGGGTGAAATGTGTAACAACCCACACAGAGCTGCTTTCAGCTTCACTCACCTAGTCAGGTTGTGGATGGCCCCATAACCGCTTTTGTATTTGCTTGTTAACAGGGAAGAATGCGTCTGATCTCAGTGTCTTGTCCAAGTGATTAATGGGGATGCTGTTGCAGAGATGCATGCTGCTTTCTTCCATGTAGCCTTGGTATCAAGTAGCACCAGCTCAGTAACCAGGTTGTATTATCTTAAAATCAGTAAATGAAATCGGGGAGAATCCGAGTGAGTGTCCTGGACTAAAGGTGATGTTTAACAGGGCAGGAAGCTGAGCTGTAAGAGTGATGCTGGAGGGTCATATGTATGGATTCTTCAATCACTTTAAATATGGCCTGGGTCAGAATCATGGACTGTTACTATGCAGAGATTATTCCATTATCCTCCCTAACACATCAACTTTTATCCCAGGAATACACTTAACAGTTCCAGAGAAGTTGAAGGATAGAGTAAATATTCACAGGGCTGGCCCTAAATGAAATGACTATTTCATGTTCTGCCCTCATGCTCCAGTTTTCTTTCTGGGGACTCTTTTCTCTCATTTCTTCCCACTAGAGTCAATCTTACATGAGCCTTGAGATTTAGGATTGCGCTCTGGAAGGGTGAGGGTTTAAAAGGAAGCGGTAAAGTGCTGACCTACATGACTTAAATCGTCTCTTGTCTATCTACAAACCTTCTAAATGTGTTATTACTTCTGTTTTAGAGATGAGGAATCTGAGGCAGTTTCCAAAAAGATAAGGAATTTTCCCTAAAGCAAACAGGTAATATATGAAGGAAGTAGGGTTCAAGCCCAATTCTGCAAGACTCAAAAGTTGTCTTCTGCACCAGGCTGTGGAGATGCAAATCTCTCATTCCACCTTTATTCTACTCACAAAAACTGCCACCTAAATCCTACCTCTCCTTCACTCAAAAATATATATCTTGAATACTTTATATGCTAGGCACTGGTCCAGGTTTTGGGAATACAGTGCCAGTGAGACTAATATGATTGCTGCTTTCATGAAACTCACTAGGCAGTGGGAGACATGAAAATATATAAGCACAAAACTGTAATTACAGAGATAGATAAGTTTTATAAAAGGAAAAATATATGATATGATAGAAGATACATGTGTAGGGAGGGGATCTTTTTTATTTGGTTAGGGACAGGCTTTCTGAACTAGTCACATTGAGGCCTGAGTCCTTACAGATGAGAAGCAGAAAGCCATGCAAAGCACTGAGCATTCTGGACAAAAGGATCAGCAAAAGTAAAAACCCTGAAGCAAGGAAGAAATGGTCTGTCCATGGAGCTGTAAGTAGACCATCTTGGGAAAGCATGGAGGGAAAGGTATGAGATGTAATTGGAGATTGAAGCTAGAGCAAGATCATTAGATCGTGTAGGTCCTCACAGGATTTGATTGCATGCTAAGTGCACGAAACAGGTGCCAGTGATCATGTTACTCTCCTGCTTAAAAAGCTCCAGTGGGTTCCACGTTCAACTCTTTGTTGCTTGTGTACCTTCTATGTTGCCTTGTGTTGGTTTTGACTTCTCATTACAGGCCCTTTTGCTGATTTTAGGATAAATGACAGTACTATTAGTTAAGCAGGGAGATCCTAGATAACTGTACCTGCTAGTTCACAAACAGTATCTTTTACCACTAACAATTGTCTCCTCCAACTTCCACAGGAACTTTTGATTTGGTTTTAGTTCTCATAGAGTCTGTCATGGAGACACAGAGGGAGGAGGATGAGCTAGGGAACATTTCAGCAGGTTTCTGCCTCCATTCCCACCCTTTTCTTTGTGCTTCAGCAAATCTAATCAATTAAGTTAAAGTTTTTTTCTAAGGACCATGCAGTTTCAGACCTCTATTCATTTTTCACATCTTTTACAAATGCTTTGTATGTGTTCTTGATTCTTCCTAGAGTACCATTTTCTATACTTTGCCTGTTTGGCAACCTTCAAACCAACTTTTCTTTGAAGACTCTCTGAGAATTACTCTAACTAGTTATGTTTCCTTTATGCACTTCTATTAGTTCCCTTAACACATTTTAATTGCTTATACACATGGTTCACATCCTTTATTAATGTATGAGCTCCCTGGGGTTATTGACCTTGTTCATTTGTCTTTGCATCGCTGGCACTCAGCTTAGTGCCTAGCTCAAAGTAGATTTTCAAGAAATGCTAAGTGAATGCCTAATGGAAGTTCATGCTCTGTAATTAACTCAGAATTGATATGCATGGTCTTAGGCAAGTCATTTACCCTCTCAGAGACCTTAGTAAGTTACATAATTTATACTACTATGTTTTCCTGGTTTACTTTATAATACTAAGTTACTGAAAACTTGATTGATTGATAACTTACTCTGTACAGGCCCTATGCTAGGGGCTTTTAATGGGTTATCTCAATTTACCCTTAATGTCAACCCCATGAAGTAGCTTTAGATATTATCCTCAGTTTGACAGACAAGGACACTGAGACCCAGGGATGAAAAATGACTTGTGCAAAGTCACACAAGCTGCTAGAGTATGAGAGATTCAAACTAACTATGTTGCACTCCAAGGCCCAGGCTGTCAAGTGTTCTTCTGCTGAATTGTTTTCAACTCTCTAAATCAGTGGATAAAGCTACTCTTTTCTTTTTTTTTCTTTTCTTTTCTTTCTTTCTTTTCTTTTCTTTTCTTTTTTTTTTTTTTTTTTTTGACAGAGTCTTGCTCTGTCGTCCAGACTGGAGTGCAGCGGTGCGATCTCAGCTCACTGCAAGCTCTGCCTCCCGGGTTCACGCCATTCTCCTGCCTCAGCCTCCCCAGTAGCTGGTACTACAGGTGCCAATCATGCAAATCAGCCATCATGCCTGGCTAATTTTTTGTATTTTTGGTAGAGACGGGGTTTCACCCTGTTAGCCAGGATGGTCTCGATCTACTGACCTCATGATCCGCCTGCCTCGGCCTCCCAAAGTGCTGGGATTACAGGCGTAAGCCACCATGCCCGGCCTAAAGTTGATCTTTATGAGGTTAACCTTTTCTCCTTTTCTTTCTGATTTAGGTAATTCTCAAGCCAATATAGATGGCGATTTTTAAAAGATTAATCTATTTTTAAATTGACATATAAAATTGTATGTATGTAGTTTGTACAACAGGATGCTTTGAAGTATATATACATAGTGAAATGGTTAAATCTAGTTAATAAATTCATGTTATATGGTAATTTTTGTGGTGAGAATACCTAACGCATTTTTCAAGAATATATCATCAACTATAGTCATCATGCTATACAAGAGATCATTTGAACATAATCCCTCTAACTGTAGACATGTATCTTTGAACCAACAGTACCCCAAGCCCCTCGACCCCCTAACCACCCCAGCCTCTGATAACTACCACTCAACTCTCTGCTTCTATGAAATCAACTTTTTAAGATTCCACTTATGGGTGACATCATGCAGTATTTGTCTTTCTATAACTGGCTCATTTCACTTAATGTTCTCCAGATTCATCCATGTTGTCACAAGTGGCAGGAGCATTCTTTTCATGGATGAATAGTATTCCATCATGTATACATACCACATTTTTTCGCCTGTTAATCTATTGATAGACACTTAGGTTGCTTCTATATCTTGGCTACTATGAATAGTACTGCAGTCACTGTAGGAATGCAGGTCTCTTCCACATACTGACTCCATTTCCTTTGGATATATATCTGGTAGTGGGTTTGGTAAGTCCTGTGGTAGTTATAATTTTAACTTTTGAGGAGCCTCCATGCTGTTTTCCATAATATCTCTACAGTGTGATTTACATTCCCATCAACAGTGTACAAGGGTTCCCTTTCCTTCACATCCACACCAAGATTTATCTTTTGTCTGCTTGATAATTGCTCTTCTATGAGGTGATATCTTGTGGTTTTGGTTTGCATTTTTCTGATTAATAATGAGCATTTAAAAAATTATACGTTAGCCATTTGTATATCTTTTAAGAAATGTCTATTCAGGTCATTTGGCTATTTTTAGTTGGGTTATTTGCTTCCTTGCTATTGAGTTGGGTTCTTTATGTATTTTTATATTAACCCCTCATCAGATATATGATGTACAAATGTTTTCTCTTCACTCTGTTTTTTCCTTTGCTGCACAGAAGTGTTTTAATTTGATATAGTCCCCTTTGTCTATTTTTGCTTTTGTTGCCTATGCTTTTGGGGACATATCCAGAAAATCATTGCCCAGACCAATGTCATGAAGCTTTTGCCGCATGTTTTCTTCTAATAGATTCATAATTTGGAGTTTTACATTTAAGGTTTCAATCAATTCTGAGTTGATTTTTGTATATGATAAAATATAAGAATTTAATTTCATTATTTTACATGTTGTAATACGGTATTTTTTTGTGTCTGTTTGCTAAATGTGATGGTTCGGGAAGTGGGGTCTCTCCCAGGCTGAGGTGAAACTCAGCTTTGAGTCTTTAACAGGATGTTCTGAAAATTAGGTCCAAAGTGAACTTTTAGGAAGGGTACATTCTACCACCAGGAGTGCTCCATCTGGTAAGATAATCAGGAAAGACTGGCACAGCACAGGAAAGGGAAGCTGGTGGTGAGGAGAACAGTGGGGAGCTAGTGTAGGAGGTAGCTGGATTGAAGAGAAGGGGTAGAGGCCTCACAGTGAAATGTAACCAATTTTAAATCCAAAGCCTTTGAAGCAAAAATAATTCAACCTTGAAACATGACTATATTTAATTAGTGGAGGTTTAACATCATGACTCCACAATTTAACCCTGGGGAACAAACAAAGCTCAAGTTACAAATCTCACAGAAATGACAATGGCAGCCTGAAAGACAAGTCACTCAGGTAAGTAGGATCTTATAACCAGAATACTGCCTAGCACCTGGCCTGCATTACAGCTGTGGGTCTGTCTTGGACTTTGCCTACATCAGCTCCCTTAGGGGGAGGATGGACATCATGGAGTTGGGAGGAAGAAATCAGGTGTCACACAGGTGCACTTTAGTAACACACAGGTGGCGCAGAGTTCTGTAGTTCAGAGCCGGGCTGAATGGCAGCTGAGCTGCATACAGTGTAAAGACAGACCATGGAGAACTCAGAAAACATGTGTGAACAAATGTACAAGTTAGTGTTTTCTAACTCCTTGCTTATCACAAAATGACCAGCGCTGCCCTAAAGGTCAGGCCCCAAACCAGAGGTCTAGTTAGGAAGGTTGTCTGAATCCTGGACCATCTTCCTGTTTATACCCTCCATTTTTCTCCCCAGACAACCCAAGGCCATTCCAAGTGCTTTTCTCTATTTGATTCTTGAAGGGCTGCTGCTGCTGATAATCAGAAGAGTCATCAGTTCTGTTTACCAAATACTCTTATTGCTATAATTTGGATGTTTGTCCCATCAAACCTCATGTTGAAATTTGATCCCCAATGTTGGAGGCAGGGGGACTAATGGGAAGTGTTTGAGTCATGGGAGTGAACTGTTCACGAATGGATTGGTGTCATCCTATGGTAATGAGTATGTTCTCACTCTTATTCCCAAGAAAAGCTGGTTGTTAAAAAAGAGCCTGGCACCTTCCTCTACTCTCTCTCTTGCTTCCTTTCTCACCATGGGATCTCTACACACGTCAGTTCCATTTCACCTTCTGCCCTGAGTGGACGTGGTCTGAGGCCCTCACCATAAGCAGATGCCGGTCCCATGCTTCTTGTATGGCCTGCAGAACCGAGAACCAAATAAACTTTATAAATTACCCAGCCTCGGGTTTCTTTTATAGCGACACAAATGGGCTAAGACACTCTCACATAACACTCTATCCTGGAAATCCTGAGGAATAAGTATTGTTACTCTCCTCATTTTATACCTTAAGAAATGGAAGCTGAGTAAAACAAAATTCTTTGCCAAAGGCCACAGGCTAAAAATTGTCATAAAACCATTGTTAGGAAAGAATCAAATCACTTCAGTGCAATATTTGTCTTTGCTGTCCGCCCTCCCTCCTTTCTTCCTTTCCTTCAACTGTCTCTTGGTTCTTCTCTGCCTCCTTCCCTCCCATACCTTTTTCCTTCCCCCTCTCTCTCCCCTTCCTCTCCCTCTCTGCATGTCTTTCTCTTACAATGTCTCTCTTGTACTCTCTCTCTCTCTCTCAGATGCTCTATCTCTGTCTCTCTCCTTTCTCTTGCCCTCACTCTCTCCCCTTCTTTCTCTACCAATATTGACATTTACAGTCTTTACGCAAGAAAAGTCTGTCGTATTCCTATGAATTGAGCCAGCTCCACTCTATTAGAGAATATTAGCTATATATCTGAGCTTCAACTAATTTTGCATGAAATGTGATATGTGGGAGCTCCAAATTGGTAACTGCTGTCAGTTTCTTCTGAGAGAACACCTTTGTTAGGGTGACCATGAAATTTATTGTCCAAATTGGAATATACTAAGATTAAAATGAACAATAAAAATACTGAAAATTATATGATTAAATAATTTTGAAATATTTACTTATTAAGTAGGGATACAGTTATATTAAAACAACTTTAATATACATAATTCCTTCTAAAAATAAGAAAAAATTTTAAAAATATGGATTATAGAAACACTAATAGTAACATACGCAAAATAATTATTCAGGTTCTTAAGGCCAAGTGTGTTTCTTATATCAAGTCACTGATACTTTTCCTAAAGAATATATGTTTTAATATCACCATATTATTATGTTTTTAAAAAACACTTTTAGGTTCATGTAATTCACATGTATCCCTAAACCTAAAAGTATTTTCAAAAAGTTGTAAACCTGTGTCACGGGGGTTTATTGTACAGATTATTTTGCCACCCAGGTATTAAGTCTAGCACCCAATAGTTATTTTTTCTGACTCTGTACCTCCTCTTTACCCTCCGCCCTCCAGTAGGCCCTGGTGTCTGTTGTTCCTCTGTGTCCGTGTGTTCTCATCATTAAGCTCCCACTTATAAGTGAGAACATAATAAATAACTTACAGTTGTCTTCAAAATAACATTTTATAGTCAATTGAAATTTTTGGTACATTCATTGATTCTCTTTTGTAGACCACAATATTGTTACTAGAAAAAGATTTTTCTCTACAGGAAAGCTCAGAGCAATTTTACTAAATAAAAATATTTTCAGTTTTAATATTTTATGCTGAAATGCATACATATTTCAGTCTGAATATTTTCATAAGTACTATGATAGTGCTTTCATTTAGTGTATCTTTCTTTAACAAGTAGCTTTATCGGAAATCAAATAAATGATCTACAGTTGTTTAAATTTCACCAAAAATACATGTTGTAAAATTCAGGCTTTCTTCATTTCATTCCATTCTGATGTAGAATACAGCTTATGCAGTTAAAATGAGAGCTCCATCAAAGATTTGCCGCAAGTCAAGATATCTTAAAATTCAATTATAAAATTTCAAAATTAAATCCCATATACCACTAGCATTCTCATTGTTTAGTTGGCTCAGTTACCTCTAGTTAACACAGAGATAAATTTCAATGTCTTCCAGTTTTTTAGCTTTGTTTTTAATAAATGCAATTTAATAAAAGCAAACATAAAGAGCAAAAATAAGTTTTTGTGCTCTATTCATTGAATTCTTTGACTAAAGCTTTCCTAATGATTTTGAACAAATTGCAGACAAATTGCATACAAAAAGTTTGTCATTGTAGTACACTTAGGTTGAATTATGTGATAGTTTTTGAAAATCTCAAACTCTTTCAAGATTTTTGTTTTCGAAGGGAAAAGAGAAATTTAGTGAGACATAAGGTTGATATGTAAAAGTAGGCAGCCAAAAAAAATACCTCCATGCTATAACATTTTATTCAATATTAGCTTCATTGCAAAAAATTTTGTTCATTTGCTCTGCACATAAATATTTGTAGATTTTGATATTATGGGTTTTATATTTTAGACTCTTAATTTACAGACTTGCAGGAAGTTGCAAAAATAGTAGACTCATGTGTACCATTCATCTAGCTTCCCCGAATGGCACCATCTTAGACAGCTGTACTATGTCAATATTAGGAAATTGACATTGATATACTATTATTAACTGACTACAGACCTTGAGTTTTCCCCAATTAAAAAATTTCATGTATGTATGTGTGTATAGTTATATATACTTTAATCCCATATTTAGATTCATGTGCAGCAGTCCCCCTTTATCCATAAGTGATATGTTCCAAGACCCCCAGTGGATGTCTAAAACTGTGGATAGTATGGAACTCTATGTAGGCTATGTTTTGTCCTATAATGTAATGGGTGGATAGTGTTTACAGCATGGATATCCTGGACAAAGGGATGATTCACATCCCAGATAAAGCATGACAACATGAGATTTTGTCGTACTACTCAGAACAGCATGAAGTGTAAAGCTTATGAATTATTTCTGCCATTTTTCATGTAATATTTTCAGACAGCAGTTGACCACAGGTAACTGAAATCACGGAAAGTGAAACCACAGTTATAAAGGGACTACTATAACTATCGCCATAATCAACAACCGCACTTGTTCATCACTGTAAAAGAAAATGCTTGTGCTACTTTTTTGCATATGCGCCTCCCCCATCTTCCCACCCCTGAAATCCAGTCTCTATCCCCTGGCATCCATTAATTTGTTCATCTCTTAGTTTTATAATTTCAAGAATATTATATAAACAAAATCAACAGCGCGTATCCTTTGGAGATAAACTTCTTTTTTTCCACCAAGCACAATGCCCTTGAGGCACATCTAGGTTGTTGTATGCATCAGTAGTTCATTTCTTTTTATTGCTGAGTACTGTTACACTGCATGGATATGCCAGAGTTTGTACTATTATTTGCACATTAAATTATATGTGAGTTGTTCCAATATGTTGCTATTATAAATACAGTTGATACAAACATTTTTGTATAGGTTTCTGTGTGAACCTAAGTTTTTGTTGATTGCTGGGTCATATGGCAAGTACATGTTTACCTCTGTAAGAAACTGCCAAACTCGTCATTTACATTAAGTAAAATACCACCTTGGTTTCCAAGAAATAAAATGTAACGAAAACCCAATGGACACAGGCAATCGAATTTTTAGTTGTTTATTATTTACATACCATATTCTTATTAATGATAGTTACACATTTTTCATTTAATAAACGAAGACTGTTCAGATCTCCCTAACTCTCCCAGACGCACCCACCAAAAAAAGAGAAACTGCCAAACTATTTCTAAGAGTGGCTGTTCTCTTTTATGTTCCCATCAATGGTATATGAGGCACTCACTTTCTCTACATCTTTACCTTTGATATTGTCACTTGAGAAAAAATTTAAAACTGTTTGAATGGATATGTAGTAGTATGTCATTATGGCTTCAATTTGCATTTCCCTAGTGGCTAATGACATTGAACATCTTTTCATATGATTATTTACTATCTATATCTCCCCTTTGATGAAGTACCTGTTCATATATTATGCAGATTTTTAATTACATTTTCTGTATTTTTATTTTTTTATTTTATTATTTCAGTTTTAGAGTACATGTGCACAATGTACAGGTTTGTTACATATGTATACATGTGCCATGTTCGTGTGCTGCACCCATTAACTGGTCATTTAGCATTAGGTATATCTCCTAATGCTATCCCTCCCCCCACCCCACAACAATCCCCGGTGTGTGATGTTCCCCTTCCTGTGTCCATGTGTTCTCATTGTTCAATTCCCACCTATGAGTGAGAACATGCAGTGTTTGGTTTTTTGCCCTTGTGATAGTTTGCTAAGTATGGAATACTATGCAGCCATAAAAAAGATGAGTTCATGTCCTTTGTAGGGACATGGATGAAGCTGGAAATTTTCTGTATTTTTAAAAAGTTCTTGAGTTTAGAGAGTTCTCTATCCTAGGTATATGGCTTTTCTTGGAAATGTGATTTCAAAATATTTTGTATCGGTCTGTAACTTGCAGTTTTATTCCCTTAACATGACTTTCATAATGCAAAAGACTTTAGTGTGAAGTCCCTATTAACATTTTTTTATTTTATAGATTGTCTTTTTGGTGTCATGTGTAAGTAGTCTTCACCTAACCCCAGGTCCTGGATGTTTGCCTATATATCTTCTGAAAGTTTTATAAATTTACAAATTATTTTAAATTAATTTGGGGATACAGTAAGAAGGTTGATGTTCTTTTTTTTCTTTTCCAACGGGTGTCTAATTGTTCCAGCATCATTTGTTGAATAGAGTACGCTTTCTCCATTGAATTGCTTTTGCATCTTTGTCAAAAATCTATTGGGCATATTTGTGTTGGTCTATTTATGGATTCTTTCTTGTGTTCCATTAATCTACATGTCTATTCTTCTGCCAGTACCTTACTATATTGATTATTATAGTTATAAATTCAGTCTTAACACCAGGTAGAGTGATTCCTACCACCTTAAACTTCTTTTTCAGAATTGTTTTAGCTGTTATAGCTCCTTTTGCCTTTATATATAAATATTAAGCTAAGCCTGTTCTGTGTTTATAAAAAGCTTACTTGGAACTACAACTTCTATTCATTTCTAAATAACTTTATTGAGATATAATGCACATAGCATACAGTTCACTCATTAAAAGTGTACAATTCAATGGCTATACAATTCAATGGCTTTTACTATTGTCACAGAACTGTACATTTATCACCATAAGCAATTTTAGAACATTTTTACTAACCCATAAAGAAACTCTGTTCTTGTTCATCCTCACCCCCCTTCCCCTCCGCCGCCCCAATCTCCTCATCCCCTAACTTTAGGCAATCAATTATCTACTGTCTCTATAGATTTGACTTTTCTGGAAATTTCACATGAAAGAAATCATATAATTTTGGGTCCTTTTTGACTTTTTCATTTAGCATAGGCTTTCAAAGTGCATAAATGTTACAGCATCTATTAATGCTTCATTTCTTTTTGTTAAATAATTCATTGTGTGGAAATGCTGTTTCTTATCTATTCATCAGTTGATGGACATTTGGGTTGTCAACATCTTTTGGCTACTATGAAAACTGCTGCTATGAACATTCATGATGAGTTGTGTGGACATATATTTTCATTTGTCTCAGGTAGATTCCTAGGAATAAAATTGCTGGGTTATATAATTCAATCTTATTTGAGGAACTGTCAGCCTACTTCCCACAACAACTGTACCATTTTATGTTGCTACTGGCAGTGTATAAGTGTTCCAATTTCTCCTCATCCTTGCTAACACTTATTATCTCTCCTTTTCAGTATAGCCATCCTAGTGGGTTTGAAGCAGTAAATCCTTGTGGCTTTTCTTGAAGGCTAATTATGTTGAGCATCTTTTCCTGGTGCTCATTTGTATATGTATTCTGGTGGCCATTTGTGTATGTTCTTTGGAAAAATATCCACTTAGATCCTTTGGCTTGTCTTCCCATCTTAAAAATTGGATTGTGTGTCTTTTTAATTACTGAGTTGTAATTTTTTATATATATATGTACTGTATATAGCAACCAGATACATGATTTACAAAACTTTTCTCCCATTCTGTGCACTGTATTTTCACTGTCTTGATACTGTCTCTTGAAGCCCAAAAGCTTTTAGTTTGATATTCGGTATATGTTTTTGTTGTTTTTGTGTTTGCTTTTGGTGTCATACCTAAGAAAATATTTTATAATTCAAGATCATTAAGAACAAAGTTGAAAGACGTACATTTGCTGACTTCAAAACTTACTATAAAGCATCCCTAATCACAACTTTGTAGTACTAGAATAGATTTATAGACCAATGGAATAGAATTGACAGTCCAGAAATAAATCCATACAGCAACAACCAATTGATTTTTGAGAAGGATGTCAAGAACATTCATTGGGGGTAAAAAATGGCCTTTCAACAAATGGTTCTGGGAAAACTGGAAATCTATACTCAAAGAATTTGGACCCTTACCTAACACCATATACAAAATCAACTCAGAATAGACCAAAAACCCTGACTGTAAGAATTAAAACTCTAAAACTTAGAAGAAAAATAAGAGTAAATCTTTATGACATTGGATTTGGCAATGGATTCTTAAATATGACACCAAAAGCATAAAGAAAAAGTAAATAATTTGGACTTCATAAAAATTAAACTTTTGTTCATCAAAGGACACTACCAAGAAAGTGAAATAAGTTACAAAATTGGAGAAACTATTTGTAAATTACATACTTGATAAGAGACTACTATTCAAAATATATAAAGGAATCTTATAATTCAACAATGAAAAGACAAGCCAATTAAAATATAGACAAAGGACCTGAATGAATGCTTCTCCAAAGAAGGTATACAAATGGCTAATAACCACATGAAAACATGCTAAACATTATTAGTCATTAAGGAGATGCAAATCAAAAGCACAAGGAGATATTACTTTACAAACACTAGGAGGTCTAGAATTTTTAAAAAAGGAAAATAAGTGTTAAAATATGGAGAAATTTTCAGCCCTCATATATCACTGGTATTGATGTAAAATGGTTAAGTCACTGTTGAAAACAGTTTGTCTGTTCCTCCAAAAGTTAAACAGAATTAACCCAAGGGCTACCAATTCCTCCGCTAGGTATATATTACCAAAATTTAAGAGAAGTATTCAAACAATAACCTGTATACAAATGTTCATGCCAACACTATCCACAATAGCTAAAATATGGAAACAACTCAAATGTTTATTAACTGAAGAATAGAAAAAGCAAAATACAGTGTATTTGCACAACGGACTACTACTCAGCCCTAAAAAAGAATTCTTGTTTTGATACACACTACAACTTGAATGAACATGGAAAACATTATGCTAGGCAGAGAAGCCAGACACAAAATGTCTAATTTTGTGTGATTCTGCTACAGACAGCAGAGAGGGAAACAATGGGTAGAAGAGGGTGGTTCCCCAGCAAAGGTGGTTCCCCACCCTCAAGCCTGGAAATTCGTGGCCCTAAATGGGAACAGGCATTCCTGTTTTCATGCCCAAAAGTTGTCTTTTGGCCACCACGCCCTCCTATCCTGTACCTGTATAAACCGCAGACCCTAGGCTCTAGAAGCAGACAAGGTAAGAGATAAACAAAAGAGCAGAAGAACAGCAGAATGGCTTGGCAGAGGAAAGAGGAGGAGTGTCTGAACATGGAGAGGAGTTTGGCTGGGGACGGCCAGAGAGGAGATTGGCTGCTGAATGGCCACACTCCAGGGGAATATCATCTTCCCACTGCATTCCCTTTCCAGCTCCCCGTCTACCCCACTGAGAGCCACTTCCATCACTTAAAAACTCCACATTCGTCCTTCAAGTCTGTGTGTGGCTTGATTTTTCCTGGATGCTGGACAAGAGTTTGGGATACAGAAAGCTGTCATACTGGCCCTCTGCCCTTGTAGAAAGGCAGAGGGTCCACTGAGCTAACACGTAAGCCACCTGCAGACAGAGAGGGTAAAAGAGCACACTGTAACATGTGCCCACTTGGGCTTTGGGCATCACAGGCACCCACCCCTGGACACTGCCATGGGGCCAGAGCCCAGGGGCACTTGCTCAGGCTGCCACATCCACCTGTCTGTGTGCTCCCCCTCCTTAGGGGGTTTGAGCAAATAAGACAAGCCATAACCCTGTCACCCGTCCTGTAAGATGGGTCAGGGAACTCTTCCCATTTCAATTCCATTTATATGAAATATTCAGATTAGGTAAATCCATAAAGACAGAAAGCAGGTTAGTGGTTGCCAGTGCCTGATGAAGGGAAAACATGGGGAAATATGAAAATGTTTTGGAACCAAATGGAGTAACAGTTGTACAATACTGTGAATGTATTAAATGGCATTGAAGTGTATTTTTTTTAACAGTTAATGTTATACTATATGAATTCTACCTGTGGAAAAAGAAAAATTAAAGATCCTGAGCAAACACTAAGTCAAATGGGACACTAAAACAATAGGCATAAACAAAGTACACCAGTTCAGAGGGTAACCCTAACGTCTGCATGTTAGGGCTTAAGAGTATTAAAGTTTTAAAAAAACGTGTAAAGATACATTTGCTATATACTCTATTAATTTTTCATTACCCTCTCAGTTCTTGTCTAAATCCAGCCTATGTTGGCAGTGTTCTTCTCCTGGTCTTTCTTCCACTCAGGAATTTGCTATGAATTACCAGTGATTTCCTTTTATAGGAGTTCCCAAGAACAAATCTGAATGTACCAGTCTTACTTTCAGTCAATTGAGACGCCAACTGTCACACAGATTTCCAAGAGACAGCTGCCTCTTTTACCAAAGTTAATATATGGTTCACGCTTAGGTTCTTCATCTTTTTCCCAACATCTCACTCAAAATCAGGATTACAGACTCAAATGCTGTCACTGATGAGGAAGGAAAAATTAACGCAAAGAGTGTCCAGATGAAGTATGATAGGAAGATAACGGTTTCTAGCAAGATGAGATGCTCTACTTAAGGAAAGTCAACCTTTAAGACACTGTACCAGCTAAACAAGACTTTATCTGCAAGCCAGAATTCAGCCCATCGTCTGAATTTACAATTTCTGTAAGTAAGTGCACTGTCATAGAAAACTGTTTTCTGTGCTCTTGCTCAAATAGGTTTGATGGAGATAATACAGAGAAGAAAGATTGTTTTTTGTTGAAATAAAAAAAATTTCTTTCGTAAGTGAAAATAGTTTAAATTCATTTGTTCCCTTTATTTTATGGTATCATAGAACCTTAGATCTGGATGGAAACTTTGAGTCTCATTTTCCACTTAAGTGCAGGACTCTTCTCTGTAATACCACTGACAGAGGACCCCAGGTGTCATTTAACACTTCTTGAATGAGGACTTCACAATACATAAAGGCAGTCATTTCATTACTGGCCTGCTGAAGTTGTTAGGAGGTGATTTTTGAGATGAGCTGTGTTCTACTTTCTTGCCTGTATCTCCTGTCCATCTTGATTCTCCCTGTTGTCTGGAGACAAGATGAATCCATTCCTGCTTCTACAGGATTTCCCTTCAAATATTTGCAGATTGCTCTCAGACCTCTCTTTGGTTCTATCTTTTCCAGGCTACACTGTCCCAGTATTCAGTGATACCGTATTTTGACATGATTTGCAATTCCTTATCTGACAGAATGCAATCCTAAAATGGCCCTCTCTTTCATCATTACCCTTTTGATTTTTGGTATCTTTAGAAAAAGACATGCAGTCCAAAGAAAATATGAAAACAAAGCATGGTAAGACTAGTGCTTCTAGTGTTCTGAACTTCAGCTCTTATTCTATGTTCTTCACCCCTTTTAGATTGTATGCTGCATGAAGTCAAGGATTGTGTTTTTCTGATTCATCCTACTGTTCCCAACACCTTATACAGTATCTGTAATATAAAAATTCCCAATACATAATTGTTGAATCATTTAACAGTTAACTTATGTCACTGTCCCTTCATTGGCTAGATGCAGAGACTGGAAATAAAATTTTGTAATACCTGGTCTTGTTGGGATATCCAGTTTTCTCTTTTCCTTCCTCCCTCTCCTTTTAAAAATTTCTCCAAATCTTTGCAAAAATTTAGAGACATGAATATTACAAACTAGTGAACTCTTGACAGTGTGTGAGCTAAATGCCATCTGTTTCAGGGAAGTATTGTCCTGTGCCCATCAGTGTTTTTCACCCAAAGTGAATTCCAACATGTGCAAAAACTGGAACTAGAACAGAAGTACTTTATCCCTTAAAGCCTAGATTGCTGCAGAGCTCTTTTCCTTGGTGAACGTGTGTGCACATGTGTGTGTGGTGTGGTGTGGTGTGTGTACATTGCATGTAAGAGTTTATGGGATAGAGAGTGAGTCTCGTGGCCTGGGAGCAGGGCTGATCAACTCTGTAGAGCAGTGGTTACCAGTTCGCTCATGGGTGAAATAACTGGAATTAAATTAGCAATTGCCATACAGCAAGTGATGGGTGGAATTGGGAATCAAACTCAGATCTTGTGAGGATAAATGCAGTGCTCTATCCATTACATGGGTGCTTCTTAGTTTTAAAATGTAAAGACGAATACCCTCCAAGTTAATTTGCCCTCTACTTTGATGAATGATTTTATTTTTTGGATCAATGGCCCTTGGTGGAATGAAATTTCACCAGCTCTGGACTACAGGGCCCAATTGTCATCCTTTATTTCTACTTCTTAGAGATAAGGACAGCTGCTTAATTTGTAGCAACCTAGTGCATTTGCAGATCCTGGGACACTATTTCATGTACCAGAATCCAAAACTTTATGGAGTTTAGAAATTTGCATTTTTAACTATAAACTCAATTATTCTCTAGAATAATTGAGAAAGAGAACATGGTTTTTGTGTGATTGTTATTTTGTCCGGGGTATTAATGAGGGAAAATAAGCCCTAGGGAAAAGGTTTTTGATGCGGGAAGAGGTGCTGGAAGTGAGCAGTAGGTCTGTAAAAACATCAGGTGGCAGGATTTCTACAAACAAAGGGAACAAAGGAACAAATGAAGAGTAATTCAGTGGTCTAAGGCCATCTAATTTGGGGAAAATGGCTATGCTTATCTAAATGACTGGCATCACAGGGACTTGCTCAGTAAAATCATTCACATGAATATGGATGATGAATAGACACAACATCTGAGCAGTTACATACATTCAGGTACCTTTATTTTAGAAATAGAATCATTAAGAGGAGTGACGAATTTATTAGCATGGAAAAATGTCCACAACACATTAAATAGGAAAGGCGCTGCTTAGATAGTGAAAGTGTAAAGAGAAGGGCAGAAGTGGTCACTATGACAGTTTTCTTAGTGGCTACCTTTTTGGGGAGAAGAAAGGGGCACAGGATTGTGAGGGTAGCAGGAATGACTCTCTGGGATGTTGGTGCTGTACCATTTCTTGGCCCCTGTGCTGGATACACAGACACTTGCTTCATGATAACCCATGAAGATGTATGTTAATAAAATGTGTGCAGTATCCTGACTTGTGTGCTATCTTTCTCAGAAAAATAGCTAAATTTTGAAGTTTTAACACCAGCACGTTACTATTTGAATTGTTTCAAATTCATTTAGGAAAAATGCCCAAATCTAGCTTCTTATTCCTGAAATGGAAACCTTAAATGTTTACATTTATCTATGATTCATACGACTTGATTTTAAATAGGTGGCATGAGAACTCTCTTAAATAATTTGCTGGTTTACTCAAACATGTTATACTCTAGAACTGAATCAGGATTTCTCAGCTTAAAACCAGTTCTTGAGTCTTTGGTCTTTATCTTTCTCTTATTTTCTCATTAAAAATTGTTTCCCCCTGTGTTATTTTATGGTTTTTTTTTCTTAATTCTAAAAAGCTGATACTTTACAGGTCCACTGTGTGGTTTACAAGCAGCTTTGCCTGAACTGTTTGATTTGTTTTGATTTGATTCAGAATATTTCTGTAAGGCAATAGAGAGGTTCCTCCTAACCTCACTCTATCCTAGGCTCCTCACATATGAAATAAGTGAAATTAACTTAGCTGTTGCCATATAACAAGTGATGGGTGCAATTGGGAATCAAACTCAGATCTTGATTATAAATGCAGTGCTCGATCCATTACATGGGTGTTTCTTTTAAAAATGTAAATGCAAGTGGCATCCAAATTAATTTGCCTTCTACTTATCAGGCTCACGAATGATGTTATTTTTTAGATTGCTGCCCTTGGTGGAAAGAAAATTTTAACAGCTCTGGACTACAGGGCCCAATTGCCATCTTTTATTTCTACCTTGTAGAGAAATGAAGAGTTGCTTAAATGAAAAGCTTTACATTTTACATTCAATGAAATATACATACAGAAAAGTGTACATTGGTGTGTGTAACTCAGTTGATTTTTTCCCAAGCAAATATAACCTTGCAACCAGCACCTACATCAAGAAAGGCAGTCTTTTAACATCTCAGATGTTTCCCTCTTATTAATGTTGAATCAGTATCCACATCCAAGGCCAGGCACTATCATGACTTTGGCCCCATAGATCAGTTTTGCCTGTTTTTATGCCTTCTGTAAATGGAATCACATAAGATGCATTCTTTTATGTCTGGCTTCCTTGGCTCCATGTTATATTTGTGAGATTTACCCACATTGTTATCTGTACTTACAGAATATTCATTCTCTTTACTGCATAGTATTTCATTGTATGAGTATATCACAATTTTTCTATCAACTATTGATGGGCATTAGGTTAGTTTTTGGTTTGGGATTATGAAAATCAGAATACTGTCATCATTCTAGTCTAGGTCTTTTGGTGAACAGGTATACATATTCCTGTTAGGTATATGGCTAGGAGTGGGATTGCTGGGTCCTAGCTTATGAAGTGTTCAGATTTAATAGAGATTGCACAAAATCTTTCAAACAGATTTATACTCCCACTGCTCCATGACAGCCAGCTTGGAAGAGAGCTGGGGAAATAAGTGCCCTACTCTATCTTCTGATTTCTTGCATGTGTTTTCCACTGTCTAAGCCCAACCTGAAGCTGGAATAATACATTACTTGAGGTCAGCCTCCACGATGCTGAGCAAGGTGAAGGGGGCTGATTCTGGAGACTCAAGGGGAAGGCATCCAGCTCTTCCTTTCATTCCATGCTCCTGGGAAAATTGCTGATTTTCTTCTCTGCATGAAAATTTTTTTGAGGTTTTCTCTTATTTTTACTACTTTGTAAAAGCACTTTAAAAAAGTAAATGGAGTTATTCGGGCAGGCATGGTGACTCATGCCTGTAATCCCAGCACTTTTGAGTGGCTGAGGTGGGTGGATCACTTGAGGTCAGGAGTTCGAGACTAGCCTAGCCAACATGGTGAAACCTGGTCTCTAGTAAAAATACAAAAATTAGCCAGGTGTGGTGGTGTGTTCCTGTAATCCCAGCTACTCAGGAGGCTGAGATATGAGAATCACTTGAACCTGGGAGGCGGAGGTAGCAGTGAGCAGAGATTGGACCACTACACTCCAGCCTGGGCAAAAGAGCAAGACTGTTTCAAAAATAGTAGATGGAGTTATTAAATATGGATATGTGAACTTTTTTATGTTCCTGAAGTGTTGTCATATCTAGAAATGGCACGTCTGGACATATCACACTTAGATCTGTAATGTGAACATGCTTCTCCATATGTCCATATTTTAAGTGCTATCATACTTGATGCATGCATTGTTTTGGACGGAAAAGTTTTGGGGAATGTGAAATAGTAAATGGTAAAGTAGAACCAAAATAGCACACGTCTAACCATCCTAATTTAGAAAAAGGAAAACTACACAGGGGGAAGGGAATATGAAGGCGTAAACATGTGTTGTATGTTTACTATGCGACAGGCACTGTGCATGCATACGTTTTCCACAAAATAAGAATGGTGCTCAGAATTCTGATTCTTCACATACATGATCCATTGTAGGTGCTGTCACAACTACTTCATTCTATCAGCTGTAGTGTATCAAGAAACGGGTAGTATTAGGTATAGAAGTGAGTTCTGGGATGCATGAGCAAGTTGCAAGCATAGGTTGCTCAAGTTCTTAGTGTGCCCACACCTGTCCACCGCACCGCCACCCGCCCCTGTGGCCTGACCTCTCTCAGTCAGCCCCTTTGGCTTTTTGGGGCTTCCCATGACCAGGAGTCAAAAGATGAAAACACTTCGGCCTAGCTAACAGATGAACCTTTCCAATATGCCAGCACAGGTAGATTGCTGCAATATTACAGCCTCTCATGGGAGGGGCCCTGCAGGATGGTGGGCAAGTAAACACTCCCAGTAGGCAGAATTGAGGCAGTGTATCTTGTTGGATGAAGACATGGCTAAGGTCAAGATTTACTGTGATTTCTGAACAGCAGGTAATGGCCTGGCCCAGATAGTCAGGATAATGTTATGAGCAAGATGGGGGAATTGATGTGAACTGTGTCATGCCAGGCAGAGAAACGCTTGATTTATGGGAAACAGAACGTGTGTGGCTCAGAGCAACAATCACAGATTATTCTGCGGTACCTTACTGCCCACTAGGAACAAATGCCCGTGTTCACAGCCCTTGCTGGGAGGGCGTGTTTAACTGGGCATTCTTATATCTGGTGACTCACCTAGCCCAGCAGGTAGGACTGGCATATGTTATGAGGGTAGAGGGAGAATTACAGTTGTCTGGGCTGAAAAAATTGCATTCTCTTGGATAATTTGAACTTAGACACTGGAAAGTCACAGGTGGGTTTCAGAGATTCTGGAAGCAGACATAGGAAGACAACAGGCCAGGTTACTGGTAGAACATCAGCTTCCAAACTCTAGAAGTCAGGCTGCCCAAACTTCACAACATCCCTCCAGCCTCCAGTTCCCTTTCCTAACAACTGTAGTGATGCCTCATTTCTCATTCTGGAATCCAGGAAGTCTATATCCTTACAACACCTAGAAGTTTGCTTTAACTCGATTGACTGCAGTTTTATGCTTTCAACTAATAAATCCTTGGTATTAAAACAACTAAAACCACATATTGGGTCTTAGGCTTCTAGGGATTGACAATATGTGGTTCCTGCTCACATTTCAGCAGTGAAAATTTTTAAAAAGTAATTTATGCTATTTAATTTGATAAATGCTATAATTGAAATAAATTTAAAACAATACACGCCAAACAAGGAAATGGCTAAATCTATCAGTGAGTTTTCTGTGAAGTTAGTGAGCTTAAGGGTCAGGGTCTCTCACTTGCTCAGAACCCTTCCTAAGCACTGAAGGGAACCAGGTGGTCATGTTTATATACATTTTGCAAAAATAAGGTATTTTTACTGCAATTAATATCCATAGTCTTTTTAAATTTTTATTTATTTTTTATTGAGATGGAGTCTATCTCTGTTCAGGCTGGAGTGCAGTGGTGTGATCTCAGCTCACTGCAACCTTCGCCTCCTGGGTTTAAGCGATTCTCCTGCCTCAGCCTCTGAGTGGCTGGGACTACAGGCACCCGCCACCACGCCCGGCTAATTTTTTGTATTTTTAGTAGAGATGGGGTTATTTGTCCTTTGGGTTCTGCAAAACCAGGATCTGCCCCTTCTGGGGAGTTTAGTAATGACTTCAGAGAGGAGGTGACTTTGATCCAAGTCTTGAAGGATGAGAATTTTTCTCAGGTGGACAGGGCAGACAAGCTAGGATAGGCAGTAAGAACTGTGTGTCAGGGCATGGCAATATGAATCAATCTTGATTGTTTGGGGAACAGACAATAGTTTGAAGCTAGAGCTAAGCAGGTGGTGGCAGGGAGTGGGTAGCACTGGAGTTGGTGAAGAAGGAATTCGGGAAAATGGGTGGAGGCCAGTCATGCAGACTCATGTATGCCATGCTTAAGATCTTGGATTTATCATGTGGGTGATGGGAGATGGGAGAAAGGGATGATGGCATGAAGGAATCCTAAGTAGCTTTCATAGATGGAGACTCCCTGCACACCCCAAATGTTTCTAGTTCTAGAGATGTTCAACAAGATCAGGAAGCTTGCAAGCTTTTACAGATGCAGTAACATCGAGAAGGTGAGAACATGGTAATAGAGAGAGAAGAAAGCGGTAACATACATTTGGAGAGAAAGGTAATACAGTGGGCGAGAATAAAAAGTAAATTGAATTATTGTAAAAAGTGCACAGTTGAAAAGGTTGAAAGCCATTTCCAAAATGTCAGGGAGGAAGCCTAGAAGAGAGGTGGAGAATGAGAAAAATATTTTCATCAGCTTCTACTTAAAGCATTCATTCCCATAGTGTCTCCACTGAGAAAAAGATGAGACACAGTCCAGAAGAAACAGCAGTTGGTTGGAATTTTCCCAGGACTCTCCACACATGCTTGTGTAAAAGTGCATGCCTTAAGTGCTGCTTAGTTTAGATCAGGGGCATGAAGTCCAAAGCGGCAGGGAGGGGCCCTTTCTAAATGCCCACCTCCTCATGAGCTATGACTCCCCAGCCACTAATCCCATACTTTTTCAAGAAATGCAACATAACTCATAGCCAGTCAGCTCTGGGATTTCAGCATGTGGCTTTGCATGCCCATAACCCTAGTATCTTGATGACAGTTGCCCTATCACTTCTGCTCCATAATTCTTATCTGGGCATGAGAAGTTTTTACATTGCATTTGAGGCTAAGACTTCAGCAGCAGTAAGTTAAATCCAAGAAATAAGCATGCAAGATTGTACGTGTGTTTCCATAAAGCTGTTGTGTCAAACAGACATCCATTAGGTGGTTGCCCCAGATGTGGCCACTGGTAGATTTCACACATTAGGGAGCTGCTTTTTGACCTATGTTTGCCAAATCCATGGCTCTGGTGAGACATACGTGGAGCCAAGACAGAGGCTCATGACTTCAAACCCCTACATCAAGAAGAGTTTTCCCTATGGGTGCTCTGTGGTCTGCATGCAGAAGCACTGATTCAACTTCATTGTTAACAAAGCTCCTTCCAAATGGGCGTCAGTCACTTTCTGCTTCCTGTATCTGATATCATCTGAAAACAGCAAGTCTGGGCAGAGGGTAACCACCAAATAGGTAAGAATTAGAGCATACTGTCTTTGCCTCCAACTCCACCTCCATAGTCTCACAGTATCAACTCCATGCATTTTAGCAACAAGAAAAGACACTGAGTCAGGAATAAGGTGTGATTCAACTGACATTTGTGTTAGCTTAATGAATCTAACATTTCTTGGGCTCTTATAAGGCTATTATAAAGCCATTAAAGCCCAAATTTCCTTTCCCGCTTTTCAGAGCAAGGAGGCCAACTTAATGCCTTGTGAGCCAGAGAATATAGGCTAAGGTTTTCTCTTCTACATCTTTGGTCCTTCAATGGAGTGCCAGTAACGGCTCCCCAAGCCCATGTCCAGACAAACTTCCATCAGGACCCAAAAACCAGGGATGAAGCCAGGGTATTTAACCCATTTATGCCAGAGGCTGCAGTTTTCTGAATTGCAGATGTGTGAAAAATCAGACCTTGGCAATGACCTTGAGCAGTAGGATATAAATAACTCCCACATGCTTAGTGTTCCAATAATAGAACATGAGGCATAAATGAGTGTGATTAAGATCTTTATGGACGGATGCATTACCACTCTCATGAGCTTCCTGTGCAGGAGGGCCTTTAGTGCCTCAAGTCAACTTGGTATGAACTCTGAAGTCCTTCCCACCGCTACAAGCCACCCCTCAGGGTGAACTGAGGTCAGCCAGTGAGGAACAGTGGTCAAAAGGAATTGTCCTGGGGGTTGGTTAGCAAGCAGGAGAGCAAAAGGTGAGAAGAAAACCATGTACAGGGTTTCAACACCTCTAGCTGAAGAAGGTGAGGCATAGAGGTGTCTTACCATTAGGGGATGTTTCCGAGTCACAGCACCAAAGTATGTTAGCAGTGGCGAATCTGTACAGGTCTGCCGAAAACTCGATTCTTGCCTCCTCAGAAGAGACACTTTGGCCCAGGGACATAAGGCAGAGTGAGAGACTGAGGCAAGTTTTAGAGCAAGAGTGAAAGTTTATTAAAAGGTTTTAGAGCAGGAGTGAGAGGAAGTATACTTGGAAGAGAGCCAAGCAGGCGACTTGGGAGGTCCAAGTGCTGTATCTGACTCTTGGCTTGGAGTTTTAGACATTGGCATGGTTCTGGGGTTTGCATCTCTTCTCCCTTAATTTTTCCTTGGGCTGGGCTGTCTGCATGCACAGTGGCCTGCCAGCACTTGGGAGGGGCCACATGTGCAGTGTGTTCACTGAAGTTGTGCACATGCTCATTTGAGGTGTTTTTCTTTGCAGTCCGGTGTTCCCAGAGGAAGGTCACATACCAGTTAAACACCACCATCTTGCCTCTTAGCGTGCATGCTTGAGCCCGCTCCCTCGCTCTTGAGATCTTATGGGGAAGCTGAGATCACCAGTTTCAGGTGTTTTCTATCTATTGGGTAACTCCTTTTCCCTGGTGCTGGCTGCGAGCAATTATTATTTTAAAGAGTTTAACACCTGCCTGACCATCACCTGATGGTCACCTGACATTCCTGGGCAGGGTGGTGGGTGTAGAATGGGGATGGTGGTGGGGAGTGGAGGGGGTGGTAAGGGATGACAGGGGGCCTCTCCTGCTCTGCTTATGTCTGCCTACCCACTCTAACACTGACATTATGACAGGACTCCAATGCACCAGTACAATATACACAGCCGATGCCAATTGTGACTGAACTTCACAGACAACAAGTTAAATCTCACTTTGTGTGCCTCTTTTAAATTATTCCCTTTTTAGTAGAACATTGCCACTTTTACTCATCACTTTCCCCATTATCCCAAGGTTAAGTAGAGCCTGATGTTGAGCACATGGACCCTGGAACCAGACTAGCTGCATTCTAATTCTGACTCCTTTACTTATTTCCTGTGTGACCCTAGGCAGGCGAGTTACTTGACCTCTTTGTTCCTTCACTTATAAAGGGAGTATGATGAATAGTAGAGAAAACTATAGCCTGCTAACTTCCTCATTCCCATCATACAGATGAAAAACAGGTTAGGGAGAATTGTTTTTAAAACTGAGTTAATTTATATAAAGAAACCACTCCATATCTGGCACATAAGTATTCAAAATGTTACTGAAACTGTTAGCAGGAAATGAAGAAGTCCCCGGTATCTAACTTCGGAGAAAGATTTTGGCCAAGAGATGGTTCAAAGACAGTGGAGACCTTTATAATAGAAAATAGGGAGCAAAGAGCTTATTATAGGGGGAAAAATAAGTACACTACAAGGGAAGAATGGGCTGATGCTGTGGGAAAACAGCTCTGAGGGTCTTGCACTGTGAGTTTTATTTATCATGTCAGATTCCTTCTTCAGGTTCCCACTTCTGTCTCATCTGCCTTTTTTCTTTGTTTAGTTTCTGTTTCTGCCTTAGATCCCCACCTTTGTCCTCACCTAGTTTCCTCCCAGGCTTGTGGGACCCTTCCTTACTGCTGAGTAATGCGCATATGTGCGCCAGGAATCAATACAAATCTTGCCTAATGGTGGCATTGCTCATTACTGCCACTCCAGGAAGGCTGTATAGCAGTCAAATCTATATTTCTTGCAACTGTGTATCTCTTAGGAATTTCCTCTTTGTACTAATGTATGCTTATGATGCTGGTGTATCTCTTAGGAATTTCCCTTTTTACCCTCTTTCCTTATCAGTATGTACCTTGTGACATCCTGACATTTTAACTGCAGAGTATTGGGGAACTTAAGAGGCATTCTAGGGCCTTCCTTTCTGCCTAGGCACCTCTTCTTCCTACTCACAGTTGACTAACTGCTCACCCACTCCAGCATTAGCGATGCTATTAATATGCAAATTTCGGGTGGTCCCTCAGGCTTGAGACTTCCCAGACTTTTCCCTTCTGCTCATATCTGGCTTTCTGCCTATTCTGACATAACCACTGGCTTTTTCAAAATCTGAATTTACCTTCCCATTTCTTTGGAGGGAGTTGTGGAAGGAGTGGGGGCAATGGAGTCACAGATTTATTTTACCACTTGCTAGATCATGACTTTGGTTAAGTTACTCCCACTAGTGGATTACTTTTCTTTCCATAAGACGTTCATATTAACAACGCTATGTGCCACACAGTAAATATTCAATACATATTTTTTTCTTTCTTCCTGTTTGATTCACAGACCTCTTAAGACAAAGAGATAATCCATATGAACTTCTTATTGAAAAAGGAATCTGTTTTCCATGTTTTCTAAGAAAAAAATGGGTAATGGTGAAAGCTTTTAGCTAAGAAAAAGTATTGAATGAGGACAAAGGCCCCAAAGATCTGCTTTGCTCCTGATAGCAAGATAAATACGGAGGAGGGGTTGATGTGCAGTTAACTAAGGGTAACATAGTGAGCTCTGGAATTTTTCCTTTTGAGCCTAGAATTTAGAAGCATGCCACTTTATTTGGCTCTCTTCTTTGTAAAACACTGTAGGGTACCAGGAGGAGATGGGACTAAACAAGAGATCAGAGACATAGTCCCTTTTTACAGAGTCAACAAACATCTAGTGTAGTATACTGCCATAGAAACTCCCAATAAGATGAAGATATATAGTGGCCAAGTGATACGGTTTTGCCGTGTCCCCACCCAAATCTCATCTTGAACTGTAGTCCCCATAATCCCCACGTGTTATGGGAAGGGCCTGGAGGGAAGTAGTTGAATCACTGGGGGTAGTTACTTTCTGCCATGATTATAAGTTTCCTGAGGCCTCTCCAGCCATGCTGAATGGTGAGTCAATTAAACCTTTTTCCTTTATAAATTACCCAGTCCCAGGAATGTCTTTATTAGCACTGTGAGAACAGACTAATACACCAAGATAAGAAGGAAAAGGGAGAAATATATGACCATATACAGAGAACTCATGAAGTCTAATCAGAGGCCACATAAGCCTATTCATTTTATCAGGGTATAAAATGCATAAAAAGGACTATGCCTATTTAACTCCAGGGAAAGAATCAACAAAGACTTAATTAGAAGACATATTCCCCAAAGCAAGGAATAGTTAGACAATTATAATACTTCTTTACTTATGTGATAAGTTATATATGAAGCCAAGTACCATAGCATTCAGCATAATTTCATAAAATTCAAACTGTATTGCTAATTAAAAAGATGAACAACCATAAGCATAAATGACCAATTAATTTATAGGGTCTCTTTTTTGCTGGAGGATAACTCAAAATCCAGAAACCTAATTATTGGTAGCAAACATTGCAACAGAGACATAAGCAAAGTTCTGGGACATTGATAAAGGATGTTTAGGGTAGACCTGTAGCCTGAAGCTCCTTCCTCCCTCATTAAGTTGAGAGCTCGCTCCTCCGAATGTCACTTTGCAGTACCTGTGCTACAGGGTGTGTCTATGAATAAATAACATAATTAATAATTTCTAAGAAGACAGGGAGATATTAATTTTGCTCCTAACAATATGAGACTTCTCTGGGTCAATGTTTATTGTTCTTGATATCCATTTGGTTTGGCTTTACTAAGCTGCATACTAAAAGTGCAGAAACCAAATCTTTTCTAAATTCTGTTCCCTTAACATAAAATGCCTAGAAATGCACAGCCCCCTTTGGGCATTTTGTAAATGATTATCGGAGCCAGAGGGATTAAATTACACATAAGCATTCTGCTTATCTTATAGGAAATTATACTGATCTCATAACAGCTCTTAGCCCAAGGCATAACTTAAATTTTCTAGCATGGTGTGGACTCCAGAAACTGGCAATCCAAAGGATTAGGTGTAAATGAGACCAACGTAACATCTGGGAGTGGTGGCCATCTGGTTCAAAGAAAGTGAGACCAGTTAACTGGGCTGTGGAAAGTTGATTGGTTCCAGACTCTGTGTTCTTACTGTGCATCTCTGAGCTATTGGAATCCTAAGGCAACTTCCACAAAGCAAGCATGCAAACAGCCACATGGAGTCCTGTAAGATGCTTGACAGCTTTTGACCCTTAAGCCAAAAGGGCAGTGTATATAACCCAATGTCCTAGTTGTCTCATGGCCCATCAGCCATTGGTTGCTAAATCTCAAGTTCTATAATGGAAGAATAGGGAAGTTCATCAGTGATCCTGCAGACAAGGATAAATTCATCAAGGTAAGGCTATAAGAGGGGGATGGTTGAAAACTCTGTGGTCATGAGAAAACCATATCTACCCCTGCCAAGATATCTTGACCCTCATTCTAAAAGCTACTGTGTTCTTTTACTCTGAGAAGTTTTATACTCCATCAGACTAAACACTTCTCCTTTTTTTGTTTATCATGGATATTATACTTCCCCCTGTTCTATTCTGAAATGGAAGTATGTTAGGTAATATAACTCCACCTACATTCATAGAAATCAGTGCAATACCCTAAATGTAAAATAAAAGAATAAAGAAATTAATAAATTATTATTTATTTGAACATGTACATTTTGGGGTGTAAATAAACTCTATGACATAATTGTAACTATGCAAAGAACACTGATCTACAAGTGCAGATTGATACCCTCAAGTATCACAAGTGGAACTGCTATTGGTGATGCAACTTTTCTGAAATGATGAGCCATTCTTGGTAAATAACAACATAAAGATAATCTTCCCTTGATTTGAAGGTAGCTGCATTCCTAGAAAATTGAGCATATATTAAAACTAAGAAAAAATACATGATGTTTATATTTTAAACGGAGTTAGGTTCTAGGCCTGTTTAATTTTAAACAGATGTTTCATCTATATGGATGCCTGGAAAGACATTCAGAAATTATGGAAGATGTGAAACAATTCTTCTTTGGGAGGGATTACTCCATATATTATAAAAGAATGTGCATCTTTGACCACATCCACTAAATACCAGCAGGAGTTTCCACCCTACAATTCCACAATCGTTGTGACAACCAAAAATTCTCTCCGAAATTTCCAAAACAACCTAGAATGTAGTTGCATTAGTTCAAGTGCTCAGAAAGCAAATGCTATGATGGGATTAGACATGTAAGAGATTTAAATCGTGAGGGAAAATTGAGAGGGAGCAGGAGGATGCTGGGAATACTGTCTGACCTTGATGTAGGTCTGCCTCTTAAGAGGAAAGAGAAGGAAGGAAGGAAAGAAGCTCTTAGACCATAGTGAAGGTCTATAAAAGTTTTCACAGAGTCAACAGGAGACAAAGTTGCCTATCAGAAGAGTCTGAGTCCCACCTCTTTTAAGAGTGTGCCTGCCTTAGTTTTCCTGCCAAACTCAGTCATTGGCTGGAAACAGCCCACAGAGAGCATTATCTTGGCACAAATACAATGGTGGATTTCAGAGGACAGACTCCTCCGGCGGGAGATCTGAGAGGTGCATTTTTATGGCCACCACCAGTGTTCCTCTTTTCTACCTATATAACCTTACCGGAATTTCAGCTCAAATTCCAGGTCTCATCTAAGATTGCCCTAAACCCTTCACATTCATAGGTTTAATGTGTAGTTTCAACCAATTTTGAAAACCTAGGAGGTTCATGGTGGGTAATCATTGGAAATTTGACTGAGATTTGTTTTGAACTCCAAGAACTATGAGGCTGGCTTACATAAGTGAGGCATATGGCTAGTGACTGCCTTTAGCTGACTATTCATCCTCCATATCTCATGTTTCTTTGTGAACACGGCAACTATAGTATAAAAGTTTTTTTTTTAGCGTAATTTTTCCCATAAAGAAACATGTTGCTGGTTCTGGTAATAGAAGTAAAAAGCAACTGAAGAGTTACAAAGAGGTGATTGTTCCTAGCCAGAAATAGGGTATATTGCATATGATTTTCATCCTATGCAGAGAAAATCACTGGAGTCTGGCAGTGCCATTTAAATTTTTGACTACATTTTATGAAAGTTTTATGTGATATATTTGGGAATTCAAGAAAGTCTTGGGACATAATTCTTAGAATATGAAGAGTCTTTTATACTGCTCAAGCTATATTGTATGCATCTTGTCTTTGTGCTGTAGATAGTGTGACTTCCCAAGAGTAGGAACTATTTTATTACTCCATAGCTCCTAGCATGGATCCTTTTCCAAATATACATTGCTCAATAACACCCCAAATTTTCAGATGCAAATGTAGCCCACACAATTAATGGGAAATAAATGGCAAAATGGCAAAATGAACTGTAGCAGCCAGGGTTGATACTGATTTCTGCTCCAGTTTCAACCTAAATGCCAATATGGAAGACACTCATTCCACCAAAAGTAAGTAGATTACAATCCTTCCCTCATCACTACAGTAATCTACTTACATCACTATAGCCACACTTAGAGGCAATTGACAAGAGAGTGCTCAAAGAGGGAAAGAAAGTTTTCAGCTATGTGGTTGAAATGAGAAAGCACTTCCTGGATACAAATTCATTGTCACAAGGCATTTAGTAGATAGTGTTGGAGGAAAGTGACCACTTTTGAATAGAGTAGCTAGGATATGGGAGGGGGGCGGGGCAGGGAAGTACTGGGTAGATAAAGGCAGGTCCCTGGCTCTAGGGCTCTACCCTCGGGCCTGTGCCCACAGACCTAGGTGTGGACAGGCACTCCTGCCTTTGTGCCCAAATGTTGCGTTTTCCAAAACCATTGGCCCACCACGTCCCATCCTGTGCCTATAAAAACCCCAAGACGCTAGCAGGCAGTGACCACAAGCAGCCGGATGTCGAGAGGAGCACATCAGTGGAAGAACATACAACTGGCTGGACATTGAGAGGAGCATATTGGCTGGAGCATGCTGACAGGCACTGGCAGACTGGCAGGCCATCAACTGGTGGAACGATGCAGAGTTTGGCTGGGGCGGTCAGAGGAGAGCCCAGGCCACCAAGAGACCCGACTCCAGGGGAAAACCATCTCCCTTCTGGCTCTCCCATCTGCTGAGAGCTACTTCCACTCAAAAGCTTGCACTCATTCTCCGAGGTCATGTGTGATCCGATTCTTCTGGTACACCAAGGCATACGGAAAGCTCTCTATCCTTGTGATAAGGCATGGGTTTAATTGAGCTAATACAAGCCACCTATGGACGACTAACCTAAAAGAGCACTCTGTAACACACGCCCACTGGGGCCTCAGGAACTATGAACATTCACCCCTGGATACTGCTGTGGGGTCAGAGCCCCACAGCCTGCCCATCTGCATGTTTCCCCTTAGAGGTCTGAGCAGTGGGGCACTGAAGAAGTGAGCCACACCCCCATCATATGCCCTGTGCGAGGGATAAGGGAACCTTTCATGTTTCAGCTTGATCTTCCTTTTTAAAGAGAACTTGGAATTTTTGAAAATGCAGATTGGGAATCTGGGACCTTTATGTGGGTAAGTGACCATCATCATGCAGGCTACTGTGGGGCACAGCAGCATAATGAATACACAAAAAAGGAGAAACAGGATCAGGATACAAGAGAAGTCCAATAGGGCCGTTCTCTGAACTGCACCCTTTGGGGAGTTCACCTGGAGTTACAGGGATGAGAAACTGGAAATACACAGTCAGAATTCCGTTGCGCGATGCAGGTCGTAGGGCACAGTTGTGTTGAGGTCAATGTATGCTATTTTCATTTCATATAAAAAGTTGAATACTACTTCAGTTAAAGTATCCCTCCAGGTATTGCTGTAGAAAGGAGCAAAGCTGGTACTCCCATCTGACCATTGTGGTCAAGATGTTGCTTCTCAGATTCGGCAGATCCAAGCAAGGTGGGTCCCTTTAGCTAATGCTAAAACTTTAAAACATTAATAAATTTCATTTCTTTCTGGGTGGGCTGTTTGTTACACCAATTTCAAAAGAAGCAGAAAAATCTTCTTTTTTCCAAAATGATTCAGTAGGTCAGTACTAAGTGGTAAGGTTTTCTCTGAACTGTAATGTTTGCAATAAAAGGGGCTGTTTAAGTAAATTTTATAATTCTCACAGTACTTAATAATCTGCCCAATGCACCATTCAATTAAATATTTGATTATAATAAATGATAAGAAAAATAAATGAATGATGCTTTTGGACACCATCATTGTAAAATTTTCAGGCACTCTGGATTTCAAATTGTTTGACTCTGGGGTCCTCTTAAGCATGTTTTTGGCTCTGAGTTTTCAGTCATCAGCTGACATAATGAGGACATCATTTCAAAACTGAAAGAAGGCAAGCCAAAGAGTCTCTTCATTTTATAACCACATAATCATATTAACTCAAGAGGAAAAACATGTTATTGAAGAAAAAAATTCCTAAAAAATATTTTTCGATGCTCTTAATTCCATGATTTTCTGAATTGTTTTAGTTATACTGTATTATGGTTATAGCCTCATTGTTTTCCTTTGGTAAAGGGGGCAGAGTGATGTTAGATTCTCACATGGTTCTATATTTGTCCATACCTTGTTTCATTGTAAAGTGTGGTAAAAACATTTTAAAGTCAGTAGTGGTCAAATGCAAAATACTGTGTACTTACTATTTCAGAGTTCAATAGGTACTGCTTAATGATCTAGTTTCCCCTTCCAAAGACGGTAGCAACCACAAATTTGAGGCAGTTTGCTCCTTTTAGCTTCTCTGGACAAAGATACCTATTTACAAACTATGAAAGATCCCATTTCTGGTTATTTCTCCTTGTGTTTTGTTAGCTCTTTGCAGATCTCCCTTACTGTGATCAGTGTGAGCATCCCCAGGGCAGGGACTATGTCCTAGTCATTCATCTTTAGATCCCCTATGGCACATGACAGAGTGCCTGGCACAGTAAACGTGTTGAAGTCAATGAAATTGAAGGAGGACAACAAAGTCCTTGCCCTTTCAAAATAACTGACTGAAGGAAATGTCCAGTCTTCAGTATCTTTAAGAAGTTTAACCAGAATGGATGATATTTCTGGAACCCAGGCTTTCCTTTGGAGTTTGGAACACAGTCACTGGCTGGACTTCATGTTAGAGCAGCTTTTCACACACTGGATTTGGAGGACGTTCTGGGAAATGTATGGAAGGATAGGTAAATTACTGTGTTCTGATATCAGGGACCCAATTGTGTTTAGGCCAAAGTTGTGCTCAGCTTGCTGCTCTCTAGAGGAAACAGTAAACTTGGCGTAGTAGCAAGTGCCAGGGGTTTGGCCTCTGCCAGAAATACACACGAATGTTAGCACTTAGCTGTGTGACTGAAAATTAAAGATACAACATTACATCCACTAGGAATTTTGATTTTGGGCATAGCAAAAGTCCACCTCAGACTGATGTAAAGCCAAAGGCATTTTATTGGCTCAAGTACCTTATAAGTCCAGGGGTAGTCCAGAGGTTCAAACCTTGGACTCAGGTCAGGTATAGTTTCCTTGAATCTTTTATTCTGCCTTCCTCTATGTAATGATTTCATCTTGAGTTGGCTTTCCTCATGGCATAAAAATGGCTGCAGGAACTGCAAGCTTCATATCTGAATACTACCAAGTCCAGTGGAAGAGAGGAAACTCCTCTTTCCCAGAAGTCTGAATATACATTTCCTTGTGTCTCATGGACTCTGACTGGAATTCTTGCCATCCTGGAACCAGTCACTGTGCCAAAGGGAGTGTTGTGGACTGGATTCTGTCCCCTCCTGAGTTTACATGTTAAAGTACTAACCCCCAGTGACTGTATTTGGAGCTAAGACTTTTGAGGATGTAATTAAGTAAAATGAGGTCATAAGTGGGCCCTAATTCAATACGACTGGTGTCCTTATAAGAAGGTCATATCCTTATAAGAAGGAGAGATTAGGACAAGCACAGAGGAAAGACTTTGGAGACAAAGAAGAGAAGATGGTCATCTGCAAGCCAAGGAGCAGGGACTCACCAGAAACCAGACCGGCCAATGCTGTGATCTTGGGTTTGTAGCCTCCAGAACTTTATTTTATGAGAAAATAAATATTCTCATAAATTTCTGTGGCTTGAGGCATCCAGCCTCTGGTATTTATTGTGGCAGCCATAGCAAAGTAATACAGGGAGACAGGACACATTGATTAGTATGCACCAATCAGGATCTAATCATAGTAATGGGAGTGTGGCCAGCTTCTTTCTTTCAACTTCATGGTTAAGGATAAAGACAGACAAATTTCCCAAAGGATATTCTAGTTTCTGTTTCTAGACAGAGGAGAAATAAATCCTGAGTAGCCAAATTGACATGCCCATTATGTACACTTACTCTATGGTTTCCTGAGGAGAATTAAATAAGACAATATATTTAGTACAAGGCCTGGTTGATTGTAGATACTAATAAACATCTATGTCACCCTTTCCTGCTTTCTTTGTCTTCTCTTAAGACCAATTCTATTTTATCTCTGTAATTGTACTGAATTGGTTTCCTAAGAGGCCAGAACTTTCCAATTTCTCGCACAAAGTCCATGATTTTCCTTTATTTCTATACGTTCTTTTGGCCCCTCAAAAGAAGTCTTCCTGAATTTTAGCAGGATTTGCTTCATATTTTCCTGGTGTGTTAGGAGTTTCTAGAAAATGAAGATGCATGACTTAAGGAGGTACATGGAGTCTCTTTGCATCGTAGGGGTGGAGTATCATCTTATTGGAAGTCAGGTCAGTGCGAACCCACAGGGATAATTGTCAACTGGAGGCAAGTGAAATTACAGGCACGTGAGTCAGTTTATCAGGAGCCCACATAGTCTGCATGATGTTCTGTAATTGTCTATGTGGTGAGAAAATTACCCTTCTATTATTCCATGAAAGAGTGGGGTTGAAAAACGTGCAGCGATGGGGTCTATAAACCAACAGTAAAATTCGAAGTCCCCTCGCCTCAACTATCTGAATGGACTTCCTCCTTTAGGCCAGGGCCCTCTAAATTTAACCTGAAAGACTGGTTCAGGGCATGACAGGAAGGGGCTGGTGTTCAAACATGTCTCATTATGCACTCCTCCCTTTTGGAATTCATGAAAAGACAACCAGCATGTAACATCAACACAGACCTTAAGTCTGATAAGAAACATTTACAACAAGTATGTCCCATCTTTTGGCTTCCCTGGGCCACATCGGAAGAAGAATTGTCTTGGGTCACACAAAAATACACTAACATTAATGACAGCAGATTAACTTTAAAAAATCACCAAAATCATAAAAGTTTACAAATTTGTGTTGGGCTACTTCCAAAACCATCCTGGGCCGCATGTGGCCTATGGGCTGGACAAGCTTCATTTACAATCTGTTCTCTCTGAAGCCTGCTACCTGGAGGCTTCAACTGCATGATAAAACTTTGGTCTACATAACCTCTTATAACCCAGACATTCCTTTCTATTGATAATAACTGTTTCAACCATTGCCAATAAGAACATTAAAAAATCCTAGCTATAATCTAGAAGCCCCCTGCACTCCCCAGTTTGATGGACCAAACCAGTGTATATTTTAAATGTGTTTGATTGATGTCTTATGTCTACCTAACATGTATAAAACCAAGCTGTGCCCTGACTACCTTGGGGATATGTTCTCAGGGTCTCCTGAGGGCTGTGTCATGGGCCATGTGGTTACTTATATTTGGTTCAGAACAAATCTCTTCAAATGTTTTAGGGTTGGACTTTTCTGGTGGACAGGTGGGAAGATTCAAGTCCAGATTCTGCCTATGAATCTGAGAGGTCTTGCTTGGGGATCTGCTTTGATCCTTGGTTTCTTCACCTGCTACCGACTTCACTGTGTGTTCTAGATGGTTGCTGTTTGCCCCTCTAATCTTCCCCTCACTCTCTGTACTCTGAAGTCCTGTGTGGACTTCTGGCTTCTGTCAGTCTCAGCCAATGAGGAGCATTAGCAGAACCAAGGAAGGGAGGAAGGGTGAGGCCAGCTATTGAATTCTCTGCCCCTTCTCTTCCTCATCAATCTGAGGTCACAGGCCCTGTCAGATCCTGCAGAGCTCTCTCTGACTCTGGGTTCCTGTGACCATTTTCTCCCGTCCTTCCTTCAGCCCTGGGGGTAGGAACAACACCCCAGTAAAATTGGCCCTGCCTGGGGCACTGTACTGTCTTACTGATTCCCTATACCCAGCCTACAGCCTTGCACATACTTTATTAATCTGTCCTTAAACTACTCATTTTGAGTGTCATCACCTTACTGCAGGGATCCTGACACATGGTCATGTACTACTATTTGAATAATGTGTCACAGCTTACAAAACTCTTCAAGATAATCTTACCTCAAGTTACTTTACTTTTTAATGTATGTAGTGATTAAGTGCATGGGCTCTGGAGTTCCTAGAAATATGACCTTAGGCAAATTGTATAAGTTCTCTGTGCCTTAAGTTCCTTTATGTGCAAAGTGGTGATGATAATAATAGTATCTATCCCACGAGTTTATTATTTTCCTTAGGCTGAAACAAGACATATACTGAATATAAAGCACTCAGCAAAAATCCCTGGGTCCTATTAGTGCTCAATGAATTTTACCCATTGCTGGTAGGAGTATTTGATTATTCTTACTGCTTGTCTGCTGCTTCAGGTTTTGGATTCTCCAAAAGCAGACACTGAGATGGAGTTTGGGGTGCAAAAGGTTTATTAGTGATCAACACCTGTGAAAGGCAATGAGGAGAAAGTAGGGCTGAACAGAGGAAGAAACTGACCTGTGAGGCAGGCCTGATGAAGCTTCAGTCCTCCCAGCAGTGAACTCTGGAGTGAATATTGCCCATCAGTGTTCCATATTGAACCAAAATGGACCAGCCTTTTTATCCCTGCCTCCTTCAGTTGCCAGGAGTTGGCTGTACAGAGAAGGGCATGACCTTAGCTACCTCTGTGCAGCTGAAGCCAGAGAAGGAGCTGGCAATTGGAAGCTGTCTGCTTATGGTCCCCAGACAGGCAGCAAGTTCATCCTTGAAGAGGAATCTGGGCTGTACAATTCTGTCAACTATAGTGCCTTTCAGATTCACTCTTCCATATATGGGAGCAACTTCTACAGGATCTGATGGACTTCACTTCCTGAGGGGAAATAAGAAGAGGGAGGTTGGAGGTATAAACTATAGTCCATGCCGTTGTAGTTGGTTTCAGAGCTGCTAGTTGGTGCTCATTTCCCTCCTTCACTATTCAGCCTAGGTTACCCTCCCCTCTGCCTCAATGGCTTACCTGTTAATGAATGAAACCCAACCATCATGTTGAAGGGGAGCACCTAAGCACCTGGTCATTATGCCCTTCACAGGCTACGGTTACTGCACTTGTCTATTTACAGTCAAATTGGGCAAGGGAGTACCAAGTGAATCACCTGGGTTCCACGTGTATTCCTCCCTGCCTCTGTGCACACCAGCCCTACCTTCTCCTCATGATCAGGGTCAATTGCCCCTGCCAGTGTTGTGACTCCTCTTCTTGCCTATCGGTCTCTGTCCACAAGTCACAAATTCAGAGTGCCCAGGTGGCAACGGCAGCTGAAAATTTAATAGGACTCTTGCGTTGTCTCCTAGCAGTGAAAGTGTATCTCATTTGGCACCAGAACTTCTAACTGTCCAGAGCCTGGAGTGGTAGGAATGGAAAGCACAAAGTCCCCCTGTGGGTGATAGAGAGTGATAGTAGGTGGGGCCACTACTGCCTCTTCCGTTTGGTTTCCACACACACGTATTCTTCCTATTGGAGACATAATGCCATATAGCATTTGATTCATTTCTGTATGCTACACCCTGAAGGATGGCAACCCATCATTATAAATTATTATGTATGGGGCTGGCAGTTATGCCTTTGGCAGGCCATTCCAGCACTCTATCAGGCTGGTAGCTCCTGGGTACCGTGGTATAAGTCCAGGAGGATCCCAGCAGTAGGTCCTGGGACCACTCCTATACCTCTTTTGCTGTCATGTGAATCTACTGGTCTGATTTGAAATTTGTGGAATCCCATGCCATTGGAGCAAGCACTCCTTACTCAGATAGTCATGTGGATTAGACCTTATGGGCAAGAAAGTAAAACCTATATATGAGTAAATTGTCTATTCCAATGGGAAAGAACCATTGGCCCTCTCAGGATGAAAGGATCCAACGTATGCAGCTTGCCACCAAGTGGCCAGTTTATGTCCTTGAGGAATGGCACCGTATTGGGAGCTCGGTGATGGTCTCTGTTGCTGGTGCATTGGATATTTGATTGCAACAATTGCTAAATCAAACTTGATAAGTGGAGTGCATGCTGTTGGGCCCCCATTTCTGCCACTGTGGTCACTAAGTTCATGTCCCATTATGCCAGCACTGAGATGGTCAATGACAGAAACTAGCTGGCATTAAGTGGATAAATAATTTTGTCTGGTTGGTATCAACAAACACATTTTAAAAAATCTTCAGATTTCATGTTCAATCCCATATGTTCATCCATGTGACTGAATCACAAATTCCTTGCTTTTGATCTTCCAATTTTTTCCCTTCCAGACCCCCGGCCAGCTGTCCAGTCTATTCAGTGCTACACAGCAGTCCATATATATTCTAAATTTGGGTCTCTTCTCTTTCCAACTAAGAAAGTGAATGACTCATGCACTGCCCAAAGCTCTTCCCATTGGAGGGATTTTTTGTCTTTACTGTCATTTAAGGCTATCCCTGAAGGTAGTACAGCTGCTTCCACATACAGAGCCAATTCATCTGTAAGCCATTTTTTTTCCTCCTCTTTTAGCTGGTCATAAGGGATCTCTCACACAGATATAGATATGAGCTGAGAGAGTCATGCTTTTGTAACAGTGTTGGACACCATGGGAGTCTGAGCTACCTCCATGGTCATATTGATGCAAAATATAATGCTTCCGTCTTATGATCAATTGTTGCTAAGCCCATTTGACTTTATGATTTGGTGTATCTGGTAAGACTTAACTAATCATGGGCAGTTCTAGTATGGCCATTTGGTGTCCCATGCTCAGGAATTCTGTCCCTCCGGTAGCCTAGTAGCATGTCAGGGGTTATTTTCGAAGGTATATGCTCCTCTGTTGTGAATGACATAAGCTTGCTCCAGAATTCCAGGTGCCTGTGTTGAAATTGGGCTTGTTGCAAAATCCATGTGACACCTCTTCCCACAACTGAAATCTGCAATATATAGTCTCCACCAATATGTGTGATCTATTCCATGTGTCAGGATTCTAGTTTTTTGTTTCCCCCCCCCCCCAAAGAAGGCCTTGGCATTGGTTTAACCTATGTCCCTTGGCTGAGCATTTAACCGCATTTAAATTCAGCTTATCTGATTGGGCTTGGTCCTTGACTTTCTTGGTCATTCCTTGTATCCAAAGTGGCCCTTTGTCTTTCATATTTGGCTTTCAATTTCTTGAAATTAAAATTTCTCAATTTCATGCTCACTCTTAAATGTTCATTTTCTTTCTGCAGCACATCAGTGGTCCTTTGCAAAAGGTATTAATACCTTAGCCTGATAGCTCTGATTTCCTTCACATGTATCAGATGCCTGACACGTTGCACCCATTAGCCTCCATTCCACTGGTTCTCAATTCCAATTCCTTCCAATAAAAGTTTAACAGTTGAACTGCCAAAACCCCATCTTGTCACTTTTCCTCAGCCCACTTCTAGAACAACTCTCACATGTTGGGTTCTTTGGAGTTTAGGACATGATGTTTATGGTTGACCACCTGCAATAGTAAAGGCAGGTGGGGAAGCAGGATTGGACTAGGAAGAAGTTGCACTGCCAATGCATGCCTGACAAAGTCTCAGCCTGGTAGGAAGTGAAAACTGCACATCTGAGTGTCCCACATTAAGCCAAAATGGCTTGGCCTTCAGACCCTGCCATTCTCAGCCACCTGGTAGAGCCTGCTGCAGGAAGTGTGTGGCCTTGGGCAAAGTGGTTCTCTGTAGCTGAGGCAAACCCTAAAGAGAGTCATCACTGGAGGCTGTTTGCTCATTGCAGCTGGGTAGAGAGTCCTTCCTTGAGGGGAGATCTGGGCAATACATCTCTGTCTACCACATGTGCTATTATTCAGCAGTTGGCATATGAAGTGGTATCAAATGTAATTGCAAGGCCACTTATTCATAAGAAGAGTGTCATAAAATTCTCTTTAGATGGGGAGAATTATCAGCTTGATACAGAACAGCTTGGATCACCATTTTCCCAGAAATGTCTTCCAATTATCATTAGTTCCATGAGAAACGCTAAGCCAAAAACAACAACAACAACAAAACAAAACAAAAAACAAAAAAACACCTCAAGTCAAATCCATTTGAAAAGCTTGATGCATTACATCCCTCTCTTGGAGATTCATAGTGACAGTGACATATTTCAAGCTTTGAGAAGTCCTGCATGAAAAATACATGTTAAATTAGTTTAATTCAGTGTTTCTAGCATTTATTTGATTATGGGAACCACCCCCACCTCTTCGTAGGCAACATCTGTCAGGAACTTGTGGAAATAGGATTCATAGAAACATACTTAGGACAATGCTAGGCTAGAGCACTTTGAGTGGTGGGCCCCAAGGAATCAAATCACCTCTGTGTTACACAACCCACATGTCTATTGACAGATAAGTGGATAAAGAAAATGTGGTACATACATACAATGGAATATTATTCAGCCTTAAAGAAGAAAATCCTGCCATTTGGGACAACATGGCTGAAACTACAGGATATTATGCTAATAATCCAGTCACAGAAGAAAAAGTACTGCGTGATTCCACTTACATGGTGAATCTAAAATAGTCAAACTCATAGAAGCAGGGAATAGAACCGTGGTTACCAGGGGCGGGGGAGTTGTAGTTCAATTGGTATAAAGTTTCAGTTATGCAAGATGAATTAGTTCCAGAGATCTGCTGGACAGCATGGTGCCTGTAGTCCACAATGCTGTATTATGCATTCAAAAATTTGTTGGGAGGGTAGATCTCACACATTGTGTTCTTAACACACACACACACACACACACACACACAGAGAGAGAGAGAGAGAGAGACATAGGAAATGTTGAAGGTGATAGATATGTCTATTGCCTTAATCTTATGTTAATAGTTTCACAGGAGTATGCTTATATCCCAATTTGTCAAATTGTATACATTAAATTTGTGCAGTTTATATCAACTGCACTTCAATAAAACCTTTTAAAAAATCACCCCTATGTTACAGTGGTACTAGCTTTATCCATCAAGCCTAACCCTGGAACTCATGGAAGGTCCCTAGAAATGCAAGAGGTTTGAAACAGGAGAAAGAGCTTATTGAGGAACTGACACTGCCCCTTAAAGGGAAGAAATGAAGTGCTCATGTAGATAGGACAGTCCTCAAGCACAGGAGGAAGGGGGTAAATGATTGCAGTCAGAGCCTGTGGAATAAGAGTGCTGCTTTCAGAAAGTGGCTGCAGAGGCTAGGATCCATTCTGCAAAGAGTAGACAGGAGCTGCCCTTCAAGAGGCAGATGACAGGAGGGTTCCATAGTCAACAGCAGGACACATGGGCCAACTTCCAGGCCAAATGGATGCCTTGGACTCTGGCTGTTCCAGCTGTTGCTTTTGGTCTTTTCATATAACCAAATCTAATACCAGTTTAGAGAAATATTTATACCAGTAAGCACCATGAATAAAACATGTACTTGGAATTGTTTGCATATGACATCACTTTGGAAAAATCATGACACCTGTTCGCACAGTATTTACTGATTAACCAATTTAAACAAATCATGTGTAGAGAATTCGAGGAACAATTTAAGATTGTATTATTTTCCCCATAAATGGTCTCTTTTATACCCATGGAACTTGGAGTCCATAAACATTAGATTATAAATATCTGAATACAGTTAGGTGCCTTTCAAAAGCAGCAGGAAAGAAAACAATATGGAATATTTGGGGAGAGTAAATGGTCAAAAGGTCATGGAGAAAAATCAGTGGCATCTCCAAACTGGGAAAAGCAAAACACACTTTCTGCAAAACTCCTTTCTGCAACAACACTTTTCCCCCTACAGGATTCATGCACGTGGCTGTAAAGGCTTTATAAAAAAATTCATTTACATGATGTTCTGAATAGATAGGAATTTTTATTATATAAAATTGTATAAGTGGAAACACATGCATTCTCCTTGTTTCTTATCTCTATAGTTACATTTATAAAGAGTAGCTTCTTCTCTAGGAAGACGTGTTTATTTGGTAACTCTCAATGGCAGACAAGCAGTGCGCCACTGAGGATTGACACACCCATATCTCTCCTTCCATCCTGTGCCTTCTGTAGGTTCTGTATTTCCCGGTTCCTCTGGGATTTGCATCTCTCTAGAATCATGCAGCTGAGTTTTGACAACAGAACATGGTCAGAAGCCATGTGTCCTCTTGTTGACCTCCAAGCTTACTGCATTAAAACCTCCCCCACAATCCTTCATCTTGTCTTCTGCTGTCCACTGGCAAGATGCAAAGGACCTGGCAGAAGGTTCTGAGGCTGCAGGGCAGGGTGATGCTACACGGAAGGCCATCCATTGACCTGGAGCATGCACGTTGCATTTTGCTTGAGTAAGAAATGAATTCATATTTGGTTAAGCTTCTGAGGTTTCAGAGTTTGTTTGTTATAGCAACCAGCATTTCTTAAGTAACATAAGTTACTTACCATTGTGTTGAATGTCATTAAAGAGACAGTTTCACAAACAAGGGAGGGGAAAAGTAGAGACAGACTAAAAGTTTATATATATATAATTTTTTTCTTCCTCCTCTTTAAATAGAAATAAAGATCTCAGAGCTTTATTTATACATTCATTTCCCCACCGTAATATCACATCAATCCCTAATTTTTACAAATGACAACACTGAAGCTCAGAGAAGGGCATTGATTTTCAGTGTCATATCAGAGAATGGTGGAGCTGGGACGTGAACTCTGTTCTATTTCTACTATGCTGTGAGTCAGTACATATTTTATCTATTTCATTTCACCAAGAACTTTGAAAAACCAAAATGTAATGAATGTTAGGGAGGTGATGATCAAGACAGAGAGCTGGGCCCCTCACCCCAGTGCAAAATAACTTTGTAAATTTAGACAAATCATTTAACTTTTCTGTGCCTTATTTTCTCATCTGGAAAAATTTAGATGTTGGCCCTGCAACAATTTGCAAAATATACACCACAAACCTCCAGGATTTCAAAGAATTCCTGGACAGGAATGGTGGGGGCAGGATGAGTGTCCTGGACTGTAGCCTACACATCCATTTCAACCAGGACAGCTCCGCATGACCTTTTTGTGTATATAAGTGTTCCTTTAGATACAGGTTTATATATAAGGTTTTGTTTTATCAATGTTTAACTACTAATACAATTTCAACAATTGGAAATTGGACTTCCAGGTCCATGCCTGCAGTATTCTAAAGAAGGGGCGCATAGCATAGAGATGTTGCTGAAAGGATTGCCCAGATTAAGTCTTTGGTTATTAGGTTTTGTCCAAAGCATTCTCAACTCTGATAACTCCAGTTCATCTGACGGACTTCTGTTTTAGCTGTGCTCTTTTGAAATGTCACTCTCCACAGTGCCCTACAGAAGAGAAAATTCAATTATGAAAAAAACCTCCACTCCAAATGACATCACCAATTTGTTTTACCTTTCCTGCCCTCTTATATTCCACCCCCAGCCTTTTGCAAACATAATTCAAAATGAATATTGCCTCTTTCATCAAGACTGGAATTTGAGGCTTTGTTTGAAATCACCTTGGCATATTCCTTAGGCCAGGGGTGAAGAATGACAAAGTGAGACCTGAACATGCTGAAATGTTGGGCCCCTTTATTGCACCTCAGGTCCTGCCAGCTCCCCTTTCCCAGGTTTCTAAATTGCCGAACACTCAAACTCCTTTTGTACTTCCTTCTATGGGACTTAAACTTATCTTGTCAGATCTTACAAGGCCAAATGGTGTCATGAATAAAGTGGCCATGGGTGGCAAGTATGGAGGTCATGCATGGGCTCAGCCAAATGTACTTCTACTTACCAAGGTGGACCTGGTTACAGCAACCACTGAATATATACAAACTGTTAGCAATAGAGGCCAACACTTAGCTCCAATGTGCTACCATTCCCTGGGGTGATCAACTAGCTACCTGGTGGCAGGAAATTGAGTTATGGTATAGGGACATGTGTTTGGGTGCCAAGTTGACAAGCGGTGGGCTTAATTTTATGTGTCAACTCGACTGGGTTAAGAGATGCCTAGGTAGCTAGTAAACATTATTTCTGGATCTGTCTGTGAAGGTGTTTCCAGAAGACATTAGGATTTGAATTAGTAGATTGAGCAATGAAGATTTGCCCTGAGTAAAGAAAACTTGAGGGCATCATCCCATCGTTTGAGGACCCTGATAGAGCAAAGAGGAGAAGGAAGAGCAAATCCTGTATTTCTCTTCTTGAACTGGGACATCTGTCTTATCATGCCCTCAGACATTGGAGCTCCTAGTTCTCAGACCTTTGACATTGGGCTGCTAGTTATATCATTTGCTCACTGTGTTCTCAGGCTTTTGAACTTGGATTGAATTGAACCACTGGCTTTCCTGGTTCTTCAGCTTACACATGGCATATCTTGGGACTTCTTAGTCTCCATAATCATATGAGCTAATTCCTCATAATAAACCTAATCTCATCTATCTACCTACCTACCTACGTACATACTTACTATTATCTATCTACTATCTATCTGCTTACTATTAGTTTTTTTTTTTCTCTGCAGAACCCTGACTAACACATAGGGGATGGATGGTGTTATCTGAACAAATAAAATACAAACAATCTACTTCAGTGAGGACATCAAAAATCTGTTTGCAAGAGGGAAAATTCTATCCAGGGTATAGTTCTTCATTGATTGTATCTTCTGAGTTATGTTTGGTACTCTTACAACAATATCTGAGGAGAGCAAAACAAATTATATCCCAAAACCAAAAGGCAAACAGAATGAAAGGAGAAAGTAAAAAATATTAATTTCATTGGAAGTTAAAATTCATAATACATCCTTGACTCTTAAGATACATTCCAAGGATTTTCTGACTGATGTCCACATATATATTTTTTATTGCGGTTAAATTTACAAACATAAAATTAACCATTTTAAAGTGAACAATTCAGTGGCATTTAGTACATTTCCAGTGTTGTGCAACCGTCACCTGTATCTAGTTTTGAAAACATTTTTGTCATCCTGAAGTAAAGTTCCATACTTGTTAAGCAGTTACTTTCTATTCCTCTCTCTCTCTCTTTAGCCTCTGGCAACCACCAATTTACTTTCTGTTTCTGTGTATTTACCTATTCTGAATCTTTTGTATAAATAGAGTCTAACAAAATGTGACTTTTTGTTTTTGACTTCTTTCACTTAGAATAGCATTTTCACAGTTAAATCATGTTGTAGCCTATATCAGTATCTCATTCCTTTTTATTGCTAAATATTCCAATATATAAATGTACCAGAAGTTAAAAATGTATTCATCTGTTGATGGAGATTTGGTTTTAGACTATTGTAAACAGTGCTTCTATGAACATTTGTGTACAAATACTTGTTTGAGCACCTGTTTTCAATCCTTTCAGGTATATACCTAGGAATGAAATTACAAAGTCATGGAATAATTCCATGCTTAACTTTTTAAGGAATTGATAAAACTATTTTTCACAGTGGCTGCACCATTTTACATTCCCACCAGCAATGCACAAGGGTTCCGATTTCTCCATATTCTAACCAACACTTGTTATTTTCCATTTTTTAAATGCTAACCATCCAAGTGAGTGTGAAGTGTTATTGTGGTTTTGATTTGCATTTCCTGAATGACTAATGATGCTGAGCGTCTTTTTAAATGCTTCTTGGCCATTTGTATATCTTTCAAGAAATGTCTATTTAAATTCTTTGCTCAATTTTTGCTTGGGTTGTCTTTTCATTAAGTTCTAAGGGTTCTTTATGTATTCTAGATACTAGCCCCTTACCAGAGATGTGATTTGCAGAGATATCCTCCCCTTCTGTCGGCTTCCTTTTAACTTTCTTGATAGTGTTACTTCATGCACAAAACTTGAAAAAAATTGATGATATCCAATTTATACATTTTTCTTTTGTTGTTTATGTTTTGAGTGTCATATCTAGGACATCATTGCCAAATCCAAGGTCATGAAGATTTACCCGCTTTCTTCTAAGAGTTTTATAGCTTTAGCTTTTATATTTAGGTCGTTGATCCATTTTGAGTTAATTTGTGTATATTGTGTGAGGTAGGATTCCAGTTTTATTCTTTTGTTTGGAGATCCAGTTTTCCTAGCACCATTTGTTGAAGAGACTGTTTTTTTCTCCACTAAATAGTCTTGGCCCCCATGTTGAAAATCAATTGACCATAGATGTATGGGTTTATCTTTGAACTCTCAATTCTATTCCAGATGTTATTATATGTTTGAAAATTGACCTTGAGCATAATAAAAGTTTATTCATCATGCAACCAACATAATTCTGAATTAATTAGGCTAAAGTTTTGGGGAAGTTTTTCCAGTCAAGGTGTAAAAGCACTTTGCATCAGCCATCAATGGATGCTCAACATGGAGATTATTTCAGGGTTAGATTGCTCTGTAGCAGCATCTGCTTTCCTTCAATATTATGCCTTCAAACAAAATTTCAGTACACGTTTTCTGTCTAAGTCCACATATGTTAAGTCTAAATGACTCATTTTAGATTCCTTGACCTAGGCAGTCTCAATATGAATCACCTCTTCTCGCTTTGTTTTTCTGCTACCAACTTTCCTACTCCCACCTTCCATGTTTTGTAAATACTTTTACTTCTTTTTAATGGGAACTAAATACTTAGAATGAATTTTATTCTTCTTACCTTATCTTTAAGGAGAACTCATTTAGGTATAAGTTAACATGCTTCTGGAAGTTTTTAGGGGAGTTCTTGTAGAAGGGAAGAAAATTATAAAGTAACTCTGTACTTTACACTTTTGAAAAAATGCAACTACAGCGAAAAAATTGGCAAGTCAATCAAACAGTGGTTAGCAAACTCTTCAGATCCTTTTAGAAAAGGTCGTATGCCTGATTAGGTTTGTGATTGAGGATGACACTGGAGAACAAGGGCTCCATTTGATGTCAAGTGTGCACTGCCTTTGTTATGCTACATGCTAGATATTTTTGATAATGGCGAGAGATTTTGCTTCCTGGATTTGCCATGAAAACCCTATTTTTAAAAAAATGTAGTCCTTGGCATGGCATCAAAGCACCTGCCTTCTCCTTAAATGGAGCTGCTTTTGGGAGTTCCTACTTAGCCACTCAACATGGACAATGTGTGAAACCACATTGCATTTATCTACATGACAACCACAATCCATTTTATTACTAATAGGAGCAATTGTGTTTCCTTTTGAAAGGACAGAGTGGGTGGGAATGGAGTAAAGTATCACCATCTCACATCTGGCTCCTAATTTATGTCTCTCAAATCATTGTGGGTTGGAGGAAGGCAGTGACAGAGAAATTCCAAATATGAGTCTGAACTGTTGATGTTAAGACTTTCATGACATTTTTGAACAAAATAAGTTCCTAAATATTCCTCTTTGTGAGTATCATGACTATTCATTTGCCTCCTAATCTAAGGATGTTAGAAGGGGTAGGCAGGTACAGGTAAATCTAGACAAACCATTGGAAAAAAAATCTCCTTTTCCAACATAGCTAAGTTATGATTTTAGAAGTTAAGCCATTCGTGTAAATGGAGCTAGCTCACTCCATGGTGATTCTAGCTTTGCAGCCGTATACTTAATGCCTGCTACTTGCTCACATGTTCTTCTGTCAGCTACCCAATGCGTGAGATTCCATTCCCTTGAGTTTTCTTCCTCCCATTTAAAGCTCTGATTACCTCCAAAATGAACGTGTAAGTAGGCTAATACTGAAGTTATTAAGGCAAATTTATGCTTTAGTGTAAATGAGAGTTTGAGCTTCAGGGTTCTGACATTTTGATAACTGGGTCTGATTTGGGGAATACTGTGCACAGATTGGAAAGGGGGCAGTAGCTCAGTCTAATGAAGCCTGTGTTGTGGGAGTAACTACTCTCCAAATTTTCCTCAATTTACCTGGATTGATGACTGACTTGCACTTGTTGCCATAGGCAGAATTTCATTTCGGCTCATCAACTGTTGGGAAAGTGTGGAGGAAAGAGCACTGAGTTTGAGCTGGAAGATCTCTCAGTCACCAGCTGTGTGATTTTAGACAAGTCATTTGATCTCTCCAAGCGTCTGTTTCCACAGCTGTAAAACATGGCTAACAATTCTCTTCCATTGATGTGAGGATTAAATGAGCCAACACATATAAAGGACTATATACGTGTATATCTATTATTATGTGAGGTATTTAAAACATCAGAAGTGAGGTGTAAAATCTTGCAATCCACTCATTAGCTCTGTCAGTGGAGAGAAGAAGAACGGATTAAATCTGGCAGGTACTAAGCTTCAAGATTGATTTAAATTTCTTTCCTCCCACTCTCCTATTTGCAAAGAGTTTTCTTCCATTGTTGAGAGTCACTGGAGCTTGGGCCAATTACTTGTGTTGACAAGTCACTAAAGAAAGTCATATAAGCATCTGGCTCTGGAGTCTAGGAGATCAACAGCAGCTCCAGAGCCTACCAGGTTGTGTGTAGTTGGAAAAATCTGTCTCTCCCCTTACTGGGCACACATGGGCCTGATAGTAGAAGCATGGGCGCCATTAACTCTGCTTTCAAGAGTGAAGAAGATTGAAAGATTAGCAAGCTGAGCTTTTAAATGGAATTCTTATTTTTCTTTTAAATATTTCATTATAATTATTATTATTTACATGTAAGGAAGCATGGGCTTCCTTACAGTATGTACTCACTCAGAGCACATGACTTATTTATAATAGTCACCTGAGATTTACTTAATCCACATATATATTTATAGCCATTATTGTATTTTGTCCACTACATAATAATTATTTTAAAAAATTTGGAAAATCTGTGTTTATGTTTTTACCTTATGCAAAGAGGTCCTTTTAAGTCAAAACACTTAAATAGCAATACAATATAGTTAATTGAGAACTAAACTCACACCGTAGAATTAAGTTGGAAGACCATTCACTTAAGGCAGAATATATATACCACCAACATGTATACACACGCATACAACACCTATACACACACACGTACACACATATATATGCACACACGTATTTATGTTTGGAAGATATTTATACATGTATAAATACACATATACACACACAGATATATAATGGTATGCTGACAGTGTTTAACAACTGGCTCTTCAAATAAAACAACTCTATAAAACTCACTGTTTTGTAGTTTATCAATTTCCATTGTGTAAATATTCCCATTGTGGCTGATTTTAAGCTACTATGGTGATGTCACTGAATGTGGAATTGGAAGACATGTGCACAATCAGTTCTCACCAACCAGTATGGGCTGGCTTCAACACACTGCTGGATAGATGCACTCAGAGTATAGCCACTGGGTGGATACATACAGATGTCAATGAAGAAAGTCAAACTCTGTAAAATATTTAAAGAGATTTATTCTGAGCCAAATATGAGTGACCATGGTCCGTGACACAGCCCTCAGGCGGTTCTGAGAACAAATTATGGTAAAGAAACATGTTTTGGGGTAAAATATTTTGATTTTCTTCTTTGTCACATAATGTTATGTCAGAGTCAGATTGGAAAGTGTGGGTGAAGGATTACCCAGGTGCCGAGGCAAGAGACTGAAGGCACAAACTGTAGCAGTATAATAAAGGAAATAGTTAGAATAAAGAATAGTTATAATAACAAATTGGATATAGAGATGATCATGGACAATTATCAAACATTAGTATAAACATTAATCATTAGCTTTTAATATTATTCTTTGTTACATTACTAATATAACCTAGAAATAACCGGTGGGTATAGGGTTAGGTGCTGAAGGGACATTGTGAGAAGTGACCTAGAAGGCAAGAGGTAAGCCCTCTGTCATGCCTGCATGATGACATACAATAAACTGCACATATTTAAAGTGTATAGCTTGGTAAGTTCTGACATAAGGATGCACCTGTGAAATGATCACAACAATGAAGACTGTGGTCATATCCATCACCCCCAGAAGTTAAGTCCAGCTTCCTTTGTAATCCCTTTGTAATCTTGTTGTCCACCGCAGGAAACAAGCCCAACTGGCCACTTAAATCAAGGCAGGTAAAATTCTAACAATGTTCAGCTCTTTCTTATTTTCTCCACACAGCACACGTGTTAAAGCCAATGTCCTTTATAGTTGGTAGTCTCAAGTCTGACCCAATGTAGAACCTGTGGGGTAACTAGGGGATAATAAGAAGGGGCACAAAAAGATACCCACACCCCTATTTTTAAACAACAGATTATTGCTGTGATAACTTAGGAGTTTCAATATCTGGATATGACAAAATTTGCCAGTCATATTCAGACAGTAATGCAACTTTTACAATGCATTAATTAGAAAAACGAGATATTCTTTTCACTTTGTCCAAGTTCAATAACCTATCCATCCAGATCTCTTACCTTCTAGCATGGTTTACATACGTCCGTTAGCCTTTCTTGCTCTGGTTCTCCTCCAGGTTATTTTTGGATCTACCTGCTGGATAGAAAATTAGCAATGAAGAATGACAACAGCAACCTGTTTTTCCCTTGGTTATCTGTTAGATCATTCAGTTAGGAAATAATGACTTTTCAGATTTTAGTTGAACATATTTTTACTTCAAAATACAAAAGATACTTAAGATAAGCTTTTTTCAGTGATGTATATAACAAGGATTATCTTAATTTTTTAGAGTTCCTGGAACTCAAAAGTTCAAAAAGAGAATAGTGAAAAAATTAAGAATAATATATTTGATGGTTCATATTTCACCTATGTGAAGGTCAAGTTCTTTAAAAATAACTTTAAGTCATTTTACATTGTGAATCTCAAAGTTTGTTCCTTGATATACAGTATGAAGTTTTACAATTGAGTGTGAGACAAACCCTTAAAAAATCCACTCAATATAAATTCTTTCTTACCCTAGATGAGACAATATTTCAGAAACAGTGCTTCTGATGTTTCCTGTTTTAGAGCATTTTATAATTCTTCAAAGCACTTCACTTATACTACTACTTCTGATACTTTCTGTATTGCTGTGAAGCAGGGAAAGTAGTTCTTATTTCCACTTAAAGATGATGGAAGAAAACTGAGGTCTGAGGGATGAACTGACTTGACTAGAGCTGGTTGATGGTGTTGCTGAGATTAAAACCCAAATTTTCTAGGCTTTTCCCTCATCCAGGACTATTTGTGTTCATTTTCCTGATAAGCATAATTTTAGAAAACTGTACCAAATAGTAGATAGGAGAATATATGTATTTTATTATCTTACATTACATTCTAAATGAAGGAATTCCTTATAAGTCATTTCTCTATTTCAGACAAATGAAACTAGCTGAGTTACATGAAAATAAGAGTTTTTGCTCAAACACTCTTCAACAACAGTCCGGAAATAGTTAAGGGACAAAATCAAATACCCTGTTTGTAGTTCCCTCTTGTGTAGAAAAAAAGACAAAAGAATGACAGTTGTACAAGTTCCTGCAGGCAAAGCAAAGGCTGGAACTTCTCCTCCCCATCTGTGTTTATCATGACAAATACCATTTAATCTTCCACCTTTACTTCCAATTGCCGGATTTTTTTTTTTTTGTTAAAAATAAGAAAAAAAAATGATGACAACATAAAAATAAAAGGCAAGGCCCAATTAAGAGTCCTCATTGTCTACAGAATAGTTCTGAACAAATCTCTGCTCTGGGCTCCACCTGTCCTGTCAGCTCCTTAGTGAAGGAGAAAGACAGATGAAGGCCCTGAAATTTCCATGTGAATAGAGAAAACCATTTCCCAGGTCCACAGCTGAGAGTAACATAAATGAAACTGTTAAGACATTCACCAAAGGTAGAGAAAACCAACCAAACAAAAGGCAAACAAAAACATTTGTTTTCTTGGCCAGACAGTGCCAAGAGTAAAAAATTAAGATCGTTTAAGGTCAAGAAAGAAAACACTACCACACTGAAGCGGGTGATAAGGCCCTAAGTCAGCCCCTTGCCAATGTCACAAGCTCTCATGGCTATGGGAACCCCACCAGTTGCTAGTATGAGAAGGACAGATGGAGAAAGAAGATGGAAAACAAGAAGCCACATACCATTGTGTGTGTGGGTAAGACAAAAGCTGAAGTCATTTGAGCTCTCAATTTAACCTCCTAGGCTATTGGGCCTTGGAACTGTAAGGAGATGGAAATGGCTTATTTTGAGTAACTCATGGGTTTTGTGTTATTAACATACAGATACACCTTTTATTATTTTTTATTTCAATAGCTGTGGGGGTACAAGTGGTTTTTGGGTACATGGGTAAACTGTACAGTGGTGAAGTCTAGGATTTTAGTGCACCTGTCACCTGAGTAGTATATATTATACTCAATGGGTAACCGTTCATCTCTCACCCTCCTCCTATTTCCCTGCTTCTGAGTCTCTAATGTCTGTTATACCACTCCATATGCCTTTGTGTACCCATAGTTTAGCTCCTACTTATAAGTGAGAACATGCAGCATTTGGGTTTCCATTCCTGAGTTACTTCACTTTGGATAGTGGCCTGTAGTTTCATCCAAGTTACTGTAAGAGACATTATTTTATTTTTTATGGCTGAGTAGTATTCCATGACGTATATGTACATTTTCTTTATGAACTCATTGGTTGACCGATGGGCACTTAGGTTGATTATATATCTTCGCAATTGTGAATTCTGCTGTGATAAACATACACGTGCACGTGTCTTTGGATAGAGTGACTTTTTTTCCTTTGGGTAGATACCCAATAGTGGAATTGCTGAATCAAGTGATATGTCTACTTTTAGTTCTTTGAGAACTATCCGTACTGTTTTCAGTAGGGGTTGTACTAATTTACATTCCCACCAGCAGTATCTAAGTGTTCCTCTTTCACCACATTCTTGCCAACAATTATTGTTTTTTGGACTTTTTAATGTCATTTTGACTGGGATAAGGTGGGGTAAGCAGTTTTGCTTTGCATATTCCTCATAATTAGTGATGCTGAGCATTTTTTATCAGATGTTTGCTGGCCATTTATATATCTTCTTTTGAGAAATGTCTGTTTACGTTATTTGCCTACTTTCTAATGGGATTATTTCTTTTTCTTTATGACTTGAGTTCCTTGTAGGTTCTGGATATTAGTCCTTTGTCAGATGCATAATTTGCAACCATTTTCTTCCATTCTGTAGGTTGTCTGTTTACTCTGACAATGATATCTTTTGTTGTACAAAAGCCTTTTAGGTTAATTAGGTCCCATTTATTTTTGTTTTTGTTGCATTTGCTTTTGGGGTCTTAGCTATAAATTATTTGCCTAAGCCAATGTCCAGAAAACATTTTCCTCTAGAATTTTAATGGCATGAAGTCTTGGATTTAAGTATTTAGTCCATTTTGAGTTAATTTTTGTATATGATGAGACATAGGGATCCAGTTCCATTCTTCTACATGTGGCTATCCAATTTTCCCAGCACCATTTATTGAATAGAGTATCCCTTCTCCAATTTATGTTTTTGCATACCTTGTCAAAGGTCTGCAGTTGGTTATAAGTATTTGGCGTTATTTCTGGGTTCTATTTTTACACCAGTAGCATTCTGTTTTGGTTACTATAGCCTTATAGTATCATTGAAAGTCAGGTAATGTGATGCCTACAGATTTATTCTTCTTGCTTGAGTTAATTTTTGTATATGATGAGACATAGGGATCCAGTTCCATCCTTCTACATGTGGCTATCCAATTTTCCCAGCACCATTTATTGAATAGAGTATCCCTTCTCCAATTTATGTTTTTGCATACCTTGTCAAAGGTCTGCAGTTGGTTATAAGTATTTGGCGTTATTTCTGGGTTCTATTTTTACACCAGTAGCATTCTGTTTTGGTTACTATAGCCTTATAGTATCATTGAAAGTCAGGTAATGTGATGCCTACAGATTTATTCTTCTTGCTTAGGATTGCTTTAGCTATTCAGGATTTTTTTGGTTCCATATGAATTTTAGATTTTTTTTCTAGCGCTGTGAAAAATAATGTTAGCATTTTGATAGGAATTGCAGTAAATTTGTATATTGCTTTGGTCAGTATGGTGATTTTCATGATATTCTTCCAATGCATGAGCATGGGATGTATTTCCATTTGTTTGTGTCATCTATTATTTCTTTCAGCAGTGTTTTTTAGTTCTTCTCATAGAGATCTTTCACCTCCTTGGTTAAGTATATTCCTAGGTATTTTATTTTTTGTAGCTATTATAAAATGAATTGAGTTCTTGATTTCATTCTCAGTTAGTTGTTCTCGGTATATAGCGGTGCTACTGACTTATGTTCATTGATTTTGTAACCTGAGACTTTACTAAATTTATTTATCAAATCTAGGAGCCTTTTGGAGGAGTATTTAGGGCTCTCTAGCTATAAGATGGTACCATTGGCAAACAGAGATAGTTTGACTTGTCTTTTCCAATTTGGATGGCCTTTATTTTTTTCTCTTGCCTGACTGATCTGGCTTGGACTTACAATACTATGTTGAATGGAAGTGGTGAAAGTGGGCATCCTTGTCTTGTTTCAGTTCTTGGGAGAAATGCTTTCACCTTTTCCCCAATTAGTATGATGTTCACTGAGGGTTTGTAATATATGGCTTTTAGTATTTTGAGGTATGTTCCTTCTATGCTTAGTTTGTTCAGGGTTTTTATCATAACGGGATGCTGGATTTTATCAAATGCTTTTTCTGTGAGACATACCTTTTTCCTTCACCTTCTTCCATCCAGCTTGCGATTTCTCTTCCAGCCTTCACACATTTTTTCCATGGCTCCAATTTCACCAATGTGTCCCCATTTAGGTCCATCAATTTTCTCGGATTAAATCAGCCAAATGCCTGCAGAAAATCTGGAAATGCTAAGAAATCTCTCCTTACTCTTCCTTGCCTGTGCTTGTGCTAAGCTGGGACCGGTCAGTCATCTTGCCTACTATGATCAGCCCAGTTCCAGTCCAGTGAGCTCTCACATGGGTCTCCTCTTCTCTCTCCCTCTGATGTCAGCCCCTCTCTAATGTTCTTCTAATGGCTCTGCCTTTCATCTTTTCTACTCCATTCTTTCCTAAATGTTTCCATCAAATTAGTCTTTCCTGGATGCCCGTTCACTCAGATCACTCTTCCACTCAAAACTTCTCAGTAACTCTTACATATGTGAGAAAACCTAGTTTGGCCTTCAGCTCTGTAGAGGGAGATAGTCCGCTGCCTTGGGTCAGGAGATTCTCTCTCTATCCTCTCTGAGGACACCAAATGAAAGTCCTAACAGTCCTCTGGCCCTGAGGTGTTTTTCTAGCTAGTCACTTGTCATGGCAACAGCAGCCTGACTACCAAGACTGCTTGCTCCTTGAGAGGAAGGGGACTTCCTTGCTTATTGCTTGCTACAAAGAGTGCTGAGCCTTTGGCTGTGGATTCCTCAGTGGCACCACAATCCACTGCATGCGTAGCTGTATTTGTGTCCATTGCATCACCCCTTTGGGAAAACGGGACTTTGGATAGGGGAGTGTATTAGTCCCAACTAATAGGATAGATGTATATATGAACGGGAGTTTATTAAGGAGAATTGACTCACATGATCACAAGTCAAAGTCCCACGATAGACCATCTACAAGCTGAGGATCAAGGAAGCCAGTCCGAGTGGTTTCCCAGGGGCTCTCAGGCCTTCGACCACTTCCCTCAGGAGAAGCCAACAGTGCAAGCCTTCAGTCTGTGGCTGAAGGCCTGAAAGCCCCTGGCAAACCACTGGTTTAAGTCAAGAATACAAAAGCTAAAGAACTTGCAGTCTGATGTTCGAGGGCAGGAAGCATCCATCACTGGAGAAAGATGAAGGCTGGAAGACTCAGCAAGTCAGCTTCTTCCACCTTCTTCTGCTTGCTTTTTCTAGCCGTAATAGCAGCCAATTGTCTGGCACCTGCCCACACTGTGGGTGGGTCTTCCTGAGTGTGGATCTTCCTCTCTGAGTTAACTGACTCAAATGTTCTTCTCTTCTGGCGACACCCAGAAACACCCAGCTACACCCAGAAACAATACTTTGTATCCTTCAATCCAATCAAGTTGATACTTAATAGTAACCATCCCAGGGAGCCACTGGGAGTGTGCTGATACTTCTGTTGTTTACTATGCTGTGAGGAATGAACCATCTTGCATGGATCTATTGAGTCTTATTGTCTACTTCTGCCAACTGTGAAGCTGGCCACACTGACCTGCTTACTTGCTTAGTCTAAGTGGGTGGGTTCTTTCTGACCAAGTGTTTTTATTTTTATTTTTTGTTTTTTGGGGTTTTTAAAAATAATCTACCTTCCACAATTCTTTCTAGTGCTGGACATTTATTGTTTAATGAATCAAGCATCAACCAAACTCATTAAACCAATTTGTTTAATGAATCCTCAGCGCCAGCCAAATTAAGCTGGGCTCTTTTCACTTAGAAGCCCACTACTTATTCATATCTGCTTATGCCTTTGCCTTCACCTGGAGTTGTCATTTCTTGCATCACACCTTGTTCAAATTCTTCTCTTCCACTAACAGCCACCTCTGCTGCTACCAGCCATCATAGTCTGAGGTAATTAATCTCTTCTTCCTTTGTTCCTTTGACCTCCCATAGGGCATTAAATGCACCTCTCATACAACACTGATTAAGTACTTGTACTTACACATTTAGGCATTTTCAATTATCTTCCAAAACAATAGGAATTTGTTAGATACTTGACATATGTCAGAAAGGGAACTATTTGTAGAAAATGTTGGAAATGCAAAATGAATAAGATATGGTCCCTACCCACATTAACTCTCATTCTGTAACAAAATAATCTTGAATAAAGTGAATAAAAGTATAAATTCTATCACAAGAGTGTTTTACTAAATTCTTATGATAGTACAGCAGGGGCTACAATTCTCCATGAATGGAAGCTCTAGGAAAGCTTTAAGGACAAGGGTACATTTTTTTCCTATGTTTGTCGCTTATGCCCATGGGCATGGGGCTTGTCTACCTTCCTTACTAGTTTAGTTTTAAAAAGGCTATATTGTGTCATCTTTGAATCCCTCACAATAAACCAAAGTATTCACTTAAATAAGTGGATACTTATTTAAATAATTTTAACTTAAATAATAATTTTAACTTAAATAATTTTAGTTAAATAAATTAAAATTAGTTAGTTTAAATAGTTATTTAATACTGAATTTAGGTACATGTATTGAACACTACTAGGTACAAGGCAATAAACTAGGAACTAGGTAACATACATCTTTTAATAAAGGTACTCCTGCTTTAGGGAAGTGCAACCTCTTAGCAACTGATGTCCGTAGGGCTGTACGGAGAGGATCTCAATCTCCTACGGTAATGTGTGCCATCTTTATTTATGATATTCAGATTTAACTTAAATTATTGCCCTAATATTTATTTCAATAGGATTGTCACCGTATTTGTACAGTTTTTATATGTGACATACTTGCATTCACTTTCAAAGACTCAGTTCAAATGTTATCTCAAAGTCTTTTTTGATCTCCACACTTAGAAAAACTTAACTGTTCCCTGCTCTCTGCTCCTATGTCATTTGTTTGTATCTTTATTGTGTCTGTGTGTTTTTAATGCATCAATTTCGTCTTTAACAGTGAGCTCCTTGAAGGGAAGTATTTTTCTCCATTTTATTAGGGCCTCTCAAAGTGATTGGCACTTAGGAAGTACTCAATAAATATTTAATGAATTAATCCAAAACTGTTCCTCGTCTAAACTTCTGACAGCTCGATCAAGCAACTGTAGTCAAACATAATTTAGAAGTGAACTTTAAATGTTATTGTGACTAAGGACTTGCATTTAGAATATATAAAGACCTCTCATAAGTCAATAATAAGAAGACAGCCCAATAAAAAATAGGCAAAGGTTTATTTAGACACTTTATAATAGATTTACAAGTGACCAGTAAGTCATGAAGAAGGTGGTCAATGTCACTAGTCACCAAGAAAATGCAAATAAAACCATAATAAGATACCATTTATCAAACCATAATAAGATACCGTTTCATGACCTTGAGAATGGTTAAAATGAAAAATGACAAAACCCAACGTTAGTCAGATGTGGAGCAACTGGAACGTGAAAACATTGTTGGTGGGAGTGTAAAATGTTACAGCTACTTTTAAAACCAGTTCGTTACTTTCTAAAGCTAAACATATACCACACTTACAATATAGCCCAGCAATTCCACTCTTAGGTATTTACCCATGAGAAACGAAAAGCTACGTCCACACAAAGACTTAATAAATATTCATAGTAGCTTTAATCTTGAAACAATCTAAGTGCCTATCAACAGGTAATTGAATAGACAAAATAGGGTATATCCATTCAATGCAATTCTACTGAACATTGAAATGAAAAGGATACAGATACATGCAATAACATGAATAACACTCAAGATTGTTTTGCTGAGTATAAGAAGCCAGACTAAAAATATGACACCCATATCTAATTCTATTTATATAAAAATCCTAGAAAATGCAAACTCATCTATATTGACACAAAGCAAATGAATGGTTGCCTGGGATGAGATGGAGGTAGTGATAGACAGAAAAAAGGCCCAGGGAAACTTTTGGGGGTGATCAAATGTTTGTTATCTTGATTATGGTGACGGTTTTGCTGGTGTGAGTGTGTATATGTGTGTATATGTGCGTTTGTGTGTGTGTGTGGGTATGTCAAACCAATCAAAGTGTACACTTTAAATATCTATAGCTTATTATCTGTAAATTGTATGGTAATGAGTTATATCTCTAGAAAGCAAGAAGAGTAGTATTAATTTTAAAAATAAATGCTACCATGTCTCATAAAAACAATGAAAAATGAAGTGACAAAACACAACCTGAAAAGCATCATTTGAAACTGCCCCTGATAGCTGTCACAATGTTGCCACACTGAATACAATCCAAACACAATTGAAGGGTACCTGCCTCCACAAATAGCATTTGGAACTCATTGAGATTGGCTGCATCGCACAGGCTATGGGACTAATACAGGAAACACTGGGGAATGTTTAGGGGACTTTTGTGTTCAATTCAGATGTTAAATTGAAATAAAGCTCATCTGAGAAATCTCTACAGCACATTTTCCCCTAGCCTGAAATTCCTCAATAATGTTGCTGTTAGAGGACAAGGCAAATACTAGTATCATCCTTGTTGGCTAGCAGTATTACAATAGGCTTTTACATATAGGAATGATGTTTTGATTGTGAAGATGTGTAAGGATGAGGAGTGATACAGTGGGATTCTGTCCTCCAGAAGCATAGGGTCTAACGGGAAAACATGACATAAATACCACCAAGAAAGATGTGGTTTATAAATTATGCACAAGAATCAAGAAAAGATTCACACACAGATGAGTGAACAGCCTTCTGCCTTTGTGAGCAGGCTGAACAAAAGCTTCAGAGCTTAGAATTTGGCATTTGGATTTGAGATGGCCAGAAAATTTTATAAAATCTTAAATTTTTTAAATTTGGTTTATATAATTTAGATTTATATAAATATAAATAAAGTATGGCTGTGATTATGGATACACATACAATCAGATCTTCTCCTCTGAGGCTGTCCATGGTATGAAACTCACACTCTATAGTGAAGAAACCTTTGGCTTAAAGACATTTTAAAGAAAGAAAAAGATAGAAGGTGGGATTGTGGGTGTCTTGAATAAATAGTGTTTATAAAGCACATTTTGGAAAATTTTATCAAAGTAGATGACTTTAAGATGCTGTGTGTGTGTGTATGTGTATGTGTGTGTGAAAGGGAGAGAGAGTGGGAAGGAGGGAGAGGGAGATAAAGGCAGAGACAGAGAAGGATAGATACACAAAGCCTGACATAGAGAGATTGAGCTAGCGAGAGCAAGTGTTTGCATGTATTTAGAAAACTTCCATGTGTGTCTTTGGAACAATGGCTATTTTTCTTCCTCTATCTTTTTGTGTTTTCTTTTTTTACCAAGAATTTTTCCTAAATTTGTCATCTTAGTCATCTAAGATGACATGAAAAACCATGCATTAAGTGGCAAGGAGAGTTGATTTACCTGCTGTGTTCCTGAGACACCTGTGGAAGAGATCTGTTAGTCTTAACTTGCAGCTGGAGCCCTAACAGTAGTGTCAGTCATCGGGTAGAAGTCAATAATGAAAGAATTTTAAAAGCCTGTCCATATTCCTATGCCACCCAGATTCCTTAAGTGCCATGAGAAGCAAAATTCTGACAGGGATTTTTTTGTTTTTGTTTTTTACTTTAATCAACTTGGGAATGGTGTAGCTTCACTAAGTCTATGAAAAGTAAGAAAGAAAAAGGGAAAAGAGACGATAAAATTCTTGTCCTTTTCATATGTTTGGAGAGCTCTTTGTTGCTACTAATATGGGATTTGTTTCAACATAAAAACTGGTTAAGGAAGGGGGAGGAGTTCTTGGGAACAAGGATAGAAATAGATTTCATAAAATGTCTTGTGTGTTGGGACCCCTAGCCAGTCCCGAGTGACAGGGCATGGCCATCCTGGAGACAAAAATATTAAGATTTGTGCTCCTAGGAATGGGTACAAATACATGACCAGGCTTTTTTCTTTTATGTAGCTTTTCTTTGTTCAGAATCAGTTCTTTATATGTTTTTTCTTATGTAACTTGGTGTTTTCATCTCCCCAGGTTTCTTTACCTCTTGGGTAGCATGCACCTGAGGGCTGAATTTAGACCACTGGGTTCAGGTTCTAGGTTCACCACTTACTACATGTGGGAGCGTAAACAAGTTATTTAACTTCTCTGCGTCCCAATTTTCTCATTCATAAAAGTGAGAAAAGGATTAATAATCATTGCATAGAAATTTAGAAAGAATTTGTCCTGATAGTGCCTATGCATTGGAAATGCTTGATAACTGTTAGTCTTTTATGGTTTTTATTTCTCAGCCTCAGCTGCCTGCCTTTTCCTCTGCTTCCTGCACCAGATGGACATCCTCAGAATAGTATTCACGAACCCACAGCTTGGTTAACTAAGGACTCAGGGAAAGCTGGGTCCTACTAATTGTCTTGGGTCTGGTTACTCAAATGTAGATTCTCAACATAGCAGTCTGGTAAGAACAAACATTTCCAGACCACCTGTTTGTCTAAGTATATGCCACAGCCTTGGGGGCAGAAAGTGAGGAGGAGGAAGAAAAGGAATAGGAAGAGGCAGAAACAACATATTCTATTTTGAGGCTGCAATAAATGAAAGCATTCAGAAACTATTAATTGAGAAGCCAGAGTAGAGTCTCTGTGAATTATAGATATTGGTATTATAAGCAACTTGGTATGAACACAAGAACGTAAAAATCAGTAAGCAAACATAAGTTATGAGAAAGGGAAAATTAAAATGGGGAAATAAAAAGTACATCAGAACATCAACAGCAGTTATCTTTAGGTAAAGAGATTGCGATAGGTCTGTTTATATCTATGTCTGCATCATGGTACTTTAAGGCTGGGGACCTTTTAGCAAGTGACGTTGACTATTCATCTGTGGATGGATATTTGGGTTGTTTCTATATCTTGCCTATTGCGCATAATGCTGCAATACACATGGAAGTATAGATACCCCTTCAAGATCCTGATCTCAATTCTTTTGAAGATATGCCCAGAGGTGAGAATGCTGGATCATATGGTAGTTCAATTTTTAATTTTTTAAGGAACCTCACCAACACTGCTTATCTTTTTTTTTTGCTAATAGCCATCCTAATAGGTGTGAGGTGATATCTCATTTTTGATGTGCAAATGGATAAACAAAATGTCATATATACATACACAGTAATAATATTCACTCTTATAAAGGAAGAAAATCCTGTCGTTTGTACCCTTCAACATGGATGGATCTGGATAACTTATTAAGTGAAATAAGTCTGTCACAGAAGGATAAATATTGCATGATTCCTCTTATATCAGGTATCTAAAATATTCAAAAGTATAGAAGTAGACAACAGGATGGTGGTTAACAGGGTATGGTGGAGGGGAATGTGGGGAGTTGTAGTTCCATGGGTATGAAGTTATAGTTGTGCAGGAGAAGTAAGTTCCAGAGATTAGCTATACAACATAGTGCCTGTAGTTAACAATAAGGTATCATATATTTAACATTCTGTTAAGAATGTAGATCTTATGTTGTGTTCTTATCACAAAAAACAAACAAACAACAGAGGGACACAAGGAAACTTTTGGAGGTGATAGATATGTTTATTACTTGGATTGTGATAGCAACACAAGTATATACGTATGTCCAAACTTGCCAGATTGTAGACATTAATTACGTGCAGTTTTTCTATGCTGATTATACCTCAGTAAAACTGGGGTGTGGGAAGAAAAAGCAACACTTTGAGAGCCTTGGTTTTAAAGGGAACTAGAATGTATAATGTTTTCGTGATGCTTTGACCTCCAAGAGATGCCTCATTTCTTTCAGGGAAAAAAGATGAGTGCTTTGGGGCTCCAGAAATCTTGGAATTAAAGGAACAGACTGCAAAAAACCACAGATATAAAATAATGACACAAATATTTGTCTAACACTTTGAGCTCTTCCTTGTAATTTATCTCATTTGATCCTGGGAATAACCCTCTGAGGTAGGCAACATGGCAAGATAATTTACTGACATTTATTTCAATGAATGGGTTTATTGATCCCTTCACTTATTCATTCACTGAATTGATATTTATGAAGTCTTACTATGTGCTGGGAATTTTGACTAGCACTAAGGATAATAATAGGATAAATGGGGCAGAATTGTAGTTGGGGGAGACAAACAGTAAACCAATAAACAGGTCCACAAGATAGTTGCAGATGCTAGAGGAAATACACAGGATCTAGAAAGACCTTTAAAAATAGGTTTGCCTGAAAAGACCTTTCTGAGGAAGAGATGGTTGAGTTGGGACTCAAGTTACCAAAAAGAGCCAAGCTGTTCATGGAGTTGGAGAAGGAATGTTTGAGAAAAAACAAGCACAGGCATAAAGTCCCTGAGTCAGGAAGGAGCTGGAGCAGCGTCAGGAGCAGGAATGATGGTACTATGCCTCAAGAAATGTGAGGTAGGGGCAGTAGAAACAGAAAATGCTTCTCCCCCTGGCTTACCGAAAAAGCATTATTGAGGTCCTTGGTACCTCCTTGCCTAGGGAAATCTTGTAAAAACTGATGGAAAAGTAAGACTCTTGTGGTCTTTTAGAAAAGCTTTAGCTTACTGTAGAATATGATAAAGCTGGAAGGCGGGGTGGTAAGAGGGAGAAGTGCCTCTCCTTGGTTGTTGATTGACTGATAGGTAGATTGAATTTCCAGAGACTGGGAAGTAGACAAAGGTTAACAGTTCCAGATGTTGGCAGGACACCCGTTCATTGGATGTATCCTGGGGAGGTGGGATGACTTCCAGTGGGAATAGTTATATGGCCACCTGTGGAGGCCAAATGCAGGCCACAGGGAATTGCAGTCAACTCAGAGGTTCTGAGCCATGCCATGGAGAAGTCACTTGGACCACCAGACCCAAAGGGACCATTCAAGGTGAGTTAAGAGGCACTCAGAAGCTACTCAGGTAAATCAATGAGCAGTGAGCCTCCCCAGTTCCTCAATCTTTTGGCATGGAGGAAGATGCCAGGAACTTGGCCCAGCTCCTGAGGGTTAAGTAAGGAAAGGTAGGAAATAATGACAAAAACTGACAATGTGTGAAACAGTGTGGGGGCAGAAATAAGTTAGTTGCTGGTTATTTTCTGCTTGTCCCACCCCTAGATCCTCTATGCTCTTATCTTTTCTGCTGTATGCCTAGAAGGCCAACCCCTATGGTATTTACTGCCATTTTCTCTTGACCTCTGACTTATACTTGGATTCAGCCAGTAGAAGACACTGGCAGATGCAGGAGGGTAAGAGCATGGATTCAGCTAATGAGAGACACTGGCAGATAAATATAGGAGGGTGGGAGGAGCAGGACTTCAGGCATTTACTGTCCTAGTTCCCTTTCTCTTGGCCATTTTCCTGGTAGTGGCTGTGTTCCTGGGATCACAGCTCCTGGTTATCAGCCCTGCTTTTAGGGCTCTAGCTCTCCCACTGACCCTGGTAACATTTCTTCTGCCCTCTGCCCAGAGAGGCTTAGGAGAGGTCATAGATTGTTGCTCTTGCTAAGCTCTGTGTAGCTCTCCTTCGTTTCCTTAACTCTGCCATATCTGTAAATAGCCTTTTCATGAAATCCCTTCAAATAAATAAATACATTGGAGTGGGCCATCTAGTTCTTGCTGGGGAACTCATGGACTTAAAGAAAATTAAGTGATAGCTCTTACAAACTCAAGTCTGTAGACTGAAATCAATGCCTTATGTGTTAGGATGGGAATTATTCTTCCTCATTTTAGAGATGGAGAAAGATTTAGTGAGTTGTCCAAGGCGCACAGCTGGTAAGTGTCACAGCCAGGACTTTAACTCAGTAATTCTGACTTGGTGCTTTTTTCTATATACCAAACATATTAGAGCTAAGAAAAACATAATGTTCCTCACCACATGCAAATTAGGATAGGGTAAAGTCCTTGCTAATCATCAAGGTACAGACCCATGAGAGGCAAGATTGATATCCAAAGAGAAAACACATTTGTTCACACAGGAAGAGTTTCCACTGCTAGGAGCTTTCCAAATCCTGCAATGTCAAGTAGCTCCCTGGTTGTCAGCAGAGTGGACATCGATGGTCAATGCCACCCTGGCTTACAGGCAGGAGTAGGAGAAATGGGCTCTAGCCCTACAAAGTTCAATGTGGCTTCTCCAGTTCAGGTTTCAATAGCCATCAATTAAGGGTTGCAGACAAACCTACTGTTTCCTTTACTAGTTGACCTATTAATGTGTGAAGACAAATGTTTTTGTTTTTCCTTGCAGACAGAATAGCCCCAGTGATCCTAAACTGCGTACCCACAGGTCTTTTAGTTATGTGCACAGTGTTTTTAAAGGTGAAGTTACTGAGTTTTGCATTTAGTTTGGAAAGAGTGCCACCCATTTAATCCCTACTGCCTCACATCTGGTGCTGTCACTCCTGTATTTGAAGGCCATGCTCTTTGCAGTCATTTCACTTTGGGTGCCTTGATCTAAACCCACACCAGAGAGAGAATAGTTTCTCCATTAGCAAATGGTCATGATTATGCCGAGAGTCATTAGATGTTTTTTTTTTTCCTGCTATTCTTGGAGCTTGTCTGCAAAAGGCCTAGAATTAGACTTTTTCGTTATCATTTAAAAAGTTTTTATTCAAGTATAATTTATAGGCAGAAAAGTGAAAAATGCTGTGTGCAGCCAAAGTTTCACCAAGTGAACACATCCATTTAAACACTACAGTATCAAAAAGTTGGGTCACCTTAGTGGTCTCCTTTTTAACCCTTCCCAGTCATTCCATTCTTCCACAAAGGTAACCACATTCCTGGTGTCTATGACTATTGATGGATTTTGCCTGTTTGGGGACATTATATAAATAGAATCACATAGTATGACTTTTGTGTCTGGTTTCTTTTGCCCAGTATTATGTTTGTGAGTTTTACTCATATTTTTAGTGTAGCTAATCCATTCCCATTACTATACAGTATTAGTTGCATGATTTTATCAAAAGTATTGATGGACCATTTGTGTTGTTTGTTTTTCTGCGATTACAAATAATGCTGCAAGGAAGATTCAACAAATTTTGGTGCACATGCAAACATATTTTTGTTGTATATCTACCCAGAACTGGAATGGCTAGGCCAAATAGTATGCATATGTTCAACTTTAGTAGATAAAACTAGCTGCCAAAGAATGTATTTAAATCTCCTTAAATAGCATATGAAAATTATAATTTCTCAAAACCTTTGCCAACACTTGGTTTTGTTAGTCTTTTTAGGTTTAACCATTCAGATGTATATTTAATTTTTATCTCCCTGATGACTAACGAAGCTCAACATCTTTCTCTATGTTTATTGGCTATTTGGTATCTTTGGCAAAGAGCCTGTTCAATTCTTTTCCTATGTTTTTCTACTGTGTTGTCCATATTTTTCTTACTGATTTGTAAAAATTCTTTATTCTGAATGAATGTTTTATTAGTTACAGATAAAGTACATATCTCCAGTATGGGGGCTTGCCTTTTAGTCTCTCCATGATTTGTTTTATGGATGCTTTCAATTATTTTAATTATCTCTATTTTTGTGTGCATTTTCATCCTTTTAGACATTACATATTTCATTTTCTGCACATCTAAGACACAACGGGACTAATTATATTTGTAAAACCCCTCAAAGTTTAGCACAAATAAACAACCTGGGGGTCCTCACTAAATCCAGGTAGATCAGAATTGAATTAAATTGTAGGGCACTAAGCTGGCAAATTGGTTGGGATGGAAAAAAAATACCTCACACATTTGGTGTCAGAAGTGGTATTGAGAATAAAAATAGATTATAGTAATGTTGTAATTGAGTTTTTTTTTTTAGAGGACAGCCTCTGACTTTAGAAACACATGCTGAAATGTATATACATAAAATTGTATGATGTTGAGGATTTGCTTCAAAATAATCCAGAGTACAATAATATTGGACATAGTAGATAATTGTTGAAGTTGGTGATAGGTACAGAGATTTTTTATACTATTACCTTTACTTTTCTAGATGAAAAGTTAAGAAAAAGAAAAAAAGAGTAGAAAGAGAGAAATTACAGGTATTTGGTCTATCTAGCTCTTTCAAGGAGTTTTTCTATGAAGTAAAGAGGAATATAAGATATTATCTGGAGAGAACTATAAGATCAAAGAAAATTGTTTAGTGTTGAACATATTACCTCCCATGCTAAACCATCTTTGTAAGGTATTTGGGAATACTCCAGTAGAGAGGGAAAATTTGATATGCTAGAGGGAAAAAAGATAAATACATAGTCTTTTTGTGGCAGCAAAAATAGGAAGAATATTCCAAAAGACGGAATTACATGGGCAAAGGTTTTAGGACCGCAGTGACCTTAGAATATTCTAAGAGCAAGCAGAAGGCTAGAGGGCTTGTAGTGAAGTGACTAAGAGGAGGCTGGGTAGCAGGGCCACATCCTGCAGGGCCTCCAAGGCCATTGTAAGAAGTTTGGTATTATTTTACTGGTAATGGAAAGCCACTGGATGAATTTAAATAAAGAGTTAAACTTTAAATTGGTCTGGCATGCTACCTGGAATAGACTTGCATGTAGGCAAGGTAAGTGTGTGTGTGTGTGTGTGTGTGTGTGTGTGTGTGTGTGTGTGTATGTGTGTATGTGTTTTGAGGCATGAAGTAAGTGTGGAGGCAGGAAGAGAAGTTTGGAGACTATTTCAGTGTTCCATATGAGAGATAATCGTGGCTTAGACTGAGATTGTTGAAGTGAAATATTATGAGTTAAAGTACATTCCCTCAAAAAAAAAGGTATGTTGAGATCCTAATCCTTGGTACACAGACTGTGGCTTTGTTTGGAAACAGGATCATTGAAGAAATGATTAGTTAAGATGAGGTTATACTGGAGTAGGTAGGGACCTTAATTCAATATGACTTGTGTCTTTGTCAGAAGACAGCCATGTGAAGACAGAAACACACAGGGAGAATACCATGTAAAGACAGAGAGTTGGAGCAATGCATCCACAAGCCACAGAACTCCAAGGATTGCAGGCAACTCACCAGAAGATAAGGAGATGACAGGAAAAATTTCTCTATAGATTTTAGAGGCAGCATGGTCTTGCTAATGTTTTATTTTGAACTTCTAGTCTTCAAAATTGAGAGACAAGAAGTTTTAGTTAAGTCATCCAGTATGTGGTGTTTTGTTACAGAAGCCTTAGCAAACCAATATGGAGGTGGTGAAAAGTGGCCACACATTTTGGAGAAAAATACATAATAAATATAGTGTATTATTAATGTAAATTATAACTTATAATTAGTAATATTAATTTCTTATAATCTTATATTAAAAATATACTTATATATTGATGTCATTTTAATTTAGCATTCTATATGACACATATATTTTATATATTGATTAATGTAGTTTTATTCTATATTATAAATATATTTTATATATTGATGTACTCATTTAGAAATTATGAATATTTATTGAAAAACAAAAAATGCAGAAAAAAATGAATAAATGTTCATGTTTGAAAGGTTGGCATCTTAAAGGTGCCAGTAGCCCCCCAACTTAATCTATACAATTTTAAAATAAGTCACAGAAAGATACTTCAATGAAGAATAACAAAAATGGGATTGTTCAGATAACAGTAGGTATCAAAATTGTTTATAAAGCTATAGTAATGAGACTGTTGTGGTATTGGTACAATTTCAGAAAAAATAGATTAAAAATACAAAGAAATAAACCTACATAAATGTGAAAAATTGGTATATTTTAGTAATACAATGAATGGTAATACAAAACAATAAGAAAAAAAATGGATCATTCAACAAAATGATGCCAGGAAACTATAAAGAATATCAATATGTGTGATTCTTACCTGAAATCACACAAACAACAAAAATGTATTTCTGAAGGCTAAAAACATAAGATAAAATATCTAAGAAAATACAAAATAATATATTTGTTGTTTAGTGACAAAGAAGTATTTTTAATGAAAATACCAAAAGCAAGAGGAGCCAAGATGGCTGAATAGGAACAGCTCTGGTCTACAGCTCCCAGCATGAGCGACACAGAAGACGGGTGATTCCTGCATTTCCAACTGAGGTACCGGGTTCATCTCACTGGGGTGTGCCAGACAGCGGGTGCAGGACAGTGGGGGCAGCGCACCATGTGCGAGCCGAAGCAGGGTGAGGCATCACCTCACCCGGGAAGCACAAGGGGTCAGGGAATTCCCTTTCCTAGTCAAAGAAAGGGGTGACAGATGGCACGTGGAAAATCGGGTCACTCCCACCCTAATACTGCGCTTTCCCAACGGGCTTAAAAACCGGCACACCTGGAGATTATATCACACACCTGGCTCAGAGGGTCCTACACCCACGGAGTCTCACTCACTGCTAGCACAACAGTCTGAGATCAAACTGCAAGGCGGCAGCCAGGCTGGGGGAGGGGCGCCGGCCATTGCCAAGACTTGCTTAGGTAAACAAAGCAGCCGGTAAGCTTGAACTGGGTGGAGCCCACCACAGCTCAAGGAGGCCTGCCTTCGTCTGTAGGCTCCACCTCTGGGGGCAGGGCACAAGCAAAGAAAAAGGCAGCAGTAACCTCTGCAGACTTAAATATCCCTGTCTGACAGCTTTGAAGACAGTGGTGGTTCTCCCAGCACGCAGCTTGAGATCTGAGAATGGGCAGACTGCCTCCTCAAGTGGGTCCCTGACCCCCGAGTAGCCTAACTGCGAGGCACCCCCCAGTAGAGGCGGACTGACACCTCACACGGCTGGGTACGCCTCTGAGACAAAACGTCCAGAAGAACAATCAGGCAGCAGCATTTCCGGTTCGCCAATATCCGCTGTTCTGCAGCCACCGCTGCTGCTACCCAGGCAAACAGGGTCTGGAGTGGACCTCTAGCAAACTCCAACAGACCTGCAGCTGAGGGTCCTGACTGTTAGAAGGAAAACTAACAAACAGGAAGGACATCCACACCAAAAACTCATCTGTACATCACCATCATCAAAGACCAAAGGTAGATAAAACCACAAAGATGGGGAAAAAACAGAGCAGAAAAACTGGAAACTCTAAAAATCAGAGTGCCTCTCCTCCTGCAAAGGAACGCAGCTCCTCACCAGCAATGGAACAAAGCTGGTTGGAGAATGACTTTGATGAGCTGAGAGAAGAAGGCTTCAGACAATCAAACTACTCCGAGCTACAGGAGGAATTTCGAACCAATGGCAAAGAAGTTAAAAACTTTGAAAAAAAATTAGACGAATGGATAACTAGAATAACCAATGCAGAGAAGTCCTTAAAGGACCTGATGGAGCTGAAAACCAAGGCACGAGAACTATGTGATGAATGCAGAAGCCTCAGTAGCCAATGAGATCAACTGGAAGAAAGGGTATCAGTGATGGAAGACCAAATGAATGAAATGAAGTGAGAAGAGAAGTTTAGAGAAAAAAGAATAAAAAGAAATGAACAAAGCCTCCAAGAAATATGGGACTATGTGAAAAGACCAAATCTACGTCTGATTGGTGTACCTGAAAGTGACGGGGAGAATGGAACCAAGTTGGAAAACACTCTGCAGGATATTATCCAGGAGAACTTCCCCAGTCTAGCAAGGCAGGCCAACATTCAGATTCAGGAAATACAGAGAAGGCCACAAAGATCCTCCTCGAGAAGAGCAACTCCAAAACACATAATTGTCAGATTCACCAAAGTTGAAATGAAGGAAAAAATGTTAAGGGCAGCCAGAGAGAAAAGTCGGGTTACCCTCAAAGGGAAGCCCATCAGACTAATAGCTGATATCTCGGCAGAAACTGTACAAGCCAGAAGAGAGTCGGGGCCAATATTCAACATTCTTAAAGAAAAGAATTTTCAACCCAGAATTTCATATCTAGCCAAACTAAGCTTCATAAGTGAAGGAGAAATAAAATCCTTTACAGACAAGCAAATGCTGAGAGATTTTGTCACCACCAGGCCTGCCCTAAAAGAGCTCCTGAAGGAAGCACTAAACATGGAAAGGAACAACCAGTACCAGCCACTGCAAAAACATGCCAAATTGTAAAGACCATCAAGGCTAGGAAGAAACTGCATCAACTAACAAGCAAAATAGCCAGTTGACATCACAATGACCGGATCAAATTCACACATAACGACATTAACTTTGAATGTAAATGGGCTAAATGCTCCAATTAAAAGACACAGACTGGCAAATTGGATAGAAAGTCAAGACCCATCAGTGTGCTGTATTCAGGAAACCCATCTCACGTGCAGAGACAAACATAGGCTCAAAATAAAGGGATGGAGGAAGATCTACCAAGCAAATGGAAAACAGAAAAAGGCAGGGGTTGCAATCCTAGTCTCTTATAAAACAGACTTTAAAGTAACAAAGATTAAAAGAGACTAAGAAAGTCATTACATAATGGTAAAGGGATCAATTCAACAAGAAGAGTTAACTATCCTAAATATGTATGCACTCAATACAGGAGCTCCCAGATTCATAAAGCAAGTCCTGAGTGACCTACAAAGAGACTTAGACTCCCACACAATAATAATGGGAGACTTTAACACCCCACTGTCAACATTAGACAGATCAATGAGACAGAAATTTAAGAAGGATATCCAGGAATTGAACTCAGCTCTGCACCAAGGGGACCTAATAGACATCTACAGAACTCTCCACCCCAAATCAACAGAATATACATTCTTTTCAGCACCACACCACACCTGTTGCAAAACTGACCACATAGCTGGAAGTAAAGCACTCCTCAGCAAATGTAAAAGAACAAAAATTATAACAGTCTCTCAGACCACAGTGAAATCAAACTAGAACTCAGGATTAAGAAACTCACTCAAAACCGCTCAACTACATGGAAACTGAACAACCTGCTCCTGAATGACTACTGGGTACATAACGAAATGAAGGCAGAAATAAAGATGTTCTTTCAAACCAACGAGAACAAAGACACAACATACCAGAATCTCTGGGACACATTCAAAGCAATGTGTAGAGGGAAATTTATAGCACTAAATGCCCACAAGAGAAAGCAGGAAAGATATAAAATTGACACCCTAATATCACAATGAAAAGAACTAGAGAAGCAAGAGCAAACACATTCAAAAGCTAGCAGAAGGCAAGAAATAACTAAGATCAGAGCAGAACTGAAGGAAATAGACACACAAAACACCCTTCAAAAAATCAGTGAATCCAAGAGCTGGTTTTTTGAAAAGATCAACAAAATAGATAGACCACTAGCAAGACTAATACAGAAGAAAAGAGAGAAGAATCAAATAGATGCAATAAAAAATGATAAAGAGGATATCACCGCCGATCCCACAGAAATACAAACTACCATCAGAGAATACTATAAACACCTCTACACAAATAAACTAGAAAATCTAGAAGAAATGGATAAATTCCTCGACACTTACACCCTCCCAAGACTAAACCAGGAAGAAGTTGAATCTCTGAATAGACCAATAACAGGCTCTGAAATTGAGGTAATAATCAGTAGCTTATCAACCAAAAAAAGTCCAGGACCAGATGGATTCACAGCCAAATTCTACCAGAGGTACAAGGAGGAGCTGGTACCATTCCTTCTGAAACTATTCCAATCGATAGAAAAAGAGGGAATCCTCCCTAACTCATTTTTTGAGGCCAGCATCATCCTGATACCAAAGCCTGGCAGAGACAGAACCAAAAAGAGAATTTTAGACAAATACCCTTGATGAACCCTGATGCAAAAATCCTCAATAAAATACTGGCTAACCGAATCCAGCAGCACATCAAAAAGCTTATCCAACATGATCAAGTGGGCTTCATCCCTGGGATGCAAGTCTCGTTCAACATATGCAAATCAATAAATGTAATCCAGCATATAAACAGAACCAAAGACAAAAACCAAATGATTATCTCAATAGATGCAGAAAAGGCCTTTGACAAAATTCAACAACACTTCATGCTAAAAACTCTCAATAAATTCAGTATTGATCAGACATATATCAAAATAATAAGAGCTATCTATGACAAACCCACAGCCAATATCATACGGAATGGGTAAAAACTGGGAGCATTCCCTTTGAAAACTGGCACAAGACAGGGATGCCCTCTCTCACCACTCCTATTCAACATAGCGTTGGAAGTTCTGGCAGGGCATTCAGGCAGGAGAAGGAAATAAAGGGTATTCAATTAGGAAAAGAGGAAGTCAAATTGTCCCTGTTTGCAGATGACATGATTGTATATCTAGAAAATCCCATTGTCTCAGCCCAAAATCTCCTTAAGCTGATAGGCAACTTCAGCAAAGTCTCAGGATACAAAAATCAATGTACAAAAATCACAAGCATTCTTATACACCAATAACAGACAAACAGAGAGCCAAATCATGAGTGAACTCCCATTCACAACTGCTTCAAAGAGAATAAAATACCTAGGAATCCAACTTACAAGGGATGTGAAGGACCTCTTCAAGGAGAACTACAAACCACTGCTCAATGAAATAAAAGAGGATACAAACAAATGGAAGAACATTCCATGCTCATGGATAGGAAGAATCAATATTGTGAAAATGGCCATACTGCCCAAGGTAATTTATAGATTCAATGCCATCCCCATCAAACTACCAATGCCTTTCTTCACAGAATTGGAAAAATACTACTTTAAAGTTCATATGGAACCAAAAAAGAGCCTGCATCACCAAGTCAGTCCTAAGCCAAACGAACAAAGCTGGATGCATCATGCTACCTGACTTCAAACCATACTACAAGGCTACAGTAACCAAAACAGCATGGTGCTGGTACCAAAACAGAGCTATACACCAATGGAACAGAACAGAGCCCTCAGAAATAATGCTGCATATCTACAACTATCTGATCTTTGACAAACCTGACAAAAACAAGAAATGGGAATAGGATTCCGTATTGAATAAATGGTGCTGGGAAAACTGGCTAGCCATATGTAGAAAGCTGAAAGTGGATCCCTTCCTTACACCTTATACAAAAATTAACTCAAGATGGATTAAAGACTTAGACGTTAGACCTAAAACCATAAAATCCCTAGAAGAAAACCTAGGCAATACCATTCAGGACATAGGCATGGGCAAGGACTTCATGTCTAAAACACCAAAAGCAATGGCAACAAAAGCCAAAATTGTCAAATGGGATCGAATTCAACTAAAGAGCTTCTGCACAGCAAAAGAAACTACCATCAGAGTGAACTGGCAGCCCACAAAATGGGAGAAAATTTTCACAACCTACTCATCTGACAAAGGGCTAATATCCAGAATCTACAATGAACTCAAACACATTTACAAGAAAAAACAACCCCATCAAAAAGTGGGTGAAGGACATGAACAGATGCTTCTCAAAAGAAGATATTTATGCAGCCAAAAAACACATGAAAAAATGCTCACCATCACTGGCCATCAGAGAAATGCAAATCAAAACCACAATGAGATATCATCTCACACCAGTTAAAATGGCAATCATTAAAAAGTCAGGAAACCACAGGTGCTGGAGAGGATGTGGAGAAATAGGAAAACTTTTACACTGTTGGTGGGACTGTAAACTAGTTCAACCATTGTGGAAGTCAGTGTGGCGATTCCTCAGGGATCTAGAACTAGAAATGCCATTTGACCCAGCCATCCCATTACTGGGTATATACCCAAAGGATTATAAATCATGCTGCTATAAAGACACATGCACATGTATGTTTATTGCGGCACTATTCACAATAGCAAAGACTTGGAACGAACCCAAATGTCCAACAACGATAGACCAGATTAAGAAAATGTGGCACATATACACCATGGAATACTATGCAGCCATAAAAAAGGATGAGTTCATGTCCTTTGTAGGGACATGGATGAAGCTGGAAACCATCATTCTCAGCAAACTATCGCAAGGACAAAAAACCACACACTGCAGGTTCTCACTCATAGGTGGGAACTGAACAATGAGAACACATGGACACAGGAAGGGGAACATCACACTCTGGGGACTGTTATGGGGTGGGGGGAGAGGGGAGGGATAGCATTAGGAGATATACCTGAAGCAAATGAGGAGTTAATGGGTGTAGCACACCAACATGGCACATGTATACATATGTAACAAACCTGCACGTTGTGCACATGTACCCTAAAACTTAAAGTATAATAATAATAAAATTAAAAAAATACCAAAAGCGAAATCCAAGATAATAAGTTTATAGGTTTCAACTACATTAACATAAAAGTGTTGCATTAAAAGACTACTCGGGTTAGAAATAAATGTATCATGTCAGATAGAAAGATGATTAGGCCACGCAAATATAGTCAAATTGTGGTATCCAGTTTATTTAATAAAATTCCATAAATAAGAAAAAAGCAGCAGAAAATTGAGCAATGGATATGCATAGGAAATTCATAGGTGAGGAACCCAAGGGGCCGAAAAACGTGTTTAAAATATATTCAATATAATGAGTAATTAGGGAAATTCAAACTATAATATTGATATCATTTTATCCACAAATGGACAAAGAAATGCAAATCATACAAGATAAATTGAAGAAAATTTTAATTGAAGGGCAATCTGGCAATGTGGATCAACATTGGATTTGTGAATTCTTTTTAAGCAAATTCTTCTACCCTTAGGAACCTATCCACAGAAAATAATTGGGCAATTAACCAAAGATGTACACATGGTGATATTCCTTGTAGAATATTTTTCATAATAGTGAAGATTAGAAACAATGTAAATATCCCTCAATAGATGACTGATTAAATAATTTTAGATGCATTTATTCAATGAAAAACTATGTAAGCATAAAAAATCTAGATATTTTTTCGTCGTGTAAGGCTATTTGTGACATATTATAAAGTGAAAGTGAAAAGATTACCAAAGGGTATTTAAATGCGTGATTCATTTTTATTAAAAAATAGAAAAACCTTTTGGGGTTATGTGCATAAAAGCTTAGCTCTATTTTAAAGTGTGCAATAAGATCATAAGTAATGAGTTTGCATTGTAATGAATATGTGTAATTTTTATAATATAAAATATTTTGATTTGAAAATAAGGCATTAACAACTGAAAAAAAGAATTATTTTAAGCCAAAGCCAGAAATTTCAACATTTTCTAAATACTGTGAGGTCATATCATCTGTTCCTAGAAAATGACATACTATCACGTTCTGACTTTATCTTTACCTCTCTCCAGAAAAAAAGAAAAAGGTGTAAAGAATTAACATCTCAAATTGGAGGTCAATAGATAAAATACAGAAAAGTAGATGATATTTTCCCACCAGAGACAATATTGTCACCAATGGGACAAAAATTGGTTCTTGAAGAGTGAAAAAATCTTAGATATTATAATGGTTTATGGCCCTTCAAAGCTTAACCCACCCGAAAAAATATTATCCCGTAGTTTTTAATTTCTCTATTAGGAAAAATTAACCTAATTAAAATATAAATTATTTTTCCACCTTTATTGAGATATAATTGGGAAATAAAGGTTGTATATATTTTTTTACATGTGTACATTGTGTAATGGTTGCCACAATCAAACTAATTAACACATCTCACATAGTTACCCTCTTATTAGTAGGCTAAGAACATTTCAGATCTACATTTTTTTTTTTTTTTTTTTGAGACGGAGTCACACTGTTGCCAGGCTGGTGGGCAGTGGGATGATCTCGGCTCACTGCAACCTCCGCCTCCCAGGTTCGAGGGATTCTCCTGCCTCAGCCTCCTGAGTAGCTAGGATTACAGGCACCTTCCACCATGCCTGGCTAATTTTTTTTTTTTTTCTGTATTTTTAGTAGAGACGGAGTTCCACTATGTTGGCCATGCTGGTCTCGGCTTCCCAAAGTGCTGGGATTACAGGTGTGAGCCACTGCACCTGGCCCAGATCTACTTTCTTAGCAGATTTTGAACATATCAAATGGCATTTTAACTATAGTCACCTTGCAGTGCATTAGATCTTCGGAATTTATTTACTTGCGTAACAGAAACTTTACAGGTTGTGACTGTCATCTCCCTACTTGCCCCAACCACAGTCCCTGGAAAACACCATACTACTAATTCTGTGAGTTTGACTTTTTTTTTTAGATTTCACAAAAATTGAGCCATTCTGTATTTGTTTTTCTGTGTTTCTAAGGCTTGTTTCACTTAGCATAATGACCTTCAGTTTCATCCACATTGCTGCAAATGACAGGATTTCCTTTTTATTTTTGTTAAGGCTGAATAACATTGCATTGTGTGTGTGTGAATGTGTATATGTATATATCACATCCGATTTTCTTTATCCATTCATTCATTCATGAACACATATGTTGATTCTGTATCTTGGCTATTGTAAATAATTCTGCAATGAATATGGAGGTACAGATGTCTATTCAACATACTTATTTTATTTCCTTTGGATATATACCCAGAAATAGTATTGCTGGATCATATGGTATTCTACTTTTATTTATTTTTTTTTTTTAGGAAACTCCACACTGTTTTCCATAATGGCTGTACCAATTTATACTCCCACCAACAGTGTACAAAGGTTCCTTTATTTTCACATCCTCATCAACACTTGCTGTCTTTTTCCTTATGATAATAGCCATAGTAATAGGTCCACGGTGATATCTTATTGTCATTTTGCTTTGCATTCCCTGATAATTGGTGATGTTGAACTTTTTTCCCCACATATCTTTAGGGCATTTGTGTGTCATCTTTTGAGAAATGTCTATATAGGTATTTTGCTCATATTTTAATCAGATTACCTGTTTTCTTGCTATTGAATTGTTTGAGTGACTCACGTATTTTAGATATTAACCCTTTGTCTCATATATGGCTGATGAATGTTTTCTTTTATTCCACCAGTTGCCTCTTCATTTTATTGGTTGTTTGCATACAGAAGGTTTGTATTTTGATGCAATACTGTTTGTATAGTTTCACTTTTGTTACCTATAATTTTTGGATCACATCCAAAAAGGCATTGCCCAGGGCAATGTCTAAAACATTTTTTCCTACACTATATTTTCTTCTAGTAGTTTTACAGTTTCAGGTCTTACATTTAAGTATTCAATTCATTTGAGCTTATTTTTATTTACGGTGTGAAGTAAGCGTCTAATTTCATTCTTCTTCATGTCGATATTCAGGTTTCACAGCACTGTTTTTTGAAGGGACTGTCCTTTCCTCATTATGTGTTCTTGGCAAGTGTGTGAAAGATCAGTTGTCTATAAATATATACATTTACTTCTGGGCTCTCTATTTTGTTCTATTGGTCTATATGTCTCTTTCTATTCTAGTACCATAATGTTTAGCTTACTATAGCTTTGTAGTATAGTATGAAATCAAAAAATCAAATGGTGTGATGAGTCAAAATTTGTTCTTTTTTCTCAAGATCGTTTTGGCTATTTAGGGTCTTTTTGTTTCCATATGAATTTTAGAATTGCTTTTTCTATTTCTGTGAAAAATGGTATTGGAAAAATAGTATTGGAATTCCTGTGAAAAATAGTATTGGAATTTTGATAGACATTGCATTGAATCTATAAATTGCTTTGGGTGTAAATTGCTTTGTATGGACATTTTAACAATATTATTTCAATCTACAAGCATAGAATATCTTTCCATTTATTTGTGTCTTCTTCAATTTCTTCCATCAGTGTTTCATGGTTTTCAGTGTACTGATTTTTCACCTTCCTGGTTAAATTTATTTCTAAGTATGTTATAGTATGTGAGATTGTTTTCTTAATTTCATTTTTGGGTAGCTTGTTACTGATGTTTAGACATGCAACTGATTTTTGTATGTTGATTTGGTATGCTGAAAATTTACTGAATTAGTTTATTCTAACAGTATTTTTTTTGAGACTTTAGGGTTTTACATATATTAGATCAAGTCATGTGCAAATACAGACACTCTACACTTCAACTGTTCCTCCTCCCACATTTTCTGTTACTGATTCAATTGGCCTGTTTTGTTTATCATATATTAATTCACAAATTATTATATAGTTATTACTTACATAACTTTTATATGAGTTGAAAGTGATTTATGTATCACCATTGCAGTATTTGAGTAATCTAATTTGAAATACATTCTTTTGTTGACAGTCAATTTTACATTTTCACATGTTTCTATGTTGTGTCAATTCATTCCAACTTGAAGTTCCTTTAGTATTTCTTATAAGGCAGATCTAGTGGTGATGAACTCCTTCAGCTTTTGTTGCTCTTGGAGTCTTCATTTCTGAAGGGTAGATTTCCTGTTTATACTATTCATTGGTAGGCAGGTTTTTCTTTTGTCTTTCAGCACTTTAAATATATCATTTTTCTCTTTCCCAGTTTGACTTTTAAGGATTTCATTATAATGTGTCTCATTAAAGATATCTTTATGTTTAATATTTGGAGTTCTTTTGGCTTCATGGTCTGGGTGTTTATTTCCCTTTCTGGATTTGGGAAACTTTCTGTTGTTTCTTTAAATAAGCCTCTTACCCTTTCTCTTTCTCTGCTCCTTATAGGACTCCCGTAATGCATAAATTAGTTTACTTGATGGTGTCCAATAAGTCCTATAGGCTTTCTTCACTTTTTAAAGTTCTTTTTTCTTTTCAGTCTTCTCACTGGATAATTTCAAATGACCTGTCTTTTTTTTGTTTGTTTGTTTTCTTTTTTTAATTATACTTTAAGTTTTAGGGTACATGTGCACAATGTGCAGGTTAGTTACATATGTATACATGTGCCATGCTGCTGTGCTGCACCCACTAACTTGTCATCTAGCATTAGGTATATCTCCCAATGCTATCCCTCCCCCCACCCCCCACCCCACAACAGTCCCCAGAGTGTGATGTTCCCCTTCCTGTGTCCATGTGATCTCATTGTTCAATTCCCACCTATGAGTGAGAATATGCGGTGTTTGGTTTTTTGTTCTTGCGATAGTTTACTGAGAATGATGATTTCCAATTTCATCCATGTCCCTACAAAGGACGTGAATTCATCATTTTTTATGGCTACATAGTATTCCATGGTGTATATGTGCCACATTTTCTTAATCCAGTCTATCATTGTTGGAGATTTGGGTTGGTTCCAAGTCTTTGCTATTGTGAATAATGCCGCAATAAACATACGTGTGCATGTGTCTTTATAGCAGCATGATTTATAATCCTTTGGGTATATACCCAGTAATGGGATGGCTGGGTCAAATGGTATTTCTAGTTCTAGATCCCTGAGGAATCGCCACACTGACTTCCACAATGGTTGAACTAGTTTACAGTCCCACCAACAGTGTAAAAGTGTTCCTGTTTCTCCACATCCTCTCCAGCACCTGTGGTTTCCTGACTTTTTAATGATTGCCATTCTAACTGGTGTGAGATGGTATCTCATTGTGGTTTTGATTTGCATTTCTCTGATGGCCAGTGATGATGAGCATTTTTTCATGTGTTTTTTGGCTGCATAGATGTCTTCTTTTGAGAAGTGTCTGTTCATGTCCTTTGCCCACTTGTTGATGGGGTTGTTTGTTTTTTTCTTGTAAATTTGTTTGAGTTCATTGTAGATTCTGGATATTAGCCCTTTGTCAGATGAGTAGGTTGCGAAAATTTTCTTCCATTTCGTAAGTTGCCTGTTCACTCTGATAGTAGTTTCTTTTGCTGTGCAGAAGCTCTTTAGTTGAATTCGATCCCATTTGTCAATTTTGGCTTTTGTTGCCATTGCTTTTGGTGTTTTAGACATGAAGTCCTTGCCCATGCCTATGTCCTGAATGGTAATGCCTAGGTTTTCTTCTAGGGTTTTCATGGTTTTAGGTCTAACCTTTAAGTCTTTAATCCATCTTGAATTGATTTTTGTATAAGGTGTAAGGAAGGGATCCAGTTTCAGCTTTCTACATATGGCTAGCCAATTTTCCCAGCACCATTTATTCAATAGGGAATCCTTTCCCCATTTCTTGTTTTTGTCAGGTTTGTCAAAGATCAGATAGTTGTAGATATGCAGCGTTATTTCTGAGGGCTCTGTTCTGTTCCATTGATCTATATCTCTGTTTTGGTACCAGTACCATGCTGTTTTGGTTACTGTAGCCTTGTAGTATAGTTTGAAGTCAGGTAGTGTGATGCCTCCAGCTTTGTTCTTGTGGCTTAGGATTGACTTGGCGATGCGGGCTCTTTTTTGGTTCCATATGAACTTTAAAGTAGTTTTTTCCAATTCTGTGAAGAAAGGCATTGGTAGCTTGATGGGGATGGCATTGAATCTGTAAATTACCTTGGGCAGTATGGCCATTTTCACGATATTGATTCTTCCTACCCATGAGCATGGAATGTTCTTCCATTTGTTTGTATCTTTTATTTCATTGAGCAGTGGTTTGTAGTTCTCCTTGAAGAGGTCCTTCACATCCCTTGTAAGTTGGATTCCTAGGTATTTTATTCTCTTTGAAGCAATTGTGAATGGCAGTTCACTCATGATTTGGCTCTCTGTTTGTCTGTTGTTGGTGTATAAGAATGCTTGTGATTTTTGTACATTGATTTTGTATCCTGAGACTTTGCTGAAGTTGCTTATCAGCTTAAGGAGATTTTGGGCTGAGACAATGGGGTTTTCTAGATATACAATCATGTCATCTGCAAACAGGGACAATTTGACTTCCTCTTTTCCTAACTGAATACCCTTTATTTCCTTCTCCTGCCTGATTGCCCTGGCCAGAACTTCCAACACTGTGTTGAATAGGAGTGGTGAGAGAGGGCATCCCTGTCTTGTGCCAGTTTTCAAAGCGAATGCTTCCAGTTTTTGCCCATTCAGTATGATATTGGCTGTGGGTTTGTCATAGATAGCTCTTATTATTTTGAGATACGTCCCATCAATACCGAATTTATTAAGAGTTTTTAGCATGAAGTGTTGTTGAATTTTGTCAAAGGCCTTTTCTGCATCTATTGAGATAATCATGTGGTTTTTGTCTTTGGCTGTGTTTATATGCTGTGTTACATTTATTGATTTGCGTATATTGAACCAGCCTTGCAACCCAGGGATGAAGCCCACTTGATCATGGTGGATAAGCTTTTTGATGTGCTGCTGGATTCGGTTTGCCAGTATTTTATTGAGGATTTTTGCATCAATGTTCATCAAGGATATTGGTCTAAAATTCTCTTTTTTGGTTGTGTATTTGCCTAGCTTTGGTATCAGAATGATGCTGGCCTCATAAAATGAGTTAGGGAGGATTCCCTCTTTTTCTATTGATTGGAATAGTTTCAGAAGGAATGGTACCAGTTCCTCCTTGTACCTCTGGTAGAATTCGGCTGTGAATCCGTCTGGTCCTGGACTCTTTTTGGTTGGTAAGCTATTGATTATTGCCACAATTTCAGAACCTGTTATTGGTCTATTCAGAGATTCAACTTCTTCCTGGTTTAGTCTTGGGAGAGTGTATGTGTCGAGGAATTTATCCGTTTATTCTAGATTTTCTAGTTTATTTGCGTAGAGGTGTTTGTAGTATTCTCTGATGGTAGTTTGTTTTTCTTTGGGATTGGTGGTGATATCCCCTTTATCATTTTTTATTGCATCTATTTGATTCTTCCCTCTTTTTTTCTTTATTAGTCTTGCTAGCGGTCTATCTATTTTGTTGATACTGTCAAAAAACTAGCTCCTGGATTCATTAATTTTTGAAGGGTTTTTTGTGTCTCTATTTCCTTCAGTTCTGCTCTGATCTTAGTTATTTCTTGCCTTCTGCTAGCTTTTGAATGTGTTTGCTCTTGCTTCTCTAGTTCTTTTCATTGTGATGTTAGGGTGTCTATTTTGGATCTTTCCTGCTTTCTTTTGTGGGCATTTAGTGCTATAAATTTCCCTCTACACACTGCTTTGAATGTGTCCCAGAGATTCTGGTATGTTGTGTCTTTGTTCTCATTGGTTTGAAAGAACATCTTTATTTCTGCCTTCATTTCGTTATGTACCCAGTAGTCATTCAGGAGCAGGTTGTTCAGTTTCTATGTAGTTGAGCGGCTTTGAGTGAGATTCTTAATCCTGAGTTCTAGTTTGATTGCACTGTGGTCTGAAAGATAGTTTGTTATAATTTCTGTTCTTTTGCATTTGCTGAGGAGAGCTTTACTTCCAAGTATGTGGTCAATTTTTGAATAGGTGTGGTGTGGAGCTGAAAAAAATGTATATTCTGTTGATTTGGGGTGGAGAGTTCTGTAGATGTCTATTAGGTCTGCTTGGTGCAGAGCTGAGTTCAATTCCTGGGTATCCTTGTTGACTTTTTGTCTTGTTGATCTGTCTAATGTTGACAGTGGTGTGTTAAAGTCTCCCATTATTAATGTGTGGGAGTCTAAGTCTCTTTGTAGGTCACTCAGGACTTGCTTTATGAATCTGGGTGCTCCTGTGTTGGGTGCATATATATTTAGGATAGTTAGCTCTTCTTGTTGAATTGATCCCTTTACCATTATGTAATGGCCTTCTTTGTCTCTTTTGATCTTTGTTAGTTTAAAGTCTGTTTTATCAGAGACTAGGATTGCAACCCCTGCCTTTTTATGTTTTCCCTTTGCTTGGTAGATTTTCCTCCATCCTTTTATTTTGAGCCTATGTGTGTCTCTGCACGTGAGATGGGTTTCCTGAATACAGCACACTGATGGGTCTTGACTCTTTATCCAATTTGCCAGTCGGTGTCTTTTAATTGGAGCATTTAGTCCATTTACATTTAAAGTTAATATTGTTATTTGAGAATTTGATCCTGTCATTATGATGTTAGCTGGTTATTTTGCTCATTAGTTGATGCAGTTTCTTCCTAGCCTCAATGGTCTTTACATTTTGGCATGATTTTGCAGCGGCTGGTACCGGTTGTTCCTTTCCATGTTTAGCACTTCCTTCAGGAGCTCTTTGAGGGCAGGCCTGGTGGTGACAAAATCTCTCAGCATTTGCTTGTCTGTAAAGGATTTTATTTCTCCTTCACTTATGAAGCTTAGTTTGACTGGATATGAAATTCTGGGTTGAAAATTCTTTTCTTTAAGAATGTTGAATATTGGCCCCCACTCTCTTCTGGCTTGTAGGGTTTCTGATGAGAGATCCGCTGTTAGTCTGATGGGCTTCCCTTTGTGGGTAACCCGACCTTTCTCTCTGGATGCCCTAAACATTTTTTCCTTCATTTTAACTTTGGTGAATCTGACAATTATGTGTCTTGGAGTTGCTCTTCTCGAGGAGTATCTTTGTGGCGTTCTCTGTATTTCCTGAATTTGAATGTTGGCCTGCCTTGCTAGATTGGGGAAGTTCTCCTGGATAATATCCTGCAGAGTGTTTTCCAACTTGGTTCCATTCTCCCCATCACTTTCAGGTACACCAATCAGAGGTAGATTTGGTCTTTTCACATAGTCCCATATTTCTTGGAGGCTTTGTTCATTTCTTTTTATTCTTTTTTCTCTAAACTTCCCTTGTCACTTCATTTCATTCATTTCATCTTCCATCGCTGATACCCTTTCTTCCAGTTGATCGCATCGGCTCCTGAGGCTTCTGCATTCTTCACGTAGTTCTCGAGCCTTGGTTTTCAGCTCCATCAGCTCCTTTAAGCACTTCTCTGTATTGGTTATTCTAGTTATACATTCTTCTAAATATTTTTGAAAGTTTTCAACTTCTTTGCCTTTGGTTTGAATGTCCTCCTGTAGCTCAGAGTAATTTGATTGTCTGAAGCCTTCTTCTCTCAACTCGTCAAAGTCATTCTCCATCCAGCTTTGTTCTGTTGCTGGTGAGGAACTGCGTTCCTTCGGAGGAGGAGAGGCGCTCAGCTTTTTTAGAGTTTCCAGTTTTTCTGTTCTGTTTTTTCCCCATCTTTGTGGTTTTATCTACTTTTGGTCTTTGATGATGGTGATGTACAGATGGGTTTTTGGTGTGGATGTCCTTTCTGTTTGTTAGTTTTCCTTCTAACAGACAGGACCCTCAGCTGCAGGTCTGTTGGAGTACCCTGCCGTGTGAGGTGTCAGTGTGCTCCTGTTGGGGGGTGCCTCCCAGTTAGGCTGCTCGGGGGTCAGGGGTCAGGCACCCAGTTGAGGAGGCAGTCTGCCCCTTCTCAGTTCTCCAGCTGCGTACTGGGAGAACCACTGCTCTCTTCAAAGCTGTCAGACAGGGACATTTAAGTCTGCAGAGGTTACTGCTGTCTTTTTGTTTGTCTGTGCCCTGCCCTCAGAGGTGGAGCCTACAGAGGCAGGCAGGCCTCCTTGAGCTGTGGTGGGCTCCACCCAGTTCGAGCTTACCGGCTGCTTTGTTTACCTAAGCAAGCCTGGGCAATGGTGGGCGCCCCTCTCCCAGCCTCGCTGCCGCCTTGCAGTTTGATCTCAGACTGCTGTGCTAGCAATCAGCGAGACTCTGTGGGCGTAGGACCATCCGAGCCAGGGGCGGGATATAATCTCGTGGTGTGCCGTTTTTTAAGCCCATCGGAAAAGCACAGTATTCGGGTGGGAGTGACCCGATTTTCCAGGTGCCGTCCGTCACCCCTTTCTTTGACTAGGAAAGGGAACTCCCTGACCCCTTGCGCTTCCCAGGTGAGGCAATGCCTCGCCCTGCTTCGGGTCGCGCTTTGTGCGTGCACCCACTGACCTGCGCCCACTGTCTGGCACTCCCTAGTGAGATGAACCCGGTACCTCATATGGAAATGCAGAAATCACCCGTCTTCTGCGTCGCTCATGCTGGGAGCTGTAGACCAGAGCTGTTGCTATTCGGCCATTTTGGTTCCTGCCTGACCTGTCTTTAAACTCACCAATTTTTTCTTCTACTTGATTGTGTGCTGTGTTAAATGTCTCTGAGAAATTTCTCAGCTTCATCTTTTGTTTTTCAGCTCCAAAGTTTGGCTTTTTTTTTTTTTATGGTTTCTACATCTTTGCTGAACTTCTAATTTTGTTCATGTATTGTTTTCCTGTTTTTTTAAGTTGTCCTTCTGTGTTCTTTTATAGCTTGATGAACTTACTAAGAAAAGTATTTGGAATTCTTTGTCTGGCATTTCACAGATCTCCATCTCTTTGGTGTTGGCTACTAGCACTTTCTTTTGTTCCACTATTGGTGCCATGTTTCCATGATTATTTATGATCCTGTGGCTTTGCATTCATGTCTGCACATTTGAAGAAGTAGGCACTTCTTCCAATCTTTGAAGACTGGCTTTGGCAGGAAAAGCTCTTCATCAGTCAACCCATCCAGAAGTTCTGAGCAGGCCAGATGGTAGGGTCCATGGGTAGGTTTGGCACTATAGTCCTCAGGTGGGTTGGTCTGATGCCTCTGTCAGTGAGTAGGCCTGGCTCCTGTGTCCACAGGGCTGGGCTAGTGTCTGGGTCCACATGGGAAGACCTGGTGCCTTTCTCTGTGTGGGCAAGCCTGGAGCCTTGTTCCATGGGTGCAGGCCTGGATCCTGGTTCCACAAGCATAGCCTGGAGCCTATCAGCTAGGTGAGCCTATCAGCTAGGTGGGCCTATCAGCTAGGTTCACTCAGGTGGGCCTGTCCATACTAGGTCTGGAGTATGGGTCCACTGGGGTGAGCCAGGAACCTGGGTTTGTGAGGGCCTTCTAGAAGCCTAAGTCCACAGGGGCTGATATATTGTCATGGTGCTGCAGCAGGCCTTGAGCCTGAGTCTGCAGGGTCCAGCTTGGTGCTACGGTGGGTCTGCCACCTGGGGCCATGAGGATAGGCCTGATCCTGAGTTTGTGGGGTCTGTCTTAGTACTGTGATCTACTCAGGTAGGCCTGGCACCTGGGTCCACAGGGGAAAGCCTGGTGCCTGAGACCATGGAGGTGAGGGAGGGAGCAAGGTGAGAGTGGAGCTGAATCCTCAAAGATAGGCTTGGATTCTGGGTCCATGGGGGCCGGCCTGGTGCTTGACAGGTATGAAGCCTGGGTTTACAGGGGAATTGCCTGGTACTGGTGTGGGCTTGGAGTCTTGGTCTGTGAGTGCTGACCTGAGCACTGGGGCTATGGGGGCCAGCTTGGAACCCAAAGCCATGGGAGCAGGTCTGGTGGCAGAGTTCACTGAGGTGGGCCAAATACTGGGGTTGATGGTGAAGCTGGGTGCTCGCTTCAGTCTCCTTTGCTTATGTAAAGGTTATCTTTCTTTGTACTCTGCTGTGTGGGCTTGGGGGAGGAGTGGCTGAGGTAATGTAAAACTGTCCTTCCTACTCTCTTTAATGCATATTTTCTTATTTCTGTGCTTCAGCCAGGTGCTGTAATTTCTCACCTGGATTCCTTAACTCTTGTGAACGTATTTTTATGCATGGATGTTTGTTCAAGTTAATGCTTCTGTGAGGAGATAAGCCCTGGATACTCCTGTGCTACCATCTTGGTGATGTCACTCTCCAAATGTAAATTATTTTAATTAGTTACATTATTTATAGCAATAAAATTTAAATTTTTTCCTTAGGGCACAATACTGATAAAGAAATTGAAAAATATCAGACTATATAAACTAACTGAGGGGTGCTTAATCCCCTTCAAGGAGGTAGTAGAGAATTTAGTACTAGTTTATCTCTCCAGATAGTGATTCAATGTTTTTTCAATTACAGTTATTCTAGATATAAGAAAAGGGACAGGTTTGGAAGATTACATTATTATTTGGAGACATTGATCTTAGTCACTATTACTGATAAAATTCAGCCTAGTTTATGTCTATAGACACATAATAAGACTGCATGAAAGCTATTAGGATTTAAGTTTTCTACATTGGATAACTTCTCCCTTTCACCCTTACCCTCACCTAAGTTTTCCCATATCATTATCAAATCCTCACCATTTGTAGAACTGTCTACCCCCTCTCACTAGCCATTTACTGCACACACACACTACTACACAGACACACACACACACACACACACACTCAAATACAAAGGTAGGGGGAAAGAATGGTGGCTGAAAATATAGCAATGACAGGGCTTCTTTGTGAATGGGCTCAGGGAAAAGACGTACTGTACATGCCAAAGAATTTCACTAAGTTCTTGATGGATGGGAAGGACAATGGAGGGAGGGACTCATAAAGGATTTATGGGGGCCAGGATTAAGGAAGCGTGTGAGAATGCCGTCATTAATCTGGCTTGAGGTAAAAGAAACATGTGGAACGCTTCAATGAGACATTAACTAATGCTTTCGCACAGGTGCAGCTGAATGGTGCTAACACCTTATATCAGGTCCTTTTCATGTCGTCCAGGATGTCTGCGGATACACAAAGAAAAGTGGTGCAGACAGGGAGGCAAGAAAGGGGAGGGAAGCCATTTCTACATTTCTTGGTTGCCAGTTTTAGAAATGTAGCTTGACTCCATACCCAGAATGTGTGTGCCTGTTTCTACCCACCCTGTTAGCCACAAACTTTTCCAGTAAGTATTAGTTCTCTGATATTTTTAGCATTATTAACGATGCATAGAGTAGGAAAAGAGAATAAGTAAAGGGAAATGAACAGCCTGGAAAAGGCTACTGGGGCTATTGCCCATTTGCATCCATATGAAATTTTGAGTTTTTGAAAATCATTTGCAAGATCTAACTATATTGTACCTTCAGGGAAGATGGATAGAGAAGAGAAATGGCTAGAGGATAGAGCACAACAGATACAAATAAATGGTTCTAGGACTTTCTCCTTATAATTGATAATCAAATTCCCTGCTTATTTTTCATTATAAAGCAGGCAAAAGAGCATTTAGAATACCAAAACTCCAGAGAAATCAAATCAAATGGGCAAGAATCTCTCTTATAAATAGTAACTATTCACTGACACACCAGATGCAAATTGAGCACCAACATGTATGTAATACCACATTGTACTGTTGAGGGATATACATCTCTTCTCTTCTTCATTTGGTTAAGAAACGTTATTGATCACTACTATTCTATGCATGGCATTGTCCTAGAGGTTGTGAGGCAAACAGATATATGAGACATCACAGAATAAAATGGAGGCTAATTCAATGAAAAAATTCAGTGGATATCAAGGAAACCTAGGTGCTGGAAAAGAGACATTAAAAAAGAACCACCTAAAATAATTTCCAATGGTGTATTTAATTTGTTTAGATAACATTCTTATTTTGAAATAATTTTAGAATTACTAAAACGTTGCAAAGTAGTACACGGTGTTCCCATATACCCTCTTCCCATTGTCTTCTATGTTATATATTTGTCAAAACTAAGAAGTTGGCAGGGCGCAATGGCTCATGCCTGTAATCCCAGCAATTTGGGAGGCCGAGGAGTGCAGATCACTTGAGGTCAGGAGTTCGAGACCAGCCTAGCCAATATGACAAAACCCTGTCTCTACTCAAAATACAAAAATTACGCAGGCATAATGATGGGCGCCTGTAATGCCAGCTACTTGGGAGGCTGACGTGGGAGAATTGCTTGAACCCAGGAGGCAGAGGTTGTAGTGAGCCGAGATCCAGCCACTGCACTCCAGCCTGAGTGATAAAGTGAGACTCTATCTCACAACAAAACAAAACAAACAAACTAAGACTAAGAAGTTGACATTGGTACAATTCTGTTAAGAATTTGAGTTTCACCAGTTTTTCCACTATTTTCCTCATTCTGTTCTGAGACCTGATGTAGGATACTACATTACATTTAGGATGTGCTTGATTTTAATATTGTTTCTAACCATTATGATTACCTCATCATGGTTGAGTATTTTGTGGTGGGCAGAGTGAATGATATAACTGGCGCCACCACGTAGGGTGTTTTTCCGGGTCACAGAAATCTTGATCACAGTGTAACTCATGTATTATTCTACCAATTCGCTAAAGAAGCTGATTTTGAACCTGGATGATGACAGCCTTCACTTTTCACCTTCAGCTTGGTAGATAAGCGTTTTTGACGTTTCCACAATTATTTGCAGAAACTTACTAAAAAATGTATATATATATAATCGAAATGGGCCTGATAGCTAATCTATTTCAATCTACTCACTTACAGCTGAGGAAATTGAGACTTGAAGAAGCTTACATGATTTGCCCAGGGTCCCTCAGTGAGTCAGTGGCAAATTTGGAATTTATCTTTGGCTCTTTTTCTCCCTTTGGAGAGGTACATAAAGTGTTCCACAAATCCTACAAAACTTATATACATATAGATACATAATATGTGTGTGTATATATATATATGTATGTATATATTTTGGCACAACAGGAAGGACAATGGTGTGAATACTTTTGGAGAGAGTGAAAGCATTTATTTAACTTATCCTCCTTTTCTTCATCTCCAGCTTAATACTGTTTTTATAAAACATGCTATCCATTGTAAAGAATGTTTACCATCTCTGCATGTGTGGCCTTTGGAGAATATGTATCCTTTTTTTCTGGATAATTGCCTGTTCTCAACTTTCTACCACACCATTTCAAAGAAGTTGGACTTCTCAAGTCTGTGGAATTTCTCCACAGCTACTTCATATCTCACTTTGTTTGGGGGCTAGTTAAGCTTTCTTTTCCTTCTTTTCTATGTTCTTTCTTTCTTCTCAGGTTTTGCTTTACCTGTGTTAAGTTTTAGTTTATATTTCCTTATATAGCTAAGAAAACTGTGGCCAGGTACTTAAGAAGAAATGCCTGTGGAAATCATAAAATGATTCCACTTAATCCACTATGATTAATTTTTCCATAACAATTTTGAGTCTATTAGGTTTGTTTTTATAGCAGTTACTGAAAAACGATGTCTGTCAGGCATACCATATATTTCTTTTAGGTGCTGTTGTTAACGAGCTGAAGTCAACGTATCACTTTTCAGTTTTAAAGTGGTAGATATCTAATGAATAACCAGAAACAAAACTTGTCAGTTGTGTCTGGAAAGTCATTGTTCAACACACACTAAATAAAACAAAGTGCTTCACTTTCAAAGAAAACAGAGTTCAGTATTTGAAAATTCATCACCTAGCCTCACCCTACACAGAAACATATAAGACTATATCTTCTTGGAGTATATAGATGAATTTAATAAAACAATGGCTTAATGACCAGTTAGAAATGTAAGAAATAATGATCTTTTTTTGAGTGAACTATTTAGTTATGTCTAGAGGCATAAATGAAAAGAACATTTACTTTGGAGTCAGGCACAACTGGATTTAAATACAAGCTCTTCAATTCATTTTCTGCATGGCCTTTGGTAAGTTATTTATTACTTTTGGAGATTCAGTTCCTCCCTCTAAAGCACATCTCATAACCAAATTGAAAGTGAAAATAAAACATATTAACTTTTCTATACCTTCTTAGCATTTTGCTATATTCCATAAGCCAGAGTGATTTTAAAATCATATCTCTTGAAGTTATCAAATGGATAAAAACCTTATATTGCATATTTAATTCTAGACACAACTCAGCACTCTTTTTCATTTAGTTAATTCTACATCACATCTATCCCAGAAGTTAGTAAATACCTTGAGGTCCTGAGCAACAACATATACTTCTTATATTTTGGCTTTTCTACATCTATTGTGGTGCCCCTTGGACAATGAAGGATTAATACGATGAAGAAATAAGCTGAATTGAATTCGGTCGAATAGTCTTATAATGATTAAAAGGAATTTTCAATTAAGAAATCCTCTATGGAATATAGAGGACAGGTTAACTATCTGTAATAAGCAAAATAATGTTTCCTGCAAAGATGTCATAACCTAATTCTTGGAACTTGTGAATACAGTTACTTTAAATGTCAAAAGGGATTTTGGAGATACGATTAAGTTAGATTATCTTTGATTACTTTGGTGGGCCAAAACTAATTATTTGGGTAATGTAGGACTTTTACAGAATTGTAAAATAATAAATTTATGTCAATTTAAGCCACAAAATTTGTTTATCTGGTACAGCAGCAATAGAGAAATAATACACTATTTCTGTAAAATACCCTAAATTTAAGGTAAGGAAAAAAGAGATAAAATAATCAAGGCATAAGAGACTGGAAATTCTCAAGAATATCCTTTATTCAGTTCTTAGAAATTCAGCAAGGAGCTTAGTGTCCCTAAAATAAGAAGAATAAACCCAGAGATATACCAGCATCAGAATCTAAGAGGAAGTCAGTGTTCTAGTGATAAGATCAAACTAATGGTCCATAAAAGAATAGCTCTACTTCCATATGGACTTCGGGGACTGAAAGGCCTGATTGAGCAAAGTCTTAGGGATAGCAGTAGGGTCAGTTGTCAAGAGCCTAGGACTTAATGAAAGTTGGGTTTAATACTGGTAGCATTATTTATTAGCTTTATGAATTTAGGAAAACTCCAAAACAGGTCCAAGCCTCAGTTTCCTCACCTGTCAAATGACAATATTAAACATGCATTACTAAAGAGGATGTCATGAGACACATATGCAACCTCAGCACAATTCTGTGCACAGAATAGCATTAAGTAACCACTTGCCATTTTCATTATTCTTACTGGAAATGAATTGATATTACTGGACTCTAGCAAACTAAAATAGAATAGCTGTAGTAGATTAATTTATTTGACCTATCAAAGGGTTTTTCTGTGTATCAGATACTATGTCAGGCACTTGGAATAGAGCAATGAATAAAACATAGTCCTACCCGTCATTAAGCTTAGTGTCTCCTAAACAATAGTTCTTTTTAAAAACAATAGGTTGATTTAATGTTTTCAGCCAGTGACAGGGAAACTGAGTGCTGAAAATATAAACTTCTGATTTACTTCAAGAGCATATAGTCTATGTCATAATATTAATAATAGATGATCATTGTAATGAAAATCATACATAAATGTTTATTGAGCTTTATGTTATTTAGAAAGTGACAGCAGAATGTCATTTATTAATGTCAGACAATTGGGAAATCGTGTTGTTAGTGGGCTATTTGGGTAAGTGCTGTATTTTCTCACTGCAATTTCTCTGGGCCCAAGTTTACCATTGTAAACTTGTAAGTAACTTGTAAGTAAGTAAGTTTGTGCCAAAATCTCAACAGATGTTAAAGATAAAATTTGACAAAAGAAAAAAATCACTTCACTGAACCAGCAAATGGGTGAAATGGTTTATATTGAGAGAATGATTTAAACTTCCTCAAGCAGTATATGAAGATAATAGTTCTTATTTTGAAGTTCTGCTGTAGAAGGAAGACAGGATTATCAGGACCAAATGAGAGGGGCTGAAAGCAAGAAATTCTACATGTACACTATTTAGGGCCAGTATCAGCCCATGCAGGGGCAAGGAACAGAGTGATAGTTTCTTGAGAGCTGGTTAGTTGTCATAGGGCTGACATTATCACAAGCATTGTCCAGAGATAACCTAGGACAGTCATAGCAAATGTCGCTTGTATACTGTTTAAAATGTTTTCTTCCCCCCTTCCCCGCTTTTTTTTTTTTTTAATTATACTCAAGTTCTGGGACACATGTGCAGAACATGCAGATTTGTTACATACGTTTACATGTGCCATGGTGGTTTGCTGCACCTATTAACCCGCCATCTACATTAGGAATTTCTCCTAATGCTCTCCCTCCTCTTGATCCGCAATAGGCCCCAGTGTGTGATGTTCCCCTCCCTGTGCCCATATGTTCTCATCGTTCAACTCCCACTTGTGAGTGAGAACATGCGGTGTTTGGTTTTCTTTTCCCGTGTTAGTTTGCTGAGAATGATGGTTTCCCGCTTCATCCGTGTCCCCGCGAAGGACATGAACTCATTCTTTTTTATGGCTGCATAGTATAAGGAAAATGCGGCACATATACAGCTTTTACTTCTTACTTGTGGAGAATTTAGGGCCTTCTTGGGTCTTTCTTGAGTATGTACGTAGCCCTATGCAAGAACATGTCTCTGCATGTGAGGGCCCTTCTAGATTCGTAGGAAAATGTCAGATCTTTCCTATGCTTTAATAGATGGATCCGACAACCTTTTTAAAAAGTGTTTTGGTCAACACGTCCTTTCACAACCTGAAGCAATTGCCACTATTATTTCAACAAATATCCCTGGGCAAAACTGTGTTTATACTGAAAGAGCTCTAACACAGGTCACATACAGACAAGTATTGGGAGTAGGATTTTCCAAGGAAATGCCAGACAGGCCAAATAACGACAGTTAAGAATGGAGCTTTGTAGGAATTCCAACCCCAAATACATTCTCCAGTGGCTGCTAGACTCCTGGTTTCAAGATAATTACAAGGCTATTGGTTTTCAAGGCTACCACAGATGGGAAGAGGAAGATGGGGATAGGGTAATTTGAAACATCACAAAACTTAATGTTTTTACTGAGAATGTCATTTTTCTTTCTTTTTTTTTAAATTATACTCTAAGTTCTAGGGTACATGTGTACAACGTGCAGGTTTGTTACATATGTATACATGTGCCATGTTGGTGTGCTACACCCATTAACTCCTCATTTACTTTAGGTATATCTCCTAATGCTATCCCTCCCCCCACCCCACGTCAGGCCCTGGTGTGCGATGTTCCCTGTCCTGTGTCCAAGTGTTCTTATTGTTCAATTCCCACCTATGAGTGAGAACATGTGGTGTGTGGTTTTCTGTCCTTGCAATAGTTTGCTGAGAATGATGGTTTCCAGCTTCATCCATGTCCCTACAAAGGACATGAACTCATCCTTTTTTATGGCTTCATAGTATTCCATGGTGTATATGTGCCATTTTCTTAATCCAGTCTATCATTGATGGACATTTGGGTTGGTCCCAAGTCTTTGCTATTGCGAATAGTGAGTACCGCAATAAACATACATGTGCATGTGTCTTTACAGAAGCATGATTTATAGTCCTTTGGGTATATGCCCAGTAATGGGATGGCTGGGTTAAATGGTATTTCTAGTCCTAGATCCTTAAGGAATCTCCACACTGTCTTCCACAATGGTTGAACTACTTTACAGTCCCACCAACAGTGTAAAATTATTCCTATCTCTCCACATACTCTTCAGGACCTGTTTTTTCATGACTTTTTAATGATCGCCATTCTAACTGGTGAGAGGTGGTATCTCATTGTGGTTTCGATTTCAATTTCTCTGATGGCCAGTGATGATGAACATTTTTTCATGTGTCTGTTGGCTGCATAAATGTCTTCTTTTGAGAAGTGTCTGTTCATATACTTTGCCCACTTTTTGATGGGGTTGTTTGATTTTCTCTTGTAGATTTGTTTAAGTTCTTTGTAGATTCTGGATATTAGCCCTTTGTCAGATGGGTAGATCATAAAAATTTTCTCCCATTCTGTAGGTTGCCTGTTCACTCTGATGGTAGTTTCTTTTGCTGTGCAGAAGCTCTTTAGTTTAATTGGATCCCATTTGTCAATTTTGGTTTTTGTTACCATTGCTTTTGGCGTTTTAGTGAAGAAGTCCTTGCCCATGACTATGGCCTGAATGGTATTGCCTAGGTTTTCTTCTAGGGATTTTATGGTTTTAGGTCTAAAATTTAAGTCTTTAACCCATGTTGAATTAATTTTTGTATACAGTGTAAGGAAGGGATCCAGTTTCAGCTTTGTACATATGGCTAGCCAGTTTTCCCAGCACCATTTATTCAATAGAGAATCATTTCCCCATTTCTTGTTTTTGTCAGGTTTGTCAAAGATCAGATAGTTGTAGATGTGTGGCATTATTTCTGAGGGCTCTGTTCTGTTCCATTGCTGTATAGCTCTGTTTTGGTACCAGTACCATGCTGATTTGGTTACTGTAGCCTTGTAGTATAGTTTGAAGTCAGGCAGCGTGATGCCTCCAGCTTTGTTCTTTTGGCTTTGGATTGTCTTGGCAATGCGGGCTCTTTTTTGGTTCCATATGAACTTTAAAGTAGTTTTTTCCAGTTCTGTGAAGAAAGTCATTGGCAGCTTGATGGGGATGGCATTGAATCTATAAATTACCCTGGGCACTATGGCCATTTTCACAATATTAATTCTTCCTACCCATGATCATGGAATGTTCTTCCATTTGTTTGTATCCTCTTTTATTTCATTGAGCAGTGGTTTGTAGTTCTCCTTGAAGAGGTCCTTCACATCCCTTGTAAGTTGGATTCCTAGGTATTTTATTCTCTTTGAAGCAATTGTGAATGGGAGTTCACTCATAATTTGGCTCTGTTTGTCTGTGATTGGTGTATAAGAATGCTTGTGATTTTTGTACATTGATTTTGTATCCTGAGACTTTGCTGAAGTTGCTTATCAGCTTAAGGAAATTTTGGGCTGAGACGATGGGGTTTTCTAAATATACAATCACGTCATGTGCAAACAGGGACAATTTGACTTCCTCTTTTCCTAATCCAGTACCCTTTATTTCTTTCTCTTGCCTGATTGCTCTGGCCAGAACTTCCAACACTATGTTGAATAGGAGTGGTGAGAGAGGGCATCCCTGTCTTGTACCAGTTTTCGAAGGGAACGCTTCCAGTTTTTGCCCATTCAATATGATATTGGCTGTGGGTTTGTCATAAATAGCTCTTATTATTTTGAGATACATCTCATCAGTACCTAATTTATTGAGAGTTTTTAGCATGAAGCACTGTTGAATTTTGTCAAAGGCCTTTTCTGCATCTATTGAGATAATCATGTGGTTTTTTTCTTTCGTTCTGTTTATATGATGAATTACGTTTACTGATTTGCATATGTTGAACCAGCTTTGAATCCCAGGGATGAAGCCCACTTGATCATGGTGGATAAGTTTTTTGGTGTGCTGCTGGATTTGGTTTGCCAGTATTTTATTGAGGATTTTTGCATCGATGTTCATCAGGGATATTGGTCTAAAATTCTCTTTTTTTGTTGTGTCTCTGCCAGGCTTTGGTATCAGGATGATGCTGGCCTCATAAAATGAATTAGGGAGGATTCCCTCTTTTTCTATTGATTGGAATAGTTTCAGAAAGAATCTTACAAGCTCCTCTTTGTACCTCTGGTAGAATTTGGCTGTGAATCCATTTGGTCCTGGACTTTTTTTGGTTGGTAGGCTATTAATTATTGCCTCAATTTCAGAACCTGTTATTGGTCTATTCAGGGATTCAACTTCTTCCTGGTTTAGTCTTGGGAGGGTGTATGTGTCCAGGAATTTATCCATTTCTTCTAGATTTTCTAGTTCATTTGCGTAGAGGTGTTTATACTATTCTCTGATGGTAGTTTGTATTTCTGTGGGATCACTGGTGATATCCCCTTTATCATTTTTTATTACATCTATTTGATTCTTCTCTCTTTTCTTTATTAGTGTTGCTAGTGGTCTATCAATTTTGTTGATCTTTTCAAAAAACCAGCTCCTGGATTCATTGATTTTTTGAAGGCTTTTTTTATGTCTCTATTTCCTTCAGTTCTGCTCTGATCTTAGTTATTTCTTGCCTTCTGCTGGCTTTTGAATGTGTTTGCTCTTGCTTCTCTAGTTCTTTTAATTGTGATGTTAGGGTGTCAATTTTAGATCTTTTCTGCTTTCTCTTGTGGTTATTTAGTGCTATAAATTTCCATCTACACACTTCTTTAAATGTGTCCCAGAGATTCTGGTATGTTGTGTCTTTGTTCTCATGGGTTTCAAACAACATCTTTATTTCTGCCTTCATTTCATTATGTGCCCAGTAGTCATTCAGGAGCAGATTGTTCAGTTTCCATGTAGTTGAGCGGTTTTGAGTGAGTTTCTTAATCCTGAGTTCTAGTTTGATTGCACTGTGGTCTGATAGACAGTTTGTTATAACTTCTATTCTTTTACATTTGCTGAGGATTGCTTTACTTCCAACTATGTGGTCAATTTTGGAATAAGTGTGATGTGGTGCTGAGAAGAATGTATATTCTGTTGATTTGGGGTGGAGAGTTCTGTAGATGTCTATTAGGTCCACTTGGTGCAGAGCGTATTTCAATTAACGGGATATCCTTGTTAACTTTCTGTCTCATTGATCTGTCTAATGTTGACAGTGGGAGTCTAAGTCTCTTTGTAGGTCTCCAAGGACTTGCTTTATGAATCTGGGTGCTCCTGTATTGGGTGCATATATATTTAGGATAGTTAGCTCTGCTTGTTGAATTGATCCCTTTACCATTATGTAATGGCCTTCTTTGTCTCTTTTGATCTTTGTTGGTTTAAAGTCTGTTTTATCAGAGACTAGGATTGCAACCCCTGCTTTTCTTTGTTTTCCATTTGCTTGGTAGATCTTCCTCCATCCCTTTATTTTGAGCCTATGTGTGTCTCTGCATGTCAGGTGGGTCTCCTGAATACAGCACACTGATGGGTCTTGACTCTTTATCCAATTTGCCAGTCTGTGTCTTTTAATTGGAGCATTTAGCCCGTTTACATTTAAGGTTAATATTGTTATGTGTGAAATTGATCCTATCATTATGATGTTAGCTGGTTATTTTGCTCATTAGTTGATGCAGTTTCTTCCTAGCCTTGATGGTCTTTACAATTTGGCATGTTTTTGCAGTGGCTGGTACTGGTCTTTCCTTTCCAAGTTTAGTGCTTCCTTCAGGAGCTCCTGTAAGGCAGGTCTGGTGGTGACAAAATCTCTCAGCATTTGCTTGTCTGTAAAGGATTTTATTTCTCCTTCACTTATGAAGCTTAGTTTGGCTAGATATGAAATTCTGCGTTGAAAATTCTTTTCTTTAAGAATGTTGAATATTGGCCCCCAGTCTCTTCTGTCTTGTAGAGTTTCTGCCGAGAGATCAGCTGTTAGTCTGATGGGCTTCCCTTTGTGGGTAACCCAACCTTTCTCTCTGGCTGCCCTTAATGTTTTTTCCTTCATTTTAACCTTGGTGAATCTGACAATTATGTGTCTTGGAGTTGCTCTTCTCGAGGAGGATCTTTGTGGTGTTCTCTGTATTTTCTGAATGTGAGTGTTGGCCTGCCTCACTAGGTTGGGGAAGTTCTCCTGGATAATATCCTCCAGAGTGTTTTCCAACTTGGCTCTATTCTCCCCGTCACTTTCAGGTACACCGATCAGACGCAGATTTGGTATTTTCACACAGCCCCATATTTCTTGGAGGCTTTGTTCGTTTCCTTTTACTCTTTTTTCGCCAAACTTCTCTTCTTGCTTCATTTCATTCATTTGATCTGCAATCACTGATACCCTTTCTTCCACTTGATCAAATCGGCTACTGAAGCTTGTGCATGCATCATGTAGTCCTCGTGCCATGGTTTTCAGCTCAATCAGGTCATTTAAGGACTTCTCTAGATTGTTTATTCTAGTTATCCATTCGTGTAATCTTTTTTCAAGGTTTTTAGCTTCTTTGTGATGGGTTTGAACATCCTCCTTTAGCTCGGAGAAGTTTGTTATTACTGATCGTCTGAAGCCTTCTTGTCTCAACTCATCAAAGTCATTGCCTGTCCAGCTTTGTTGCTGGCGAGGGGCTGTGTTCCTTTGGAGGAGAAGAGGTACTCTGATTTTTAGAATTTTCAGCTTTTCTGCTCTGGTTTCTCCCCATCTTTGTGGTTTTATTTACCTTTGGTCTTTGATGATGGTGATGTACATGTGGGGTTTTGGTATGGATGTCTTTTCTGTTTGTTAGTTTTCCTTCTAACAGTCAGGACCCTCAACTGCAGGTCTGTTGGAGTTTGCTGGAGGTCCACTCCAGACCCTGTTTTCCTGGGTATCACCAGCAGAGGCTGCAGAACCGCAAACATTGCAGAACAGCAAATGTTGCTGCCTGATCCTTCCTCTGGAAGTTACATCTCAGAGGGGCACCCATCTGTATGAGGTGTCAGTCAGCCCCTAATGGGAAGTGTCTCCCAGTTAGGCTACTTAGGGGTCAGGGACCCACTTGAGGAGGCAGTCTGTCCATTCTCAGATCTCCAACTCCGTGCTGGGAGAAGCACTACTCTCTTCAAAGCTGTCAGACAGGGACGTTTAAGTCTGCAGAAGTTCCTGCTGCCTTTTATTTAGCTATGCCATACCCCCAGAGGTGGAGTGTACAGAGGCAGGCAGGCCTCCTTGAGCTGCAGTGGGCTCCACCCAGTTTGAGCTTCCAGGCTGCTTTGTTTACCTACTCAAGCCTCAGCAATGGCGGACTCCCCTCCCGTAGCCTTGCCGTCACCTTGCAGTTCGATCTCGGACTGCTATGCTAGCAGTGAGCAAGCCTCCGTCAGTGTGGGACCCTCCAAGCCATGCGTGGGATATAATCTCCTGGTGTGCTGTTTGCCAAGACCATTAGAAAAGCACAATATTAGGGTGGGAGTGTTCAAATTTTCCAGGTACCATGTGTCACGGCTTCCCTTTGTTAGGAAAGGGAATTCCCTGACCCCTTGCACTTCCCGGGTAAGCTGATGCCCCACCCTGCTCCGTGGGCTGCACCCACTGTCTGACAAGCCCCAGTGAGATGAACCCAGTACCTCAGTTGGAAATACAGAAATCACCCGTCTTCTGCGTTGCTTACGCTGGGAGCTGCAGACTGGAGCTGTTCCTATTCGGCCATCTTGGAATCCAAAAAGTCTAAAATGTTTTAAATCTTTGCCTTTCAAATAGATATACAATGCTATTTCATTGTAGTCTTCATTTGCATTTCCCAGATCACTAATGAGGTTGCATATGTTTTTATATCTGTATTGGCCATATCAGTTTCCTCTACTCTATAAATATTTGCTCATGCCTCTTCCTGTCTTTTGCTCATTTTTCTACTGGGTTGTTTGGACTTTCCTTTTTGATTTGTAGGGAGTTATATAACCTTGATATTTAATTGGTTTAGTGAGTTGAATGGTGGTCTCTTAAAGGTACATCACCTGGAATCTGTGAATGGGCTTTCTTAAAAAAAAAAAAAAAGAATTTGTGCAGATTTAATTAAGTGAAGAATCTCAAAATGAGTTCATCCTAAATTAATCTGGTTAACCCTAAATCCAATAACACATCCATAACAAAAAACATTATACTGGAAGATCTAATCAGGGCAATTAGGCAAGTAAAAGAAAAATCAGGTATCCTGTTTGGAAACGAAGAAGTAAAACTATTTCTATTCATAGATGACATAATCTTATAGAAACCCTAAAGAATTCATAAAATATTATTAGAAATAATTTAAAAGTTAGGCAGAATTGTGTTATACAAGATAGACAAAAATCTATTGTATTTCTATGCATTAGTAATGAGCAGTCCAAAAGGAAGTTAAGAAAAATCTCACTTTTGGTATCACAAAAACAAATAAAATACTTAGAAATAAATTTAGCCAAGGGACACTGAAAACTACAAAATGATGTCGGAAGAAATTAAAGAAGACCTAAAAAAGTGAAAGAAATTTGTGTTCATGGTTTGGAAGATGAAATATTGTTATGATGGCAGTACTTCCCCAAGTGTTATAAGGACCTTGAATCCAGAATATATAAAGAACTCACAAAACTCAATAATAAACAGACAAATAATTCAATTAAAAATAGCGAAAGCTTTTGAATAGACATTTCTCCAAGGAAATATACAAATGGCTAATAAATGCAGGAAAAGATGCTCAACATTCTTGGCCATCAGGGAACTGAAAACTAAAACTGCTGTGAGGTACCACTTCACATCCCTAGACTGGCTATAATAAAATAATAGATATTAACAAGTGTTGGCAAGGATATGGAGAAATTGGAGTCTTCAGACATTGCTAGTGAGACTGTAAAATGATGCAGTTATTTGGGAAAGCAGCTGGCAATTCCTCAAGAAGTTAAACATACCATTACCATATGACCCGGCAATTTCACTCCTAGGCATATGAGAATTGAAAATACATTTTCAAACAAAAGCTTTTTATACACATGTTCATATCAGTTTATTCATAATAGCCAGAAAATGGAACAAGTCAAATACTCATCACCTGATGAATGGAAAAATAAAAGGTGGTTTATCTATGCAATGGAATATTATTCAGCTATACAAGCAATAAAGTATTGATGTTAATACATACCACAATATAGATATATAGATAAACCTTGAAAACATCATGCTAAGTGAAATAAACCAGTCATAAAAGACCACATATTGTATGATTCCACTTCTATGAAAGGTCAAGCATAAGCAAATCCTTAGAGACAGAAAACAAATGAACGATTGACTGGAGGTGGGTGGAGAGAAGAGAGGTGATTGCTTAATGGGTGTAGGGTTTCTTTTGGGATGATGAAAATGTTCTGGAATTAGATTGTGGTGATGATTGTACAGCATTGTGAATGAACAAAAGATTACTGCATTGTATACTTTAACATGGTTAAAATTGTGAACTTTATGTTATGTGAAAATTGCCTTATTATAAAGAAAAAGAAAAATGTTGTTCTGCAGTTAACCATTCCAAGCAACTGCAAAGGAAAAGAAGATGCAGGAATGCATGGAAAAATTGAGGTGCCCATCCTGGGGCAGGGGCACCATATTAGAACTCCATTAGCTAGAACACAGTCACATTCTGTGCCTCACCACAAGGCAGGCTGGGATGTATGGTCTAACTGTGTGCCCAGGAAAAAGAGGAAATGGATAGACTTTGCTAAGAAGCCAGTAGTCTGTGCACACTACAGAAATAGAATCTGTGGAAATGGGCTCAGAAATCTGCCAGTTAAACTTCCCATATTACTCTCATGCCCATGGATGTTTGATAACCACAATTCTAGATACCCAGGATCCAAAATTCTGTCTCTGCCATTCTGTTTGCAGGTTCCCATTAATAGGTAAGAAAGCAAGGTGTAGAAAGAAGTCAGAAGTACGAAAAGAGTTCTGAGGGAAAGGGAGGTGACCTCTAATTCAAACACTAGAGATCATATGTTTGAACATGTTGGGCGTTTACACCAAACCAAGAATGTGAAAGAAAAAAGCGAACAGTCTCTCACTGATTCACAGATGAGCACAAAATAAACATTTAAAATTTTAATACTTAAGGATTAGTCCCAAGGCACACAGTAGTACCTTAAATCCATTCTTCTTTTAATGATGTGAATAGATACTTTAATACGAACAAAACATTCATTATTTTTAATAACAGTGGTGTTTTGGAACATAAGCATAATTGAACAGAAATGTGTAATATTACTATGTGCTATGTCTATAGCCAAAGTCTCCATGTTAAAATACAAATTCATAACCCAATCAGTACTCCTTGTCTACTCTCAGATTTTCCTCAGTGCAAAGAACTTAATAAATTTTTTTTTATTTCCCATTTTACGGATGTTAAATGGGAGATAATTATAATCTTACCACTAAAGTAGAGATCTAGTTAGGTCGCTACTAACAACAGTTAAAAACAACAGTAACAAAACGCCAAAATGGCGAAAAAATTTGGTAGGCATCTAGATGGCTAAATGTAAAGATACATCCCAGAATACCCATGTGAGAAATGTTAGAATTGACCTTCCTGGGGGAGGTAGACGTGAGTCAGGGTAAAATCTAAAAGAAAAGGATTAATTGCAAATGTGTAGAAGAACTGTACCAGTTAGCTTTCTCCAGCTACCATTCTGTTTTCACTTACTACTTCAGGCGAAGGTTTACCCTCAGGGGGAGAAAAATATGCAGAGAAAATCAGTGAGTGAGTAAGGTGTGGGGATGGGACAGAACGGGGAAAGAGAGTAGAAGAGACAGAGACACACAAGACACACACACACACACAGATAACTTATAGAATAAAAGATTTAAAAGCTGTGTCAACTATTCAACAGTTAACATCATACCTAATACTTAATATTGAAAGACTAAATGCTTTCCTCTTAAAATCAGGTTATAAAACAAAGATGTCCACTTGAACCATTTCTCTCTTTTTTTTTTAAATTTCTGGGATACATTTGCAGAATGTGCAGGTTTATTATATAGGTATACATGTGCCATGGTGGTTTGCTGCACCTATCAACACATCATCTAGGTTTTAAGCCCTGCATGCATTAGGTATTTGTCCTAATGCTCTCCCTCCGCTTGCCTCCAACCCCCCGACAGGCCCTGGTATGTAATGTTCCCCTCCCTGTGTCCATGTGGTCTCATTGTTGAACTCCCACTTATAAGTGAGAACATGTGGTGTTTGGTTTTCTGTTCCTGTGTTAGTTTGCTGAGAATGATGGCTTCCAGCTTCATCCATGTCCCTGCAAAGGACATGGACTCATTCTTTTTTTATGGCTGCATAGTATTCCATGGTGTATATGTGCCATATTTTCTTTATCCAGTCTATCATTGATTGGCATTTGGGTTGGTTCCAAGTCTTTGCTGTTGTAAATAGTGCTACAATAAACATACATGTACTTGCACCACTTCTATTCAGCATTGTACTGGAGGTTCCAGCCAGGGTGACTGGGCAGGAAAAATGAAAGACATTCTGATTGGAAAGGAAAAAGTAAAACTATCTTTATTCGCAGATGACATGATTTGTATGTTGAAAATTCTAAAGAATCCCCACAGAACTATTAGAACCATTAAACGAGTTCAGCAAGTTTGCATCTATAAAATTAATATACAAACATAAATTGTTCTTCTATAAGTAATGAACAATCTGAAAATGAAAATAAGAAAATTCCATTTACAATGTCAACAAAAAATAAAATAAGGATAAGTTTAACAAAATGAGTGCAAGATGGTATTCTATACACTACAAAAACATTGTTAAAAGAAATCAATGAAGATCTACATAAATGGAAAGACATTCCATAATCATAGATCAGAAGACTTAATATGGCAACATTCCTCAAATTGGTCTACAGACTCAACGCGCAATCCTTATCAAAATACCAGCAAAGTTGTTTTCTTTTTCTTTTTTTCTTTTTTTCTTTTTTTTTTTTTTTTTTTTGCAGAAAATGACAATCTAATCCAAAAATCACGTGAAAATTCAAGGAATCCAGAATAGCCAGACAATCTTGAAAAAGAAGAACAAAGCTGTAACTCACACTTCCCAGTTTGAAAACTTACTCTATATCTGCCATAATCAAGACAGAGTGATACATAAGCATAGTTAAATCAATGGAGTAGAACTGAGAGTTCGAAATAAACCCCTCACATTTATGGTCAACTGATTTTTGACAGGATATCAAAATAATACAAAAAAGGAAAGAATAACCATCCTGGTACAACTGGATTGCCACAGGAAAAGGAATGAATTTGGACTCCTTCTTTATACAATACATAAAAATTAACTCAAAATGGATCACAGATCTGTTGTAAGAGCTAAACTATAAAACATGGAAAATAAAATTTAGAAGCACATCTTTCTGAGCTTTGTATTAGGCAATGGTTTCTTAGCTATGACACTAAAGCATAAATAACTAAAATAAAGAATACATTGTACTTGATCAAAATTAAAACTTTGTGCTGCAAATGACAATGCCAAGAAAGTGAATAATCTAGAGGATAAGAGAAAATTCTTGCAAATTGGATGTTTAATTGCAGATTTGTAACTAGAATATATAAAAACTCTTCTATATTAAAGTATATATAATGTGTAATATATAAATACAAAATAATATATAACTTCATAACAGCAAAACAAAGATAATATATTTTAATATATAATATCAACAAAGTTAACTCAATATATAATAACAAAGAAAAATAATCCCATTTTAAATGGCAAAGGATTTAAGTAGACATTATTTCCCCAAAGAATATTAACAAGTACCATGCAAAAAGATCCTCTAACACCATTGTGGAGTAAGACAATGATGAGATAGGACTTCACATGCACTAGGATTTGGATGCCATGACTGTAATCAAGTGGCAGTAATTAAAAAGATATATCAATAAGTGTTGATGAAGATGTGGAAGAATTGAAATTCTCATACACTACTGATAATAATGTAAAAATGGAGCAGCCACTTTGGAAAATAGTCTGGCAGTTCCTCACATCATTAAACAGAATTACCATATGACTGAGTATTCCACTCCTAAGTGTGTATCCAAGAGAAATGAAAACACATGTCCAAAGAAAAATGTACACTAATATTTATAGAAGTAATATGCATAATGGCCAAAAAGTACTAACAACCCAAATGTCTATCAGCTGATGAATGGGTAAATTCAATGTATTGTATCTATACATCTGAATGTTATTCATATATAGAAAAGAATGAATTACTAATTCGTGTTACAGAATGCATGAACCTTGCAAACCCCACGCTAAGTGAAAGAAGTCAGTTACACAACAGACTACATTAATATGAAATATCTATAATAGGAAAATTTATAGAGACAAAGTTGATTAGTGGTTGCCTATGGCTGGGGAGTAGAAGTCACTTTGATGAATATAAGATATCTTTTGAAGGTGTTGAAAATGTTCTAAAGTTAGACTTTCATGGTGGCTACACAACTCTGTGAATGTTCTAAAAGCTATTGACATGAACATATTAAATAGGTGAATTTTATGTGTTGATCATATCTCAAGAAATATATTAAAATATATACTGTCTAATACAATTAATCTGTTTCTCTCCAAAGGAGTTTCGTTTTCCTCAGGTGGCAGGAAAATAATTTATCTATAATGTCACACAAATAATAGATTTTTCCTCCATTTATGTTTGTGTGTGTGTGTGTGTGTGTGTTTTCCTTTGTGGGGATGCTGAGGAAAGCCCTAACATAGGAAAAAAAGTGGGGTAAAATACTACCCTAACAGGCCCTGTCTCTCTCTGCCCTGGCTTTGCCGTCTTTGGGCCACAGAGCCATGAACTGACACAGCATGGCACTCTTTCTTGCTTCTCCCCTTTCATCACTGGGCACTTTTAAATGGCTGCTGCTGTGTGATAAGCAATATGCTACGTACTGATAGATGCTAATATGTAATGACCTGGTGGGGAGGTGAAGAGAGATGTTTTCTCAATAATTAATAGCATGTTAGATAATTTGCCCAGGGTCATACATATCCAATAGGGATGGCACAAAGGGCTTTGGAGCAACTGAAGAGTGTTGGGGATGACTCTGGAGGAGCTGTTTTGTAAGCAGTGTCTTGAGTAGGAGTTGACTGCTATGCCTGGGTCAGGCTCTCATGGCCCCTTAGCTGTTTCACTGGGAAGGCTTCCTCACACATCCTTGTCTGTGTAGTCTTTTAGCTAGCAATGCTCCACTTAGCTGCCAGGGAATAAGCATCACTTCCCTTGATTTACAAGCACCCTGTATCCTTAATGGCTAACAAAACAAAACCTTAGCATGTGTATTAGTCTGATTGGGCTGCCATAACAAAATGGTGGCCCAGATTGAATGACCTCCGCATCAGAAATTCATTTCCTCTCAGTTTTGTAGTCTGGAAGTTTGAGATCAGGGTGCTAGCATGGTCCAGTTCTGGTGAGGGCCCTCTTCTGGGTTGCAGACTGGACTTTTCCTTGTATACTCATATGGCAGAAAAAGCGAAAGATGGAGTGCTTTCTGTGGTCCCTTTCATAAGTGCACTCATCCCATTCACAAGAGCTCTACCCTCATGATCTAATTATTTCCCAAAGGCCTTACCTTCTAATACCATCACATTAGGGATTAGGATTTTAACATTTTAGGGGAACACATTCAAGCCATTGTATAACCTCCTCTAGAGTCTTTTGTGTCTCCAATGTACTTTATGTCCTTATTAATTAACCATGTGACCTGGACAAGTTTCTTATTCTGTACAAACTCCAGCTTCCTCTCTGTAAAGTGAGGATAAAAATAAAGATATGATATGATCTGTCTTACTGGGTTGCTGTCAGGATTAAGCAGGTCAAAGCACAGGAAGTACCTAAAGCACACAGCGGGAGTGCTATGATTAATCTTATTCTTTCTTATGTCTTCCATGAGACAGTGGGCTCCTTGACATAGGGGCATAGTCATCTCTTTTATTCAGCATTTTATTTCTTTTAATTTCCAAATAATATTCTGTTAACATAAATTTACCACCTTTTGGTGTTTCTTTTTAATTTTTTTGTTTCAGTAACTTTAAGGAGTACAAGGGATTTTAGAAACATGGATGAATTCTATAATGATAGAAGTCTGGGCTTTTAGTGTCACTGTCAGCTGAATAGTGTGCATTGTACCCTGTAGGTAGTTTTTCATCCCTCAGACCCTGTACCTTCTTCCCTTGTGAATCTTCAGTGTCGATTATAACACTCTGTGTGCCTTTGTGTGCCCATATCTTAGCTCCCACTTGTAAGTGAGAACATGCAGTATTTGGTTTTCCATTTCTGAGTTACTTCACTTAGGACAGTGGCCTCCAGTTACATCTAAGTTGCTGCAAGTGACATTGTATCTTTCTTTTTTGTGGCTGAGTAGTATCCCATGGTGCATATGTACCACATTTTCTTTATCCACTCATTGGCTGATGGGCAATTAGGTTGATTCCACATTTTCAATTGAATTGTGCTGCAATATGTGTGCAGGTGTTTTCTTTATATAATGACTTCTTTTCCTTTGGGTAGACACCCACCCATTAGTGGGATTCCTGGATCAAGTAATAGGTCTACTTTTAGTTCTTTGAGAAATCTCCATACTGGTTTCCATAGAGGTTGTACTAAGTTACATTCCCACCAGCAGTGTAAAAGCATTCACCTTTCACCACATTTGTGCCAGCAACTATTGCTTTTTGACTTTTTAGTGATAGCCATTCTGGCTGGTGTAATGTGGTATCATCTCAATATGGCTTTACTTTGCACTTCCCTGATGATTAGTGATGTTGAGCATTTTTGCATATGTTTTTTGGCCATTTGTATATCTTCTTTTGAGAAATGTCTGTTCATATTGTTTGCCCACTTTTTAATGGGATTATTTCTCTTTTTTTTCTTGATGATTTTAATTCCTTGTTCATTCTGGATATTAGGGGGACATATTCACCTTCTTATGCCTATGACACAGTACACAGCTATGGACACAATAAACAGCGATGGACCAATCAGACCTGAAAGGATCCTTCCACATCATCCTCTAACTCACACATTTCAAAGATCAGTTTATGGAGTTTCAGAGAGAAGGAACTTGCCTGGGGACCCACAGTTAATTGAAGATGGGGCCAGGGTTCTGACATCAGAAAAGTGCTCTCTACTCTTTCTCATGTTACCTTGTGAGCTCACAAATTCAGAGACTCGTTTTTTTCTTCTTGGGCAAAACTCTGTTAAGCCTATCACAATGATTAAGTGAAGGCAAGGAAGGGTTGCTCATTCTCTGAGCAAATATGTGTGATGTGAACCTGCCTGAGGCAGAAGTTCTATAGGATGCTGCTGCTGGGCAGCTGTGGCTGCGTGTAACCACCGGGAAGCCTCTGTCCAGACCAAACGTCATCCCAGAACACCTCTCCTTCTGCGGCCCCATAAATCACTGCAGAGAGTTTGCCAGACTTAACCAGTGCATGGTTTTTTGTGTTTCTGAGAGTCATTCAACTGAGTTATGGGCAACTGAACATGAACATATGCATTTCACACAAATGCTCTGAGACCTCTCAGAGCATTTGTGCAAACTCATCAGAATCTGAGCCTGATACAAAGTTTGTGACCCAAAGAATCTAGAGAGCTGTTAGAATACCTAATCCCCTCTACATTTTAATCTCCCCCTTTTTAAAAAAAACAATGGTCTTGTTATTATTTTCTTGTTTAATATAGAATTAACACTTCTGACACATATAATAGGAGAGGCTCACAGTGTACAAGAAGCTCTGATTTATTATTGAAGTTCCCACTTTCTAACTAACAAGTGGACACTTGCAAGTAGTTTAACCTTTCTGATCATCAGTTTTCTCTATGGTTTCTAAGATCTCTTCTAGCGTCAGTGTTTCCTGTATCTAAATCTACTCTATTACGTATTGAAATGACTCTTCAGGGAGTGTCTCTGACTAACTTTTTTGATAACTACATATTCCTATGGCTGGCAGTTGTGCCATCTCCCTCAGTTTTGTACAGAAGTGGGTGAAAGAAAAACACAAGATTGGCATTTGTTCTGTAACAGGAGATTTCATGACATAGAAGAAAGAAACAGATGGAGATTTAACTCTTAACACTGCCAGTAGTAACACTCTATGAGGCTGTAGTTTCATTATACAGTACATATCTAATGCGCTTAGCAAAGTGAATTATATTTATTAAATTTAGGTGTTTATGATATCTATATAATGCACCTAGTACAATGCCTGGCATACAATAGATGCATACTACTTACTAACTGACCATCTCTCTCCTCTTGCTGTTCCTGCTCCTCAGTAGCGACCCTCGGTGGATGGATGGCAGCTGCCGATCTGGAGCTTCTAGTGATTTTGTCCTGAGCTCCCTTGGGGACCTATCACATTGAGCCAAACTCCTTTGCTTGCAGAGAGCTAATTGGAAATTATATCTCAGATAGCTTCCTTGGAAATTCTATGTTTCATAATCAAGGGACGTTCACTCCTGTCATTGTTTAGTAATTATTTCAAGCTGGACATTACAAACAGGCAAACTAGAAGGATGGTATTTTGGATGGAAAATATCTAGGATAAGAGATTACCTAGAAATTCCAGATCCATTCAGAGCTTTTAATCCCCAAAAGGCAGGTAATTTGGAGAAACTAGCTGTTTGCAAATGTTTTTGTAAGTCCTCCTCACTGAAACAGCCATTAGACATTCTAATGAGAATTGAATCTTTTGCTCTCTGTGTGTCCAATTTTTTGATACACCTTCTATCCTACCTCAAAGGCGACATTTACCAGAAATTTTGCTTCCAAGAAGCTTTTTCTCCTTTTTGAAGCAATTTGTATACTGACCAAATACAATGCATTTTATTGCCTTAGCCCTGGGATTTCCTAGTGTAGTGGTGACAGAATTAACTTCCTATACTACTTGGGGATACTTTGCTCAGTAACAGGCCCACAAGCAATAAGATGCCTCAACTATCACGTTGCATTTAAATAATGTCTTCTTGTTCACAGAATCTGGGGAGGCAAGTGGTGTATGGGAAATTCTCCATCCTCAAATTCATGCAAACACTTCTGGCAAGTGACAATCTTTTCCACAAATTATTCATTTACCTGGTAAATTCAACTAGCTGCCTAACACATGGACCAAGCTCAGCACCTGGCAGTGTTATTTTGGCCTTTGCAGGGTCCTGCCTCAGCATATGGATGTGACTATTTCACCAAAAATTGATTTTTATCTTTGGTTGTTACAAGCTTTTCAGGCAATTTCCTAAGGCAATATTTAACAGAGAGAAGGTTATTGCCAAATAGATTGGGACAGGAAGTTCCAATCTATTTGATAATATCCTTCTCTCAGTTAAATAGTTGGGAAATGTACATTTCTTGCCAAAATGCTTTCCGGGAGAAATGTTTAAACCAAAATCTACTTTTTTTCCCTCTTTCCCTACCTCCTCATTCCTACAGATTTCTTGGAAGATGGAAAGAAAATTTTACAATATGCTAATGTATTTGTCCCTTTGTTATATTTGAAAAAAAAAAAACAGACTTCAGTCCCTCCAGATGTTAACTTATTGGCTTATTTTAAAATTATGAGCAAGGAATTTCTTTTACTTTTGTAGACTTATTTAAAATATCCTGTTGTTTATGCTTATTAAATGCTGTACATCAAAGATAAAATTTATATATTCATATTTGACTCGTTTGATGACCTCAAAACATATATTAAGTAGACCCTTCAGAAATCCAGTTATTTCCTTTGATGAGGGAAGGACAGTCCTCCTCTTTCCCAGGCAGAGCCTGAGGCCAGGAAAATGGCATGTGAAAGCCTTTCTTCTGCAGCTGCCTCTGGCTCTAAATCAGCAATTCATGCCTACCTCTCTCCTCCAAAGACACTATGGCTTGGCAACTTAGGAAAACTGCAAAATAGCTACATAGATTTCGTCAATTTTTATCAATAAATATCAAATTTCAATGAAATAATTCTAGTTTTAAATATATACACATATCTGGCTGGGCGTCGTGGCTCATGCCTGTAATCCCAACACTGGGAGGCCAAAGTGGGCAGATCACTTGAGGCCAGGAGTTCGCGACCAGCATGCCCAATATGGTAAAACTCCGTTTCTACTAAAAATACAAAAATCAGCTGGGCACGGTTGTGGGCACCTGTAATCCCAGATACTTGGGAGGCTGAGGCAGGAGAACGGCTTCAACCAAGGACGTGGAGGTTACAGTGAGCCGAGATCGTGCCACTCGACTCCAGCCTGGGTGACAGAGGGAGACTCCATCTAAAAAACAAAAAACAAAAAACAAACCTAATATATATATAAATATAAAATATATAATTATATGTATGTATATATGTAATATATAACATATAAATACATATATAATTTAATATATATTTTATATAAACATACACATATACGTGTATATAAACAAACAGGTATATACACACACACACATATCTACACATGCATGCACACATGCTTCTTAGGTTAGGTTTCCCCAGAAGTATACCCTAAGACATAGATTCGGGGTGAATATTTCATTTAGTTGGTGATCCCAGGAAGTACTGGTATAAAGTAAATACACAGCATGTTAATAAGCAGGCTAATGTTGGAACAACTACAGCTCAGTACTGTTAGGGTGGATATTGTAGTTTGAGTTGTCCCAATAGAGGAATGGAGAAGGCAGGGTATTGATCCACTAGCTCTTAACTGCCAATGATTGAAGGTCCATCCTCTGGGGGGGTGTAAATGCCTAGCACTCCCAGCTTGCCCTGTGTCTGCCTAGCATGTTCTCTTAAGCAGAGAGTTGCACGTGCTACAATAAAATACTACCCTGGAATGGTGAATGCCAAGTGGCCACACCTGGACACTAACACCTACTACATATGCCATCTAGCGCTTTCATAAAAGGAAGTTGAAGTGGGAATGAGGAGTAGCTGTGAGTTGTGAAGTCAGATAAATGCTTCAATAAGATGGACAGGATTTCTCTCTTCTTTTAATTCTAATTGTACAATCATTCACACAGTGCTATAGGAATTAAAATCACTTTTTAATTCAGCTAAAATGAGAAACACTTTTCTTTGTGGCTATTCTTGTTCTTTTCTACCTTTCCTATTTTTTCCTACCCCTTAATTACTAGCACCACGTCCTGTACATAATAGGTACACAGTAATGTTTTTCTACAGCTCTTATTTCTTAATGCCAACCTTCCAACTTCCAAATGCAGCCTGCCCTTTCAGGCTCCAGCCTTCCTTTGCCTCTCAGTATTTTACAGAATCTGGTCTAACTTCTAATTTCATACATTAGGTTTTAATGATTCCAAGAGGTGGCCTGCCTTGGCCAATGTAAATAAGCAACTGTCCTATTTTCCAATCCCCTTTCAACTCCAGCTTGTCACTTCTGGTTCTTATTTGTTTAATTGCAGCAAGTTTTCTACCCTGTAAATTTTAATCAAGTCCCATCGGTCCTCTCTGGTCCTAAGCATTCAGTTTTGCCTTGACTCTGAGGAGGACTGGGGTGCAACTCCATCCCCCATCCCGGGACTTTTTTTCTTTGCTCAGGGGGCCAGCTTTGGGCCAGTATTGCCAGCTCCATCCTCAACACTGACAAGCCTTCTGACTTGAGTAGAGATAACAGCTTAAATGTAAAGGGTCTGTTCTCTACCAAGAAGAGGATTTTTGTTTTCTCAAGCACTAAGAAATGAAGCAGCCTCTCACTCTAAGAGAAAAAAATCATCTAATTGTCACCTCATCTATGAAGCCAGACAAAGGTATAATTCTTCTGCAGATCTCTAAATTCCTTCTTGATTTAAAACTTAGATCGTTAGATTTTTTTTTATCCTACAGTACTTTATAGTCAGCCTTCAGTCTGTGGCAAAAAGAGTGAAAAACTGAAATAGGAGGCTGCAATCCCAAATCCACAATTTAAAATTTGCCCCAACCCATTGGTTGGCTGGAGGCTGAATCAGTGACATCACAGCAAACAACCAACCAACCAACACCTAAAACGACTTACTGCTTTAGGGACGGGGACTATCTTTTATGTTGTCACAGCCATTCCTGGTAAAAGCTCAGCCAGAGATGAGAATACTTATATTAATAAATGGTATAGGAGAGAGAGTCCTGAAAAGTCAGTAGACTGACATGCCCTTGTAGGTCCTCAACCCTTATTGAAAGACCAAACGATGTGTGTAAAGAGTCTTTCTAATTTTAGGACTAATTAGTCATGTAAATATGGACAAAGGGGTGTGTTTGCCTGTGTCCTGGACTGTACAATAGGGACATATATGCCCTTTTCACCTAACAAGAGCTTAGAGAGGATAAAATAATACAACAGAGGGAAAGATCTATTTTGTAATCACAAAAGTGACAATTATTGACTTGGGTTCTTAAGGAGGGAAGTCGGTTGTAAGGTCGTTGATTATTTCAGCTATAGCAATATTTAATTGCTTCCTGAGTCTTGGAAACATATAGAATTTTAATTTTTTTTCTATAAGACATGGAAGATCTGATTCATTTTAGCTGCTAACCCTGCCCTGAATTCCCAGCCTGTTGTTCTCAGCCAAGACTAGCAGAATGTTAGGACCCTGCTTTGGCAGGAATGAGATGTAGACTTTGCTTCTCAGTGACCAAATGCTTAAGATCAGTTTATAGCTATAACACCTACCATGCTATTAAACATATTCTGAAATGGAAAATGCTTTTTCCCCATTAAAATATTTATTTTGTACATTGCTAGTACCACAGTTGCCCCAAACCATTGCTGTAAGGTGTTTACTTGGCCCTTATGAAACTGGAGGTACATTTGGGTTACTTCCAGAGTATAATGAGAAGAACTCATGTCCTAGAACCATACTCTGGCTTCTGCTTTTCCTTTGTCATAGCTAAGTCCACTCTACTGAACTAGAACCCTGTGCATGAATGCGTTAAGTGCCTACCGTCTGCTTTATGCTCTTTAGGGCTCTGGGGAGGGTAAGATGGGTTATTGTGGATGTGTTCCTGATAAACAGACATGAATACTTCTCCCTTGGCAGCCTGAGACATCTGCCGAATTTGGGAGCATGACTATCCTTGTTCAGCATAGCCACAGGCTCAGTTTACTTTCTGTCACTATGCTATTTTTTCTTCTGTCCCTTGGTAAGGCCTGGGGAGATGAGCATCCCTTCCTCTGATGTAGAGCCAGTGGCCCCCAGTACCAGTGAGGGCTTCTTCATCTTTATTGTGCGTGGACTCCTTTGGAAATCTGATGAAACCAAATAACTCTTCTTAGAGTAGTATTTTAAATGCATAGGAAAATACATAGAGTTATGACAAAAAACAATTATATTAAAATTTTATGATGAAAAACTCTAAAAATCCCTATGGGTGAGGAATCCTTCTTTTTTGATAGAGAACAATGGTGCTACACAGAAAGAGATTAAGTATTTATATGGGTCTTTACAGCACTTTTCCTTGAAGTGCTTACAGAGTTTTATTAGAAACATTTGAACTGTGATAACGTCTCCTCAATATAGACACAAAAACCCAGTCAGTTCAAAAGCTGCTACAGTGGAGGGCCTCACCTCTGGCTTTCTCCCGGCTGTGGCTCTTGCCAATGGAGTGGACCAAGACTATCCCAATTCTCAAGTACCTGACCATTAGGGAGAGTCCCAGGGGTGTAAGGTGGTGTCGCTATTGATAGTGTTAATATAAGAGCTTGGAATGAGAAATGCCAGAGGTTTCATATAAGACTAGGTCATATGTAGCAAGCTTGGAGAGGATGGAACAGACAGACAAAGCCAAAAGTAGTCCCAAGAAGTGAAGTATGGATGTACAGCAATGGTGGGTGAAAAAAGCAGTGGAATTCCAAATTGGGTTAATTTCTAATTTTGCCAACCATGTCATAGCATAGTTCTGCTGTAATTTAAAGTGTCTAAGCCAAGAGAGAATTAAGTGAAATTTTAAAGGTAATAGTAGCAATATTTGGTAGTGTAGTATAAAAAACACATATTTTATGTTTTCTGCAGGTTAATAAAAATTCCCATTTTTGCAAACAAATTCTAGTCATAAAAAACAAACTTGGAAATGTCCTGTAAATTTTGTTGGCCAGTTAGGATTGTGTATTTATTTCTAGTTTCTTACTGACTACTTTAAAAAAATTGAGGCAACAGATAAGTCATCCTCATCCACATAACTGCTTAAGAGAGGCATTAATTCTGTGCTATGAACCCCTAACTTCCCTCATTAAACTAGTCTGTCCTGAGCAACAGAGGCACCTAGTGGTTGTTACAGGAAACTCTCTAATGCTGTTTCTTTAGTGCTTCTCAATCCGTAGCCTGCAGGATCTTCAAGAGCGCTAGTTAACACACAAATTGCTGGACACCACTCCCAGAGTTTCTGATTCAGTAGATCTAGGACGGGGCTCAGTAATATGCATTTCTAACATGTTCCCAGGAAATTCAGGAAAGCAATGCCGCTAGTCTGGGAGCCACACTTTGAGAATCTCTGCTTTACCATAATGGTCGTTCTTCTAAGGAACGTATGTAAAGGTTGTGTGCCATGATTTTCAACACTTTTACTGACCACAGGTCAGCTCATTTCACACTTCAGACCATTTTTTTTCTGTGGCCCCACAGGTTCTTATGTAACTGCATATTTGTACCATGTCTTGTCTAGCATTTACCTAAGACATCAAGAAAAAAGATCCTTTTTTTTGTTTTTCCTTTCTTTTCATTTTCTTTTTCTTCTTTTTGTAATTGAGATTAAAAAAGGAAAAAGAAGAACCTGACATGGTCTGATAAACATGACTGGTTAACACATCTGATTAAATAAATAACCCCACAAGCTTTGAAATTTGCCAATTGCCATTATATACTGAAGCCTTAGAAAGTGTCCAGTTATTCTTATGTCCACTAAAGTTTCCACTTGCTTCCACATCTTCCTCTAATTAAAACGTGTTTTCATCAATAAATAATATGCAGAGTAGAAAATGTTATTGTATTATTTTTGTTGTTATTATCTATTTTGTTGAAAGCAAGCATAGAATCTCATAAACACATTAGGTGTTAAGGAGATTTTGAGAAGCCATAAACATAATTTATAGTCTTATTTCTCTGTGGAACAGGCTCTAACTTCTAAAATATATCAACTTATAAGTGACCTTTGGAAACTATCCATTTATAAGTTTATAAATGCTCACACAAGGCTTTGGCGATTCAGTTGCCTTGTGTACCTATAGGAATCATAAAAGAGAATTAATTAAAAAAACAGCAGAGAAGCAGGTCTGTGGTGCTTAAGACTGTTACTCACAACCAAATGGGAGAATGTGGCTTACCCTATAACTTTCAGAATTGTCATGGTGGTATTTTTAAAGTCCTTATCTTTTTATTCAACGTTAGGAGCATTTTGAAAATAAAACTACACAAACAACTGTTCCTCCTAGTTTCATCTTTTCCAAAAAAAACCCAAAAACCAAAAAACTTCATGAGACGTTGATGCATGTGCAGCTTCCTCAGAGCCAGTGTGCAATCCATCCGTCACTTCCCCCCAGCAATTATGTCTCAGACTCTAAAACAGGAAGCTTGAGTATCCACTCTCGATGGAGATGAAAGATGTGTGGAGAATGCCCTGACGCCACCTTTTCAGTGTCTCCACAGCCAGAATGACTTTATAGGCCAAGTGAAAAACTACTGAGGACTAATTTGTCAACAAAGACTTTCCTTGAAGTTAGGCAGACAAGTGGATTCAAAACAATTGTATGTGTGAGTAACAATGGGCATGCTTTTTTTTTTTTTTTTCTTGGAAACAGCCAGGACTTTTGACACAGCAGAGCTACAAGTGTGGAACATTGATTTAGTAGGACCTTTGTGACTGACAGTCTCTTAGATCTCTCAACTTCTGGAAAATAAGGAAAGCTTATAACGTAAACTGAGGTGTTGATGCTTCCTACGTCTTTTTCAAGGTTTCTTCTGTGAGGAAAGATGGAGCCATAATTCTCCTCTCCATTCAACCCTGAGACCCAGCTTCTGCAGCCCTAGGTGGGATAAGGTATTGGTTTATGGAAAATGGATATTTAAGATCATAAAGGTATTGCTGACACCCATTTACCCAAAGACACAAGCCCTGGAAGGAAACATGGGAGTTAATACCCTGTTACGTCTCCATGGGTCTTGGGATTCTGGCTCCAAAAATGTTGGGATGTTTGTCTCTTACTGAGAGTGAAATTCTTTGGAGATAAGGTTATGTGACTGAGACTCAAGAATCTGGTGCTGAGCTGCACCAGATTGCTCTGGCCAAGAGTGTTCTCTTCATATGCTCCTGTAAGGTAACTAAATCCTTATCTCCTAGGAGCAGCTGCTGTGTTGCATATAACCAAGGATACCAATCGTGTTGTAATCAATAGAATTCAAATTTAAATTATCCAGCATTATGCCTGCTTGCAATTCACAACCAAACTCATCAGTGGCAAAGATTTCATCATCTTATCAGAAAAACTCTCTTCGAATGTATTAGACTCATTATACTTGTGTACTTAATTCCCACCAAGACTCAAGTGGAATTATCTTCAAATCAGCTTGTTTATGATAAGCAGTCCAAAATGACCTCAAAAATCCTGGACAAGCCTGAAAACCTGAGAAGGATGACAGTCTTCTACCAAGAGCAAGGGATTTTCCAGGTTGGGTCCCCTTTTGTCTTCTTCCTTCTTTGCCTTCAGGGCAGGATTTCTACCAACTCTTGGTATTCTTTGGTTCCAGAGCCCTCCCTTTGCAAGGCAGCTCCAATATCCTTACACTGGGGAGAGTCCAGAGAGTCCAGGCCTGCAGTGCAGAATACCAGTGCCTCTCTGTGTCCGGAAGGCAACACGTCTGTGTTTATCATGGTCGGAATAATATCAGCATATGCAATAAACAACTGCTGCCTTCAGGTCTCCAGCATCCAAAAACAAAAATAAGTCCAGCAAACCTAATATATTTTCCAGTGCGTGTCCCAGAAGTTTGAAAAAACTCCTTAAATTGCTTTTCTTTCCATTTTTATGGCCCTGGAAGGGGGGAATATCTATCAAATTTAATATATGCATTTTAGTTGGTGACACTTTCAGATTCAGCCATATCTGTAATGAAAACAGAGCAACCTTTAAAATTAAAAATAAAAAAAAAAAAAAGAAAGTCCTTTCTACCAGAGACATGGCCTGAATCAGTGCCAAAGATTTCAAGCTGGTGAACCAGCAAAGGAGTCAGATAAATCAGAATGAGTGTAACAGATCTGATCTATTTCAGCTCAGATTAACCTCTTCACTATGTCTTCAATGGCCAAAAAGCCTGGGTCACAGGAGTAAAAATGTCTAATAAAGCAGAACCCTGGGGAAAAAAACTAAAAGAAGTGAATCGCATAAAGAAAAGTGAGACGTGTGACCATGGCAATACATGACTGGCTATGGTGAGGATTGAGAAAGGGGAGGGAAACATTCTTTACCATGCCAGTCCAAGAGGCAGATTTATTTTACTTGTATATAATAATTCTAGATCCCAGTGACAATTTACATTACTTGACAACAGCTGCTTATAGGTCAGGTAACAGTATCACTGAATAATCTCATAATGAACAACTGTGGATTTCACATTGGTGTTAATTGCATTTCATGCTCTTTGAAAGCCTCAAACAGGCAGTGTGAAAAACACAACCAGGTTCTTCTTTGCTTATTTTTTTTCCCCCTGGGAGAAAGCCTTTCCAAATCCTCAAAAGGAAGGTGGAGGGTGAGAAGATGATCATGCGTCATGGACCAAGAAGGCCTTTCTGGGCCAAAGTTTGTGGATGTTTTCTAAGAATGAAGGATACCCATTTAAGCTAAAAGGAGTGGGAGGAAATGGTAAACCAGTCCATTCTTGGGGGCTGACCAGGACTGAACAAGATTTTGTACAGGATGAGCAGGGAAATTAACACACAGGGTTTACCCACTCTGTGTCAGTCATGTGTTTGGTTTAATTCTGCAACTTAAGTGTTACAGTGACTGGAACAGCCCAGATCAAATTCCAGTCCTGTAGGCTTTGGCTGGATGAGTGTGCTAGATCAGTGTTTCTCATACTTTAAAGTGCGTATGAATTACCTAAGATGTTGCCAGAATGCAGATGCTGGTTCAGCAAGTCTGGGGTGGAGCCCAAGATTCTGCATTTCCAAGGAGCATCCAGGTGATGCTGAATGCTATCAGTTTTTGGACCACATTTCCAGAACTGGGCTATAAACTCAGGCCTTTCAACAGTTCTAAGGGTTTCTGACTCTGAGC